>NC_092174.1:1937939-2537939 GCF_045791955.1 Oncorhynchus clarkii lewisi
CTGTAAATGCTCCTTAAGTTACATGAGAACCAGTATCTAAACACAGGCATCCATATAGGACAGACATCCCTCTAAGTCCTCATGCTCAGAAATATACTCAGGAATAGAAAATAGGGCAGTGAAATCATTCATATTCCAAATCATAAGTAACAACCCAACTATTTATCCAACCAATATTTAGAATAGCTATGTATAATTATCCCATAATTCTACTATTCACTTTTTTAATCACGATTATAATACAGATCAGTATCTCAATGCATTCTTAATCTAAATTACTACAATTTACATGGTGTAGACCTCTTCAATCAACCTGATACCACAAAAGTATAAACACTTTAATGGCACAGTTGACCAACCCCCCCTCTCAAGCACTGAATCTTCTGGCGTCTGTTTCGTTCTTCTTCAGATAGCTTTACAGTTCAAAGTGGACGGCCCATGATAATGTCCCAATTTCAATGTCTCATCTTTACCACTCATGTCTTGTCCATTCGTCAACCAACATACCAGCATCATAAGAAAATGTTAGAACAGATCTTTCTCCATGATCACTCCAAGTGGACTCTCACAGTATGAGAGAAACATGAAAGAAAAGCAGTTGATAGCTTAGATCTGAGACTCTACACCAATTTCTGCCTTGGTTCTTTTCTCTCGGTAGAAGTGGTTTGGAAAGCCTCCTTCAACGCCTTTGTCACTCTTCTTCAGCCAGTTAGAGGGGGTACACAGAGTATTCGGTCCAATTATCTCTTCCCATGCATTAAGATACAGTCTGATGTCACTTTTCATGATAACCTCGAAAGAACAGATCAGAACAACAGTTTTGTTCAGTTCATTAACTACATGATAAATTATTACTTTTACCAATTATTCTTAATACACATATCTAAACATATTTCACAGAGAATATCAAAACATTCTATTGAAACTATTCTTTCAAATTGGTTTATACTCCCCATCTCACTGTCAACTCCATCGTAGAGCCAAGGATCAAGAAGTTAGACCTATACCTCGGGAATAGAACAAAACAAACACAACTATACACTCAACAATACACTCCTTCACATATCACTTAAGTTGTATAACTTCAATTCAAACCCTCAAAAAACTGAATCCTCCCCCATGTTTTACACACATCTCTCCGTATGAGAGTAATGTAAAACAAAACTGAAAAAAAATGTAAAACAAATTTTCAACTAACCTAATCAAATTAAAATCACTAAATTGAAAAAAACTCCACAAAGAAAAATGATTTAACCCCTATGGTCATAGGAAAATAGACTTAAAGCAGCATATCCTTAGTTAAAAGCAATGCCCTCTACCTCTTCACAGTGGTCCAAATTAGAAATATGGCTAAGAAACATATTTACCAATTACACAAATTATCTTGAGAGCAGTATTAAAAATGACCATAAATTCATTATCCAAATGGCTTTCCAATGCGGGTGATCAAGTCACAACGGAAAGTGATCAAAAGGTCATAGGTCATACAAAACCCTCCAAAGCAGTGTTTTTCACTATATTAAACAAATTGCAAACAATAGTCAACTAGTTCCAACATTTTTTGTATTTCCATGTTCCCAGAACATTCCTTTATCAAAAGAATTTGCATGTGTAATGAAAACTCAGAAAATAAAAACTCATTAAAATCCCATGTGGTGTGTGCCCCTCGAAAATACCTTTGCACTAAAACAAACAACTTCCAGGCCCTCTTCAATGTGGTAGTTTATGGCCTCAATTTCACTCACTCTCCCCAAGAGTATAGTCCCTGGAAACATTCCAGAGAGAGACAGTGAAATATCAATTTTCCCGGAGAAAACACAAAACACTTAGTTAGTATTCATTACACTACATCGATTCAGAAACTCAAACGTGAACTATAAACCAAACCTAATGATAATTCCACTGTATCTCAAATCATTAATCATAAGTTTTAATCAACCTCAATGTATATGTATGATACAATGTTTAATTCAGTTAAATCAACTCCTAAAAAACCTTTAATCAGCAATCTAATAATTTCAACCTGTTCATATAAATTTAGTAAAAACCAATCCTGATTTTTTTAAACAAATCTAAAATCTTTCAAAAGTTGGCGCTGTCTCATCAGTGTAAAAATCAAAACAAACTTATTTTTTTCTCTCACTCATATCCACAAAGCTTTCATTCCCCAAAACATATGAAATTGTTTTGACTATTGCGGTAACAACACTATAATTTAAATCTATGATACTCCCCCACTTAACATATTAGTTTACTAGTTTGGCCCAATCTTGCTTTTCAACATTCATACCCATTCAGTCTTCTGCCAACAGGCTCTCATACTAGTCAATCCAGCCATCACCTTTAATGACCTGACATTGTTCCACATAATGGAAACATACTATAATGTTAGACTACATGAACTTTCCTGCTCAAATTAACTGATGTTACTTAGACAATCAAACCAAGAATCAATAACCATCAGAATTCATTCTCACAATGTCTTACTAACTCACAACTTTCAGCTTAACTCTCCTATTTCTTTTTCCCCCAGTGGGCAAAAAGATATCCCCTCTCATTTCAACGTTTTTCCTTACCTCTATCGTAAGATTAAAACCCAACTTTATAACTTCCTCTTCTCTTTGCTCTTCACACTTATGAAATGTATCCTATGTCTTTAAAAATAACACACGCAGTTCCAACATTATAACATGCGTCAGTCAATCTATAAGAATGAAAATCATTTCGGTAATCACTTTCTATCGCCATTCTCTCTCCGCTATTATTCAGAATTTCTTTAACTTAGGTAACTGTCTTCTCTATTGATACAGTAATTTAAATATGACTCAATTCTCAATACATTATTCCAGCAGATAATTTAGTGAACAGACATCGTCTTGCATCAGAATTCACTTCGTTATTATTTTAAGTTGAATTAGTCTATCAATTTAACCTAAACAATCTATTGAAAACGTTCAATTTATCCCTTCTATCAATTTGAACCAGACAAGCTATTAAAATGTTCCGTTTATATCTTATACAAACACTAGCGACCATAACTTTCCAATCAAAAACTCAGAATTCAGTCAGCGCAAGACTGGGAAAAGAACCCCGGCCTCCCACGTGGCAGGCGAGAATTCTACCACTGAGCCACTAATGCTATTCGAAAAACTAAGATACTCCGCAAATAAACCCAGTTTATAAGTAAAATCAAAACATGTCACTATCTGCAATTCCCAGAAGAAAAACAGTTAATGACTAGGATATTGCGCCTTTTAATAAAAGTAGATTATGTTTACTTATGCAATGTATTTCAATTACTTTACTACATCACATTAATCACGCAATGATAATTAGTTTGGTGGAAAACCTTAGGCTTTGTATGACATTATAAATTATATCGAGATTCCCTCTTAATTCTCTCTAACTTTATTCAGTTTATTCAATAAATCCCGCAAAAAATATAACATGTTCAGACCTTAAGGGCAGTTAAATTTCAAATGTTTCACCCAGACAGAGATAATCCAATATGCGTTTTATAGTTACATCGTTAGGGTAAGATAACCAAAAGTGGACACACTCTAATCAGTTTTTAGAGCTCAATTTCCCAGATTTTGTAGATTATTTTAATAGTGCTTAAAACCTCATCTTTATCAAATTATAGATTTAAGATACCAACTCAAAACCTACGTACGTCTACGAATGGGTGGTTTAAATTGTATCTAATCATTCTCAGCATTACTTTATCAAATCTCTAGTAATTGATTATACACACATACAATTTATCATTATAATTCACAGAATCCATATAAAACTTAAGAAATCTTAGGTACTCACACAGAACTTTAAGGATCACCCACACAGGATTGGTCAGATGTTCACACAGAACTGGTCAGACCATATTGCCCACACAGAGTCAACCTACCCCGCTCACACAAAATAATTGGAATTCACCACCTCTGAGGGTCACTTAGACAATCACACAGACGCACAGAATGAGGTCCTTCTTCCAATAGGGCTTCACCAAATGCCGTGTTTTCACTTAGAAATTCACAGTCCCTTTGGCCCCTCACCCCGACAGACCTCACAAAATCCCCACTGTGATCAATTCAGTGTCAGGACGGCTCTTGGTCACTTGCAACCGGACAGTGGCAATTACTCTCCCCTGACTCGGCCCTGCTTACGCCGCCAAGGTGCCTTCCTTACAAAGGAATTCACGCTCAGAGTATACGTAACAGGCATAATTAAAAAACTTGACTTCAAATCTTTAACTTCTTTAAAAAAAAACTCAGTTCGAGATGTGGTATCCACTCGGCTCGCTTCCTCTCAGATCAAAGGTTGGTCCATCTGCTTCGTTCCCGAAGTGTGGTTTCCCTGAGATCCCAAGTTTTAGGGGATCCCTCGTGCACAATTTATTTACCTAGATCGTCAGGAACGGTCACCGAGTGAAGATTCACATCCCCTCCTCGTCGCCAAATGTTGTGGAAATGTTCTGTATTTACCAAATCATGAGAGCAAACCACACACAAGTCAGAGTTAGTTATCACAAGTCCCGTACACATTGCAACTGAGATGCATTATAGCAAAGACACACATAGCCAGACAGCATCGGCATAATTCATCGTTCAGCTTTGTCTCCTAAACTATGTTATTTTCTCAAACTCAGAACCATAAACCAATCCTCCATATCAACAGCCATATATCAAATCCATCCTATCTTGACAAGATCACAGAGACACATTGACTGGCACACAGACATTGTGGAGCCAAGAGATACACGCTTGACCTCTCCCCTCTCTTGACATAGGACAGAGACTGCAACCCCGCCACAGTATTATACAAACACATTCTGATGAGAAGTAACTTACAAACATATGATGAATATAAAACATCTTACCTATGTTACCAACTAATTCTGATTATTCTCCAACATTCCCCTCTCAGGGACATTGTCCCTTCTAAAGAATCAGAATATTAATTACATACTCAATATTTAAAAGGACCTCAATGTCAAATACCTTAGCTTATATGTAAGCTTTCTCCCAGAAAACCTGATGGAGTCTGCAAAAGACCTGAGACTGGGACGGAGATTTGTCTTCCAACAAGACAATGATCCAAAACATAAAGCAAAATCTACAATGGAATGGTTCAAAAATAAACATATCCAGGTGTTAGAATGGCCAAGTCAAAGTCCAGACCTGAATCCAATCGAGAATCTGTGGAAAGAACTGAAAACTGCTGTTCACAAATGCTCTCCATCCAACCTCACTGAGCTCGAGCTGTTTTGCAAGGAGGAATGGGAAAAAATTGCAGTCTCTCGATGTGCAAAACTGATAGAGACATACCCCAAGCGACTTACAGCTGTAATCGCAGCAAAAGGTGGCGCTACAAAGTATTAACTTAAGGGGGCTGAATAATTTTGCACGCCCAATTTTTCAGTTTTTGATTTGTTAAAAAAGTTTGAAATATCCAATAAATGTCGTTCCACTTCATGATTGTGTCCCACTTGTTGTTGATTCTTCACAAAAAAATAGTTTTATATCTTTATGTTTGAAGCCTGAAATGTGGCAAAAGGTCGCAAAGTTCAAGGGGGCCGAATACTTTCGCAAGGCACTGTAAATGCTCCTTAAGTTACATGAGAACCAGTATCTAAACACAGGCCTCCTCACAACATATAGGACAGACATCCCTCTAAGTCCTCATGCTCAGAAATATACTCAGGAATAGAGAATAGGTCAGTGAAATCATTCATATTCCAAATCATAAGTAACAACCCAACTATTTATCCAACCAATATTTAGAATAGCTATGTATAATTATCCCATAATTCTACTATTAACTTTTTTAATCATGATTATAATATAGATCAGTATCTCAATGCATTCTTAATCTAAATTACTACAATTTACATGGTGTAGACCTCTTCAATCAACCTGATACCACAAAAGTATAAACACTTTAATGGCACAGTTGACCAACCCCCCCTCTCAAGCACTGAATCTTCTGGCGTCTGTTTCGTTCTTCTTCAGATAGCTTTACAGTTCAAAGTGGACGGCCCATGATAATGTCCCAATTTCAATGTCTCATCTTTACCACTCATGTCTTGTCCATTCGTCAACCAACATACCAGCATCATAAGAAAATGTTAGAACAGATCTTTCTCCATGATCACTCCAAGTGGACTCTCACAGTATGAGAGAAACATGAAAGAAAAGCAGTTGATAGCTTAGATCTGAGACTCTACACCAATTTCTGCCTTGGTTCTTTTCTCTCGGTAGAAGTGGTTTGGAAAGCCTCCTTCAACGCCTTTGTCACTCTTCTTCAGCCAGTTAGAGGGGGTACACAGAGTATTCGGTCCAATTATCTCTTCCCATGCATTAAGATACAGTCTGATGTCACTTTTCATGATAACCTCGAAAGAACAGATCAGAACAACAGTTTTGTTCAGTTCATTAACTACATGATAAATTATTACTTTTACCAATTATTCTTAATACACATATCTAAACATATTTCACAGAGAATATCAAAACATTCTATTGAAACTATTCTTTCAAATTGGTTTATACTCCCCATCTCACTGTCAACTCCATCGTAGAGCCAAGGATCAAGAAGTTAGACCTATACCTCGGGAATAGAACAAAACAAACACAACTATACACTCAACAATACACTCCTTCACATATCACTTAAGTTGTATAACTTCAATTCAAACCCTCAAAAAACTGAATCCTCCCCCATGTTTTACACACATCTCTCCGTATGAGAGTAATGTAAAACAAAACTGAAAAAAAATGTAAAACAAATTTTCAACTAACCTAATCAAATTAAAATCACTAAATTGAAAAAAACTCCACAAAGAAAAATGATTTAACCCCTATGGTCATAGGAAAATAGACTTAAAGCAGCATATCCTTAGTTAAAAGCAATGCCCTCTACCTCTTCACAGTGGTCCAAATTAGAAATATGGCTAAGAAACATATTTACCAATTACACAAATTATCTTGAGAGCAGTATTAAAAATGACCATAAATTCATTATCCAAATGGCTTTCCAATGCGGGTGATCAAGCCACAACGGAAAGTGATCAGAAGGTCATAGGTCATACAAAACCCTCCAAAGCAGTGTTTTTCACTATATTAAACAAATTGCAAACAATAGTCAACTAGTTCCAACATTTTTTACATTCCTTTATCAAAAGAATTTGCATGTGTAATGAAAACTCAGAAAATAAAAACTCATTAAAATCCCATGTGGTGAGTGCCCCTCGAAAATACCTTTGCACTAAAACAAACAACTTCCAGGCCCTCTTCAATGTGGTAGTTTATGGCCTCAATTTCACTCACTCTCCCCAAGAGTATAGTCCCTGGAAACATTCCAGAGAGAGACAGTGAAATATCAATTTTCCCGGAGAAAACACAAAACACTTAGTTAGTATTCATTACACTACATCGATTCAGAAACTCAAACGTGAACTATAAACCAAACCTAATGATAATTCCACTGTATCTCAAATCATTAATCATAAGTTTTAATCAACCTCAATGTATATGTATGATACAATGTTTAATTCAGTTAAATCAACTCCTAAAAAACCTTTAATCAGCAATCTAATAATTTCAACCTGTTCATATAAATTTAGTAAAAACCAATCCTGATTTTTTTAAACAAATCTAAAATCTTTCAAAAGTTGGCGCTGTCTCATCAGTGTAAAAATCAAAACAAACTTATTTTTTTCTCTCACTCATATCCACAAAGCTTTCATTCCCCAAAACATATGAAATTGTTTTGACTATTGCGGTAACAACACTATAATTTAAATCTATGATACTCCCCCACTTAACATATTAGTTTACTAGTTTGGCCCAATCTTGCTTTTCAACATTCATACCCATTCAGTCTTCTGCCAACAGGCTCTCATACTAGTCAATCCAGCCATCACCTTTAATGACCTGACATTGTTCCACATAATGGAAACATACTATAATGTTAGACTACATGAACTTTCCTGCTCAAATTAACTGATGTTACTTAGACAATCAAACCAAGAATCAATAACCATCAGAATCCATTCTCACAATGTCTTACTAACTCACAACTTTCAGCTTAACTCTCCTATTTCTTTTTCCCCCAGTGGGCAAAAAGATATCCCCTCTCATTTCAACGTTTTTCCTTACCTCTATCGTAAGATTAAAACCCAACTTTATAACTTCCTCTTCTCTTTGCTCTTCACACTTATGAAATGTATCCTATGTCTTTAAAAATAACACACGCAGTTCCAACATTATAACATGCGTCAGTCAATCTATAAGAATGAAAATCATTTCGGTAATCACTTTCTATCGCCATTCTCTCTCCGCTATTATTCAGAATTTCTTTAACTTAGGTAACTGTCTTCTCTATTGATACAGTAATTTAAATATGACTCAATTCTCAATACATTATTCCAGCAGATAATTTAGTGAACAGACATCGTCTTGCATCAGAATTCACTTCGTTATTATTTTAAGTTGAATTAGTCTATCAATTTAACCTAAACAATCTATTGAAAACGTTCAATTTATCCCTTCTATCAATTTGAACCAGACAAGCTATTAAAATGTTCCGTTTATATCTTATACAAACACTAGCGACCATAACTTTCCAATCAAAAACTCAGAATTCAGTCAGCGCAAGACTGGGAAAAGAACCCCGGCCTCCCACGTGGCAGGCGAGAATTCTACCACTGAGCCACTAATGCTATTCGAAAAACTAAGATACTCCGCAAATAAACCCAGTTTATAAGTAAAATCAAAACATGTCACTATCTGCAATTCCCAGAAGAAAAACAGTTAATGACTAGGATATTGCGCCTTTTAATAAAAGTAGATTATGTTTACTTATGCAATGTATTTCAATTACTTTACTACATCACATTAATCACGCAATGATAATTAGTTTGGTGGAAAACCTTAGGCTTTGTATGACATTATAAATTATATCGAGATTCCCTCTTAATTCTCTCTAACTTTATTCAGTTTATTCAATAAATCCCGCAAAAAATATAACATGTTCAGACCTTAAGGGCAGTTAAATTTCAAATGTTTCACCCAGACAGAGATAATCCAATATGCGTTTTATAGTTACATCGTTAGGGTAAGATAACCAAAAGTGGACACACTCTAATCAGTTTTTAGAGCTCAATTTCCCAGATTTTGTAGATTATTTTAATAGTGCTTAAAACCTCATCTTTATCAAATTATAGATTTAAGATACCAACTCAAAACCTACGTACGTCTACGAATGGGTGGTTTAAATTGTATCTAATCATTCTCAGCATTACTTTATCAAATCTCTAGTAATTGATTATACACACATACAATTTATCATTATAATTCACAGAATCCATATAAAACTTAAGAAATCTTAGGTACTCACACAGAACTTTAAGGATCACCCACACAGGATTGGTCAGATGTTCACACAGAACTGGTCAGACCATATTGCCCACACAGAGTCAACCTACCCCGCTCACACAAAATAATTGGAATTCACCACCTCTGAGGGTCACTTAGACAATCACACAGACGCACAGAATGAGGTCCTTCTTCCAATAGGGCTTCACCAAATGCCGTGTTTTCACTTAGAAATTCACAGTCCCTTTGGCCCCTCACCCCGACAGACCTCACAAAATCCCCACTGTGATCAATTCAGTGTCAGGACGGCTCTTGGTCACTTGCAACCGGACAGTGGCAATTACTCTCCCCTGACTCGGCCCTGCTTACGCCGCCAAGGTGCCTTCCTTACAAAGGAATTCACGCTCAGAGTATACGTAACAGGCATAATTAAAAAACTTGACTTCAAATCTTTAACTTCTTTAAAAAAAAACTCAGTTCGAGATGTGGTATCCACTCGGCTCGCTTCCTCTCAGATCAAAGGTTGGTCCATCTGCTTCGTTCCCGAAGTGTGGTTTCCCTGAGATCCCAAGTTTTAGGGGATCCCTCGTGCACAATTTATTTACCTAGATCGTCAGGAACGGTCACCGAGTGAAGATTCACATCCCCTCCTCGTCGCCAAATGTTGTGGAAATGTTCTGTATTTACCAAATCATGAGAGCAAACCACACACAAGTCAGAGTTAGTTATCACAAGTCCCGTACACATTGCAACTGAGATGCATTATAGCAAAGACACACATAGCCAGACAGCATCGGCATAATTCATCGTTCAGCTTTGTCTCCTAAACTATGTTATTTTCTCAAACTCAGAACCATAAACCAATCCTCCATATCAACAGCCATATATCAAATCCATCCTATCTTGACAAGATCACAGAGACACATTGACTGGCACACAGACATTGTGGAGCCAAGAGATACACGCTTGACCTCTCCCCTCTCTTGACATAGGACAGAGACTGCAACCCCGCCACAGTATTATACAAACACATTCTGATGAGAAGTAACTTACAAACATATGATGAATATAAAACATCTTACCTATGTTACCAACTAATTCTGATTATTCTCCAACATTCCCCTCTCAGGGACATTGTCCCTTCTAAAGAATCAGAATATTAATTACATACTCAATATTTAAAAGGACCTCAATGTCAAATACCTTAGCTTATATGTAAGCTTTCTCCCTTCTGAAACTAAGTTTACAACCTTTATTCTACAAGACCAACTTGCACATGTTTAATAACACAGAATAATCAATTTGAGGAAAATAAAAACATAACATATACAGTGCCTTGCGAAGGTATTCGGCCCCCTTGAACTTTGCGACCTTTTGCCACATTTCAGGCTTCAAACATAAAGATATAAAACTGTATTTTTTTGTGAAGAATCAACAACAAGTGGGACACAATCATGAAGTGGAACAACATTTATTGGATATTTCAAACTTTTTTAACAAATCAAAAACTGAAAAATTGGGCGTGCAAAATTATTCAGCCCCTTTACTTTCAGTGCAGCAAACTCTCTCCAGAAGTTCAGTGAGGATCTCCAAACTATTATGACCACTCTATGGAAAGAAGAGACTCTCCTGAACATTATGGTGTTCTCTGTTTTGCTCTACGACCCCCACAAGCATCTTAGGACTTGTCTGAAGTCGGTACAGCCGATCTGCCAACTTCGTCTGTAGCGTCCGCACAGTTTGGGCTACACACTAATAGGACCCCTCTGTGTAAAGGTGAGACTCGCACGAACACGTTGGTTGTTTTGCTCTAGGACGCCCACAGGCCTCACAAGACTCGTCTGAAGGTCCCCTGGTAGCAGTTGAAAAAATGAATGGTAGTATAAATGGAGACTGTTTAGTGACAAAAATAAGGGGTTAAATAGATGTAAAAAAAATAATTTAAAAAAAGTTTCCTGATCTTTCATGTGACCGACTGGCTCAAATCGGTCTTAATTAGCAACATTTGAAATTGTGTTTTTTTTTACATTGGAGAAGAGTAAAGACTACAACATGGTATATCATACACTCCATTTTTGAGGAGCAATGGGAAAGTAATTATGCTTTGAAAGTTGATAAACTTGTAAACTCACTTTTGAGAATATGGCCTTTGAATGTTTTGGTACCTAGAGTGAAGAGCTAATCTTTGTCTACACCCATTCAGCATTGTTCACACCCTCTTAAGCTTTAGCCCCACCCATCTCGTTTCGCTCTCTAAGTGCACACTTGACGCTCTGGCCGATGATTTGTTTACCTCTGGATAACATGAAAACAGCCTAACCAGCACTGCTGGCAACAATTTCATTACACTTTTTTGCTGACGTTTACTGACACCGGCTATATTCAATTGGTGTTGTGCGTTCGTAAATTCATCAGTTATTCAGCGCTCTGGCGTACTCAGACTGAATTTACGAACGCACCCAAAATGGATACTTTTGTTAAGACATGTAGCTAGCTAGCTAGGTAAACAACGTGTAAGATCATACACGTAACGTTAGCTAGCAAGCCATCCATCTAACGTTTGCTAGTTAAACACAATGAACATAGTGCCAAATCATGTTGTTACTACCCTGCATGAATCAGCTGGGACCTAACCAACCAGGTTCAATGTTAGCTAGCTAACATTAGGCTCTAACTAACCAAGCAAACGGCTCTGGGATACGAATAATAACATCGTACATGTAACTTTAGCTAGGGAGCCAGCCAGCCAGCTAAAGTTAGCTAGCTAGCTAACAGTACACTTTAGCTTAAGACATATAGTTAGCCAGTTAGGTAAACAATGAACCTAGCTAGGCAAACAACGTGTAAGATCATACACATCACGTAACGTTAGCTAGCGAGCCAGCCAGCTAACGTAAGCTAGTTAAACAACAGTTAACATAGTGCCAGCTCATGACGTTACTACGCCTCGCCTTGCTGGTAGTGGTAACTAACCAACAAGATTCAATGTAAGCTAGCTAACATCAGGATCTAACTATCCAAGCAAACAGCTATGGGATACGAATAATAACATCATACACGTAACATTAGCTAGGGAGCCAGCCAGCTAACAGTACACTTTAGCTTAAAATTAAACCACTTTCTGTCAAAATTTGAAATGATGTAAGCTAGCTAGACTATCTTACATCATCAGGCATGATGGACATGTCTCCCTGTCACGGATGCCATCCCACGGTTGCCCTTAGTTTGAAGATGTAATCCGGAGACAGGTGTTTTCTCCATCTCTTTAGCTATCATACTATAATTCCACTGATTTCAAACCTCGATCCTCCAGAAAGTGGAGATAAACACTTATGCAGCTCCACTACACGATACGAGTTCGACAGGATTACCAGCACAGACTGACCAGCTCAAATAGACAGAAGCCCTCTCTCTATATGTCAGACCAATCTGAACTCCTCTCTCGGCATGTCCAGCCCATTCATTATCTCAGCCAATCATGGCTAGCAGGAAGGTTGCTGTTTTTTTTTCTGTGGCTTAACCAACCAGGCTCATAATTTAACAATCATATTTGTATTTAACGATGGCATACAAGTTTGTTGTTAAGGCACATGAAAGTTAACGTTTCAGAAGGCATTTCTGCCAAAAAAACGCATTTTGATTTAAAAAAAAGTTTACGTTCAAATGGCTCTCCTGTGAAGTAGTGACCTAGTTTCCTAGGTCTAGTTTCCTGAAACGAATCACATATCTCTCAGATATGATAGACACTACACTTGTTTTTTGGGACTACAGTGGGGCAAAAACGTATTTAGTCAGCCAACAATTGTGCAAGTTCTCCCACTTAAAAAGATGAGAGAGGCCTGTAATTTTCATCATAGGTACACTTCAACTATGACAGACAAAATGAGAAAAAAAATCCAGAAAATCACATTGTAGGATTTTTAATGAATTTATTTGCAAATTATGGTGGAAAATAACTATTTGGTCAATAACAAAAGTTTATCTCAATACTTTATTATATACCCTTTGTTGGCAATGACAGAGGTCAAACGTTTTCTGTAAGTCTTCACAAGGTTTTCACACACTGTTGCTGGTATTTTGGAGCAGGGCTGTTGCTGGGCAACACGGACTTTCAACTCCCTCCAGAGATTTTCTATGGGGTTGAGATCTGGAGACTGGCTAGGCCACTCCAGGACCTTGAAATGCTTCTTACGAAGCCACTCCTTCGTTGCCCGGGCAGTGTGTTTGGGATCATTGTCATGCTGAAAGACCCAGCCACGTTTCATCTTCAATGCCCTTGCTAATGGAAGGAGGTTTTCACTCAAAATCTCACGATACATGGCCCCATTCATTCTTTCCTTTACACGGATCAGTCGTCCTGGTCCCTTTGCAGAAAAACAGCCCCAATGCATGATGTTTCCACCCCCATGCTTCACAGTAGGTATGGTGTTCTTTGGATGCAACTCAGCAATCTTTGTCCTCCAAAAACGACGAGTTGAGTTTTTACCAAAAAGTTATATTTTGGTTTCATCTGACCATATGACATTCTCCCAATCTTCTTCTGGATCATCCAAATGCTCTCTAGCAAACTTCAGACGGGCCTGGACATGTACTGGCTTAAGCAGGGGGACACGTCTGGCACGGCAGGATTTGAGTCCCTGGCGGCGTAGTGTGTTACTGATGGTAGGCTTTGTTAGTTTGGTCCCAGCTCTCTGCAGGTCATTCACTAGGTCCCCCCGTGTGGTTCTGGGATTTTTGCTCACCGTTCTTGTGATCATTTTGACCCCACGGGGTGAGATCTTGCGTGGAGACCCAGATCAAGGGAGATTACCAGTGGTCTTGTATGTCTTCCATTTCCTAATATTTACTCCCACAATTGATTTCTTCAAACCAAGCTGCTTACCTATTGCAGATTCAGTCTTCCCAACCTGGTGCAGGTCTACAATTTGTTTCTGGTGTCCTTTGACAGCTCTTTGGTCTTGGCCATAGTGGAGTTTGGATTGTGACTGTTTTAGGTTGTGGACAGGTACTTTTATACTGATAACAAGTTCAAACAGTTGCCATTAATACAGGTAATGAGTGGAGGACAGAGGAGCTTCTTAAAGAAGAAGTTACAGGTCTGTGAGAGCCAGAAATCTTGCTTGTTTGTAGGTGACCAAATACTTATTTTCCACCATAATTTGCAAATAAATTCGTTAAAAATCCTACAATGTGATTTTCTGGATTATTTTCTTCTCATTTTGTCTGTCATAGTTGAAGTGTACCTATGATGAAAATTACAGGCCTCTCTCATATTTTTAAGTGGGAGAACTTGCACAATTGGTGGCTGACTAAATACTTTTTTGCCCCACTGTATCTGTTGTTCCATCATGTTATTCAATGCGTTCGTATGGGCTAATAGGCCAAATAAAATGTTATCAAATAATTGTTGCATATATTTTTGTTGTACTTCAAGAGGTTGTAAAATTCTAAATCAAATAGCAAAATGATCATTGGTATTACCTTCTTAAACCAATTCCATATAGCTTAGTAGTACCCCCCTCCCCAGCTTAGACTCTTATGGGTTAATAGCTCAAAACAGTTTGGAACTAACTATTAACATATGTGTAGAATTTAGCATGGATAGTCAAAAGTAATTGTCTGCAGTTATCTGAGAGGTGAATTGATTGTGACAGTCTTACATTCTAAAATATGACAAAAGTAAAAGAAGACTAAGGTCATATAATCATAAAGACTAAACAAAGATATTCCCAAATAAACTAGAGCCGCATCTTTCTTGTGCCTTTTGCAGCTTGTTTCTAGCCTAAAGCATTGCAGAATTATGCATCCTATACATTTCTATAATCCGGCTTTGGGGGGCATTTGGACGTTAGCTAGCTAACATTAGCTATTTTCTGTGTCAAGGTCAGCCGTTCGCTGCTAACGGCTGAAGAAATTTGTGTAAAAACCTTCCATGCCCAAATATAGCTAGCTACCTTTCTTTACCTATTTTTTAGCTAACTAGCAAGCTGATTGGTGTTAGCTAGCAAGCTGGACTGATGTTAGCTATCTAACATTAAATAACTTTGCAGGCTTGCGCTGGCTAATGTTAACTAAGGATGGCAGCCAAGGACGTTCGCTAGCTTATTTGTTCATATGTGTTTGTGCTCTGATTACACACAAGTGTCTACCCAGCTAGCACAGTGGATCTGGGCCGATTCCGGCTGAGAGTCAGACTCGGCCAACGTCATGTGGCCTTCGGCAGTATTACTTATGGCTAGGATGCGGGGATTGAACTCGGGCCGATTCCGGTGTGAGTTATCTGGACCAAATATATATTAATTAGGGCTCTGACCAATTGTGGCTACTTTCTGGCAAAGGATTTCACAGGCTGCTTTATATAATTAACATTTCATTATTTATTTATTTTTCCATATTTCCTCATTGTTTCTGTGATCAAAAAATAAAATGTACATTTAACTTAAATTCTTTAAGTCCTGTTCAAGTAGTATTTAAAAAAATATATACTTTGTGCCAGGCAATTGATAAGCATTAAAAACTTTGGATGGGGTCCTGAGTAGCACAGCAGTCTACAGATGCTGGTTCGATGCCCGTTCCGGCCGTGATAAGGAGACCCATGAGGCGATGCACAATTGGCCCAGCGTTGTCCGGGTTAGGGGAGGGTTTGGCCGGCCGTGATGTCCTTGTCCCATTGCGCTGTAGTGACTCCTGTGGCGGGCCAGGAGCATGCATGCTGACACAGTCACCAGGTGTTTCCAGGTGTTTCCTCCTACAAATTGGTGCTCTCGACCTTCGCCTCACCCGAGGCCGTACGGGAGTTGCAGCGATGGGACAAGACAATTGGATTTGACGAAAAGGGGGTAAAAAAAAAAAAAAAAAAAGATAAATAAAATTATTTTCAGAAGTTGTGAATGGGTATAATTTCTATAGATAAAACGTATAATAGTATTATTTATAACTGCACCGGGCCGCTTCTGGGGGGATTCTGGTAAGATACCAGCAAATTCGGCTGAATTCTGGTAGGCGGAAACGGCCTGATGTACTTGGGCCGATTCTGGGCCAATATAATCAGTTCCAGGCCCTCGGAAGAGGGCCGCTTCTGGGCCGAATCATCATTGCAAGCTGGATAGGTCGCAGTTTACACAGATGACGTCAGTCTTATATGAAAAACCTTCCTTGGCAAAAAAATTAGCTAGCTCGCTTTACTTGCTTGTTGGTTAGCGACCTAGCCAACGTTAGCTCTTGTCTGACTGGTGTAACGTTACATTAGATAGCTTGCTATCTACAACTACAAAACCACATTCATTTGGCTTATCAAATTGGAAACAGATCACTGATAACAACCAACCTATTTTTTCATGTTAGACAATTATCTGTATGCATTTATTGATTAACCTCAGCTTGAATACCAACATATCTACAGTAGCCTAGGTTTGTTTTCAAACACTTATTTTGCTTGGTACAGCCGGCCAGCTGTGTTATTGAGTTGCTGAGCAACCTAGTTGCTGGGCCCGGTTTTAGATAGAACTCTGAGATTAGGTTCAAAAATATGTTAGCATTGTTAGAAATGCTACAAAAAGTTAGCACCTCCTTGTTTCTCTATTGACACTTGAGAGTGATACATTATCAATTTAATCAGAACTGTTGCACCTACAAACATAGTCAGTCCGAAAGGGAGCAAGTCTAATGGTCACTTTATGTACACTGCATTCTTGTTCTTATCCGACGCCTAGATCTTGAGCTAATCGGGTCGTGCCAGAATCAAATCAAATTTTATTTGTCACATACACATGGTTAGCAGATGTTAATGCGAGTGTAGCGAAATGCTTGTGCTTCTAGTTCCGACAATGCAGTAATAACCAACAAGTAATCTAACTAACAATTCCAAAACTACTGTCTTGTACACAGTGTAAGGGGATAAAGAATATGTACATAAGGATATATGAATGAGTGATGGTACAGAGCAGCATAGGCAAGATACAGTAGATGGTATCGAGTACAGTATATACATATGAGATGAGTATGTAAACAAAGTAGCATAGTTAAAGTGGCTAGTGATACATGTATTACATAAGGATACAGTCGATGATATAGAGTACAGTATATACGTATGCATATGGGATGAATAATGTAGGGTAAGTAACATTATATAAGGTAGCATTGTTTAAAGTGGCTAGTGATATATTTACATAATTTCCCATCAATTCCCATTATTAAAGTGGCTGGAGTTGTGTCAGTGTGTTGGCAGCAGCCACTCAATGTTAGTGGTGGCTGTTTAACAGTCTGATGGCCTTGAGATAGAAGCTGTTTTTCAGTCTCTCGGTCCCAGCTTTGATGCACCTGTACTGACCTCGCCTTCTGGATGATAGCGGGGTGAACAGGCAGTGGCTCGGGTGGTTGATATCCTTGATGATCTTTATGGCCTTCCTGTGACATCGGGTGGTGTAGGTGTCCTGGAGGGCAGGTAGTTTGCCCCCGGTGATGCGTTGTGCAGACCTCACTACCCTCTGGAGAGCCTTACGGTTGTGGGCGGAGCAGTTGCCGTACCAGGCGGTGATACAGCCCGCCAGGATGCTCTCGATTGTGCATTTGTAGAAGTTTGTGAGTGCTTTTGGTGACAAGCCAAATTTCTTCAGCCTCCTGAGGTTGAAGAGGCGCTGCTGCGCCTTCTTCACAATGCTGTCTGTGTGAGTGGACCAATTCAGTTTGTTTGTGATGTGTATGCCGAGGAATTCAAAACTTGCTACCCTCTCCACTACTGTTCCATCGATGTGGATAGGGGGGGTGTTCCCTCTGCTGTTTCCTGAAGTCCACAATCATCTCCTTAGTTTTGTTGACGTTGAGTGTGAGGTTATTTTCCTGACACCACACTCCGAGGGCCCTCACCTCCTCCCTGTAGGCCGTCTCGTCGTTGTTGGTAATCAAGCCTACCACTGTTGTGTCGTCCGCAAACTTGATGATTGAGTTGGAGGCGTGCGTGGCCACGCAGTCGTGGGTGAACAGGGAGTACAGGAGAGGGCTCAGAACGCACCCTTGTGGGGCCCCAGTGTTGAGGATCAGCGGGGAGGAGATGTTGTTGCCTACCCTCACCACCTGGGGGCGGCCCGTCAGGAAGTCCAGTACCCAGTTGCACAGGGCGGGGTCGAGACCCAGGGTCTCGAGCTTGATGACGAGCTTGGAGGGTACTATGGTGTTGAATGCCGAGCTGTAGTCAATGAACAGCAATCTCACATAGGTATTCCTCTTGTCCAGATGGGTTAGGGCAGTGTGCAGTGTGGTTGAGATTGCATCGTCTGTGGACCTATTTGGGCGGTAAGCAAATTGGAGTGGGTCTAGGGTGTCAGGTAGGGTGGAGGTGATATGGTCCTTGACTAGTCTCTCAAAACTACTTCATGATGACGGATGTGAGTGCTACGGGGCGGTAGTCGTTTAGCTCAGTTACCTTAGCTTTCTTGGGAACAGGAACAATGGTGGCCCTCTTGAAGCATGTGGGAACAGCAGACTGGTATAGGGATTGATTGAATATGTCCGTAAACACACCGGCCAGCTGGTCTGCGCATGCTCTGAGGGCGCGGCTGGGGATGCCGTCTGGGCCTGCAGCCTTGCGAGGGTTAACACGTTTAAATGTCTTACTCACCTCGGCTGCAGTGAAGGAGAGACCGCATGTTTTCGTTGCAGGCCTTGTCAGTGGCACTGTATTGTCCTCAAAGCGGGCAAAAAAGTTATTTAGTCTGCCTGGGAGCAGGACATCCTGGTCTGTGACTGGGCTGGATTTCTTCCTGTAGTCCGTGATTGACTGTAGACCCTGCCACATGCCTCTTGTGTCTGAGCCGTTGAATTGAGATTCTACTTTGTCTCTGTACTGACGCTTAGCTTGTTTGATAGCCTTGCGGAGGGAATAGCTGCACTGTTTGTATTCGGTCATGTTACCAGACACCTTGCCCTGATTAAAAGCAGTGGTTCGCGCTTTCAGTTTCACGCGAATGCTGCCATCAATCCACGGTTTCTGGTTAGGGAATGTTTTAATCGTTGCTATGGGAACGACATCTTCAACGCACATTCTAATGAACTCGCACACTGAATCAGCGTATTCGTCAATGTTGTTGTCTGACGCAATACGTTACTGCCGACCTTACCATTACGCTTGTTTACACTGAGATGACCGGAATGCAATCTCAGTTACATTAAGACGCTGTGGACCCGGCGTGAGATATTGGTCAGAAAATGTACCTCAATGCAAGAATGGGAATTGCCACTGTACTCCAAATTTGACCTTTATCCACACTGCTCCATAAAAACTGCCCTTTTCATCCTCAATAAATATAATATTTTTTCTTAATGCTAATGACCCTGTTAAAAATCCGGTATGTGGTTTTCGGTAAGGGCTGAACGGCTCATGACTAGAGGCGGGGGAGTGTTGTGTACCTCCGATAAGGGTAATTTATGAAGTTTCATCGACATTGATGTAGTACTGGCTTAGATAAACTTTAGGGAGATTTTTTAGTTAACATGGAGTTTAAACCAATCCCATACTATGGTCACGCCTATAATATCGCATAACACTTCACTGTCTGTGAGATAATACAGTCACTGTCTGTGAGATAATACAGGAAATAAAAATTAGTTTATTGATCAACGATGTACAGTACCAGCTCTGCATTGCTCCTTCAAATCATTTCTGGCTAATAAAGTAAGTACCTTACTGAAATAGATGTCCATTAAAATGGGCAAACACAGTTTTTAAAAATATACACTTTCTCAAAAGCAATAATTTTTCTAGGTTTCAGTAGCTCTGCATTAGAACACATCCCTCACTATTTGCAAAATTTTAGTGTCCATTTTGCAAATGTAATTAATACGTTTGTAGACAATGTTATTGAAACAGCTCCTGAATTGGATGATCTTTTTGAGTTTATTTGTGAATCTTGTCCATCACGTCGGCAGAAAGACAATTCATCCAATTCAGATTTGAGTAATCACAGCAAGTCCTGGAACAGCTTTGGGATTTACCCATTCACTAAATAGTGCTTGTATGCTTACAATCAAGGAGAGGTTTAATGGCTCTACAACAAAATTCCATATACTATTTCTCACAAATCATATTTTAGCAACTGTTACTAAATTAAATTGAATAACTGATGTGAGCACATCTTTGTCAAATTCAAGACGATTGAATTCAGTAAAAATTGCTGTTGGTATTACTATCAATCCATAGTCTTCAAATCAAAATCAGATCAAATAGTATTTGTCACATGCGCCAAATGCAACAGTGAAATGCTTACTTACAAGCTCTTATCCAACAATGCAGTTTTAAGAAAAATAAGTGTTAAACTATTTACTCAAATAAACTGTAAATAAAAATAAAGAAGAAAAATAACTAATAATAGTCGAGGTAATATGTAGGTAGAGGTGAAGTGACTTAGAATGGATAATAAACAGAGAGAAGCAGCAGCAAATAGTCTGGTTAGCCATTTGATTAGCTGTTCAGGAGCTTGGGGGAAGAAGCTGTTTAGAAGCCTTATGGACCTAGACTTGGCAGTCCGGTACTGCTTGCCGTGTGGTAGCAGAGAGAACAGTCTATGACTAGGCTGGCTGGAGTCTTTGACAATTTTTAGGGCCTTCCTCTGACACCGCCTGGTATAGATGTCCTGGATGGCAGGAAGCTTGGCCCTAGTGATGTACTGGGTCGTACACACTACCCTCTGTAGTGCCTTGCAGTCGGAGGCCGAGCAGTTTCCATACCAGGCAGTGATGCAACCAGGATGCTCTCGATGGTGCAGCTGTAGAGCCTTTTGAGGATCTGAGGACCCATGCCAAATCTTTTCAGTCTCCTAAGGGGGAATAGGTTTTGTCGTGGTCTTTTCACGACTGTCTTGGTGTGTTTGGACCATTCTAGTTTGTTGGTGATGTGGACACCAAGGATCTTAAAGCTCTCAACCTGCTCCACAACAGTCCCGTCGATGAGGATGGGGGCGTGCTCGGTCCTCCTTTTCCTATAGTCCACAATCATCTCCTTTGTCTTGATTATGTTGAGGGATAGGTTGTTATCCTGGCACCACACTGCCAGATCTCTGACCTCCTTATAGGCTGTCTCATCGTTGTCGGTGATCAGGCCTACCATTGTTGTCATCGGCAAACTTAATGATGTTGTTGGAGTCGTCCTTGGTCATGCAGTCATGGGTGAACAGGAAGTACAGGAAGGGACTGAGCACACACCACGGGGCCCCCGTGTTAAGGATCAGATTGGCAGATGTGTTGTTACCTACCCTCACCACCTGGGGGCGGCCCGTCAGGAAGTCCAGGATCCAGTTGCAGAGAGAGGTGTTTAGTCCCAGGGTCCTTAGCTTAGTGATGAGCTTTGAAGGCACTATGGTGTTGAACGCTGAGCTGTAGTCAATGAATAGCATTCTCACATAGGTGTTCCTTTTGTCCATGTGGGAAAGGGCAGTGTGGAGTGCAATAGAGACTGCATCATCTGTGAATCTGTTGTAGCGTTATGCAGATTGGGGTGGGTCTAGGGTTCCTGGGATAATGGTGTTGATGTGAGCCATGACCAGCCTTTTAAAGCACTTCATGGTAGGCTCGTGCCACTGGGCAGCTCGCGGCTGTGCTTCCCTTTTTAGTCCGTAATAGTTTGCAAGCCTTGCCACATCCGATGAGCGTCAAAGCCGGTGCAGTACGATTCAGTCTTAGTCCTGTATTGACGCTTTGCCTGTTTGATAGTTTGTCGGAGGGCAAAGCGGGATTTCTTATCAGCGTCCGGGTTAGAGTTTACTCCTTGAAAGCGGCACCTCTACCCTTTCGCTCAGTGCGGATTTTGCCTGTAATCCATGGCTTCTGGTTGGGGTATGTATGTACAGTCACTGTGTGGACGACGTCATTGATGTGGTGTACACCTCAATGCCATCAGAAGAATCCCAGAACATATTCCAGTCTGTGCTTGCAAAACAGTCCTGTAGCTTAGCATCGGTGTCATCTGATCACTTCCTTATTGAGTGAGTCACTGGTATTTCCTGCTTTAGTTTTTGCCAGTAAGCAGGAATCAGGAGGATAGTTATGGTCAGATTTTCCAAATTGAAGGCAAGGGAGAGCTTTGTACACATCTCTGTGTGTGGAGTAAAGGTGGTCTAGAGTTTTCTTTTCCTCTGGTTGCACATTTAACACGCTGATAGAAATGAGGTAAAATGTATTTGTTTCCCTGCATTAAAGTTCACCGGCCACTTGGAGCGCCGCCTCTGGATGAGCATTTTCTTGTTTGCTTGTGGCCTTAAACAGCTTGTTGAGTGCGGTCTTAGAGCCCCTAAGGCAGACTTTTCATTTTAAGATCATTGATTAGACTCTGGCATCATCATTTGATACATACATAACAGAATGAGTGATTTGATATTGATAATATTGCAAAATAATTTCACAATGCCAGCTGATAACAGCAGTCATGGATTTAGATTTGCTCTGCAGTTTACTGTTAACACCTTCAGAAAGTATTCATTCCCCTCGAGTTATTCCACATTTAATGTATACTCTAATCTACTTGTCCTCTTGCTCAGTTGTGCAACGGGGCCTCCCACTCTTTCTATTCTGGTTAGTCGGTTTGCGCTGTTCTATGAAGGGAGTAGTACACAGCGTTGTACAAGATCTTCAGTTTCTTGGCAATTTCTCGCATAGAATTGCCTTCATTTCTCAGAACAAGAACAGACTGACGAGTTTCAGAAGAAAGGTCTTTGTTTCTGGCCATTTTGAGCCTGTAATCAAACCCACAAATGCTGATGCTCCAGATACTCAACTAATCTAAAGAAGGCCAGTTGTAATTGCTTCTTTAATCAGTATAACAGTTTTCAGCTGTGCTAACATAATTGCAAAAGGGTTTTCTAATTATCAATTAGTCTTTTAAAATTATAAACTTGGATTATCTAACAAAACGTGCCATTGAAACACAAGAGTGATGGTTGCTGGTAATGGGCCTCTGTACGCCTATATAGATATTCCATTAAAAATCTGCAGTTTCCAGCTATAATAGTCATTTACAACATTAACAATGTCTACACTGTATTTCTGATCAGATTGATGTTATTTTAATGGACATTTTTTTGTGCTTTTCTTTAAAAAAGCAAGGACATTTCTAAGTGACCCCAAACTTTTGAACGGTAGTGTATATCATTTAACAAAAGTCAAAGAACCTTTATGGACATGTCAGATAGCTGTTATATACCATTGTTATCATTGGGTTCTCGCCCCCTTGTGACAATCTTTTTTGTTAAGGAAAAAACTGTTCACTGTTGGACCTTGATGCTCGATTCAAATAATGCACAGACAAATAGGTTTAAGTAGGGCGAATAGGAAAGGTGTTCTATCATGTCCAACTATGTCAACAATTTTAATTGGCTGATACGGAATTTGAACCGGAAATAATCATGGCCACCTGGTGACGTTAGCATAGATGCACCGGGTTATGTGACGGGAAGAGCTAACATGTAGTCTTTGATTACGTGCAATGCGTCGACGATGTTAATTGTCGATTGCTTAAGCTAAATCTTGAACTTTCTAATGTTCACAAGTATGACCCTGTAATATCCTGAGTTATTGTGTGTAAGCCAATCACACGTTGCATTCTAGAGGTTTTGATCATCTTTAATGTATTTCATTGATGCAGTTTTGAATGCCCTTGAAGTTTGAAAACCAAATTGTGTGAAAGACTACAATAGTCTGTCATTTGACTGTCTAGATGCCTGCTTTTGGCATTGGAGTTCGGGAGATACCCTTTAACATTTTATTTGACAATCAGGGGTTTCAACCACCTTTGTATTCACATGGATTTTGTGTTTTGTTAATTGGACGTAACCAGAAATCAATGTTTTTGAAAGGCTGTGGAAGACACTGTTGAATTGTAAAATGCGCTAGCTGAAAGTTCGTTCCTTGACTGTCCAGCAAGTGAAGTCAGAACTGGGTTTGATTGTATTTATTAGTCCACACCCAGGGTTGGTGAGTTATGGATAAAATAACTGTATTTACTATTTATGACACCTTTCAGTTTTCTCAGTGATATTCAAAATCAGCATTGAAAAAAAGATGCAAGTTTAAAGAGCGACTGCCTTTAAAAAGCAAACAATCCTTTTGAAAACGGCATGTGTGGCAAAGATTCAAGCCAGAATAAGGTATTGTGTCAAAATTGACTACAACATGTAGGATCATTTTGGTCATAAAGTCAGTCTCGTCTAATATTAAGGTTGAGTTTTGATTTGACGATGTCCATATGCCCACAAACATGTGGGGAAGCTGTGGTGATTTCTCTCTATCCAATAGTATAGACAGTAAGACAGACCTGCCCAGCAACTCTTTGTTTATGTAAAACAACACGTTGTGCATTCTTTTACTTGAGAAATACTGCAGCAAACACTGTAGTTGGGTGTAAAATTGCGCAATTAAAATGTCCTCGTCAAAAACGTCTAAATTAATTACAGACGTCTTTTAGATTCATTCTGATTATTTTTACGATGTGAAATGGGCTTCCGTGTCTACAGTGGCTCATGGGGGACAAGCATATTTAACTAAATGTGGAATCAGTCAGGAAACACCTCCAAGACTGAAATCTAATGAACAACAGAAAAACACACGTGCCAATCAGCGTATTCAGTGGCTATTTAAGTCTGTTCTACCTGAGCGAGTCTGACTACAAGTAAGAGCAGGGCCGTCGCCAGAACAAATCAGTTGGATGGGCCTTTGATTTCCCCTAGGTGAGCACCCGTTCACAATTTTTGTAAATTGGTGTAATAACGTTTTCGTTTCACCAAATAATTGTCACGTGGTTAATCATAATCTGATGTAAAATGATACAAATCTAAAAAGTTTAAATTCAACTGAGGCGAGAGCACCAGTCTCAATATGGACACATTGATACACAGTGATCCATTGGCGGCTAAAGGAATGAGAGCATAGAACTCAAATAGTTTATGGCAATGCAGCTTATGGCAATGCCGTTTATGCCAATACAGCAGTAGGCCTAACTTCAATTGTCAACTAAGTAAAATACATAGGCCTAAAGTCGACAAAAAAAACAGTAAAAAATATCCTGATAAATTCTGGTTCTTTCAATCACATTAATCTCTCAACTCCGCCTGTCTGCCTCCTTTTCTAAATCTTGACTTGAGTTATTATAGTGAAGTACAGCATTGTATCAAATCATCACAGAGTCCGGCCAGTCGCTAGCGAACTTCCAATATTGTATCAACTAGCCTCAGAGATTCCTGCGCCAGTGAACTCAGGACAGACAGCTGTTTTTTAAAATTATGTTTCCACTGGATGCATGGGATCATCAGATCATCAGAATGACATTTTGCTCTTTCACACCGAGGCTTGGTGAATATCGAGGCCGGGAGTGTTGGAAAGATTTTTAAGTAGTGAGGGACTATCATGTGCAATGGATGTTTATAAAAAACTGTTGACTTACTGTGTGAGTTGAAGAAAAATACCATATCTAAGTCACACTCCCCTCCCCTTGATGCAACATTAAAAATTATACTCAAGACACATCTTCACACATTTTAGACGCTTTTCACTGACAACCGCAACTCAATCAGCTATACCTATTATGTTACGTGATAAAGTTTTTTTTGTTGACAGGAGTAATTATATAATTTTGGCAAAACATCAATTTACTTTAGGGCAATCCAGCATCCTAACAGTGCACTATGCACCCGCCAAGTTTCCAATTTGCAAGAGGCTGAAACCAAAGATCTGTATTTCATGACGAGCCACTCATGACTCTGCCCTAACAATGGGAGACTTTGTCCCAAAGGCGGGAAGGTAGGCGAACAAGCTTAGATCTGCATATTATGCCCATAGAAACATATTGAAGAATTTGGGCTTATTCTGGACAGATATTGGTGAGAGTGAGCCCTCTCGCGTAACCTCTGCTAAAACGATTTCACCAGAGAAAGCATCCGAGCGAGCGAAACAGCGCCCCCTCTACCTGTAGCCCATGTCAGAAATGGTATCATACTATGTGGTAGTGTATGTGGACACCTGCTCATTGAAAATATCATTCCTAAATCATTGGCAATAATATGGAGTTGGTCCTACCTTTGCTGCTTCAACAGCCTCCACTCTTCTGGGAAGGCTTCTCACAAGCTGTTGGAACATTGCTGCAGGGACTTGCTTCCATTTAGCCACAAGAGCATTAGAGGTCTGCACTGATGTTGGGAGATTAGGCCTGGCTCGCAGTCGGTGTTCCAATTCATCCCAAAGGTGTTCGATGGTGTTGAGGTCAGGGCTCTGTGCAAGCTTTTCCACACCGATCTCGACAAACCATTTCTGTATGGACCTTGCTTTGTGGATTGGGGCATTGTCATGCTGAAACAGGAATGCTAGATTGTCATTGTATGCTCTAGCGTTAAGATTTCCCTGCACTGGAACTAAGGAGCCTAGCCCGAACATGAAAAACAGGCCATTATTCCTCCTCCACCAGCCTTTAGAGTTGGCACTATGCATTGGGGAAGGTCGCGTTCTCCTGGCATCCGCCAAACCCAGATTTGTCTTTTGGACTGCCAGATGGTAAAGCAGGATTCCTCACTCCAGAGAACGTGTGTCCACTGCTCTAGAATCCAATGGCGGTGAGCTTTAACCACTCCAGCTGACGCTTGGCATTACGCATTGTGATCTTAGGCTAGTGTGTGGCTGCTCGGCCATGGAAACCCATTTCAAGAAGCTCCCGTCGAACAGTTCTTGTACTGACGTTGCTTCCAGAGGCAGTTTGGAACACGGTAGTGAGTGATGCAACCGAGGACGCTTTAGCACTCAGCGGTCCTGTTCTTTGAGTTTGTGTAGACTACCAATTCGCGCCTGAGCTGTTGTTGCTCCTAGATGTTTCCACTTCACAATAACAGCACTTACAGTTGACAGTGGCAGCTCTAGCAGGGCAGATATTTGACTAACTGACTTGTTGGAAAGCTGGCATCCTATGATGATGCCACGTTGAAAATTAAGGAGTGCTTCAGTACGGGCATTCTACTGCCAATGTTTGTCTATGGAGTTTGAATGGATGTGTGCACCTATCAGCAACAGGTGTGGCTGAAATAGCCAAATCTACTAATTTGAAGGTGTCCACATACTTGTGGTTTGGAGGAATGGTAGGACAGGCCAGGCCACCTAAGGCCCGCCCATAATGCCGTCCCAGAGTCATAGACTACTATGATGACACACCACATGCATTTGATGGATCGCGGGAAAAATGAAGGAATAGGCTTTTGTAGGCTACAGTTCAAGGGATGTCAACCGGTGATATGGACATGACTTATTGATATCTACATGGACTCACACTGCTGCTCTCTTATTTAGCTGTTTGTGCCTTAGATTGTGGTTGTTGGGGATGGCTGTTCCCAAAATGTCTGTGTATTTTAACCCAAATGAATTGAAGAAGTTTAATCTGCATATCATTCATTGTTTTTGAGACCCCTGGACAGCCAGTGAAATGTGCGCTCTTGCAACAGCTGCATAGTACGGATCCCAGCCTACGGAAGAACAGTTTGAGAGAGTTCATCCATTCTAAACTCCTCCATGGTATTGTGGTCCATACTGTCAAAAATTAGTTTCATTTTTATTTATTTTTTATTTATTGTGGTATCCAATTGTAAGTAGTCACTATCTTGTTTCATCGCTACAACTCCCGTACTGGCTCGGGTGAGATGAAGGTCGAAAGCCATGCCTTCTCCGAAACACAACCCAACCAAGCCGCACTGC
The DNA here is from genome assembly GCF_045791955.1 of Oncorhynchus clarkii lewisi. Taxonomy (NCBI): domain Eukaryota; kingdom Metazoa; phylum Chordata; class Actinopteri; order Salmoniformes; family Salmonidae; genus Oncorhynchus; species Oncorhynchus clarkii. The sequence continues at coordinate 1,966,025 of NC_092174.1, forward strand.
TTCTTACAGCGGGCATCCACACCGGAAGCCAGCCGCACCAATGTGTCGGAGGAAACACCGTGCACCTGGCGACCTGGTTAGCGCACACCGCGCCCGGCACGCCACAGGAGATCTAATATATTTTTTTAAATCCATAAGGCCTAAATTCGCACACTTTTGATAGACTTAACACCTGAAAATGATCGAGTCATCAAAATGTCACCAACAAAAAATGTATAGCAGCTGCAGCATATGGCAATCAATTTTCACATGCAAATAACACTTTTAAGGTAGTGCTCAAAGCATGCCGTTCCATGAGCAGCATTTCTTTTTCCTCTTGAAGCAATGAGCCCAACCAGTCCTCCATGACAACAAAATCATAAACAGAGGAGGCTGATATTTAATTTGTTTTGGGGTTATGCTCAGGTAAAACAATTTGGCTAATCTACAATGTTTTTTCCCCTCATCAATCTATACACAATATCCCATAATGACAAAGCAAAAAGTTTTGACATTTTTCAAATTGATTAGAAATAAAAAAAACGGAAATATCACATTTACAAAAGTATTCAGTACTTTGTTGAAGTGCCTTTGGCACGGATTACAACCTTGAGTCTTGGGTATGATGCTGCGAGCTTGACACCTGTATTTGGGGAGTTTCTCACATTCTTCTCTGCAAATCCTCTCAAGCGCTGTCAAGTTGGACGGGGAGTGTCGCTGCACAGCTATTTTCAGGTCTCTCCAGAGATGTTCGATCGGGTTCCAATCCGGACTCTGGCTGGGCCACTTAAGGACATTTAGAATTGTCCCGAAGCCACTCCTGCATTGTCTTGGCTGTGTCCTGTTGGAAGGTGAACCATCGCCCCAGTCTGAGGTCCTGAGCACTCTGGAGCAGGTTTTCATCAAGGAACTCTCTGTACTTTGCTCTGTTCATCATTCCCTCATTCCTGACTAGTCTCCCAGTCCCTGCCGCTAAAAACAGCATGATTCTGCCACCACCATGCTTCATCGTAGGGTGGCGCCAGATTTCCTCCGGACGTGACGCTTGGCATTCAGGCCAGAGTTCAATCATGGTTTCATCAGACCAGAGAATCTAGTTTCTCATGGTCTGAGAGTCTTTAGGTGCCTTTTGGCAAACTCCAAGTAGGCTGTCATGTGCCTACTTACTGAGGAGTGGCTTCCGTCTGGCCACTCTACCACAAAGGCCTGATTGGTGGAGTGCTGCAGAGATGGTTGTCCTTCTGGAAGGTTCTCCCATCTCCACAGGGGAACTCTGAAGCTCTGTCAGAGTGACCATCGGGTTCTTGGTCACTTCCCTGACCAAGGCCCTTCTCTCCCGATTGCTCAGTTTGGTCGGGCGGCCAGCTCTAGGAAGGTTCTTGGTGGTTAAGAATAATGGAGGCAACTGTGTTCTTAGGGATTTTTAATGCTGAAAAAAATTGGTACCCTCACCCAGATATGTGCCTCGACACAATCCTGCCTTGGAGCTTTACGGACAATTCTTTGACCTCATGGCTTGGTTTTTACTCTGACATGCTGTGAGACCTTATATAGACAGTTGTGTTCATTTCCAAATCATGTCCAATCAACTGAATTTACCACCGGTGGACTCCAATCATGTTGTAGGAACATCTTAAGTATGATCAATGGAAACCGGATGCAACCAAGCTCAATTTCATGTCTCATAGCAAAGGGTCTGAATACTTATGTATTAAAAGATATTCCAGATGGATTTAATACATTTGTAAAAATGTCTAAAAATCTGTTTTTGCTTCGTCATTATGTGGTATTGTGTGTAGATTGAGAAAAAAATATTTAATACATTTTAGAATAAGGCTGTAACGTAACAAAATGTGGAAAATGTCAAGGGGGCTTAATACTTTCTGAATGCGTTGTATATTTCCAAGTCTTATTCTTGAAAATAAAGGGGTATTAAATTATTTGGATTGGAAATCTGACACTTGTTTTTTTTTGTAAATATATAACCTAATATCTGTATTAAAGTATAAAGAAATTGGTTAGAAGAAGCCTACATAACCAACGCATAAAGTAAAATGAAACATCCATTTATTTAACTGTGTAAACTCTAACATTGATTTATCCTGCAATAGCAATAGATATGGTCGAATGCCTCCTAAGGGGAAAGTAATCTAAAAGTAACAACGTTAGAGTTTGGGTAATCAAAATGTTACTGATTACAATTTGACAGGTAAATAGTAATGGGTTACATTTAGAAAGTAACCTACCCAAACCTGTGCACACATAATGTTTTGCAACAGAACATTTTTGCAATGGAAACAACTGTTTCTTATTGGACACCTTCAGTTAAGTCCCTTACCTGTTTCAATCAGTTTTTTGTTGTTGTTGGGTGCCTAGTGAATTTGACATGGAACATTGCATAAGTATAGCTGTGAAGCCCAATCCCAAAACGCACTTGTGGAGCTCCACAATGGCCTCATTTTGTCAAAGTGAAATGGTCACCATATTGCTCACACCAGTCCAATCCTCACAGATCTGTACAAGTGTTTAGGGGTCAGGGTGAAGGGGCTTGGGGCTTGGGGTTGTTTTGCGTTTGGGCGTAAGCCATACTTGCTCCATACCTCCTCAGAAGTGATATTTGGATTAACAGCCATCTTCAAAAACTATAACTGGTCCTTATGTCAAAATGTGCACCTTATCCAACAGTAAAACACAACGCAGAATATTGTTCATGCTGTAACGGATGACAAGAGATTTGAACATAAAATTAAGTTAACCCTTTACCAATAAGTTAACCCTTTGTTTATAATTTTGGCCTTTTACAAAAGGTGTCTAAAATATGTATTTTATTCTGCATATTTATCACACTGTGGACATGTACATTCAAACTTCTATACATTGAAGAGTAGAAGCACTTCATGGCATAAGAATTAATCGAGAGGGCAGTAGTACTTGCTGTGATACATGTTTTGTTCTCCTTTTGGACTTTTGGTCATTTAAATGCATACCAAGCAATGCACTTCTCATGATGTATACATTTGGCATAACCTGTACTTATGGACATATGAACGCTGTGAATTATTTGTGCCTTGCCCTTTTACAGTTCCATGTTCTCAGTGTATGTTCATATATTTTTTGGTGAAACCTAACTTGCTGTTATATGGCCTTGCAAAACTGTGACATAATCACTGATAGACGTTCTACACTTGCTCCCAATGGACGTGAATGCTTTGAGAAAGTCATTCGACTCGTACGTCGGTCAACATGAGTGTAGGGTCATGTTCATTAAGACACAACAGACTTTTTTTTATGTTGCAACAGAAAACACAAAAGTACATTTCTTATTGGACAAGCCCCCCTTTTTTTTCCTACCTAATAAAGGCGATCCAGTTGTTAGTCAGCAGGCATTATGTTGCTGTGACAGTGTTACAATACACTAGTGGCCTTCATTTATCATAGCACTACTGCCCTCTCGATTCATTCTCATGCCATAAAGTGCTTCAACTCTTATGTATGGAAATGTAGATGTACATAGACATGTCTACAGTGTGATGTTCTCTCATTTCTTAAGAAAATGTTGACCTTACACAAGTGGCCTTCAGAGCTGTGTATCATGGTTTCTCATTCCAGTTTTTTTTAAATGACTTGTACTTTCTATTCTGTACTCGACCACTTTTAATATTTTGATTTAAATATATAATATGCAAATTATATTCTAACATATTTTATGTTTCCCTTTGTCTTTTCAATTGGACCAGTTATTAATAAAGAGACATTTAAAATGGATCAGTTTGGAGTTTATATCAAGTTCTATCTAGCAATAGAATTCCACACACAATTGCATAGAAATAACTGCCTTGTTTTGTTCCCATATAAATAAATGGACAACTGGATATCAGTGTCAGAAAATGAGAAAGTATACTTCAAAAAAAGTATAAGTCAGGAAGCCAGCGCAACTTTTCAGACAAAGTCACTCATTGCACAAGGATGGTCACCAATCACCTACATTACACGTCACCCTTTGACCTCATCCTCCTCATAGACAGCTGAATCACAGCACAATGTAACTGATGTAATTTAAACCCAGATCTCCTGTGTGCCAGAAGAATACCTTAGTCCGCTAAAGCCCATACATTGGCTCAGGGAGCAACTTGGGTCACTGATCCACCTCCTTTAAACATAGATCGTTACAGAGTGTTAACATATCTATGCTGAGATTCAACAATTAGTTTGGATCGTTTTCCTTCAATAATATTGCTTATGAGTGGTCAAGAAAGCACAGTACCTAGATAACATCTGTTAAACCTTATCTATTTGCACAGCTTTTCCCAAGTAAATAGTTTGTGTACTGCATGCCAGAAGATTTTACAAGTTAGTATCCTACCTGGACTTTTCCTATAAGTCGTCTGTCCCAGGGCCCCCCATTGCTTATTTCGGCCCTCTGCCAATTACGGAATTGTGCCCAATGAATTTGAGTGCCACGGCAAACCGAGTGCCCACTGTTACACGTCATTCTAACTCCCTTTTCCTCCACCGCAACCCGGGCTCATATGACACATTGAGAGCATCCGGTTTGGCTTTATCACCTCCTGGAATGGCAACTGCACCACCCGCAACCATAGGACTCTCCAGAGGGTGGTGCGGTATGCCCAACACATCACCGGAGGCAAACTACCTGCCCTCCAGGACACCTACAGCACCCGATGTCACAGGAAGTCCAATAAGATCATCAAGGACAACAACCACCCGAGCCACTGTCTGTTCACCCCGCTATCGTCCAGAAGGCGAGGTCAGTACAGGTGCATCAAAGCTGGGACCGAGAGACTGAAAAACAGCTTCTATCTCAAGGCCATCAGACTGTTAAACAGCCATCACTAGGCAGCTTTGTTATGAATTTTATGTAAAATGACTAAATGATGTAAACATTTAAAGTAATGATAGGACTATATCTAACAGAATTCTACCCTGTCTCTGTATAATGATGAATAATGTTTGTCCATAAGGAAGAGGGACTGTGGCAGACAACTTGTGACCACTGTGAAGCTGATAACAGGGAAGGAAGTCACCCCACCTAGGGAGGGGAGAAACCTTGGGCTTGCAGTAGATTGTGTAACATGTGGCAGGATGTGATAAGCAATGTATGAGTAGGAGAAGACTTGCATACTATATTGTCATTGTCTGAGAGGAGGAGGGACATTTATGATGAAATGGGAGATGTATAAACCAATGTACATGATATGATTGGGAGACCTCTCGCAAATAAACTTGGATTCGATGAATTGTGAGCTGGGAAATCTGTCTGTTTCATTTAAACCAGGACTTTACAAACTCTCGGTTTCAGACCAATTAAGATAAATGAAATTTATGAACATTGATTACAAAATTACAAAACAGGCTTCCACCCGGTTATGTAACCCTGCACCTTAGAGGCTGCTGCCCCATATACACAGACTTGAAATCACTGGCCACTAATAATGTTACTCAACCCTGCACCTTAGAGGCTGCTGCCCCATGTACACAGACTTGAAATCACTGGCCACTTTAATAATGTTACTCAACCCTGCACCTTAGAGGCTGCTACCCCATAAACACAGACTTGAAATCACTGGCCACTTTAATAATGGAACGCTAGTCACTTTAATAATGTTTACTTATTTTTGCTCATATGTATATACTGTATTCTATTCTACTGTATTTTAGTCTATGCCACTCCAACGTTGCTCATCGTAATATTTATATATTCCTTAATTCAATTGTTTTACTTTTAGGTTGTGTGAATTGTTAGACACTACTGCACTGTTGGAGCTAGAAACATTGCTACACCCGCAATAACATCTGCTAAACATGTGTATGTGACCAATAACATCTGCAAAACGTGTATGTGACCAATAACGTCTGCTAAACGTGTATGTGACCAATGACATCTGCTAAACATGTGTATGTGACCAATGACATCTGCTAAACATGTGTAAGTGACCAATGACATCTGCTAAACATGTGTATGCGACCAATGACATCTGCTAAACATGTGACCAATGACATCTGCTAAACATGTGACCAATGACATCTGCTAAACATGTGACCAATAACATCTGCTAAACATGTGACCAATAACATCTGCTAAACATGTGTATGTGACCAATGACATCTGCTAAACATGTGTATGTGACCAATGACATCTGCTAAACATGTGACCAATAACATCTGCTAAACATGTGTATGGGACCAATAACATCTGCTAAACATGTGACCAATAACATCTGCTAAACATGTGTATGTGACCAATAACATCTGCTAAACATGTATGTGACCAATAACATCTGCTAAACATGTGTATGTGACCAATGACATCTGCTAAACATGTGTATGTGACCAATAACATCTGCTAAACGTGTATGTGACCAATAACATCAGCTAAACATTGTATATAGACTTTGTGTTTTCTTTTGTTCTACTGTATTATTGACTGTATATTTTGTTTATTCCACGTGTAACTCTGTGTTGTTGTATGTGTCGAATTGCTATGCTTTATCTTGGCCAGATCAGAGTTGCAAATGAGAACTTGTTCTCAACTAGCCTACCTGGTTAAATAAAGGTGAAATAAATAAAAAATGTGACCAATGACATCAGATTTAGATTTGACCAGCAGCTTGATACAGCTATTCACAGGACAACTGTTAGGACCACAACAGGACTGGGCTTGGTGCTCTCTCACTATGTCTGCCCATCCTGTGCCCGCTGACATAGAGCTCCGTGAAGTGCCAGTCTAGTCTGCTGCCAGGCTTTGCCATCCCGCAGTGGGGGAGAAAAGCTTGTTCCACAAGCCATGGGTGTTTGTTTGAAGTGACAAACTGTCGCTGGCAGAATTCAGGCTGAGGATTCAGAGGTAAGCTCTGTTTGTTGTTAAGAGAGACTATGAATGATGGGACGATAAAAATAAGATACTCGAAAATAAAAAGACAGTGGGGCAAAAAAGTATTTAGTCAGCCACCAATTATGCAAGTTCTCCCACTTAAAAAGATGAGAGAGGCCTTCATCATAGGTACACTTCAACTATGACAGACAAAATAAGAAAAGAAAATCACAACTCTCCTTCCAGACCCATATCAAACATCTCTAATCGAAAATCAAATCAAGAGTCGGCTTTCTATTCCGCAACAAAGCCTCCTTCACTCACGCCGCCAAACTTACCCTAGTAAAACTGACTATCCTACCGATCCTCGACTTCGGCGATGTCATCTACAAAATTGCTTCCAACACTCTACTCAGCAAACTGGATGCAGTTTATCACAGTGCCATCCGTTTTGTCACTAAAGCACCTTATACCACCCACCACTGCGACTTGTATGCTCTAGTCGGCTGGCCCTCGCTACATATTCGTCGCCAGACCCACTGGCTCCAGGTCATCTACAAGTCCATGCTAGGTAAAGCTCCGCCTTATCTCAGTTCACTGGTTACGATGGCAACACCCATCCGTAGCACGCGCTCCAGCAGGTGTATCTCACTGATCATCCCTAAAGCCAACACCTCATTTGGCCGCCTTTCGTTCCAGTTCTCTGCTGCCTGTGATTGGAACGAATTGCAAAAATCGCTGAAGTTGGAGACTTTTATCTCCCTCACCAACTTCAAACATCTGCTATCTGAGCAGCTAACCGATCGCTGCAGCTGTACATAGTCTATTGGTAAATAGCCCACCCATTTTCACCTACCTCATCCCATACTGTTTTTATTTATTTCTTTTTCTGCTCTTTTGCACACCAATATCTCTATCTCTACCTTTACATAACCATCTGATCATTTATCACTCCAGTGTTAATCTGCATAATTGTAATTATTTGCCTACCTTCTCATGCCTTTTGCACACAATGTATATATAGACTCCCCTTTTTTCTACTGTGTTATTGACTTGTTAATTGTTTACTCCATGTGTAACTCTGTGTTGTCTGTTCACACTGCTATGCCTTATCTTGGCCAGGTCGCAGTTGCAAATGAGAACTTGTTCTCAACTAGCCTACCTGGTTAAATAAAGGTGAAATAAAAAATAAAATAAAAAAATTAAAAAAAATAAAAAACATTGTAGGATTTTTAATGAATTTATTTGCAAATTATGGTGGAAAATAAGTATTTGGTCACCTACAAACAAGCAAGATTTCTGGCTCTCACAGACCTGTAACTTCTTCTTTAAGAGGCTCCTCTGTCCTCCACTCGTTACCTGTATGAATGGCACCTGTTTGAACTTGTTATCAGTATAAAAGACACCTGTCCACAACCTAAAACAGTCACACTCCAAACTCCACTATGGCCAAGACCAAAGAGCTGTCAAAGGACACCAGAAACAAAATTGTAGACCTGCACCAGGCTGGGAAGACTGAATCTGCAATAGGTAAGCAGCTTGGTTTGAAGAAATCAACTGTGGGAGCAATTATTAGGAAATGGAAGACATACAAGACCACTGATAATCTCCCTCAGTCTGGGGCTCCACGCAAGATCTCACCCCGTGGGGTCAAAATGATCACAAGAACGGTGAGCAAAAGTCACAGAACCACACGGGGGGACCTAGTGAATGACCTGCAGAGAGCTGGGACCAAAGTAACAAAGCCTACCATCAGTAACACACTACGCCGCCAAGGACTCAAATCCTGCAGTGCCAGACGTATTCCCCTGCTTAAGCCAGTACATGTCCAGGCCCGTCTGAAATTTGCTAGAGAGCATTTGGATGATCCAGAAGAAGATTGGGAGAATGTCATATGGTCAGATGTAACCAAAATATAACTTTTTGGTAAAAACTCAACTCGTCGTGTTTGTAGGACAAAGATTGCTGAGTTGCATCCAAAGAACACCATACCTACTGTGAAGCATGGGGGTGGAAACATCATGCTTTGGGACTGTAAAGGGACCAGGACGACTGATCCGTGTAAAGGAAAGAATGAATGGGGCCATGTATCGTGAGATTTTGAGTGAAAACCTCCTTCCATCAGGAAGGGCATTGAAGATGAAACGTGGCTAGGTCTTTCAGCATGACAATGATCCCAAACACACTGCCCGGGCAACGAAGGAGTGGCTTCGTAAGAAGCATTTCAAGGTCCTGGAGTGGCCTAGCCAGTCTCCAGATCTCAACCCCATAGAAAATCTTTGGAGGGAGTTGAAAGTCCGTGTTGCCCAGCAACAGACCCAAAACATCACTTCTCTAGAAGAGATCTGCATGGAGGAATGGGCCAAAATACCAGCAACAGTGTGTGAAAACCTTGTGAAGACTTACAGAAAACGTTTGACCTCTGTCATTGCCAACAAAGGGTTTATAACAAAGTATTGAGATAAACTTTTGTTATTGACCAAATACTTATTTTCCACCATCATTTGCAAATAAATTCATTAAAAATCCTACAGTGTGATTTTCTGGATTTTTTTCTCATTTTGTCTGTCATAGTTGAAGTGTACCTATGATGAAAATTACAGGCCTCTCTCATCTTTTTAAGTGGGGGAACTTGCACAATTGGTGGCTGACTAAATACTTTTTTGCCCCACTGTATATATATAACCTTAATTTTCATGATCCATGACATCAGATGTCTCTGTACCTGGCTGTTACAATGTGTCAAAAAAATACCTTAGAAGTGAATTTGTCTATTGGGTATATGTAAAGCATTACATTTGTGAGAAGTGTCTTGTAATTCCTGTACCACTTACTATGACCTCAATTGATGGCCACACATGCTTTTGATAACCAGTCAATACATGTATATGAAGTCAGGGGATTTAAGTAAAAACATTTATACACGACAGCAACTGGGCTGGGTTTCCCAAAGCCTTCGTAGTGGCACTTTATTTTTCTCTAACGACCCTGACTGATGTCATTTGTAGAACAGCAAAGTACTTAATTTGACCGATGCTTGTTCACACATTGGCCATCAAATACCAATTTTATAACCATGTGTCAGGAATGTGAACAGAGAAATTACATACCATGTACTGTACCCTAACACTTTCACCATAGGAGTTCTGTCAACTTCACCTATAGATAGGTAGGTGTAAAGCTGCTAGAAACAACTTATTTCCTCTCCCAGAATTTGATCTTCTTCATGAATCCACACACTTTGTCATACATCTTTAGGATGTGTGTGTCTACCTTGCAGAGTTCGATTCAGATTGTTCAGTTTGCTCAACACATCAGCAAGATGGGCAAGGCAGGCTCTCCAGTCTGTGTCCTCGAACACAGCCACAAAGGGGTGTGAGTCAGACAGAAAATCACTTACTTCCCCATGCAGCTCAAAAAGCCTCTAGCGTTTTCCCTCTGGATAGCCAACGGACATCGGTGTGAAGCCGTAGCTGCTTGTGCTCAGTCCCGCTGTCATCACAGAGCCTTTCAATCAATCGGTGATTCAGAAGTCTGGACATGATAAAGTGAATCACTTTCGCTGTGTCCTTTAAAACATCATGTAACTCAGTACTCATTCTCTTGCTAGCCAATGCCTCTCTGAATGATACAGTGGAATTTATCTTTATTTGGGTAATTCATCATTTCACTCTCCCAGACATTGATGCAGCATGATCTATGAACACAGGATTTCCAATTCAGATAGTGCTCTGAGAAAAAGCAGTCAATAACATAACATCCTCACAATAACATCCTCACCTGTAGTTCTCCCCGTTAGCTTCTTGCAGAACAGAATATGCTAATTTATTTCCGAAATGTTTCACAAACACAATCAACGCAAACTGACAAGTCGATTCGTCCAACTGCAGAGAAAACAAACCAGATTTTTCTTAACCTCTTGATCAATAATATCAACGATAATGTCATTGATCCTACCACACACTGTTATTTGACCATGGTGAAGTCTTCAGTGCATCAGCTGCTATCTTATCAATCATAGTTTCTGCGAGGATAACAGCACCAGGTGTAACAATACTGATGTTACTCATATTGATGGTATACAGGAAACGGAAACCAATTGTTACTTACTGTCTTCATGTACCGGATGTGCGGGTTGACCACATTCATAGTAAAGTTTGCTTAACTATATATACAGTGCCTTGCGAAAGTATTCGGCCCCCTTGAACTTTGCGACCTTTTGCCACATTTCAGGCTTCAAACATAAAGATATAAAACTGTATTTTTTTGTGAAGAATCAACAACAAGTGGGACACAATCATGAAGTGGAACAACATTTATTGGATATTTCAAACTTTTTTAACAAATCAAAAACTGAAAAATTGGGCGTGCAAAATTATTCAGCCCCTTTACTTTCAGTGCAGCAAACTCTCTCCAGAAGTTCAGTGAGGATCTCTGAATGATCCAATGTTGACCTAAATGACTAATGATGATAAATACAATCCACCTGTGTGTAATCAAGTCTCCGTATAAATGCACCTGCACTGTGATAGTCTCAGAGGTCCGTTAAAAGCGCAGAGAGCATCATGAAGAACAAGGAACACACCAGGCAGGTCCGAGATACTGTTGTGAAGAAGTTTAAAGCCGGATTTGGGTACAAAAATATTTCCCAAGCTTTAAACATCCCAAGGAGCACTGTGCAAGCAATAATATTGAAATGGAAGGAGTATCAGACCACTGCAAATCTACCAAGACCTGGCCGTCCCTCTAAACTTTCAGCTCATACAAGGAGAAGACTGATCAGAGATGCAGCCAAGAGGCCCATGATCACTCTGGATGAACTGCAGAGATCTACAGCTGAGGTGGGAGACTCTGTCCATAGGACAATAATCAGTCGTATATTGCACAAATCTGGCCTTTATGGAAGAGTGGCAAGAAGAAAGCCATTTCTTAAAGATATCCATAAAAAGTGTCGTTTAAAGTTTGCCACAAGCCACCTGGGAGACACACCAAACATGTGGAAGAAGGTGCTCTGGTCAGATGAAACCAAAATTGAACTTTTTGGCAACAATGCAAGACGTTATGTTTGGCGTAAAAGCAACACAGCTCATCACCCTGAACACACCATCCCCACTGTCAAACATGGTGGTGGCAGCATCATGGTTTGGGCCTGCTTTTCTTCAGCAGGGACAGGGAAGATGGTTAAAATTGATGGGAAGATGGATGGAGCCAAATACAGAGGACCATTCTGGAAGAAAACCTGATGGAGTCTGCAAAAGACCTGAGACTGGGACGGAGATTTGTCTTCCAACAAGACAATGATCCAAAACATAAAGCAAAATCTACAATGGAATGGTTCAAAAATAAACATATCCAGGTGTTAGAATGGCCAAGTCAAAGTCCAGACCTGAATCCAATCGAGAATCTGTGGAAAGAACTGAAAACTGCTGTTCACAAATGCTCTCCATCCAACCTCACTGAGCTCGAGCTGTTTTGCAAGGAGGAATGGGAAAAAATGTCAGTCTCTCGATGTGCAAAACTGATAGAGGCATACCCCAAGCGACTTACAGCTGTAATCGCAGCAAAAGTTGGCGCTACAAAGTATTAACTTAAGGGGGCTGAATAATTTTGCACGCCCAATTTTTCAGTTTTTGATTTGTTAAAAAAGTTTTAAATATCCAATAAATGTCGTTCCACTTCATGATTGTGTCCCACTTGTTGTTGATTCTTCTCAAAAAAATACAGTTTTATATCTTTATGTTTGAAGCCTGAAATGTGGCAAAAGGTTGCAAAGTTCAAGGGGGCCGAATACTTTCGCAGGGCACTGTAAGCTAGTTGAGAACCAGTTCTCATTTACAACTGCTACCTGGCCAAAATAAAGCAAAGCAGTGTGACACAAACAACAACACAGAGTTACACATGGAATACACAAGCGTACAGTCAATAACACAATAGAAAACAAAGAAAGTCTATATACACTGTGTGCAAATGGCGTGAGGAGATAATGTTATTTATGCATGGCGTCACGTCGTGACATTCCAAGGAGGTATAGCTAAGCTAAGTTACCAGTTGTGTGTCTGTCTCTGTGTTGCACCTTTTATAGTGGCAGATGATTATTAGATGATTCCAGACCAGCTGGACAGGACTATGAGACTTCAAGGAGAACCTTTTAGCTTTTGTCAGGTCACACACAAGTTTACACACACAAACTTACATGTCTCTGCATAATAAATTGCAGTGTCTTCCCCAGCCCAATCTAGAGACCACCATCCTCTAGACTCAGCTAGCCTAAACAGACACAACACTGGGACATTGTTATTACATGATCATTAACATATATTGCCACTTTAGGTAATGGTGGATGTGTTCTGCGCTGTTGAGAAGAGCCCATGAGTAAGCATTTTACTACAACGTTTGACCTAAATCCGGTGCATATGACAAATAAACGTTGATTACTGAGATTTTTTTATATAAATATGCACTTTATCGAACAAAACATATATGTATTGTGTAACATGAAGTCCTATGAGTGTCATCTGATGAAGATCATCAAAGGTTAGTGATTCATTTTATCTCTATTTGTGCTTTTTGTGACTCCTCTTTGGCTGGAAAAAAGGCAGAATTTTTCTGTGACTTGGTGGTGACTTTACATAATCGTTTGTGGTGCTTTCGCTGTAAAGCCTATTTGAAATCGAACACTTTGGTGGGATTAACAACAAGATTACCTTTAAAATGGTATAAGATACATGTATTTTTGAGCAATTCTAATTATGAGATTTCTGTTGTTTGAATTTGGCGCTCTGCACTTTCACTGGCTGTTGTCATATCGGTACCGGTAAAGGGATTGCAGCCCTAAGACGTTTTTAACAAACTATAATTTTGCCAAGTCGGTTAGGACATCTACTTTGTGCATGACACAAGTCATTTTTCCAACAATTATTTCACTTATAAGTTACTGTATCACAATTCCAGCAGGTCAGAAGTTTAAATACACTAAGTTGACTGTGCCTTTAAACAGCTTGGAAAAATGCAGACAATTAAGTCATGGCTTTAGAAGCTTCTGATAGGCTAATTGACATAATTTGAGTCAATTGGAGGTGTGGATGTATTTCAAGGTCTACCTTCAAACTCTGCCTCTTTGCTTGACATCATGGGAAAATCGAATGAAATCAGCCAAGACCTCAGAAAAAGAAATTGCAGAACTCCACAAGTCTGGTTCATCCTTGGGAGCAACTTACAAACGCCTGAAGGTACCACGTTCATCTGTACAAACAATAGTATGCAAGTATAAACACCATGGGACCACGCATCTGTCATACCACTCAGGAAGGAGACGCGTTCTGTCTCCTAGAGATGAACATACTTTGGTGCGAAAAGTGCAAATCAATCCCAGAACAACAGCAAGGACCTTGTGAAGATGCTGGAGGAAACAGGTACAAAATTATCTATATCCACAGTAAAACAAGTCCAAAATTGACATAACCTGAAAGGCCGCTCAGCAAGGAAGAAGCCACTGCTCCAAAACCGCCATTAAAAAGCCAGACTACGATTTGCAACTGCACATGTGGACAAAGATCATACTTTTTGGAGAAATGTTCTCTGGTTTGATGAAACAAAAATAGAACTGTTTGGCATAATGACCATCGTTATGTTTGCAAGCCGAAGAACACCATCCCAACCGTGAAGCACGGGGGTGGCAGCATCATGTTGTGGAGGTGCTTTGCTGCAGGATGGACTGGTGCACTTCACAAAATAGATAGCATCATGAGGATGGACAATTATATGGATATATTGAAGCAACATCTCAAGACATCAATCAGGAAGTTAAGGTTGGTCGCAAATGGGTCTTCCAAATGGACAATGACCCCAAGCATACTTCCAAAGTTGTGACAAAATGGCTTAAGACCAACAAAGTCAAGGTATTGGATTGGCCATCACAAAGTCCTGACCTCAAATCCTATAGAACATTTGTGGGCAGAACTGAAATAGCATGTGCGAGCAAGGAGGCCTCCAGTTACACCAGCTCTGTCAGGAGGAATGGGCCAAAATTCACCCAACTTATTGTGGGAAGCTTGTGGAAGGCTAACCAGAGCGTTTGACCCAATTTAAAGGCAATGCTACCAAATACTAAATGAGTCTATGTAAATTTCTGACCAACTGGGAATGTGATGAAAGAAATAAAAGCTTAAATAAATCATTATCTCTACTATTATTCTGACATTTCACATTCTTAATATAAAGTGTGGATCCTAACTGACTTAAGACAGGGAATGTTTACTAGGTTTAAATGTCAGGAATTGTGAAAAACGAAGTTTAAATGTACTTGGCTAAGATGTATGTACACTTTTGACTTGAACTGTAGCTACTTAACTGAAGAAAATAGCACCAGCTACCAATATCATATTAGCTAGATATCTTGATGTATTTAGCAGTGTAAAAACAAACTCTAAATGCATTGTAGGTAGCTAGCTAACAGCCATGGAATAGGGTGAAATATTAGCAGATCCAACTGTCAAATTGAGAGAGTAGGCTATTCTGGATAGGTCAGGTACTTTTCTGTTGTCCCTAGAAAGAAGTGAGGAAAGAGTTTATAGTAACATAATATTCAGTGCTCTCTAATTTGCAGCGGGGAAAAAGTACCCAACTGTCATACTTGAGTAAAGTAAATATAGAAAATGACTAAAGAAAAAGTGATAGTCACCCAATAAAATACTACTTGGTTTTAAATACAGTGGCGAAAAAGTATTTAGTCAGCCACCAATTGTGCAAGTTCTCCCACTTAAAATATGAGAGAGGCCTGTAATTATGACAGACAACATGAGAAAAAAAAATCCAGAAAATCACATTGTAGGATTTTTTATTAATTTATTTGTAAATTATGGTGTAAAATAAGTATTTGATCAATAACAAAAGTTTATCTCGATACTTTGTTATATACCCTTTGTTGGCAATGACAGAGGTCAAACATTTTCTGTAAGTTTCTGTAAGGTTTTCACACACTGTTGCTGGTATTTTGGCCCATTCCTCCATGTAGATCTCATCTAGAGCAGTGATGTTTTGGGGCTGGTGCTGGGCAACACGGAATTTCATCTCCCTCCAAAGATTTTCTATGGGGTTAAGATCTGGAGACTGGCTAGGCCACTCCAGGACCTTGAAATGCTTCTTACGAAGCCACCCCTTCGTTGCCCGGTCGATGTGTTTGGGATCATTGTCATGCTGAAAGACTCAGCCACGTTTCATCTTCAATGCCCTTGCTGATGGAAGGAGGATTTCACTCAAAATCTCACGATACATGGCCCCATTCATTCTTTCCTTTACACGGATCAGTCGTCCTGGTCCCTTTGCAGAAAAACCAAAAAACCCAAACGCATGATGTTTCCACCCCCATGCTTCACAGTAGATATGGTGTTCTTTGGATGCAACTCAGCATTCTTTGTCCTACAAACACGAAGAGTTGAGGTTTTACCAAAAAGTTATATTTTGGTTACATCTGACCATATGACATTCTCCCAATCTTCTGCTGGATCATCCAAATGCTCTCTAGCAAACTTCAGACGGGCCTGGACATGTACTGGCTTAAGCAGGAGGACACGTCTGGCACTGCAGGATTTGAGTCCCTGGCGGCGTAGTGTGTTACTGATGGTAGGCTTTGTTACTTTGGTCCCAGCTCTCTGCAGGTCATTCACAAGGTCCCCCTGTGTGTTTCTGGGATTTTTGCTCACTGTTCTTGTGATCATTTTGACCACCACGGGGTGAGATCTTGCGTGGAGCCCCAGATCGAGGGAGATTATCAGTGGTCTTGTATGTCTTCCATGTATGTCTTCCATTTCCGTTCAACTTCCGGCGCCGACAGAGATGGCCGCCTTGCTTCGCGTTCCTAGGAAACTATGCAGTGTTTTGTTTTTTTACGTGTTATTTCTTACATTAGTACCCCAGGTCATCTTAGGTTTCATTACATACAGTCGAGAAGAACTACTGAATATAAGATCAGCGTCAACTCACCATCAGTACGACCAAGAATATGTTTTTCGCAACGCGGATCCTGTGTTCTACCTTTCACCCAGGGCAACGGAGTGGATCCCATGCAGCGACCCAAAAAAACGACTCCGAAAAAGAGGGAAACGAGGCGGTCTTCTGGTCAGACTCCGGAGACGGGCACATCGTGCACCACTCCCTAGCATCCTTCTCGCTAATGTCCAGTCTCTTGACAACAAGGTTGATGAAATCCGAGCAAGGGTAGCATTCCAGAGGGACATCAGAGACTGTAACGTTCTTTGCTTCACGGAAACATGGCTCACTGGAGAGACGCTATCGGGGGCGGTGCAGCCAGCGGGTTTCTCCACGCATCGCGCCGACAGAAACAAACATCTTCCTGGTAAGTAGAGGGGCGGGGGCGTATGCCTTATGACTAACGAGACATGGTGTGATGAAAGAAACATACAGGAACTCAAATCCTTCTGTTCACCTGATTTAGAATTCCTCACAATCAAATGTAGACCGCATTATCTACCAAGAGAATTCTCTTCGATTATAATCACAGCCGTATATATCCCCCCCCAAGCAGACACATCGATGGCTCTGAACAAACTTTATTTGACTATTTGCAAACTGGCATCCATTTATCCGGAGGCTGCATTCATTGTTGCTGGGGATTTTAACAAGGCTAATCTGAAAACAAGACTCCCAAAATTTTATCAGCATATCGATTGCGCAACCATGGGTGGAAAAACCTTGGATCATTGTTACTCTAACTTCCGCGACGCATATAAGGCCCTGCCCCGCCCTCCTTTCGGAAAAGCTGACCATGACTCCATTTTGTTGATCCCTGCCTACAGACAGAAACTAAAACAAGAGGCTCCCACGCTGAGGTCTGTCCAACGCTGGTCCGACCAAGCTGACTCCACACTCCAAGACTGCTTCCATCACGTGGACTGGGACATGTTTCGTATTGCGTCAGATAACAATATTGACGAATACGCTGATTCGGTGTGCGAGTTCATTAGAACGTGCGTTGAAGATGTCGTTCCCATAGCAACGATTAAAACATTCCCTAACCAGAAATCGTGGATTGATGGCAGCATTCGCGTGAAACTGAAAGCGCGAACCACTGCTTTTAATCAGGGCAAGGTGAATGGTAACATGACCGAATACAAACAGTGCAGCTATTCCCTCCGCAAGGCTATCAAACAAGCTAAGCGTCAGTACAGAGACAAAGTAGAATCTCAATTCAACGGCTCAGACACAAGAGGCATGTGGCAGGGTCTACAGTCAATCACGGACTACAAGAAGAACCAGGATGTCCTGCTCCCAGGCAGACTAAATAACTTTTTTGCCCGCTTTGAGGACAATACAGTGCCACTGACACGGCCTGCAACGAAAACATGCGGTCTCTCCTTCACTGCAGCCGAGGTGAGTAAGACATTTAAACGTGTTAACCCTCGCAAGGCTGCAGGCCCAGACGGCATCCCCAGCCGCGCCCTCAGAGCATGCGCAGACCAGCTGGCCGGTGTGTTTACGGACATATTCAATCAATCCCTATACCAGTCTGCTGTTCCCACATGCTTCAAGAGGGCCACCATTGTTCCTGTTCCCAAGAAAGCTAAGGTAACTGAGCTAAACGACTACCGCCCCGTAGCACTCACATCCGTCATCATGAAGTAGTTTTGAGAGACTAGTCAAGGACCATATCACCTCCACCCTACCTGACACCCTAGACCCACTCCAATTTGCTTACCGCCCAAATAGGTCCACAGACGATGCAATCTCAACCACACTGCACACTGCCCTAACCCATTTGGACAAGAGGAATACCTATGTGAGAATGCTGTTCATTGACTACAGCTTGGCATTCAACACCATAGTACCCTCCAAGCTCGTCATCAAGCTCGAGACCCTGGGTCTCGACCCCGCCCTGTGCAACTGGGTACTGGACTTCCTGACGGGCCGCCCCCAGGTGGTGAGGGTAGGCAACAACATCTCCTCCCCGCTGATCCTCAACACTGGGGCCCCACAAGGGTGCGTTCTGAGCCCTCTCCTGTACTCCCTGTTCACCCACGACTGCGTGGCCACGCACGCCTCCAACTCAATCATCAAGTTTGCGGACGACACAACAGTGGTAGGCTTGATTACCAACAACGACGAGACGGCCTACAGGGAGGAGGTGAGGGCCCTCGGAGTGTGGTGTCAGGAAAATAACCTCACACTCAACGTCAACAAAACTAAGGAGATGATTGTGGACTTCAGGAAACAGCAGAGGGAACACCCCCCTATCCACATCGATGGAACAGTAGTGGAGAGGGTAGCAAGTTTTAAGTTCCTCGGCATACACATCACAGACAAACTGAATTGGTCCACTCACACAGACAGCATTGTGAAGAAGGCGCAGCAGCGCCTCTTCAACCTCAGGAGGCTGAAGAAATTCGGCTTGTCACCAAAAGCACTCACAAACTTCTACAGATGCACAATCGAGAGCATCCTGGCGGGCTGTATCACCGCCTGGTACGGCAACTGCTCCGCCCACAACCGTAAGGCTCTCCAGAGGGTAGTGAGGTCTGCACAAAGCATCACCGGGGGCAAACTACCTGCCCTCCAGGACACCTACACCACCCGATGTCACAGGAAGGCCATAAAGATCATCAAGGATATCAACCACCCGAGCCACTGCCTGTTCACCCCGCTATCATCCAGAAGGCGAGGTCAGTACAGGTGCATCAAAGCTGGGACCGAGAGACTGAAAAACAGCTTCTATCTCAAGGCCATCAGACTGTTAAACAGCCACCACTAACATTGAGTGGCTGCTGCCAACACACTAACACTGACACGGACTCAACTCCAGACACTTTAATAATGGGAATTGATGGGAAATGATGTAAATATATCACTAGCCACTTTAAACAATGCTACCTTATATAATGTTACTTACCCTACATTATTCATCTCATATGCATACGTATATACTGTACTCTATATCATCGACTGCATCCTTATGTAATACATGTATCACTAGCCACTTTAACTATGCCACTTTGTTTACATACTCACCTCATGTATATACTGTACTTGATACCATCCACTGTATCCTGCCTATGCTGCTCTGTACCATCACTCATTCATATATCCTTATGTACATATTCTTTATCCCCTTGCACTGTGTATAAGACAGTAGTTTTGGAATTGTTAGTTAGATTACTTGTTGGTTATTACTGCATTGTCGGAACTAGAAGCACAAGCATTTCGCTACACTCGCATTAACATCTGCTAACCATGTGTATGTGACAAATAAAATTTGATTTGATTTGATTTGATTTCCTAATAATTGCTCCCACAGTTGATTTCTTCAAACCAAGCTGCTTACCTATTGCAGATTCAGTCTTCCCAGCCTGGTGCAGGTCTACAATTGTGTTTCTGGTGTCCTTTGACAGCTCTTTGGTCTTGGTCATAGTGGAGTTTGGAGTGTGACTGTTTGAGGTTGTGGACAGGTGTCTTTTATACTGATAACAAGTTCAAACAGTTGCCATTAATACAGGTAACGAGTGGAGGACAGAGGAGCCTCTTAAAGAAGAAGTTACAGGTCTGTGAGAGCCAGAAATCTTGCTTGTTTGTAGGTGACCAAATACTTATAAAAATAAGTAATAAGAAAATAAATTCATTAAAAATCCTACAATGTGATTTTCTGGATTTTTTTTCTCATTTTGTCTGTCATAGTTGAAGTGTACCTATGATGAAAATGACAGGCCTCTCTCATCTTGTTAAGTGGGAGAACTTGCACAATTGTTGGCTGACTAAATACTTTTTTGCCCCACTGTATACTTAAGTATCAAAAGTTAAAGTATAAATCCTTTCACATTCCGTATATTAAGCAAACCAATCAACACCATTTTCTTGTTTTATTATTTTATATGGGCACACTCCAACACATTTACAAACAAAGCATTTGTGTTTAGTGAGTCCGCCAGATCAGAAGCAGCAGGGATGTTCTCTTGATAAGCGTGTGAATTGGAAAAAAAATCTGTCTTGCTAAGCTTTGAAAATGTAACGACTACTTTTGGTTCTAAGGGAAAATGTATGGAGTAAAAAGTACATTGGTTTATTTAGGAATGTTGTGGAGTATAAGTAAAGTTGCCAAAAATATAAATAGTAAAGTAAAGTGCAGATTCCCCCAAAAAGCCTGTATGCAGATGAAGAGGTCACAATGAAGAGCAGTGGTTCTCAGTATTCTTCCTGGGGATTCAAAGGGGAGTAGATTTGAGTTTTTGCCTAAGCACAACACAGCTGATTATATATTCATTTGTGACGCTATCCTTGTTATTATCCTCCTATTCTACATGCTACACGTGCACGTGTGTGCACATGCATTTATCTATCAAATGTTATCATAATTTGTTATAAGAGATATTATACTTTAGTAATCCACAATGACCGGTGATGTAAGAGTCTAATAATTACATTATCTTCCATATTCCTACAGATACCTTGTAACTGGAGATTCCTTCAAAACAATTGCCTACAGTTGGGTGACCAGGGCCATCTGGGATTGCATCGTGGGGGAATTCAGGCATGTGTGAAGGCTACCTGTGTCCTGCATAACTTCATGAGGATGGGTGGAGGACCAGAAGGACCAGAAGGGGACCTGCAGCTCGCCGCCATGTACCAGAGGAGAGGTCTGCGGCTCTGCAGGATGTTACAAGGATGGGGGCCAACAACGCGGCATGAGAGGAAATCCGTGTGCGGGAGATCTTCACCTCCTAGGATTCGGCTATTTCAGCCACACCCACAAAAATATATACAGTGCCTTGTGAAAGTATTCGGCCCCCTTGAACTTTGCGACCTTTTGCCACATTTCAGGCTTCAAACATAAAGATATAAAACTATATTTTTTTGTGAAGAATCAACAACAAGTGGGACACAATCATGAAGTGGAACGACATTTATTGGATATTTCAAACTTTTTTAACAAATCAAAAACTGAAAAATTGGGCGTGCAAAATTATTCAGCCCCCTTAAGTTAATACTTTGTAGCGCCACCTTTTGCTGCGATTACAGCTGTAAGTCGCTTGGGGTATGTCTCTATCAGTTTTGCACATCGAGAGACTGACATTTTTTCCCATTCCTCCTTGCAAAACAGCTCGAGCTCAGTGAGGTTGGATGGAGAGCATTTGTGAACAGCAGTTTTCAGTTCTTTCCACAGCTTCTCAATTGGATTCAGGTCTGGACTTTGACTTGGCCATTCTAACACCTGGATTTGTTTATTTTTGAACCATTCCATTGTAGATTTTGCTTTATGTTTTGGATCATTGTCTTGTTGGAAGACAAATCTCCGTCCCAGTCTCAGGTCTTTTGCAGACTCCATCAGGTTTTCTTCCAGAATGGTCCTGTATTTGGCTCCATCCATCTTCCCATCAATTTTAACCATCTTCCCTGTCCCTGCTGAAGAAAAGCAGGCCCAAACCATGATGCTGCCACCACCATGTTTGACAGTGGGGATGGTGTGTGCAGGGTGATGAGCTGTGTTGCTTTTACGCCAAACATAACGTTTTGCATTGTTGCCAAAAAGTTCAATTTTGGTTTCATCTGACCAGAGCACCTTCTTCCACATGTTTGGTGTGTCTCCCAGGTGGCTTGTGGCAAACTTTAAACGACACTTTTTATGGATATCTTTAAGAAATGGCTTTCTTCTTGCCACTCTTCCATAAAGGCCAGATTTGTGCAATATACAAATGATTGTTGTCCTATGGACAGTCTCTCCCACCTCAGCTGTAGATCTCTGCAGTTCATCCAGAGTGATCATGGGCCTCTTGGCTGCATCTCTGATCAGTCTTCTCCTTGTATGAGCTGAAAATTTAGAGGGACGGCCAGATCTTGGTAGATTTGCAGTGGTCTGATACTCCTTCCATTTCAATATTATCGCTTGCACAGTGCTCCTTGGAATGTTTAAAGCTTGGGAAATCTTTTTGTATCCAAATCCGGCTTTAAACTTCTTCACAACAGTATCTCGGACCTGCCTGGTGTGTTCCTTGTTCTTCATGATGCTCTCTGCGCTTTTAACGGACCTCTGAGACTATCACAGTGCAGGTGCATTTATACAGAGACTTGATTACACACAGGTGGATTGTATTTATCATCATTAGTCATTTAGGTCAATATTGGATCATTCAGAGATCCTCACTGAACTTCTGGAGAGAGTTTGCTGGACTGAAAGTATGTCGTTCCACTTCATGATTGTGTCCCACTTGTTGTTGATTCTTCACAAAAAAATACAGTTTTATATCTTTATGTTTGAAGCCTGAAATGTGGCAAAAGGTCGCAAAGTTCAAGGGGGCAGAATACTTTCGCAAGGCACTGTATATTATCATCAGATGATAGCCGAACAGACGTCACAATGAGTTATAGGCCTAATAATGAGTTATTGGTATTAAATGAAAAACTGGTAGACCAATAACTTACATCATAAACTTTTCTTTTCATATTTAGTCTATAAGTGTTTGTGTGTTTTGTTAACATTCAAATGGAACAGTATGAATGTTATCAACAATAGGGCACCTTTTAGCTCTCCCAGTCTTGTTTCACACTCGGGAACTGACCAATAAAAAAACACGCTCAATCAAAACCATCTAACCAATTACAGAGTGGTGGTCTAACGCCTTACGCTGTTGATACTCCCACTTATGTTGATGCGCCCACCTTCAGACATACTCCATGTATGTCATTACCCATACTTGTAAGTCGCTCTGGATAAGAGCATCTGTTAAATTACTAAAATGTAAAATGTTAGAGACAGAAACAGACACTAGATGGCAACATCTGCATGCTCACTGATAGAATTACACAGTGTACAAAACATTAGGAACCCTTGCTCTTTCCATGACTGACGGGGTGAATCCAGGTAAAAGCTATGATCCCTTATTGATGTCACTTTTTGAAATCCTCTTCAATCAGTATAGATGAAGGGGAGGAGGCAGGTTAAAGATGGATTTTTAAGCCGTGAGACAATTGAGACATAGATTGTGTGTGTGTGCCATTATGGGTGAACGTTATGGAAGACAAAATATTTAAGTGCCTTTGAACGGGGTATGGTAGTAGGTGCCAGGCTCACTGGTTTGAGTGTGTCAAGAACTGCAAAGCAGCTGGGTTTTTCCACTCTCAACAGATTCCCATGTGTATCAAGAATGGTCCACCACCCAAAGGTAGTCAAGCCAACTTGACAGAACTGTGGGAAGCATTGGAGTCAACATAGGCCAACATCTCTGTGGAACGCTTTCGACACCTTGTAGACTCCATGCCTCGAAGAATTTAGGCTGTTCTGAGGGCAATACTAGTAAGGTGTTCCGAATGTTTTGTACTCTGTGTATATACACCCTCATCACACTGGATATGGCAGTCTTTGGTATAATGCCCTTAGAATTCCCTTATTAATAATTGGATTTCTAATTATTATAAACAATAATTCATTATGGGGTTGTGATAGACTCAATGGCAGCGCGTTGGCCTTTTCATCCACTCAGAAATGAACAGTGACTAAAAACTACTTTTTATTTATTTGTATTATTTTCAATTATTTATTAGATGTTTGTCTACTCAAATGGAATTGGGGACATGGTTCATTTGTGGTGTGTGCAATTTTATAGGAATGATATTGTAATGTCTAAGAAATGTAGACTGTATTGTCTTCACTAACTGTAAGTCGCTCTTGATAAGAACATCTGCTAAATTACTCAAATGTAAATGTAATGTGAGGCCTACGTATTGAAACCAAAGGAGATTGACTCTACACTGAACAGTTATTTCATGCATGTCCAGTGTCTTTTCACTCGGTTTAACTGGGGTGTAAAGTGAGGTACCCGTGCTCTCATAGGGCTCTTTTGTGACTGGAAGTAGCTTTATATTTATATGGTAATTGGAGGTCGGTGCACCTGCTAACTGATTATAATCAGATCAAATAAGCTCCTCTGTGATTCATGTGAGGGGAATTGAATCCTTACACAAGTGAGAATGAAAAGGAGCTTCCTATTGAGGGAGCATTTGAATGGATCAGAGGCTATCTACAGGAAGCATGGCTACAAGGTCTGTCGAGTATTGAATGGAAATATCTGATGGGATGTGTAGAAATAGATCTGAGCACACACCGTTTTTTTAAATGACCAATATTTTGTATATTTACCATGAATATATACTTTTTTTAATGTGTCGACCCCTCCAGATTCAGTAAATGTGGAGATTTTTTTGCTGAAAGCATATGTTATCATTACATATCAACTATTTAGGTTTTATGAAGGACTGGTAGGAAAATCAGATTGCAATGTATGTTTCTACGGTAGCTCTTGTGGTAAAGAAAAATATTGAGCATGATAAGTTGTGCTATAAGAATTCATAACAGGCCTTCTGAGTGACACAGTGGTCTAAGGAACTGCATCGCAGTGCTAGTGACATCACTACAGACCCAGGTTTGATCCCGGGCTGTATCACAACCGGCCGTGATCGGAGTCCCATAGGGCGGTGCATAATTGGCCCAGTGTCGTCCGGGTTAGGAGAGGGTTTGGCCAAGTGGGAGTTGCAGCGATGAGACAAGATCGGAATTGGGGAGAAAAAGGGGGTACAATACCGACAAAAAAAATATTAAAAAAGAAACTAAGTGCCTACTGAAACTGTGGTCGGATGCCATCAAGAAATAAAGATATGCATGAAGAAATATAGTCGTGCATGAGAGAAAAAGCATGCCACCCGTTCCCACGTCCAATGCCAGCGCAAAACCAGATTTGAAAACATTGTACAGAAAGGACTGTAATAGAAGGAATGGGAACGGGAGAAGCCCATGCCCATTTTATCCAGAGTTGGAGGTGGTATTGGGTGACCATCCCACCACCCACCGTTCGTTCTGGACAGTGCTGTGGCAATATTGAGGGAAAGCTGCTGAGCGCTTTATCAACTTTTTGGGTTATGTGAATAGTCTAATTAAGCAATAAGGCCCAAGGAGTTGTGGTATATGGCCTATATACAATGGCTAAGGGCTTTTCTTAGGCATGACGCATCGCGTCCCCTGTGGTGCCTTATTGCTACTATAAACTGGTTACCAACACAATTAGAGTAGTAAAAATAAATGTTTTGTCATAGCCGTCGTATATGGTCTGAAATACCATTGGCTGTCCGCCAATCAGCATTCAGGGCTCGAACCACCCAGTTTAGAATTCAGTCTCTATATTAGATGTGAAAATAATACAGTGTTATACAGTGGCTTGCCTATGGAAATGTTATAAAAGTCCCCTCTGGCTAGATCTAAAGATACAGGTTGAAATGGGATTTGTAGGCCTACAGATTATACCTCGCCATACACTTGTCATGCACTGCGTCCCATGCATCCCCAATACATTTGTAATTCAGTTTAAATTCTGTCATGCTAGTATATCAGTCTATCAATCTTCGATGAGTGAAAGACGTTACTGAATTATCACTAATCAATGATTTGGAGGAAAACCAAACCACTGTCGTTCTCCCAGCACGTCACTTTTTTTATCCTTTGGTTTTCCTACTGTTTAGGCCTATACTAAATAAGAATCTGACTCCTGGAATGTAATGCAATCCTTTTCGATTTAATTGTATTCTATTCTATTATATTCTGTGAATCTTTGATAATTTTCCAGACAAATCCCTAGCAATATACTGCAGAATATGTCCAAATTCATGCGTAATGGCACATCATTTCTGTATGCATGGGCGAGGCCACTGTCCAATATGAAGTACAATAGAAAGGACTCTTCAGGCTACATTTAGATTTACAGTGCCTTAAAAAAGTATTCATACCCCTTGACTAATTCCGCATTTCATTGGGTTACAGCCTGAATAAAAATGTATTAGATAGGTAAAGAAATACATCTACACACAATACCCCATAATGCCAGTGAAAACATGTTTGTATCCATTTTTCTAATTGATTGAAAATTAAAAATACATATCTCACTTGCATTTGGATTCAATACTTTGTAGAATGATTACAGTTGTGAGTCTATTTGGGTAAGTCTCTAAGAGCTTTGCACACCTGGATTATACAAAATATTTGGCAATTATTCTTAACTTATTCAACCCCTGCCAAATTGTTGTTGGTCATTGGATAGATTTTCCAGACGATTTAAGTTAAAACTGTAACTAGTCCACTCAGGAACATTCAATGTTGTCTTGGTAAACAACTCCAGTGTATATTTGGCCTTGTGTTTTAGGTTCATGTCCTGCTGAAAGGTGAATTCCTTTCCCAGTGTCTGTTGGAAAGCTGTATTCTGTTTCTTTTTATCCACAAAAACTCCATAGTCTATGCCGATAACAAGCATACCCACATGATGCCACCACCATGCTTGAAAATATGAAAAGTGGTACTCAGTGATGTTCTTAAATGCAAGTAAAACTAAATGCATGCTCTTCAAACGATCGCTGCCCGCACCCACCCTCCCGTCTAGCATCACTACTCTGGACGGTTCTGACTTACAAATACCTAGGTGTCTGGTTAGACTGTAAACTCTCCCTCCAGACTCACATTAAGCATCTCTAATCCAAAATTAAATCTAGAAGCTTCCTATTTCGCAACAAAGCATCCTTAACTCATGCTGCCAAACATACCCTTGTAAAACTGACTACCCTACCGATCTTTGACTTCGGCGATTGTCATTTACAAAATAGCCTCCAACACTCTACTCAGCAAATTGGATGTAGTCTATCACAGTACCATCCATTTTGTCACCAAAGCCCCATATACTACCCACCACTGTGACCTGTATGCTAATGTTGGGTGGCCCTCGCTTCATATTTGTCGCCAAACCCACTGGCTCCAGGTCAAACCCACTGGCTCCTGGCTCCAGGTCATGTCTTTGCTAGGTAAAGCCATGCCTTATCTCTGGTCACCATAGCGCCCTTCCAATGACTGGAACGAATTGCAAAAATCACTGAAAATGGAGTCTTATATCTCCCTCACTAACTTTAAGCATCAGCTGTGAGAGCAGCTTACCGATCACTGTACCTGTACACAGCCAATCTGTAAATAGCCCACCCATCTCCCTCATCCCCATATAGTTATTTATGTTTTGCTCCTTTGCACCCCAGTATCTCTACTTGCACATTCATCTTCTGCACATCTGTCACTCCAGTGTTTAATTGCTAAATTGTAATTATTTCACCACTATGGCCTATTTATTGCCTTACCTCCCTAATCTTGCTACATTTTCACACACTGCATATAGATTTGTCTATTTTGTTATTGACTGTAAGTTTGTTTATGTGTAACTCTGTGTTGCTGTCGCACTGCTTTGCTTGATGTTGGCCAGGTCACAGTTGTAAATGAGAACTTGTTCTCAACTGGCCTACCTGGTTAAATAAAGGTTAAATTAAAAAAATGGTGTTTGTATTCAGGATAATAAGTGAATTTCTTTGCCACATTTGATCTAAAATGTAATCTACATAATCTCCAAAATACATGTTTTATCACGAGAGGATCATAAACAATAACTCGTAATGCTGCATACTCTAAGAAAGGTTACAATCTCACCTTTCTGGTAAAAATAGTTATACATTGCTGAGGTGTCATCACTTTTGAGGGCACAAGCTCAAGTTCACAGTACAAATATGATAAAAATATGAAATATTTCATGATGTATTTCCTACTCAAAAAAACTGTATGAATAAGGCTTGAAATAATTTATATGCTTTCTAAATATAGTATAATCAAATTTCAAAACCACTAACTAAGATTTCACCTTCCTAATAACTGTAAAATACATATTTGTATGTTTAGTCTTAGAGAAAATGTGCATATTTTCTAAAGGTCTCTTGATCAAAACATCTGCCCCCACCGCTGTGAATATCACACATAGCTCGCCTTTCATCTCATATTAGTCTTGTCCATCTATGACAAACAGAAAGTGTGTTTTGTTTAAAATCGATTAATTATTTCAGATTAATGGCTATAAATTGATCTCTGAATGTGCTATGGTGATGGAACACTTTCACAAAATGTATGAATACATGGCTAAAGGTCAATAAGATTTGTGATCATAATCCCTAGCTGTGTATTGTCGCTTTCCATGTTGTCTGTTGTCTGTAGCTTGTGGAAACACTTTGTTGCTTTTATGAATTTTGTCTCGCTTCTATGTTGCTCTGTCTGTATGCTACGTCTTGCTTGTCCTATGTTGCTATGTCTGTATGCTATGTCTTGCTTGTCCTATGTTGCTCTACGTGTGCTCACTGCTCAATTATTGTCTATATTGTAATTGTTTTTAATAACCTGCCCAGGGACTGTGGTTGAAAATTAGCCGGCTGGCTAAAACCGGCACTTTTACTGAAACGTTGATTAATGTGCACTGTCCCTGTAAAAATAAAATAAACTCAAACCACTATTTCCTGCTGCGCTACGATGTAAGGATTGTAGGCATGTGCTTTGTCAGTGGATGTGACCTAGGGTTCAGCCAGGAGTTGGATAGTCGGAAGTGCGAATGAAATGGTAGGAGGGACATCCCAGCTTCAAGAGGTTTCAGATTTCACATTCCACAGTATGTCACACAGGCTCATTTCGATCTACGGTGTCCACAGATCGATTTATAAGCGGTCGGAACAGGTACCAGAACCACGCAGGTCCCCTACACGAGTGACTTTACATCTAAGATGTTAAGTGACTCTTTGTAAACAGGATGCAGGTTTTGGAATAATTTTATTCTGTACAGGCTTCCATCTTTTCACTCTGTCATTTAGGTTAGCATTGTGGAGTAACTACAATGTTGCTGATCCAGCCTCAGTTATCACATCACTCTGTAACTGTTTTAAGATCACGGATTTCACCATGAAGCCAATGGTGAGCAGTTTCCTTCCTCTCCAGCAACTAAGTTAGGAAGGACGACTGTGTCTTTGTAGTGATTTTGTGTATTGATACATCATCCAAATTGTAATTAACAATTGAACTATACTCAAAAGGTTTTCAGGGGCCTCCTGGGTGGCGCAGTGGTCTAAGGCACTGCATCCCAGTGCTAGCTGTGCCACCAGAGACTCTGGGTTAGAACCCAGGCTTTGTCGCGACCGGGAGGCCCATGGGGCGGTGCACAATTGGCCTAGCGTCGTCCGGGTTAGGGAGGGTTTGGCTGGCAGGGATTTCCTTGTTTCATTGCACACTAGTGACTCCTGTGGTGGGCCGGGCGCAGTGCACGCTGACCAGGTCGCTAGGTGTACGGTGTTTCCTCTGACACATTGGTGTGGCTGGCTTCCGGGTTGGGTGCGTGCTGTGTTAAGAAGCAGTGCGGCTTGGTTGGGTTGTGTTTCGGAGGACGCATGGCTCTCGACCTTTGCCTCTCCCGAGTCCGTGTAGGAGTTGTAGCGATGAGACAAGACAGTAACTGCTAACAAAAAACATTTTAAAAAAAAAGGTATATTCAGCGTCTGGTGTTGTGTTTTGTTTTTTCCTGAACGTATTTAGGCTTGCCATAATAAAGTGGTTGAATAATTAATTTTTATTTTTATGAATAAAAAAAAAACATCTACAAACAAAATTCCACCTTGACATCATGGGGTCAGTGACACAATCTCAATTTTATCCATTTTAATTTCATGCTGTAACACAAAATGTGGAAAAAGTAAAGGGGTGTGAATACTTTTAGAAGGCACTGTACACTATATTCATTTATAGACATAATATTTGCTTTACATGCGTGCTCCTTTGCACTTTTTGATCAATTGCCACTTTTGTCAATTTTCATAATATGACTACACGTCTTGCCATAGGTTATCATATTAGAGAGTCTTAGAAGAATTAGCATACCAAAAGTCTGCCGAAGACCTGCCTAAACCCAACCAATGCTCGTAGGCATACAAAGCTGTTTTGCTGTTTTTAAAACAGGAAGATATTAAATAGCCTAATATATATTTGTATGGATGTGGACAGGTCGAGGATATCAGGACAATAGCCTAGAACACCCCAGTCTTAAATCAATGGATAACAAATATAGGCTGTAATGATGAGTGTAAAGCTATTGACTACAAAAGTAAACGAGTGTAAAACTGTGTTTGTGTGTGTAATGTGTGTTTGTGTCGGTATGCGTGTGTGTGTGTTATGTGTGCGTATGTAGTGTATGTGAATGTGTTTGGGTTATGTGTAGGAGTGTCAATATCGTGTGTGTGAACGAGTGTTTTATATGGTGTGTGTATATATAGTCCAGTGAGTTTTCGTAGGGTCAGTGAAAATAGTAGTCTGTTAAGATGGCATCTCATGGAAACATAATATGTGCAGTTTGAGCTACTCCAGGAAGTGAGGTTGCAGGCTAGCTCAGTGCTGTCCCCTCTCATTTAGTAAATTAAGGCTGCCACTAGCAAATCAGTTATCCTTATAACTTTTTCTGTGTCAGATTTTTTAGATAATCATTTCAAGGACATACATCTGGAGTATTTTAAGTAATTATTGGTACCATGATTGTCTTAAAAATATATATACACTATCGTTCAGAAGTTTGGGGACATTTAGAAATGTCCTTGTTTTCCATGAAAATATACATGAAATCAGTTGCAAAATGAAATATAGTCAAGACGTTGACAAGGTTATAAATAATGATTTTTAATTGAAATAATAATTGTGTCCTTCAAACTTCGCTTTCACCAAAGAATCCTCCATTTGCAGCAATTACAGCCTTGCAGACCTTTGGTTGTCAATTTGTTGAGGTAATCTGAAGAGATTTCACCCCATGCCTCCCGACACACCTCCCACAAATTGGATTGGCATGATGGGCACTTCTTACATACCATACAGTCAAGCTGCTCCCACAACAGCTCAATAGGGTTGAGATCCGGTGACTGTGCTGGCCACTCCATTATAGACAGAATACCAGCTGACTGCTTCTTCCCTAAATAGTTATTGCATAGTTTGGTGCTGTGCTTTGGGTCATTGTCCTGTTGTAGGAGGAAACTGGCTCCAATTAAGCGCTGTCCACACGGTATGGCATGACGTTGCAAAATGGAGTGACAGCCTTCCTTCTTCAAGATACCTTTAACCCTGTACAAATCTCCCACTTTACCACTACCAAAGCACACCCAGAATATCACATTGCCTCCACCATGCTTGGCAGGTGGCGTCAAGCACTCCTCCAGCATCTTTTCATTTTTTCTGGGTCTCAAGAATGTTCTTCTTTGTGATCCGAACACCTCAAACGTAGATTCATCTGTCCATAACACTTTTTTCCAATCTTCCTCTGTCCAGTGTCTGTGTTCTTTTGCCCATCTTAATTTTTTATTTTTATTGGCCAGTCTGAGATATGGCTTTTTCTTTGCAACTCTGCCTAGAGGGTCAGCATCCCAGAGTCTCCTCTTCACTTTTGATGTTGAGACTGGTGTTTTGTGAGTACTATTTAATGAAGCTGCCAGTTGAGGACTTGTGAGGCGTCTGTTTCTCAAACTAGACACTCTAATGTACTTGTCCTCTTGCTCAGTTGTGCCGGGGATTCCCACTCCTCTTTCTATTCTGATTAGAGCCAGTATGCTCTGTTCTGTGAAGGGAGTAGTAGACAGCGTTGTACGAGATCTTCAGTTTCTTGGCTATTTCTCGCATGGAATAGCCTTAATTTCTCAGAACAAGAATAGGCTGATGAGTTTCAGAAGAAAGTCCTTTGTTTCTGGCCATTTTGAGCCTGTAATCAAACCCACAAATGCTGATTCTCCAGATACTCAACTAGTTTAAAGAAGGCCAGTTTTGTTGATTCTTTAATCAGAACAGCAGTTTTCAGCTGTGCTAACATAATTGCAAAACGGTTTTCTAATGATCAATACGCCTTTTAAAATGATAAACTTGGATTAGCTAACACAATGTGCCATTGGAACACAGGAGTGATGGTTGCTGATAATGGGCCTCTGTACGCCTATGTAGATATTCCACAAAAAATCTGCCATTTCCAGCTGCAATAGTCATTTACAACATTAACAATGTGTACACTGTATTTCTGATCAATTTGATGTTATTTTAATGGACAAAAAATGTGCTTTTCTTTCAAAAACAAGGACATTTCTAAGTGACACCAAATCTTTGAATGGTAGTGTATTTACACAAAATATTGCAATTTTTCATTCACTATAATGGGGAATCCTGAGTTAATGTCAGAGAAATTTTCAGTAAATCCAACATATTAGTGTTTCAAAAACACTTAATGTTTAAAAAAAAATCATTGTTTGTAGCTTATGTTGTACATAATGTTGCTGCTATCTAAAAGAGCTTCTGGACATCAGAACAGCGATTACTCACCTTGAACTGGACAAATAATTTATCTTTAATGAGTCGGAATAGAGAGGGATTTACTCCAGACACCCAAACAGGCCCTCATCCCCGTCAATCGCTGGAGAAAGAGACGGAGGTTTGGCGGAAGGAGATTGGGGTGCTTTGTGAGGATCCGGCGACAAGTGGCTAATCTGCCTTTGCCATAGGTACTATTGGCCAACGTACAATCACTGGATAATAAATTGGATGAACTAAAAGCACGTATATCCTACCAATGGGACATTAAAACTGTAATATCTTATGTTTCACCGAGTCGTGGCTGGATGTAAACAACAGCTGGTACACGATATCTAAGGAAGTCTCAAGGTTTTTCTCGCCTGAGGTAGAGTATCTCATGATAAGCTGTAGACCACACTATCTACCTAGAGAGTTTCATCTGTATTTTTCGTAGCTGTACCACAGACCAATGCTGGCACGAAGACCGCACTCAATGAGTTGTATACCGCCATAAGGAAACAGGAAAACGCTCATCCAGAGGTGGCGCTCCTAGTGGCCCATGACATTAATGCAGGGAAACTTAAATCCATTTTACCTCATTTCCACCAGCATGTTAATTGTGCAACAAGAGGGAAAAAAACTCTAGACCGACTTTACTCCACACACAGGCTATCCCTTGCCCTCCATTTGGCAAATCTGACCATAATTCTATCCTCCTGATTCCAGCTTATAAGCAATAATTAAAGCAGGAAGCCCCAGTGACTCGGTCAATAAAAAAGTTGTCAGATGAAGCAGATGCTAAGCTACAGGACTGTTATGCTAGCACAGACTGGAATATGTTCTGGGATTCTCCCGATGGCATTGAGGAGTACACTACATCAGTCACTGGCTTCATCAATAAATGCATCGGTGACGTCGTCCACACAGTGACTGTACATATATACCCCAACCAGAAGCCATTGATTACAGGCAACATTCATACTGAGCTAAAGGGTAGAGCTGCCTCTTTCAAGGAGCGGGACTCTAACCCGGAAGCTTCAAAGAAATCCCGCTATGCCCTCCGACGAACCATCAAACAGGCAAAGCGTCAATACAGGACTAAGATCAAAAAGTACTACACCGGCTACAACACTCGTTGGACGTGGCAGGGCTTGCAAACTATTACAGACTGCAAAGGGAAGCACCGCCGAGAGATGCCCAGTGACACAAGCCTACCAGACGAACTAAATTACTTCAGTGTTCGCTTCGAGGAAAGTAACACTGAACCATGCATGAGAGCATCAGCTGTTCCGGACGACTGTGTGATCACGTTCTCCGCAGCCGATGTGAGTAAGACCTTTTAACAGGTCAACATTCACAAGGCCAGACGGATTACCAGGACATGTACTCCGAGCATGCTCTGACCAACTGGCAAGTGTCTTCCCTGACATTTTCAACGTCTCCCTGCCTGAGTCTGTAATACCAACATGTTTCAAGCAAACCACCATAGTCCCTGTGCCCAAGAACACTAAGGTCACCTGCCTTATGGACTATCGACCCCTAGCCCTCACGTCTGTAGCCATGAAGTGCTTTGAAAGGCTGGTCATGGCTCACATCAATCATCAACCCACTCCAATTTGCATACCGCCCAAACAGATCCACAGATGATGCAATCTCTAATGCACTCCACACTCTACTTTCCCACCTGGACAAAAGAAACACCTATGTGAAAATGATATTCATTGACCTCAGCTCAGCTTTCAACACCATAAAGCCCATCCCTAAGCTAAGGACCCTGAGACTAAACACCTCCCTCTGCAACTGAATACTGGACTTCCTGACGGGCCGCCCCAGGTGGTAAGGGTAGGTAACAACACATCCGCCACGCTGATCCTCAACACGGGGGCCCTTCAGGGGTGCGTGCTCAGTCCCCTCCTGTACTCCCTGTTCCCCTGTTCATGACTTCATGGCCAGTACGACTCCAACACCATAATTACGTTTGCCGATGACACAACAGTGGTAGGCTTGATCACCAACAACGACGAGACAGCCCCTGTCGGGCCAGGACAACATCCTCTCCCTCAACCTGATCAAGACAAAGGAGATGATTGTGGACAACAGGAAAAGGAGGACCGAGCATGCCCCCATTCTCATCAACGGGGCTGTAGTGGAACAGGTTGAGAGCTTCAAGTTCCTTTGTGTCCACATCACCAACAAACTAACATGGTCCAAACACACCAAGACAGTTGTGAAGAGGGCAAGACAAAGCCTATCCCCCCTCAGGAGACTGAAAAGATTTGGCATGGGTCCTCAGATCGAGGGCATCTTGACTTGTTTCATGACTACCTGGTATGGCAATTGCTCGGCCTCCGAACACAAGGCACTACAGAGGGTAATGCGTATGGCCCAGTACATCACCGGGGCCAAGCTTCCTGCCATCCAGGACCTCTATACCAGGCAGTGTCAGAGGAAGGCCCTAACAATTGTCAAAGATTCCAGCCACCCTAGTCATAGACTGTTCTCTATGCTACCGCACAACAAGCGGTGCCGGAGCACCAAGTCTAGGTCCAAGCGGCTTCTAACCAGCCTCTACCCCCAACCCATAAGACTACTGAACATCTAATCAATGTGCTACCCAGGCTATTTGCTTTGCGCCCCCCCCCCCCCCCCCCCCCTTATGCTGCTGCAACTCTCTGTTATTATCTATACATAAGTCACTTTAATAACTCTACCTACATGTATATATTACCTCAATCACCTCAACTAACTGGTGCCCCCGCATATAGACTCTGTACCAGGGAACTTTTCTCTGTACCAGGGAACTTTTCCAATGCTTCGCAAAGAAGGGCACCTATTGGTAGATGGGTAAAAAAAGGCAGACATGAATATTCCTTTGAGCATGGTGAAGTTTACACTTTGGATTATATAAATATAAATACACCCAGTCACTACAAAGATACAGGTGTCCTTCCGGAGAAGACGGAAACCGCTCAGGGATTTCACTATTAAGCCAATGGTGACTTTAAAACAGTTACAGTTAATGGCTGTGATAGGAGAGAACTGAAGATGGATCAACAACATTGTAGTTTCTCTAAAATACTAACCCAACTAACACAGTGAAAAGAAGGAAGCCTGTACAGGATAAAACATATTCCAAAACGTGCATCCTGTTTGTAACAAGGCACTAAAGTAATACTGCAAAAAATGTGGCAAAGAAATGAACTTTGTCCTGAATACAAAGTGTTATGTTTGGGGCAAATTCAATACAATACATTACTGAGAACCACTCTTGTAACGTATACGCTGGGAGTCGGAAAGAACCTAAGGGAGTGACAGGACCGGGGGTTAGTAGGGAACCCAGGACCGGGGGTTAGTATACCAGCGACTTTGGAGGCCGGAGAGTAGGGGCAGGAGTAGACGTGACAGTAGGACTATTCCAGCCGCAGGACTACGCCGGCCAGAGGGACAGTACGAGGAGCGGGCCGGGCGGCGAAGGTGGAAATCACGGATGATGTTGGGATCCAGAATGTCTTCCAACGGAACCCTATACCGCTCCTCTGGGCTATACCCCTCCCAGTCCACTAGATACTGGAGCTGACTCCAGTAGAGATCTGACGGCACAAGCTGGACCCTGCTCGATGTCCAGGAGGGTTGGAGGGGTGCTGTGGGGGACAGCATCAGCTAGGGGACCAGGATTCACCAGACCCTCCGGAGAACCGTGAACAGCCCCACAAACCAGGGGCTCAGCTTCTTGCAGGACAGGCGGAGTGGGAGGTACCTGGTAGAAAGCCAGACACAAACCCCAGGATGGTACAAGGGGGTCTCACTGCAGTGTCAGTCTGCCTGCTCCTTTTGTCGGTGGACGGCGCGCTGGAGTCTCACATGAGCGTTGCTTGGCAAATATCCACGTCGACGAATAGACGGGACAGGGCATCGGCCTGTGTGTTTTTTTTAACCTGGGCGATATGTCAGTTTGAAGTTGAACCTTGTGAAGAAAAGGTGCTTTGCTTGCTTAGTGCGGATTCAGCCTCCTCACTGTCTGTAAGCATTGCTTGCTGTTTGGGGTTTTAGGCTGGGTTTCTGTACAGCACTTTGAGATATAAATAAATTTGATTTGATTTGATTTGTATGTACTCCAGGTTCAAATGGTTAGTGAGGATGATGAATGGTTCCTTGGCGCCCTCCAGCCAGAGTCTCTACTCCTCTAATGCCAACTTTACCGCCATCATCCACGTCCTAATTCCTCTTTGCAGGGGACAGTTCCTTAGAGTTACATGCACACGCATACAATTTCTGTGGATTACCCTGTCGTTGAGACAGAACTACCCCCACGCCCACCTCTGAAGGAGGAGGTTGTGGGATGTGGGTGCTTGAGCAATGGGGAGGAGGTGAAACGTCCCTTGAGTAGATGGAAGGCCCCGTCAGCTGCTGGGCTCCACACCAACCTACGGGGACCACCCTTGAGGAGAGAGGTGAGAGGGGCGGCAACAGCGCTGAAGTTCCTGATGAAACGGTGGTAGAAGTTGGCAAACTCCAAAAAACATTGTAACCCCTTTATGGTGGTTGGAACTGGCCATGATCTGACCACATCTATCTCCTTGTCTTCCATCCTCACTCCCTGTGGGCTGATTTGGTAGCCTAAGGAGACAGCCTTCTGATGAAATTGTCACTTCTCAGCCTTGACGAACAGGTGGTTATCCAGGAGGCGTTCCAGGAGTGTTCGAACGTGAGTGTTGTGATCCTCCAGGGTAGCCGAGTAGACCAGAATGTCATCGATATTCACTACCACCTGGCGTCCGAGCATGTCCCTGCACACCTTGTTAACGAATTCCTGGAGCATTGGCTAAACCAAATGGCATCACCAAGTACTCGTAGTGACCAGACATCGTGCTAAACGCAGTCTTCCATTCATCCCCCTTCTGGATGCAGATAAGATTGTATGCACTCTGCAGGTCCAGTTTGGTAAAGGACCGGGCCCCGTGGAGCTGTTCTGTGGCTGCCGGCACCAACGGGGGTAACAGTACTTTGTGGTGATGTCATTGAGTCCTCTGTAATCTATGCATGGACGTAACCCTCCATCCTTCTTGGCCACAAAGAAGAAACCAACCGACTCAGGAGAAGTGGAAGTGCGGGTGAAACCTTGTTGGAGCAGCTGTCGCAGGGAGGCGTGTGACCCCTACCTCCATGGGTTCAGGCTCTGATCCAGAGTGTTCACTGAGGGAGGGAGAGAAGCGATGAGAGTACTGACGCTCCTAAATTAGGTTATACAGATGGATGGCCATCGCAATGAGTGCATCCAGGGTGAGGTTGTCGTCTCGACAGGCCAGTTCCATCTGGACCTCCTCGCGCAGTCCTCTACTGAATGGCGTACAAAGCGCCTGCTTATTCCATCCGCTGGATACTGCTACTGTCCGGAAGGTGAGCGTGTACTTGGCAGCCGTCTGGTCCCCCTGCCATAATTGATGTAAGCCCCCCTTTCTGCCCTCCGGGGGATGATTGAAGATGCACTTGAGTAGAAGTGACAGCTCTCCATATTTTCAAGCATAGTTGGCTGCATCATGTTATTGGTATGCTTGTAATCGTTAAGGACAAGGGAGTTTTCTTGGATAAAAATTTAAATGAAATGGAGCTAAGCACAGGCAAAACCCTAGAGGAAAGCCTGGTTCAGTCTGCTTTCACCTTTCAGCAGGATAATAACCTAAAACAGAGGCCAAATCTACACTGGAGTAGCTTACCAAGAAGACAGTGAATGTTCCTGTGGCCGAGTTACAGTTTTGACATAAATCTACTTGAAATCTATGGCAAGACCTGAAAATGGTTGTCTAGCAATGATCAACAACCAATTTGACAGAGCTTGTAGAATTTTTCAAAGAATCCAGGTGTAGAAAGCCAGAAAGACTCACAGCTGTAATCGCTGCCAAAGGTGCTTCTATAAAATATTGACTCATCGCTGTAAAAAGTTATGTAAATGAGATATTTGTTATTCAATAACTTAGCAAAATTTTCCAATAACGTGTTTTAATTTCGTCATTAAGTTGTATTGTGTGTAGATGGGTGAGAGAGAAAAAAATATTTTATCAAGTTTTAAGGGGTATGAATACTTTCTGAAACTATTCATTTTATTACAAAAATGTAGTAAATTAAATCACAAAATGTTCTCTCTTGATTGTCCTCATGAAAGAAATTGTTGCTAAAATAAAATGAACAAATCATTGAAATGACTTGAACTCATTGGTATTAAGTATATGTTGCTGTTATGTTTTTTTTTGTCAATTTCAATTTCCATCAGAATATTTTATTTTACAGTGTACTATAATATTGACTGTAGTGTTTTTGCGGACATTACTGTGGTATACTGTAGTATTTACTGTAGTGTTTTTGCTGACAATACTGTACTGTTTTAGAGGATATTACTGTAGTGTTTACTACAGTGTTTTAATTGTATTATCTTTGACGTAGAAGTGTGGGCTTTCTTCTTGAGAAACCTACTGCACAAGTATTAAAAGTGCACATTTTCCATAACCTGTAAGTAGGTAGGACTGGGGTCTGAAAGGATAGGTTCAGAGCTTCTATTATTTTCTATAACCTTTAGGGAACACAATATATCTTCTACACTTGGTAAGTAGGTTTCTCAGTCATGAGTGGCACAAATTGGGATATGGGGAAGATGAATAGACAGAGTGTATGCAAATGAAGTATTATCATATCAATACAGTGTGAGGTAAACAAATTTGAGATCAGAATTTTTACATAGAAATGATGTGTGACTCACCGAAACTTTTCAAAGTGTTCACAAACTAACACCCCTAACTAGCACCATGGGTGTTGCAAATTCCGACTTAAATTAACACATTATTAGATGTTGATGCTGTTACACTTTTTTTGTGTTAGTAAATTATACATGTAGTGTCACAGTATTTTTTTTTGGGGGGGGGGGGGGGGTTGTTTTAACATTGTAGGTTGTAAAGCTTATTTGGATATATCCCAGCATGCCTTTCAAGTGAATGTGAGAGCTACCCACTTATGACTGTGTTTTTTAGTGACAGAGACATGGTTGTAGCATTCAATAACTTCTAGTCCTGAAGCCTTTACCAAGTGACTGCCTAAGTGGATGTGTTCGAATTCAAATTAAACCCTTTATGGCCATATGTTTTACATTTTATGTCTTTACTTATGTCCTAGTTATCATTAACATTGTGGTCTGAAAATCTTGGCGCATGGGCCACATCAGACCTGCAATTCACAATAAAATGGTTTGTGAAGTGATTAGTAATTCCTAGCCAGAGGGAGAATATCCAACAATTGGGAAATGTATCACCCACAACCTGCATTCAGAATGACTGCTATGGTGAAGAACTTGACGAGCAAGACTTCCTAAACCATCTAAACTGGAACAACCATCTCAGTATTGGGTGCAATATGTCCGACCGGTTACAGATGTATCTTTGTGTAGTATATGATACATTTATCAATGTGCATGTAGAAACATAGATATTAAAACAAACATCACTGGCCTTTCTAATAATGGAACACTAGTCACTTTAAAATGTTTACATACTGCTTTACTCATCTCATATGTATATACTCTATTCTATTCTACTGTATTTTAGTCAATGCCACTCCGACATTGCTTGTCCTAATATTTATATATTTCTTAATTCCATTCTTTTACTTTTAGATTTGTGTGTAATGTTTTGTATTGTTAGATACTACTGCACTGGTGGAGCTAGGAACACAAGCATTTCGCTACACTGGCAATAACATCTACTAAATATGTGTATATGACCAATAAAATTAGATTTGATTTGAAACTATTCAAAACAAATCAACCTACAACAAAGCATTCTGGGAAGAATGATAATGAGGCCCATTTCACATCTTTTTCACTCTGAGTTAATGGAAATGAACTTGAGTAACAACAACGCCATGTAGTGTTGATTCCAATTGGATTCAAATTACATTTTGTCACCGCATGTGGTGTCAATTTCAACCCCACTGGTGTTAACCTCACTAGAATCAACACCCAGATATAACACAACACTTTTTAACTTAACACCGAGATTTTAACACTTGCAAATGAGTTTGATTAATTGGAAAAGATTTATTGCAGATCAAAGCAATACATCTGGCCAGCTGCCTCTGGGAACCGGGCATAACCAAAAGCGTATTTGGCGATGGGGGATCCGATCATAAAATGAGGAACTGAGTCACTGTGGTGCAAAGCCACATAAAGCTAGTAGCTGCTTGGTATTTTAAAGTGGGGAAGAGTTCAGCAGCATGCACTAAGCTCTATCGCTTTCTCTTTGTGGTGTTTGCTGAGGACATTCGAAATTAAGGGCGTCCCATGGTCCCGGGGATAATACAACAATATGTCTGGGACAGTTCAAAGCAGACTCTGGGACAGTTCGGGGACACTAGATCCAAAATTCATACAACCACTGTACATAAAAGTTTTTTTGGGGGTAGGGGTTTGTTGGGGGGGGGGTTACAGGTACATTATCCATTTAAATGTTGCACTGTAGGCTGCCACTCAAAATAAAAAACAGTAACATATACATAGAGTTTAAGTAATAATAAATTCAGTATAAACAGGAAAAGAAGGTGGTCTCCACCCACAGCCTCCCATCTTATTTCCCCGAGCCAACCCCAACCAACCAGCCAGCCAGCCACCCCCCCCCCCCCCCCCCCGCCCCTCCCTGCGATCAGAGAAAACCATACCACCCCTTCCCCTTGGACCTGAGAGCAAAGAAAGTAGAAATATTAAAATAGGTATATATATTTTGTTTGTGTGTGTTTATTCAACCTTTATTTATCTAGGCAAGTCAGTTAAGAACAAATTCTTATTTACAATGACTGCCTATCCCGGCCAAACCTAACCCGGAAGACGCTGGGCCAATTGCGCACCACCCTGTGGGACTCCCAATCACGACCGGTTGTGATACAGCCTCTAGCACTGAGATGCAGTGCCTTAGACCGCTGCGCCACTCGTGAGCCCATAAAATGTATGTGTTGAGCTTTAGCAGAAATGATTCTTTACAGAGCCCAGTATATTTTACCAGCACCATTCATTCTCGCTGTCAATCATTTTATGTTATAACTTCTAATAGTAACTGTAAGCAGTGGGAAATTGGGAAAGAGTGAGGTGAATGCCATCTATAGGCAACACCTGCGCAGTGCTGCCTGCAAGTAGTAATCATCTTTGATTGATTGAGAGATTCAATAAGCTATCATTGTTAAGTAACATAATATATGGAAAGCACTGAATATTTACAATCATGCACTCCCACATATGAAGGAATGTGTCTACCTGATTTAGGGGACACAGTGAACAGTTGGGAGTTGGGGTTAATTTCATTGTAAAATATTTCCTTTGTGTTAATACAGTCTGTGAACAAACTGTAATTTTATAACTTGAGATGAAGCTGAATTGATCTATGATTTCCAGTGAATTTGGGAGCAATTGAGATACATTGAGAGATACATATAGTAAAATATCATCTACATATATTGATATTAAGTTATCAGTAGATTTGAAGGAAATTGGTGTTATTTCCTTCGATTGACGAAT
Source organism: Oncorhynchus clarkii lewisi (assembly GCF_045791955.1). Classification (NCBI taxonomy): domain Eukaryota; kingdom Metazoa; phylum Chordata; class Actinopteri; order Salmoniformes; family Salmonidae; genus Oncorhynchus; species Oncorhynchus clarkii. The sequence continues at coordinate 2,008,574 of NC_092174.1, forward strand.
TGCCTAGGCCAGGGTTCCATGGATAATAAAAATAGCAAAGGCGAAATTGGATCACCTTCTCTGCTTCTTCTAGTGATTCTGAACAGAGCAGAGCTGATATTTCCTGTTATAACATTGGTTGTGCGATTGGCACATATAATTTTAATCATATTAATGAAATTGGAGCCAATTTCCAAATGTTCCAAGACACACCAGAGATAATGTATGTAATTGTCGACGGAGGTTAGCCGAGGATAAATGTTTTTTAACAAACCCGCCTTGGTACGTGTAGACCAATTTGAGTAAGTAAGTATCTCTGAAGACAGGAGGACAACATTTTGGAAAAAATGTAATATCTGTGTTTATCAAAGATAGGGAACGATAGTGAGAACACTGGGTGGCATATTAAAAACAAAAATTGACATTAGTGCTGTATTCATATATCTCCTAAATTTACATTTATTCATGCTATCCAATAATTCACTGAGATAGATTTGGGCTCCAAGTGAGGTGGCTTCTTCTTTCAAGAGAAGAGGAGTTCTTTAATTAGTCTGGCTTGGTGTGGATTTACAATCAGAGGTGAACAGTGCTTTATAGAAGCTGGATAATGTTGTTTTAATATTGCAGATATATTGTGGCTTCCATCAATGTAATTGTCTACCTAGGTGCCAATCCACAATAAATTAATTCATATATTTACAGTGCATTTGGAAAGTATTCAGACCCCTTGACTTTTTCCACATTTTGTTGCATTACATCCTTATTCTAAAATTGATGAAATAATTTCGCCCCTCATCAATCTACACACAATACCCCAGAAGGACAAATCAAAAACAGGTTTTTAGAACCTTTATTCAGTAACTTTGTTGAAGTACCTTTGGCAGTGATTACAGCCTCGAGTCTTCTAGGGTATAATGCTACAAGCGTCGCATACTGGTATTTGGGGAGTTTCTCCCAATCTTCTCTACAGATCCTCTCAAGTTCTGTCAGGATGGATGGGAAGCGTCGCTGCACAGCTGTTTTCAGGTCTCTCCAGAGATTTTTGATTGGGTTAAAGTTCAGGCTCTGGCTGGGCCACTCAAGGATATTCAGAGGGTTGTTGCGAAGCCACCCCTGTGTTGTCCTGGCTGTGGACTTTGGATTGTTGTCCTGTTGGAAGGTAAACCTTCACCTCAATCTGAGCACTCTGGTCCTGAGCACTCTGGAGCAGGTTTTCATCAAGGATCTCTCTGTACTTTGCTCCGTTCATCTTACCCATGATACTGACTAGTCTCCCTGTCCCTGCCGTGAAATACATCACCACAGCATGATGCTGCCACCAACAGGGATGGTGCCAGGCTTCCTCCAGACGTGACGCTAGGCATTCAGGCCAAAGAGTTCATCAGAACAGAGAATCTTGTTTCTCACGGTCTGAGAGTCGAGATTCTCCAATACAGTTGAAGTCTGAGGTTTACATACACCTCAGCCAAATACAGTTAAATGCAGTTTTTCACAATAATTTCAGTAAAAATTCCCTGTCTTAGGTCAGTTAGGATCACCACTTTATTTTAAGAATGTGAAATGTCAGAATAATAGTAGAGATAATGATTTACTTCAGGTTTTATTTCTTTCATCACAATCCCAGTGGGTCAGAAATGTACATACACTCAATTAGTATTTGGTAGCATTGCCTTTAAATTGTTTAACTTGGGTCAAACGTTTCGGATAGCCTTCTACAAGCTTCCCACAATAAATTGGGTGAATATTGGCCCATTCCTCCTGACAGAGCTGGCAAAACTGAGTCAGGTTTGTAGGCCTCCTTGCTCGCACATGCTTTTTCAGTTCTGCCCACACATTTTCTATAGGATCGAGGTCAGGGCTTTGTGATGGCCACTCCAATACCTTGACTTTGTTGTCTTTAAAGCCATTTTGCCACAACTTTGGAAGTATGCTTGGGGTCATTGTCCATTTGGAAGACCCATTTGCGACCAAGCTTTAACTTCCTGACTGATGTCTTGAGATGTTGCTTCAATATGTCCACATAATTTTCTTCCCTCATGATGCCATCTATTTTGTGAAGTGCACCAGTCCCTACTGCAGCAAAGCACCTCCACAATAGGTTGCTGCCACCCCCGTGCTTCACGGTTGGGATGGTGTTCTTCGGCTTGCAAGCCTCCCCCTTTTTCCTCCAAACATAACGATCGTCATTATGGCCAAACAGTTCTATTTTTCTTTCATCAGACCAGAGGACATTTCTCCAAAAAGTATGATCTTTGTCTACATGTGCTGTCGCAAACCGTAGCCTGGCTTTTTGTCGATATAGGACTCATTTTACTGTGGATATAGATACTTTTGTACCTGTTTCCTCCAGCATCTTCACAAGGTCATTTGCTGTTGTTCTGAGATTGATTTGCACTTTTCACACCAAAGTATATACACCACTAGAAGACAGAACACTTCTCCTTCCTGTGCGTTATGATGGCTGCGTTGTCCCATGGTGTTTATACTTGCATACTATTGTTTGTACAGATGAACGTGTTACCTTCAGGCATTTGTAAATTGCTCCCAAGGATGAACCACACTTGTGGAGGTCAAATTTGTTTTTTCTGAAGTCTTGTCTGATTTCTTTTGGTTTTCCCATGATGTCAAGCAAAGAGGCACTGAGTTCGAAGGTAGGCCTTGAAATACATCCACAGGTACACCTCCAATTGACTCAAATGATGTCAATTAGCCTATCAGAAGCTTCTAAAGCCATGACATAATTTTCTGGAATTTTCCAAGCTGTTTAAAGGCACAGTCAACTTAGTGTATGTAAACTTCTGACCCACTGGAATTGTGACACAGAAATAATCTGTCTGTAAACAATTGTTGGAAAAATTACTTGGGTCATGCAAAGTAGATGTCCCAACTGACTTGCCAAAACTATAGTTTGTTAGCAAGAACTGTGTGGAGCGGTTGAAAAACGAGTTTTAATGACTCCAACCTAAGTGGATGTAAACTTCCGACTTCAACTGTATATATAAATTCCAGTCGTACTTTATCAAATGCCTTTTCAAAGTCAGCAATAAATACCAGGCCTGGTTTCCCAGATTTTTCATAATTTTCTATTGTTTCCAGTGCTTGTCTTATATTATCTCCAATGTAACGTCCATGTAAGAAACCTGTCGGATTAGGAGAAGTGTAAGGGGCCTCCAGCATTTCTGTTCCCCCATATTCCATCCAGTTCAGTTTGGTTTTTAACAATATATTACACTTGATCTTACCGGAATAAGTTCCTCCATTTCATTTCGTTTTTCCTGTAACTTATTCTGTGCCTGTTTGATATAGATACAGTTTGTATTGCTATATATCTGTATTGTTAGTCCCTCTATTTCCTTTGTTAATATGAACTATTTTGACCTAAATTGCTTTTGTTTCAAAGATGAGTATTGCATTGCATGGCCTTTAATTTAAAAGTGTCCCCATAAAATACAGTAGATACAGCAGATTGTATGTTGGAAAAAAATCTGTGATCAATTCTTCTGTCCTGGTTAAAAACAAGTTGTTTCCAATAGGCTTTGATAAAATTTCCATGATCCTCGCCCATGTGGAAATTCTGTAAGAGTAATGTATATGCCAATTATTTGATGGTCTGACTGCATTATGTCCCCTATCAACACTTTTTAAACGTTTTGTGCCAGCGAGAATGACATAAGAAAGTAGTCAAGAAGCCCAACTTGATTGTATATCTCACTTGGTCAGGATATTTAAGCTTCCATATATCCACTAGTTCCAATATATCCATGATATTTCTGATTTCCTTAAGAGCATGAGGGTGATAGTTTGTATTGTGATTTCCTTTACGGTCCATAGAGGTATTTAAAACCGTATTATAATCTCCCTCTATAATTATAGAGTCTTGTATAGCTTGTAGGCTTGATAAATTATTATATAAATAATAAAAGCGTGAATCATCATTATTTGGACTGTATAGATTAATCAGCCAAGTCTGTTTATGATCCAATAACATATTTTAAAGAATGAATCAACCTTGCGGATCTATTTAGACAAATTGCACATTCGGATCAAAATGATTGTTAATTAATATCATCACCCATTTTGAGTTTCTTTAACCATGGGAGAAGTATTTTCGCGCCCCCCCAGTCCTTTTTCCACACAACTTCATGTAAAATTGTTGATGAGTTTCCTGTAAACAATAGATATTATATTCCTTCTCTTTTAGCCAAGTAATACTGATCGTCTTTTCTTACTATCTGCTAAGCTATACTTATTTCACTTTTTTTTTTAAATGAGATACAAATTTCAATTCTATTTATCATTATATATGTTTGTAAACTTACCATTTAAAAGTACAAAAATGATTGAGTGTCCATTTAGCTGTACCATGATATTTGCATGCTACTGAGTAAACATCCAATTGTTCTCCACTATTCCACCGACTAAAACCTCCCCCCATTATAAGTTGGGTTGTCGTCCTAGTGACTGGCAGACCACCCCTGTCCACCTGCATCCTAGGGTATTTGAGAGATTGGGACCCATCCTAAAAAGAGCACACAGTGCCACCCATAGAACAGAAACAGATTAACTGCCAAAGGCATTTCCAACGCCCTCACCTCGTATACAGTTATAATATATACAGTACCAGTCAAAAGTTTGGACACAGTTACTCATTCAACGGTTTATCTTTATTTTTAGTATGTTCTACATTGTAGAATAATAGTGAAGACATCAAAACTATGAAATAACACATGTGGAATCATGTATTAACCAAAAAAGTGTTAAACAAATCAAAATACATTTTAGATTCTTCAAAAGTAGCCACTCTTTGCCTTGATGACAGTTTTGCACACTCTTGGCATTCTCTCAACCAGCTTCATGAGGAATGCTTTCCAACAGTCTTGAAGGAGTTCCCACATATGCTGAGCACTTGTTGGCTGCTTTTACTTCCCTCTGTTGTCCAACTCATCCCAAAACATCTCAATTGGGTTAAGGTCAGGTGAATGCGGAGGCTAGGTCATCTGATGCAGCACTCCATCCATCTCCTTCTTGGTCAAATAGCCCTTACATAGCCTAGATGTGAGTTTTGAGTCATTGTCCTGTTGAAAAGCAAATGATAGTCCCACTAAGCGCAAACCAGATGGGATGGCGTATCACTGCTGAATGCTGTGGTAGCCATGCTGGTTAAGTGTGCTTTGAATTCTAAATAATTCACTGACAGTTTCTCCAGCAAAGCATGCCCATATCATCATACCTCCTCCATGTTTCACGGTGGGAACCACAAATGCGGAGATCATCCGTTCACCTACTCTGCGTTTCACAAAGACACGGCAGTTGGAACCAAAAATCTCAAATTTGGACTCATCAGACCAAAAGGACAGATGTCCAATGGTCTAATGTCCATTGCTTGTATTACTTGGTCCAAGCAAGTCACTTCTTCTTATTGGTGTCCTTTAGTAGTGGTTTTGTTGTAGCAATTCAACCATGAAGGCCTGATTCACGCAGTCTCCTCTGAACAGTTGATGCTGAGATGTGTCTGTTACTTGAACTCTGTGATTTATTTGCAATTTCTGGGGCTGGTAACTGTAATGAACTTATCCTCTGCAGAAGAGGTAACTCTGGGTCTTCCTTTTCTGTGACAGTCCTCATGGGAGCCAGTTTCATCATAGCACTTGCTTGTTTTTGCGACTGCACCAAAGTTCTTAAAATGTTCCAGATTGACTGACCTTCATGTCTTAAAGTAATGATGGGCTATTGTTTCTCTTTGCTTATTTGAGCTGTTCTTGCCATAATATGGACTTAGCCCTATTTGGTAAATGGCCATCTTCTGTATACCACCCCTACCTTGTCACAACACAACTGATTGGCTCAAACACTTTAAGAAGGAAAGAAATTCCACAAATTAACTTTTAACAAGGCACACCTGTTAATTTAGATGCATTCCAGGTGACTGGTTGAGAGAATGTCAAGAGTGTGCAAAGCTGTCATCAAGGCAAAGGGTGGCTACTTTGAACATTCTCAAATATAAAATATATTTTGATTTGTAACCATCTTTTGATTACTACATGATTCCATATGTGTTATTTCATAGTTTTACAATGTAGAAAACAGTACACATTAAAAAAAAAAACTTTGGACTGGTACTGTATGCATATTAAAACATCTTAATTTATTTCCACAATTAACGAATAATATGCATAATAAAGTAGACAGTTCATATGAAGGATTGTTTTCCTATAACCGAGATTGACATTACAAAAATGCATATACAGTTGTAACTGTTTGAGATGGCATGGAACATTTATCAAGAATGAGGAGATTTGATTAACCAATGTCAAGTCCTAGCTGATACACCCCTTTCCCCTGAAACACACACACGCTAGTCCCCAGTTGTGACCATTTTCCCAAGCATCTCTGTGCAGTCAGACCATTTGATTGTTTTGTGCCACTAGGGCCACAATAATATACCCCCTCTCTGAATGTCCGAGTGTGACCCCCGCCCCATGGGTTACTGCAGCTAGTGTAGTCAGCACTGCCACTGGAATTCCCACAGGCTAGGTACAAGGTTGTCAAGTTTCTCATTAGCAGCTTTGAGAAATTCCTTGTGTATCATGCTCACCCATCTGGGAGCTTTGGCTTTGTTGGACCAACCCTGCCAGGCAGGCTCAGACTCCTGAGGGGCCGGTGCTGCTTTAGGGGGTCTTGGACTGCATTTGTCTTTCTATCTTGGCTGTGTATAGGCTACTTGCAATAGGCCTATAAAACAGAGTACTTCTCCTTAGTGTGTGGGTCGCTCAGGTTGGTGTATAGGGTTGGGGGCCGTTCCATCATGAAAGGACAATAAATAAATATACTCTATTTATCATTTATTTTAAAGTGTATATCCCATATCTGCACAAAATTGAAAGCTCTCTCTAATTGCAACCATTTTCGTAACTTTTCCAAACACGAAAACACACAACCCCACCTTCCATCACAATACACCCACACATACCCACATACTGTGCCTTCTATGTCCTCTGTCTACTGTGTTTATCCCTACCATGTTGATTCCTCCCTAATTTCAGGCTTTTCAGTAATTTTGTCTTCCAGTTCAGTACTGTATTTACTCTTTTGAGAGTACTCCTGCTGGAAGGAGTCTTTTGAATTGGGCTCTCCAAAGACTGACTTATTTATTCTTATGGTCCGCAATGATCTCCGCAAGTCTTTACATAAAATAATCATTAGTTGAATCGTTGACACCACACTGTCACTTAACCCATCCTTCATGAACAATTATAACATTTAAGACCAGTTCAATACAAAAAAAGCCACTAGCATCAATGGGACTGAAATACTGACCCAATACTGGAATGGAATTTATTTCCAAGCCTTTAATTCTGCCACATTCCGTGGTGCTTGAAGAGAAATGAAAAAGTTGCCAGAACTGATTTACACTACAGGTGTTCATATTTTAGAGCAACATTTGACATTTGTTAGCTAAACACGATATGAACATGTTGCTTTGTTCTCACTTTTTACATTTCTCTACCTCTTTTTCTTTATTGTCCTCATCCACAGATTTCAGTAGGAAAGAGACAGAGACAGGGGGATATACTGAAGACAGAGAGGAGACGACACACAAAGAGAGTGAGTGGAGGAGATCACACAGGAAGATCTTTTTTAAGAGCACAATGTTTTGTTCAGAATCCAATAAATTGTCCTTTCCAACCACCTCTGTCTGGGGGTCAATGAATTTGTCTGGCAATCAGTTGGATATCGAACAAAATACCCAGTGGGCAAAATGCCTTAACCAATAACAACGCCACAGACACAGCAGGCATTTCTTGATGTTCTACTCTTTCCGATCTATATGAGAGTGCTTAAAAGTACCTTAAATACTATTATACATGTATTATATCATGCACCAATTATTTGAGAGGGCACTAATTGCCAAATGCAATATCTTGGCATTAATTGTGTCTTCTACAGTTTTATCCTAAATATTTATGCAATTGTAGGGGCACGACCCCAACTCAGTTTCAATAGGTGTGACCCATTTGGGCCATTGTCAAAAATCATGGCAAGCTTTCAATTACTCCAGAATTATACGATCAAGTAATTCAGTTTGAAGACAAAGAAAACTTGGTAGATAATGGACATGATGGGAAGCTATCATCCCAAGTCAAGTCATTCAGTCATGTCAGTCTATCGGTAACTGTGTGGTATTGCTTCATAATTTGTTATCAGGGAAAGTTAGCAAAAGGGATCTTATCTGTAGCTCAAGGATTTATTGCTAATTAAGACAGTATAAGAGCCCAGTCAAAGTTTCTCTCTCTTTTCTAAAGCATGAGAAATGAAAAATCTTCATACAAACTGGTCATAACGTTTTCACTTGGGTTTATTCATAATCATTGTCTCGACATTACTCAATTCCTTGTATTGTCTCAACAGATTTACCAGTTGACTTTTTAAAAAGCCAATTTCTAGCTTCATTGACTGGATACATTGTTTAAAAAAACTAAATCACAAACTATTTACCCTTTATCGGTCCTCAAAAAACACCAGAAGTAAAGCTATTTTTTTGTGGTAGGTATGCATAAGCCCTAATGGACTAAATTATAGTTTGACAAATGGGTTTTTAATCTCCAATTAGATGGTAACGCTCCAGCATCTCTCCCCCATCTCTCCTATCGCTCCATGTTTGGCACCTGTTCCACACAACGCTCCACTATCTGAGCTCTTCCATCATAAACACGTGGTGACTGACTACTTTCAATGTACATGGGTCCATTGATTAGGCCTTGTACATGTTGATACCCAATACCCTGTTTCCAACAATACCATGCACTTAAAAACTCTGAGAAGACCCTTAGCAAGGAGCCTCTGAGACAATGATAGGTCTGTATGTATGGGAGAACATTCCAGTCCTTGGTTTATGGTCCTTTCGGTCATGTATTAGGTCTTTGTACATGTTGGCCTCAATGATATTGCGTTTAAGATGCTGTCACATGACCTACAAGGATTATCATATAGATGCTTCCTGCCCAATGAAGCTCATTTGAGTTTATCCATCAGATGCTTGGACTCTAGCTCTGACCATTTCAAGGTAAGATTGTTTCACTGTAGGATGAATGCATTGTGAAAATGTATGCTTTCAGATTTGTAAATTTTTTGGCATAGTCAAACGAATTAACGACATATGCATGATGCTGATCTCACCCACCTTCTGAAAAAAACAATTTGTTAGGACAGCAACTTATACCAGTTAGATTGTACATCATGAGTGGATTCAACAGACAATCACCCTGAAGTCTAATGTCTGAGTAGGAATAGTTATTTATTTGTATAAGACACTTGCTGCCACTCTGAAAATGGACATGGGCAAATTGGAGAAGTACATGCCGTTGTCTCATCCCCCAAAACAGAAGCTCACTTCACACCAAAATTAGCAGTGTGGTGCCAGAAATGAGTCATATCAGACTAGACGCTATGATCTCCCATGCATTGTTGTAGAATCACAAGTGCTGTCTTTTCCAGGGGACAAATGCGCTTGGGGCATGAATAACATTAATGAAGCATTTCATATTCTCTGTTCCGCACCATGCCAAGTTAGAGTGACAGGTGAGCTGATCTGTTTGAAGTCCTAGAGAGAGAGGGGGAGAGAGAGAAGAGAGCCGCTGGCCAAAGAGTTTTAGAGCAGAATTGTTATGAATTCCCTGCAGGTGACTGTTATCAGCACCTCACAACCCTGAGCTGCACACTCCACTCCCCACGACCAGATCCTAAAGTCTAGGGGGTACCATAAACCTGCCTCTCAAATACTCTCTGACCTGTGTGAACTGGGCCCTGATAGGTTGCTAAGGAGGTTACTAGGGGGACGGACATCTGCAGGCCACACAATACTTGCAGTCTCCCTCAAGCAGTGGCAGAGAGCAACATCTCTGTCTCTGCCCATCAACAACTGGACACACTCTGGACTTGTGGAATGGTGTGCGTCCACAAAGTGAGTGTGTAACATGTATATAATTATTGCTTGTTGTTCTTTATAGTACTACTATTGTCTATTGTATGTTTCTCCTCTGTGTTTACTGTGTTGTGTCTTGCACAAAGTTATCAACGTGAGGGGATTTAATCTTTTTCTCACCAAACTTTTTGCCTAAATCCAATGACGGGGTGAATGTTTTGGTTGATTTCAAATTGAATTCGCAGTAGTTCACAACTCAACCAAATGTAAATCAAAACCAGGTGTTGAACTGACGTCTGTGCCCAGTGGGAGTCCTGTCCTGGAAAATGAACACGTTGCAGGAATGCCATAAATCATGGGTGAATCTATTTTTTTTACAGAATCATGAGGCGAGGAGATAGGACGGAAGGAACCAAGGAAATACAATTGAGATTCACCCTTTTTGGGATAGGGGGCAGCACTTTCACTTTTGGATGAATAGCGTGCCCAGAGTGAACTGCCTCCTACTCTGTCCCAGATGCTAATATATGCATATTATTATTACTATTGGATAGAAAACACTCTGAAGTTTCTAAAACTGTTTGAATGATGTCTGTGAGTATAACAGAACTGATATGGCAGGCGAAAACATGAGAAAAATCCAACCAGGAAGTGGGACATCTGAGGTTGGTAGTTTTTCAAAGCTTGGCCTACTGAATACACATTGAGATATGGATAAAATTGCACTTCCTACGGCTTCCACTAGATGTCAACCATCTTTTGAAACTTGAATGAGGATTCTACTATAAAGGAGGAGCTCATGAGACCTCTTTGAGTCAGTGGTCTGGCAGAGAGCCTTGGTCTCATGACGCGCGCTCCCGACAGAGTTATGTCGCGTTCCAGTGCATCTCTGAAGACAAAAGGAATTCTCTGGTTGGAACATTATTGATGTTTTATGTTAAAAACATCCGAACGATTGATTCCATACATCGTTTGACATGTTTCTAAAGGACTGTAACGGAACTTTTCAAGTTTTTGTCTGGATGAAGTGCCTGCGCCTCATGTAGATGGATTACTGGGCTGAACACGCTAACAACAAGTGGCTATTTGGACATAAATGATTTAACTTTATGGAACAAATCAGTCATTTATTGTCGAACTAGAATTCCTGGGAGTGCCTTCTGATGAAGATCATCAAAGGTAAGTGAATATTTATGGTGTTGTTTCTAACTTTGTTGATTCCAAAATGGCGGCTATTCCTCTGGCTGTTTTGGGTTCTGAGCGCTGTTCTCAGATTATGCTTTTTCCGTAAAGTTTTTTTGAAATCTGACACAGCGGTTGCATTAAGGAGAAGTCTATCTTTAATTCTGAGAATAACACTAGTATCTTTTATCAATGTTTATTAGGAGTATTTCTGCAAAATCCCCAGATATTTTGGTATCAAAACATTACTGCACGTAAGGCGCCAATGTAAACTGAGATTTTTGGATATTTATATGCACATTATCGAACAAAACATACATGTATTGTGTAACATGATGTCCTATGAGTGTCATCTGATGAAGATCATCAAAGGTTAGCGATTAACTTATATATTTCTGCTATTTCTGCTTTTTGTGACTCCAATCCTTAGCTGGAAAAATGGCTGTGTTTTTTAACATGGCGGTGATCTAACATAATCATGTGTTTGAAATAGGACATGATGGGTAGATTAACAAGATGTTTATCTTTCATTTGCTGTATTGGACTTGTTAATGTGTGAAAGTTACATATTTCCCCAAAATATTTTTGAATTTCGCGCTCTGCCTTTTCAGCGGAATGTTGCGCTAGAAAGGTTAAGTGAATATAACCCACATCCTATCTAGTGAAGGGATTAAACCAAGGCCTCATACCTTTTAAAGGGTTCATAAATTGTGCTATGATAAACTGTAAGGTCTCCTCTCAGGATACCTTTCTGTGTGTGTTAAAACCTGCTTTGAGTGATATGCCCTGCAGACACTATCAGAAGGCGGAAACTGCCTACGCTCACACTCCTCCTGTCTGGGTCCTACCGTGACTGTCTGAGGTTCTGAGAGTACGACTGGTTTTCTGAGAACACAAGGCCACCGCAGGCCTGATGGAAACCGCCACCTGGCAGAGGATGCTTAGACTTATCGATTTTGAAATGTCAATGGGGAGGCAGGATGTCTTAGACACTTTGCAGAACTTGGAGAGAACTGTCATCTACTGTACTCTGTACCAACTTCTGCCATGCAATTGTATTACTAAAGGAGAATCATAATACTTAAACAAAGAGTCCGTTTCCTTTCTACTACCAATATATAAGTTTGATAATTATATAGACCTGCTCATCTGTTGAAGAAATTGACCAACACTAGTCAAATAATTAAAGCAAAATTGTCAAATTTACAAATGTTTTTTTTTTATTATTCTAGGCATAAATCATGTTTCTGACATGGATTGTTAACCGATCTACATCTCAAAACAGTGAGTAAAGTACATCCAATCATTTCAACAATAGAAATGATAGAGGCCAGGCCTCCTGTTTTGTGGTGACAAAATTGTGAGTTAGATAACTAAATGCAATAAAAGTTGTAGAAAATTGGCTGCATGTGTAACCGGTTCTTTTCTGACTAAAGACATTCTAGCATTTTAACATTCTGTAAAAAATGAATTTCTAGATGAAACATTACCTGAACAAGCCAGCCATAACTGTCTTTCTGCATGTTTTCCTCAGTCATTTCCGACAACTCCATATTCTCCATATCCCAGAGACGATGGACCTAAACACAGATGATCTCCTTATAGGTAAGATTGTAATCTATGTCCCAGAGACATACAGTACAGTCCAGTCTTCACAGAGGGACACAGATTAAACCTAGTGCTGTACTTAAAAGCATACTCAGTGGAGATTCTCCATTTAGGGACGGTTTCACAGACACTGATAAATAATAATAAATGTAACTTTGATAGCGCTTTTCATAATAGCAATCTCAAAGCTACTAAGCTTAATGCTTTGCTTGTATGAGGCCCTGGGTTCAATCCCTGGCATCTCCGCCATTGTTTGGGGCGGCAGGTGGCCTAGTGGTTAGAGCGTTGGGTTAGTAACCGTACGTTTGCTAGATTGAATCCCTGAGCTGACAAGGTAAACATCTGTCGTTCTTCCCCTTGAACAAGGCAGTTAACCCACTGTTTCTCGGCCGTCATTGTCAATAAGAATTTGTTCTTAACTGACTTGCCTAGTAAAATAAAAAAAATAGCAATCTCAAAGCTATTAAGCTTACTCCTGTACTTGCTGACATTCGAGGTCAACTGGTTATCACATTTGGTGTCATAATACAAGACATAATCTGAGTTGAGTGCATGTCGGCTCCCCAGCGAGCTGTGAACTAAATACTTTTCTGCTCCACATTTCTCCCCTTGCATTCCAAGGTTTCCTATCTAAGATTAAATCTCTTCACTTATCGATGGCCACAAGCGAAATTAACCCACTCCACTCTTTCACTCAGAAATGAAAGTTATTCAGATGCAATCAGACCTCAAAAGTAGAGTAATGTTAACATGAAACCAAACTTTGATTTCAAAGTGTAACGCTCCTACAGTAGTACACCAGACAACTGGTGCCAAAATCATGGCTCTCCAAGTAACTGCTTTTTAGGGTCTGTCTGAGATGGTCAATCAAATCTAGACCTCTATTTATGGAATTTATAATTGGAATGATAGAAATGAATGTGCCTTGAAATTGTATGAGGCCTAGATCTAGCCTATATCAAAGTGGATATATTGACTTCCAGGACTGCTTTGCTCTACTCGACCCAATCAGGTATTCTACAATCTTACCCTACTGGCCAGGGTAGAATGGAGCAAACAGCAAACCTTACTTGTCGATATAATTCCATAACTCCGGCAATCAGTTCCTGTATACTCCTGATGATGTCGGCAGGAGAATCGCCTTGAGCTACTTTGTTTGTTCCCGTTTGTATTATCATCAGCAGGTCCCCACTTTCCCCGCAGATGCTGATTTAGGCTGTGCTGCAGTGTTGTCCCTGTATGCACTCACACATGTGCTCCCAGTAGAGCATTCTCCACCCCATGCAGGATAGAGTCCAAGAGGACACAAACCTTAAGTGCCGTTAGGTAGTCAAAAGATTAAGCTCATTCTCAAGGCATAGAGTTCGGCTAGGTGGAGATTTAATTAAACAAATAATAGGTTATATGGAGGTCACTCACTAGCATTAGTCCTCCCTGAACCATCTTGGAACATGCGGGCATACTTTCCTTATGAGCAAAAGACGTTGAAAATACATTTTCAAACAACTTTGCTCACTGGGTTTGATCAGCAATCCTTGATTGTACAGGTTTTGACTTAGGCACTCAACAGAGGTTGTCTTGATGCTCTCTGAAAACGCCTGCTCTAGTCAAAGCGGCTGGTCCCTTCACATGGAAGGCAATGGCCGCCGGTGACCATAGCAACAAAGTGAACAAACATTATCGTTGGCCAAATCAACTCTATTATTGGGTTGAACACATGTCTTCCCACTCTCCAGATAGCATCATCTTCTGTGTGTATAACACTATCAGACCGTGACTGCTAAGAGCTGCAGATAGGAACGCGTGAGCATCTCAAAGAACTTCACCTACTCTAAGGGAAACACCACCAACTGTGGTAAAAAAAAGTTAATCAGCTGTACCAGTGATTGTCCGGGAGGTGAGTTTGTTAATTTCGTTACCCATCATTCATGCAGTTTGTTCGAGAGGGCCGGTTCCGTCAAGCTGACATGTAAAATTATCTCTTATGGCTCCTAAAATCATGTCCCTCTCTTAATAAAAACACTTTCATCATTTTTCATATTTCATGCACAACACATAGGAATGAAACTTCGTACATGTAGTGGGTTTACTTTCCAAGTTCAGTATTTCCTTTATACCATTTTTAATGTCATCACAAAATAACAACCAAAACTACATTAGTGTTCTTTAGATCGCCTCTGACCATTCCCCACTTTCTCTGTCAGAAATATTGTTCTAGTTTTCACTTTAGAACATGTTTCAGCAGGAAAAGTCTTGTGAAACAAAGGCACAGTCCTCTGGTGAACACTAGAGAGGGAGATGTTGAATGTTCTGTCCTTGATTTACAACACAGGGTAAGTTGCTAAACCCCACCAGTTCTCTCCTTCTGAGGGTCTGGTTGAAGTCATTCATTGCGAACTTGATCTGACCTATCTGGATCCTCACGAGACAGTCATGACAATATCAGAAGTAATCCATCAAACTAATGTTCTTTGATTCGCACAGATTCCTCTTATGCCAGCAGCAGTTTTGTGAATGTGACCGGGCTGCCATTGAGTGCATGGTTCAAAAGCCCCTACAACTCTGCCATGACAAGCCTTGCTGGACAATACTGTTCAATAGAAGAACAAACAGGTACTTCCTGCTTCCTGTTTTTTTAACAGCTCCTGAGTTATGCTAATGGCTAATCTAATCATTCCAGGTGTGCCTGCTTTGTATTGTAGTTCCTTGAACATGAATGTGAAAACGTGCTGTTTTCACATACCGTATGTAAACACTCATATGGTGCCGGAGATAATTAATATGAAGTTGAAAAGTGGTGGAATTTCCCTTTAAACTTGATTTTGTGCTTTTAGTTGCAGATTGGGGACAGGTGGAGCTGTTTGGGTCGTTAAGGTGACAAGTTGCACCTGGGTTTGGGATCAACTAGGAGATAAAAGTTCCTGGTGCCCAGTCCCGGCTTTCTCACCACAAGCACTGTTTAGATATGGTTGATTGGTTTTTTGATTAGGTGCACCCTTCAACACTTACACACGGTTTACCTTCATCATGCATCTCCATTACATGCCTACTGTCACACTTCACAGGTTAGTTTTCCTCTGTGGTTTTGTACTTTGTTGGAGGTTTAAGTATTTTTGTTACTCCTTAACTGCCAACGTGTGGACTCCCTTGCTTGTCACCATCTAAGAGCCAGGTTGTGACAGAAGTAAGACAATTATAAACAATGTACAAAACATTAGGAACACCTGTGCTTTCATGACATGGACTGACCAGGTGAAAGCTATGGTCCTGTATTGTCATCACCTGTGAAATCCACTTAATCAGTGTAGATGAAGGGGACGAGACAAGTTAAAGACGGAGCCTCCTTTCTTTTTGATGCCCAATTAACCTCTACCAAAGAGCACCTGCTGTCTACCAAAACCTACTATTGTGTACTTTAGTAGTGCTTCCCTTTTTCAACAGGATTTTTAAGCCTGCATGGACACATTGATTGTGTATGTGTGCTATTCAGAGGGTGAATGGTGAAGACAAAATATTTAAGTGCCTTTGAACGGGTATGGTAGGTGACTGGCACACTGGTTTGAGTTTATCAAGAACTGCAACGCTGCAGGGTTTTTCCATATGCTCAACAGTTTCCTGTGTGTATCAAGAATGGTCCACCACCCAAAGGAAGTCCAGCCAACTTGACACAACTGTGGGAAGCATTGGAGCCAACATGGGCTAGCATCCCTGTGGAATGCTTTCAACACCTTGTACAGTCCATGCCTGACAAATTGAGGCTGTTCTAAGTTTAAAAGGGTGTCTTGTACACTATGTACATCCACTGAATGATGCTTCCTTTACTCATCTCAGTCGCCAAATAAATTCTTAAGTTGCCTGTTAAGTTTATGCGGAGAAGGTAGAACTCATTCTGGACTCTTTTCTCATGTCTGACTTTGTTGTCCAGTGTTGCTGCATAACGAATTGATGGTCAGTGAGGTCTTCAATGTTACAACAGAGTGCCGTCAATTCCCTTCTCATGAAATTAACAGCTAGCTAGGTCCACCAGTCTCTTCGTCAATATGCTTATAGAAAAACAAGTAGAGTGACGTCAGTCTTCATTAAAGACAAGGTAAGATTGGGTTCCTGAGTGGTGTAGCGGTCTAAGGCACTGCATCTCAGTGCAAGAGGTGTCACTACAGTTCCTGGTTCGAATCCAGGCTGTATCACATCCAGCTGTTGTTTGGGAGTCCCATAGGGCGGTGCAAAATTGGCACGGGTTCTTAACTGACTTGCCTAGTTAAAATAAAGACAGTGAGTCCAATCAATCAAATGTATTTATAAAGCCCTTTTACATCAGCCTAAAACCCCAAACAGCAAGCAATGCAGATGTAGAAGCATGGTGGCTAGGAAAAGCTCCTTAGAAAGGCAGAAACCTAGAGAGGAACCAGGCTCTGAGGGGTGGCCAGTCCTCTTCTGGGTGTGCCAGGTGAGGATTATAAGAATACATGGCCATTTAAGGCCAGATTGTTCATAGAATACCAGCGGGGTCAAATAATAATCAGTAGGTGCAACAGGTCAGCACCGCAGAAGTAAATGTCAGATGGCTTTTCATAGCCGACAATTCAGAGGTCGAGACAGCGGGTAGAGAGAGAGTCGAAAACAGCAGGTCCGGGTCAAGGTAGCACGTCCGGTGAACATGTCAGGGTTCCCCAACCGCAGGCAGAACCATTGAAACTGGAGCAGCAGCACGACCAGGTGGACTGGGGACAGCCAGAATTCATTCAAAATTATATTGTGCCTATCTTTCAGATCTGCCAACCAGGCTCGGTGGGTGACAGGTGTTTCCACCAAGCTGTTCAATGCCTGGAGTGGCACGCTGGAACTTCCAGAGACTTGTAGACCTGAAGCAGTGTGATGTGGTTCAGGGACAGATTTTTACCTAGTCAGCTCGGGGATTAGATCCAGCAACCTTTCGGTTACTGGCCCAACGCTCTAACCACCAGAGGTGGGACCAAGTCATTGTTTTACAGTCTCAAGTCCTAAACAAGTTATAACGTGCTCTTCACCAAATGTAATACCATTTCATATTTTTAACAAGAGTAATAGTTAGTATATTACATTTACGCAAATCGTGAATGCGTTTAAAAATATCTATGTATTTATTACTTTCCAAATAAACGTTATATTTCCATGGAAATACATGGGTAGCCATGAGAAAGAACCCCAGCGGGAGAGGCGTGGTAGGCTGGGTCGGGTCGTGTGGGGTGGTTGCTCTCCGGGAGATGAATTAAGCAGCAGAGTATCTGCTGGCCATCCAACATGGCAATTCACATAGAAATACATCACCTACAACAGCCTTTACCGTGTAGAATAGAGAACCGAGTACAGATCTATATATTGCATTTCTATCTGGAAAACTGTATCTAAATGCGGCGCCTCAGATGAAATAAGCCGCCTTTCTTCATTCATTATCAACGGAGAAAGCTTAAAACTGTGGAGGACAGCCGAGAGGGGGATGGTGGGATTTGTGTGAAGCATAAACACAATCAGAGGTTCAAGCACTCGCCGTAATCAGCAGGTTAGGAAGAGTACAGAACCATTCTAGGAGGCACTCTGCCACAAATGTGCTCATTTGATATTTTCCAGCTCCAAACAGCGTGGTGGCGAGTCAATCTACAAACCTAATCTAGGCAAGCAGTGAGGAGCGCACATAACAATACAGGCTACAGACATCACAAGCAGTGAGCACATAACAATACAGGCTCCAGACATCACAAGCCATCAAGAAGAAACCCATGAAACAAACAAGTTACACACACTCATAAATACACAACCTCGTGTGATGGATAGCTGTCGGCTATATTAGCCACGACTTACCGTTCTTTGTGCAGCTTCAAATGTCGAACAAAGTTGGAAATTGTTGCGCCTCCGTCTGTAATTTTCTTCCCGCATGTTTTGCAAGTTGCAATCCGTTTTTATTGATACAGCGTCATCTTTATATCTGAAAATAAATATTTGGGGTATCATCTTTCCAAGGGCTCCATCTGAATTCACCCGTCCATGTTCCTCTGCACTGCCACGCACAACTTTTTCTCAGCTGGCACAATTTGATTGGCTGCTGTCCGATTCAAACTGTAATCCGTTAAATGAAGAGTTGATGCGCTACACACTTTTTTAAATAGCATCATTTTTCATATTTGGGCTTGGGGAGGTTATCAAGTCAGGTCGAGTCATAGGCTCAAGTCCAAGACGAGTTGCAAGTCATCATATTTGTGACTCGAGTCCAAGTCATGTGACTCGAGTCCACACCTCAGCTAACCACCTGCCGCCCCAAAAATATAAAAGCCTCATGGGCTTAGTTAAACTGTCACACTCCTTGAGAACCCAAAACATAAGCTTGCTTTTCTCTTTTACAATGTTTATAACAATTTTGATAATTGCAAATCCTATTTCCTCCATTATACGGATCCTGATAAATGAAATTTGCCTGGCTCAGAGAAGTGGTCAGTCTCATCCAGACATGTTCAATCTCTATAGCATGGCAGAGACCGCACACACCTGCACATTTTTATTTTATTTAACGTTTATTTAACTAGGCAAGTCAGTGACGGCCTAGTGGGTTAACTCACAGATTTGTACCTTGTCAGCTCGGGGGTTTGAACTTGCAACCTTTTGCTTACTAGTCCAACGCTCTAACCACTAGGCTACCCTGCCACCCCATGTTGAAGAGGCTGGCAGCAAGAACCCTCAACCAACTCTGAAACTTGATGCTAGCATGTTTTCATTGTTCCCCTCTAATAAGGGACTGGTTTAGACCTGAGACACCAGGTGTGTGCAATTAAGTATCAGGTAGAAAAGAAAACCAGCAGGCTCTGGACCTCATAGGGTAAGAGTTGAATACCCCTGGTTTAGACAAACCCGAACTGTTCCAAACAAAATGTTAGGCTAGAAGCATGGGGAAATATTGTCTAGACAATTTTTGCAGGGGAGATATGGGTTTATGAATAGCCTGGCTGGCCTGTGGGACAGTGGATGCATATTGATAATTCAAATAGAACTGTTTACAGGAATAACCTGGGGATTGTTGTGAATGACTCCCTGCTATCAACCAATCGGCATGCAGGATCTAAACAAACCATTTTATAATGGGGTTTGTGACATGTTCAGTGTTTTTTTTTGAGGTCAGGTGAAAAAATACATACCTTTTACAGTTATTTGCCCTGGTTGTGTGTCGGGTGGCTATTTGATTAATTGTTCACAAATGTTTTGGTGTGCTTGGTACACTATTGGTGATGTGGACACTGTGGAACTTGAAACTGTTGACCCACTCCACTACAGCCCCGTCGATGTTAATAGGGGTCTGTTCGGCCGGCCTTTTCCTGTAGTCCACGATCATCTCCTTTGTCTTGATCATGTTGAGGGAGGGGTTGTTGTCCGTGCACCACATGGTCAGGTCTCTGAACTCCTCCCTATAGGCTGATTCATCGTTGTTGGTGATCAGGCCTACCAGTGTTGTGTCATCAGCAAACTTAATGATGGTGTTGGAGTCTTGCCTGGCCGTGCAGTCATGAGTGAACAGGGAGTACAGGAGGGGACTGAGCACGCACCCCTGAGGGGCCCTGTGTTGAGGATCATCGTGACGGATGTATTGTTACCTACCCTGGGGGCGGCCCATCAAGATGTCCATGATCCAGTTGCAGAGGGAGGTGTTTAAACCCAAGGTCCTTAGCTTAATGATGAGCTTTTAGTGCACTATGGTATTGAACGCTGAGCTGGTGTCAAGGACGCATTACAACTTTGATCTGCTCAAAAGGTAAACAACATTTCCTCCTTTATACTGATTGAGGACCTTATTACTGATGAATGCTTTTGTTATTTTTTCTGCTTGCATTTTGTACTGATGTGTGTATTTTCTGTAATTTATGTAAATCAGGGCTTAACTGCAAAAGAGACCTTGGTCTCAGTATGACTCTCTGATAAAATTAATCTTAGAACTACCCATCCCAGATCCAGTATATTTGTCATCAGCAACGCTGAATAGCATAGTGCAACAGTCAAAAAATATTACTAGAAAATATTAATATTCATGAAATCACAAGTGAAATATAGCGAAACACAGCTTAGCCTTTTGTTAATCACCCTGTCGTCTCAGATTTTGAAATTATGCTTTACAGCGAAAGCAATACAAGCGTTTGTGTAAGTTTATCGATAGCCTAGCATACACTTAGCATTAGGAAGCTTGGTCACGAAAATCAGGAAAGCAATCAAATTAACCGTTTACCTTTGATGATCTTCGGATGTTTTCACTCACGAGACTCCCAGTTAGACAGCAAATGTTCCTTTTGTTCCATAAAGATATTTTTTATATCCAAATACCTCCGTTAGTTTGGTGCGTTATACCCAGGAATCCACCGGAAATAGCGGTCACGACAACACAGATAAAAATTCCAAATTATATCCATAATGTCGACAGAAACATGGCAAACGTTTTTTATAATCAATCCTCAAGGTGTTTTTCAACCGGGACAGTTGGCTTTTCACTAGAACCGGGAGGAACAATGGCTGCCTCTCTCTTTTGCGCAAGAATCACTCTGAGAGCCCCCACCTATCCACTTACGCAATGTGGTCATTCACGCTCATTCTTCAAAACAAAGGCCTGAACCTACGTCTATAAAGGCTGTAGACACCTTAGGGAAGCCATAGAAAAAGGAATCTGGTTGATATCCCTTTCAATGGACAATAGGGATGCATAGGAACACAATGGTTTCAAAATAAGAGTCACTTCCTGATTGGATTTTTCTCAGGCTTTCGCCTACAATATCAGTTCTGTTATACTCACAGACAATATTTTTACAGTTTTGGAAACTTTAGAGTGTTTTCTATCATAAGCTGTCAATTATATGCATATTCTAGCATCTGGTATTGAGAAATAGGCTGTTTACTTTGGGAACGTTATTTGTCAAAAAATTAAAATAGTGGTGCTCCCTAGGTCCAGAGGTTAAGGTTATGATATATATATATATATATATATATATATATATATATATATATATGTTTTTGTAAATGGGAAGCAGGCATGCGTCTTTCACTGACCTGTGTAAAACAAGACTGATAGGGATGTGACCATTCATTTTTATTTCTGTAATGCAGCAAGGTCCCATCTACTTTAAAAAATAAACAAGTGTGTGCTCTGGTATTGTGCCCAGTTTGTTGGGTTGTGACATAAACCCAGCACATTGGGTAGGGGTATTGACACAGCAGCTGGGTAATTTTAAAGGTAATCCTTGGGTTATTTTCAGTATCATCCTAATTTCAATTTTGCTTGCATATTTTTGCCTTCTCTACCATCCCAACCCTTTCATAAACACACAATCAAGACACAGTGTTGAATTTCCAATAACTCATTTATATTGCCTGCATTTCAAAACATAAATCACGTCAGAGAATGTACAATAATTATATTATTTTTTAAATAGCACATTGAAACAAATCCCTATTGTCTAAATATGTAGTATTCACAAGATAAGGTTTCATAAAATGGGATTTATTTTTAGAATTTATTTATATTATTTCATGAACCAAACAGTCCAAACATCAGATTGTTATGTTGTTATGTTACAGCCTTATTCTAAAATAACATCATCGATTTACACAAAATACCCCATAATGACAAAGCAAACACTATTTTTTAGAAAAAAAAATATACTGTATATATTTACTTAAGTATTCAGACGACTTACTTTGTTGAAGCAACTTTGGCAGCGATTACAGCCTCGAGTTTTCTTGGGTATGACGCTACAAGTTTGGCACATCTGTATTTGGGGAGTTTCTCTCATTCTTCTCTGAAGATCCTCTCAAGCTCTGTCAGATATTTTCAGGTCTCTCCAGAGATGTTCGATCGGGTTCAAGTACAGGCTCTGGCTGGGCCACTCAATGACATTCAGAGACTTGTCCCGAAGCCACTTCTGCGTTCTCTTGGCTGTGTGCTGAGGGTAATTGTCCTGTTGGAAGGTGAACCATTGCCTGAGTCCTGAGTTCTCTGGAGCAGGTTTTCATCAAGGATCTCTCTGTACTTTGCTCTGTTCATCTTTCCCTCGATCCTGACTAGTCTCCCAGTCCCTGCCGCTGATAAATATTCCCACAGCATGATGCTGCCACCACCGTGCTTCCCTGTAGGGATGGTTTCCTCCAGACGTGATGCTTGGCATTCAGGCCAAAGAGTTCATCAGACCAGAGAATCTTGTTTCTCATGGTCTGAGAGTACTTTAGGTGCCTTTTGACAAACTCCAAGCAAGCTGTCATGTGCCTTTTACTGAAGAGGGGCTTCCTTCTGGCCACTCTACCATAAAGGCCTGATTGGTGGAGTGCTACAGCGGTGATTGTCCTTCTGGAAGTTTCTCCCATCTCCACAGAGGAACTCTGGAGCTCTGTCAGAGTGACCATCGGGTTCTTGGTCACCTCCCTGACCAAGGCCCTTCTCCCCCGATTGCTCAGTTTGGTCAGTCAGCCAGCTCTAGGAAGAGTCTTGGTGGTTCCAAAATTCTTCCATTTAAGAATGATGGAGGCCACTGTGTTCTTGGGGACATTCAATTCTGCAGACATTTTTAGTACCTTTCCCCCAGATATGTGCCTCAACACAATCCTGTCTCGGAGCTCTACGGACAATTCCTTCGACTTCATAACTTAATTTTTGCTCTGACATGCACTGTCAACTGTGGAACCTTATATAGACAGGTATGTTTCTCTCCAAATCATGTCCAATCAATTGAATTTACCACAGGTGGACTCCATTCAAGTTGTAGAAACATCTCAAGGATGATGAATGGAAACAGGATGCACCTGATCTCAATTTCGAGTCTCATAGAAAGGGAATTTTATTACATTTCCAAAAAGTCCTAAAAATGTTGTTTTCGCTTTGTTATTATGGGATATTGTGTGTATATTTTTTTTATTTAATACATTTTAGAATATGGCTGTAACGTAACAAAATATGGAATGCACTGTATTCCGAATGCACTGTATTTACAATACAACATACATGTGCACGTTTGTTTAGTGTGTCTTATCATGTGTATGTGTGTCTTATGGACAGAGTTCTCCACATCCTAGCAACTGTTGTATCAAAATGTTTTGACCATGACAGCTTACAATCCAGGGTTACTCCAAGCAGTTCAGTCACATCAACTTGCTCAATTTCCACATTATTTATTACAAGATTTAGTTGAGGTTCATAGTTTAGTGAATGATTTGTCCCAAATACAATTATTTTAGTTTTTGAAATATTTAGGGTGAACTTATGCCTTTGCCACCCATTCTGAAACTAACTGCAGCTCTTTGTCAAGTGTTGCAGTGATTTCACTTGCTGTGGTAGCTGACTGTATAATGTCAGAGTCATCCGCATACATAGACACACTGGCTTTACACAAAGCCATTGCCATGTCATTAGTAAAGATTGAAAATAAATATATTAACAAAAACAATAGACAACTTAACATTTACATAGAGTGGCTTGCGAAAGTATGCACCCCCCTTGTCATTTTTCTTTTTTTTTTGCCTTACAACCTGGAATTAATTTGGGGGGGTTTGTATCATTTGATTTACACAACACTTTGAAGATGCAAAATATTTTTTTATTGTGAAACGAACAAGAAATAAGACAAAAAAATCTGAAAAGTCCATACTTTGTAGAGCCACCTTTTGCAGCACTTACAGCTCCAAGTCTCTTGGGGTATGTCTCTATAAGCTTGGCACATCTAGCCACTGAGATGTTTCCCCATTCTTCAAGTCAAAACTGCTCCAGCTCCTTCAAGTTGGATGGGTTTCACTGATGTACAGCAATTTTAAGTCATACCACATATTCTCAATTTGATTGAGGTCTGGGCTTTGACTAGGCCATTCCAAGACATGTACATGTTTCCCCTTAAAACCTCTCTGATCTACCCATCCCGGATCCGGGATCGTGAATACAGACTCAAGCTCATTACCATAACGCAACGTTAACTATTCATGAAAATCGCAAATTAAATGAAATAAATATGCTAGCTCTCAAGCTTAGCCTTTTGTTAACAACACTGTCATCTCAGATTTTCAAAATATGCTTCTCAACCATAGGAAAACAATCATTTGTGTAACAGTATCTAGCTAGCGTAGCATTTAGCATTAGCATTAGCATTTAGCAGGCAACATTTTCACAAAAACCAGAAAAGCATTAAAATAAAATAATTTACCTTTGAAGAACTTCAGATGTTTTCAATGAGGAGACTCTGTTAGATAGCAAATGTTCAGCTTTTCCTGAAAGATTATTTGTTTAGGAGAAATCGCTCCGTTTGGTGCGTTACGTTTGGCTACCAAAAAAAAAACGAAAATCCAGTCATCAATACGCCAAACTTTTTTCCAAATTAACTCCATAATATCGACTGAAACATGGCAAACGTTGTTTAGAACCAATCCTCAAGGTGTTTTTCACATATCTCTTCGATGATATATCCTTCGTGGAAGTGTGCTTTCTGTTCTGAATCCCAGGAGAAAATGACCGCAACTGAAAATTACGCACCAATTTAGACAAAGGACACCGGGCGGACCCCTGGAAAATGTAGTCTCTTATGGCCAATCTTCCAATGATATGCCTACAAATACGTCACAATGCTGCAGACATCTTGAAGAAACGACAGAAAGCGCAGGCTCGTTCCTGCTGCATTCACAGCCTTATAAGGAGACATTTGAAAACAGAGCTTCAGAGATTCTGCTCATTTCCTGTTTGAAGTTTCATCTTGGTTTCACCTGTAGAATGAGTTCTGTGGCACTCACAGAGAATATCGTTAGACTGTTTTCTTTCCAAAGCTGTCAATTATATGCATAGCCGAGCATCCTTTTGTGACAAAATATTGGGCTTAAAACGGGCACGTTTTTTTATCCAATAATGAAATAGCGCCCCTATAGACTTAACAGGTTAAACCACTCAAGTGTTGCTTTAGCAGTATGCTTAGGGCCATTGTCCTGCTGGAAGGTGAACCTCTGTCCCAGTCTCAAATCTCTAGAACAAACAGGTTTCCCTCAATAATTTCCCTGCATTTAGCACCATCCATCGTTCTTTCAAATCTGACTAGTTTCCCAGTCCCTGCTGATGACAAACATCCCTACAGCATGATGCTGCCACCACCATGCTTCACTGTGGGGATGGTGTTCTCGGGGTGTTGGGTTTGCGCCAGAGATAGTGTTTTCCTTGATGGCCAAAAAGCAAAATGTTTGTCTCATCTGACCAGAGTACCTTATTCTATATGTTTGGGGAGTCTCCCACATACCTTTTGGCGAACACCAAAGTGTTTGCTTATTTTTTTCTTTAAGCTTTACGTGACTTTTGAAGGTAATCAAAGTGGGTGAATACACATGCACGCACCACTTTTCCATTTGTATTTGTAGATTTTGAAACAAGTAGGTTTTTTTTCATTTCACTTCACCAATTTGGACTATTTTGTGTATGTCCATTACATGAAATCTAAATTAAAATCTATTTAAATTACAGGTTGTAATGCAATGATCCACATGTTCCCACCGTATCCTCACCCAATGCTGTTTCTAAGTCTTGTGAGACTGTGCATCATATGACTTCAAATTGTGTTATGTTGTAGCCAGACAAAAAATTGCTTTTCATTGCAGTGGCTAAGACCTAACTCTTGAAGTCCTTCTGACTTCTCACTGAAAAACACCCACAGCACCACGC
The DNA here is from genome assembly GCF_045791955.1 of Oncorhynchus clarkii lewisi. Lineage (NCBI taxonomy): Eukaryota > Metazoa > Chordata > Actinopteri > Salmoniformes > Salmonidae > Oncorhynchus > Oncorhynchus clarkii. The sequence goes on from NC_092174.1 coordinate 2,034,946, forward strand.
AGCGCCTGAGCGCCACCCACTTTCTATTACAATGCTTGGATTAAAAAAAATAATAATAAAAGCTCTGAGGACCAAGAAACGCTGTTGTGCCTTCTTTACCACACTGTCTGTGTTGTTGGACCATTTAAGTTTGTCTGTGGTGTTATTACTATGACAAAATGTAATATTTCAGTTGTGTATATTTGTTTTTATTTGATTACTTAATAATTTTTAATTCCTTAAGGAAATCACCTCATCTCTGCTCAGGCAGCAGCAGTCAACCAGCCAGGCCATCAAACGCTATGTGCTCCCCATACTAAATTGTCTTTAATCATCCTATTTAGCTAGCCTGCCTAAGTATGCTGCAGAGCTGTCTGACGAAATCATTTTAATTGTTCTTCAAACCATTAACTGTCTCTGTCCCACTAGTCATTGTGTTGTGTACATTCCTCTCTCATGCGGTCTATATGAAGATGGCGCCGACAGAGAGGGCTGCCTCGCTTCCAGTTTTTATGAAACTTTGCAATATCAATTTTTTTCAGTATTATTTATTTCATTGTAAGCCCAGAAAATGTTATGTGCTATTACATACAGCCGTGAAGAACTATTGGATGACAGAGCGGCGGTAACTCACCAGCACTACCGGCACTACGACCAGGAATACAACTGTCCCGAAGCGGAAGCTTTGTTTGCACCACCCAGGGAAATTAAACTGATTACAGAAGCCGACACAAAACAACACCTGCGAAGAAGAGGAATTCGGAACGGTCTTCTAGTCAGACATAGGAGGCGCGCACACCAACCACCGCTTCCGAGTATATTACTCGTTAACGTTCAGTCCCTGGATAACAAAGTTGACGAGATCAGGGCAAGCATTTATTTTCAGAGAGACATCAGGTAACATACTCTGTTTCACGGAAGCATGGCTCTCTCGGGATATACAGTTGAAGTCGGAAGTTTACATACACCTCAGCCAAATACATTTAAACTCTGTTTTTCACAATTCCTGACATTTAATTCTAGTAAATGTTCCCTGTTTTAGGTCAGTTAGGATCACCACATTATTTTAAGAATGTGAAAAGTCAGAATAATAGCAGAGAGAATGATTTATTTCAGCTTTAATTTATTTCATCACATTCCCAGTGGGTCAGAAATGTACATACACTCAATTAGTATTTGGTAGCATTGCCTTTAAACTGTTTAACTTGGGTCAAACGTTTCAGGTAACCTTCCACAAGCTTTCCACAATAAGTTGGGTGAATTTTGGCCCATTCCTTCTGACAAAGCTGGTGTAACTGAGTCAGGTTTGTAGGCCTCCTTGCTCGCACACACTTTTTCAGTTCTGCCCACAAATGTTCTATAGGATTGAGGTCAGGGCTTTGTGATGGCCACTCCAGTACCTTGACTTTGTTGTCCTTAAGCCATTTTGCCACAACTTTGGAAGTTTGCTTGGGGTCATTGTCCATTTGGAATCTATTTTGTGAAGTGCACCAGTCCATCCTGCAGCAAAGCACCCCCACAACATGATGCTGCCACTCCTGTGCTGCCACCCCCACAGTTGGAATGGTGTTCTTCAGCTTGCAAGCCTCCCCTTTTTTCCTCATTAAGGCCAAACAGTTCTATTTTGGTTTCAATCAGACCAGAGGACATTTCTCCAAAAAGTACCATCTTTGTCCCCATGTGCAGTTGCAAACCGTTGTCTGACTTTTTTATGGCGGTTTCGCAGCAGTGGCCTCTTCCTTGCTGAGCGGCCATTCAAGTTATGTCGATATAGGACTCGTTTTTACTGTGGATATAGATACTTTTGTACCCATTTCCTCCAGCATCTTCACAAGATCCTTTGCTGTTTTTCTGGGATTTTCACTTTTCACACCTAAGTACGTTCATCTCTAGGAGACATAACGCGTCTCCTTCCTGAAAGGTATGACGGCTGCGTGCGCCCATGGTGTTTATACTTGCGTGGTATTGTTAGTACAGATTAACGTGGTACCTTCAGGTGTTTTGAAATTGCTCCCAAGGATGAACCAGACTTGTGGAGGTCTACACATTTTTTTTCTGAGGTCTTGGCTGATTTCCTTTGATTTTCCCATGATGTCAAGCAAAGAGGCACTGAGTTTGAAGGTTTGCCTTGAAATACATCCACAGGTACACCTCCAATTGACTCAAATGATGTCAATTAGCCTATCAGAAGCTTCTAAAGCCATGATATCATTTTCTGGAATTGTCCAAGCTGTTTAATGGCACAGTCAAATATTTTTTTTCCCGCACTGCACTTTCAGGAGTGTGTTTGATTTGTGACGCATCGTGTCCTGGATGGATGGACATTACACTCAATTTAGAAATGGCAAAACAGGTAGTCTGATTCACTTTTGAAAGTGCACTGAGGGGAAAAACACTATCTGTAATGATAGAATCCCTAGCCTTCCTTTGCATTGTTTCCCTGTTATGTCCTATCCCATGGTGTGGGGCAGCGCAGGGTGGTGTCGTTCTTTGCCTGGTCTCCTGGAGTCTGTGGGCTCATGGTTCTCCAGCTGTAGTCTGATAGTCAAAGTGGGAGGTCCATATTTATTTTCAAACCAGATGCTGCTCTATCAGAAGGCCTTTCCTTCAAGTTTGCCACATGAGAGTTGTATTTGAATAATATGGAATTACCATCGCTTGTATTTTGCTTATCAGTCTCCCTTAGGCTGCATGAATATCATATCACAACATTTTCATTTTTAAAAATGGTTTAGCAGTATTTGACTATATTTTATGTCTCTGAATAATATACTCTATATATACACACACACACAAGTATGTGGACACCCCTTCAAATTAGTGGATTCTGCTATTTCAGCCACACCCGTTGCTGACAGGTGTATATATTGAGAACACAGTCATGCAATCTCCATAGATAAACATTGTCAGTAGAGTGGCCTTACTAAAGAGCTCAGTGACTTGCAATGTGGCACTGTCATAGGATGCCACAAGTCAGTTTGTCAAATTTCTGCCCTGCCAGAGCTGCCCCGGTCAATTGTAAGTGCTGTTATTGTGAAGTGGAAATATTTAGGAGCAACAATGGCTCAGCCGGGAAATGGTAGACCACACAAACTCAAAGAATCGGACCGCAGAGTGCTGAAACGCGTAGCGCCTAAAACTTGTTTGTCCTTGGTTGTAACACTCACTACCGAGTTCCAAACTGCTTCTGTCAGCACAATAATTGTTAGTCAGGAGCTTCATAAAATGGGTTTCCATGGCCGAGCAGCCGCACACAAGCCTAAGATCACCATGCGCAATGAAAAGAGTTGGATGGAGTGTTGTAAAGCTTGCCACCATTGGACTCTGGAGCAGTGGAAACGCGTTCTCTGGAGTGATGAATCCCTCTTCACAATCTGGCAGTCTGACGGACAAATCTGGGTTTGGTGGATGCCAAGAGAATGCTACCTGCCCAAATGCATAGTGCCAACTATGTAAAGTTTGGTGGAGGAGGAATAATGGACTGGGGCTGTTTTTCATGGTTACCAGTAGGCCCCTTAATTCCAGTGAAGGGAAATCTTAATGCTACAGAACACAATGACATTCTAGACGATTCCGTGCTTCCAACATTATTTGGGGAAGGCCCTTTCCTGTTTCAGCATGACAATGCCCCCGTGCACGAAGCAAGGTCCATACAGAAATGGTTTGTCGAGATCGGTGTGGAAGAACTTGACTGGCCTGCACAGAGCCCTGACCTCAACCCCATCGAACAGCTTCGGGATGAATTGGAAGTCCCCACAGCAATGTTCCAACATCCCAGAAGAGTGTAGGCTGTTACAGCAGCAAAGGGGGGACCAACTCAATATTAATGCCCATGATTTTGGAATGAGATGTGAGACGAGCAGGTGTCCACATACTTTTGGTCATGTAGTGTTCTAAATATGTTTTATGAGTAGTGCATCAATGTAGGATGGCAACAAAAGAATGCTCAGTGATTTTAATGGGTTTTCTCCATTTTCTCCCCGTCTGTCACCCAGTCTCTCCCCATCCTCCGCTCTGCCTCCATCTCTCTCCTCGTCTTTTGCTCTCTCTCTCTTGGTCTCTGTCTCCCTCTCTGTAGAATAGTCACTCCTTCAGTAAGGCAGTGACAGGTGAGCCAGCCGGGAGGTGCCTGCTCAGGGCCAGATGCTGCACTGTCTGACTGACTGCTGTCCACATGAGTACGAGACGTACGGCTGCTACTGAGGCCAGGAAGGCAAAGGGCAACCACTGAACCAGCTCGACAGGTCAGTCATGAGACATGAGGTCATAAGTCAAATAGCAACCATTCAGTCAAAACTGGTTTTGTAACTGAAAGCGGAGGTTAAAATCAGATTGACGCATCCATAAAAAGTGATGGAAGAGATGGGAAGAATACCTAATATTTTATGGAAAATATTAGGTATTCTTCCCATCTCTTCCATCACTTTCTTTGACCCTCCCTCACTCTCCCCCCCCCCCCCCTTTCGTCCTCTCTATTTCTCTCTCACTCCCCCTCCCTCTCTTTTCATCTGTCTCTATGTGTCTCTTTTTCTCTCAGGTGTTGTTTCTTCCACCGGTGCTGTGTGAAACAGATCAGGACCATGATGTTGGGTGCTAACTTGAAATATACCTCTTCCTATATTAGAACCTACTGATTATGTTAAATGTATAATAAATGTATATGCTAGGGGTCAGTGAAGGGTGAATAGTGTTAGGATCTAAATGAATCAAGTCGAAACTCACGGACGACTAGTAAAGCTCAAACCAAGTTTATTCACCCAAAGGGTCTGACAGCTGAACAGACAAAAACATGTTTCCACCAGCACCAGTATTTATACTCCAATTTGGGTGAAGTCTCCTCCTTTCCTCTAAACATTCCATCTCTGTTGCTAGGCAGGAAGTTAATAAACCGGGTAATAAACTGTTCCTTCTCCCTTAATGTGACCTGGGCCCCATTACTCACTAATCCACAGCTCTCCACCCTTATAAGTGACTGCAAACATGTGATTGCTTACCTTTACTCAGCACATTCCAAACTTAATTGCCTCAACCATACATTCCTCCTACAGATACCCATTAACTTCTGATGTAGAAACCTGACTATGGCACTCCTCATTTCCATAGGATACCTGATGATTAACACTATTAAGTTTAGGAGTCAGAACACATCAATAGGAACTTTGTATTTGGAAGTAAAAAAAGTTTTTCTGTTCAAACATGTTCATTTTGAATATGAATATTTCTAAGCAAGGAGGTAAAGAGCAACAGTCTAGTCTTAGTTCCTGATAAGACAGGCCAGTGGCTGTGACACTAGGACCCGGAGGGACATGGAACTCAACTCGAGATAAAGTCAACAGTTGAAGAGAGAAGAAAACTCAGGGGTCCACCCTGACGACCCTTTAACGACAGTCACTCCCACACCCATGAAGGTTCTAGACTTAAGCTGGGCCATAACAATACCAGTAAGAGGAACAGACTCAGTTTGTGCCTAGCAACAGAGACAGATTGTTTATCTTAGACATACAAGGAGGGGACTCTGCCTAGTCGGAAGGTATAAATACATGCTTGTGTGACTTGAATGTTGTGTTTGCAGCTGAAGCATCCAGTAGGTTGAATAAAATTGCTCTGAGCCTTTTCTAGTCGTCCGTTTGAGTTCATACTCGTTTTGTTCAGAACCTAACAATGGGTTGCAGGCGAGAGAGAAAGCTTAATGCCCACATCACATGAAATTGAGATATTAATGTAGGCATGGTTTGAATAACGGGGGGGCTAAGGCACTCACATAACAAATCAGGACCCTATTTCACTTAAAATACAAAGATCGATGTATTTTTATTCATTTATTTATCCACCTCTGGCATCCCCAAGAGTCAATGTATAGAATATATTATAGTATTTTAGGTCTACTGTAAGTGTGAGCATGTTCTCCAAATGGCAAGGTGATTTGTGTGAGGAAAGATGGTATAATAAAAGTGAGATTGTAGTAAAGTGAGAACTAACGATGAAGCAATTCACGTGAAGAAGTTAAAAGTAAGACTATTGTCTTTCCGGTATTCAATAAATGACTAAATAAAAATAAACCGACATGTTAGGATTTGGCAATTTGAGAAAAGCGTGGTAGTTAAAAGTTAGACCATTGTCAAGACTGGTAATTCAAGAAAGTGATATGTTTTATTTCCGTTCATTCTTTAATTACTCATGAGGTCATGTTGAGGTTAGTGAATCGAAATGAGGCCTTAGTGTATAAAAATGGCTTTTTACCTACCTGTATAATAAAAATAAATATTCTGCATGTTTGTGCAAAGGGCAAATTCCTGACCTGAGAAACATGACAACATACATAGATAGACCTTTACCTTGAACTTTTTGTCACCTATTGACATTAATCCGTTTTGTCTAACGAGAGCAAGCCTGAGCACATATATGGTATATGCAGGTCCCAATTAACCTGTACCATAATACACACACACAATGTTTTGGGTGCAATTGCCCACATATGGACTGTGGTCAAAAGTAGTGCACTAAATGGGGAATGGGGTGGCATAATTTGGATGTGATTTTTCCCCCCATGTTTTTAACTTTAGATAAAGCTTTAACGTTTTAATTGTGAGCGAGAGACAATCCTATTCCTTCCATAAGGCATAGTATTGAAACAAATATTTGGTAACACACATATAAACCCTTAAGTGCATTTATAATGCCTTATGACACTTTATAATACATTATAACACCTATCAAAACTCAAGTAGTCCAAGTTGTGTTGTAATCGTACTCTGGTATTAAAGAGTTTCTCTGGTAATGTGGTATACTTTTTACCCAGTAGTTCTGAAAGTAGCGCTCACGGGCGTGTACTACATCACCTACAGTGGGGCAAAAAAGTATTTAGTCAGCCACCAATTGTGCAAGTTCTCCCACTTAAAAAGATGAGAGAGGCCTGTCATCATAGGTACACTTCAACTATGACAGACAAAATGAGAAAAAAAATTCTCCAGAAAATCACATTGTAGGATTCTTTACGAAGTTATTTGCAAATTATGGTGGAAAATAAGTATTTGGTCACCTAAACAGACCTGTAACTTCTTCAAGAGGCTCCTCTGTCCTCCACTCGTTACCTGTATTAATGGCAACTGTTTGAACTTGTTATCAGTATAAAAGACACCTGTCCACAACCTCAAACAGTCACACTCCAAACTCCACTATGGCCAAGACCAAAGAGCTGTCAAAGGACACCAGAAACGAAATTGTAGACCTGCACCAGGCTGGGAAGACTGAATCTGCAATAGGTAAGCAGCTTGGTCTGAAGAAATCAACTGTGGGAGCAATTATTAGGAAATGGAAGACATAAAAGACCACTGATAATCTCCCTCGATCCGGGGCTCCACGCAAGATCTCACCCCGTGGGGTCAAAATGATCACAAGAATGGTGAGCAAAAATCCCAGAACCACACGGGGGGACCTAGTGAATGACCTACAGAGAGCTGGAACCAAAGTAACAAAGCCTACCATCAGTAACACACTACGCAGCCAGGGACTCAAATCCTGCAGTGCCAGACGTGTCCCCCTGCTTAAGCCAGTACATGTCCAGGCCCGTCTGAAGTTTGCTAGAGAGCATTTGGATGATCCAGAAGAAGATTGGGAGAATGTCATATGGTCAGATGAAACCAAAATATAACTTTTTGGTAAAAACTCAACTCGTCCTGTTTGGAGGACAAAGAATGCTGAGTTGCATCCAAAGAACACCATACCTACTGTGAAGCATTGGGGTGGAAACATCATGCTTTGGGGCTGTTTTTCTGCAAAGGGACCAGGACGACTGATCCGTGTAAAGGAAAGAATGAATGGGGCCATGTATCGTGAGATTTTGAGTAAAAACCTCCTTCCATCAGCAAGGGCATTGAAGATAAAACGTGGCTGGGTCTTTCAGCATGACAATGATACCAAACACACCGCCCGGGCAACGGAGTGGCTTCGTAAGAAGCATTTCAAGGTCCTGGAGTGGCCTAGCCAGTCTCCAGATCTCAACCCCATAGAAAATCTTTGGAGGGAGTTGAAAGTCCGTGTTGTCCAGCAACAGCCCCAAAACATCACTGCTCTAGAGGAGATCTGCATGGAGGAATGGGCCAAAATACCAGCAACAGTGTGTGAAAATCTTGTGAAGACTTACAGAAAACGTTTGACCTCTGTCATTGCCAACGAAGTATATATATAACAAAGTATTGAGATAAACTTTTGTTATTGACCAAATGCTTATTTTCCACCACAATTTGCAAATAAATTCATTAAAAATCCTACAATGTGATTTTCTGGGTTTTTTTCTTCTCATTTTGCCTGTCATAGTTGAAGTGTACCTATGATGAAAATTACAGGCCTCTCTCATCTTTTTAAGTGGGAGAACTTGCACAATTGGTGGCTGACTAAATACTTTTTTGCCCCACTGTATGTGCAGATATGGGCACCATGTCATTGCTCTCGCACCCTGCTGTGTGTGCATCTTGCTAGCTGTCACTCAAATGGCGAGGGGCTGAAGCTCATTGGATAACTTGAATTGCTAGATGCTGGTCCCAGTGGGGGAAAATGAAGGGAAAATGGCACAGCACAGCTTTTAGAAAAACATTAGCTTTTAAACTAGGGAGGTAAAGCAGTAATTCTGTTCATAGATTATGCATGTATGAACTACACATTGACATTGACCCCCCAAAGCAGGAGGTTAAAGAGTACTTAGTAGTAGCCCAAGTTCTGGAGCATGTCTTTAAAGTGTTGAAAGACAGAAACAAAACACAAAATTTTCATAGATTTTATATAAACATTTTATTTTGATCTTGTATATTTATCTTCTAATAATCTCTATGCACAATAATTCACTATTGAATAGAAGCTCTGTCGTCATAGTGGTTAAATTAACAATGTGTAGTTTGAAATGAGCCAAGCTTTATTATTTGCAGTTCAGTGGTTTTTAATGACATTGCAACGGTCATGAATTTAAACTAACATGCTTTAATTGTGATAGCTTACCAGCCTCCATGCAAGTCTTTCTAATTTTATCAAAGTATTTTTTACTTTGATTTATTTTTTAAATCATCACTGTATGTCTAATAAATCACTGTGTTTATTTTTGAAAAAACAAACACAATAACTTATCATTTATTTCACTGAGCCTCCTTTTGCCATTGAAATGCCCACACGATCAGGCTGAGCATGTTCATATATTTACTTAGCCCTGACTGCCAGATAGGATCGTCCAGACTCTAGTCTAGAGCCTACGCCGCTTACCCCTTCAAAGTAGGAGGATACATATGCAAATAAAAGATGACTGGTCATTGGTCAGAATAATCAGATCAGATTGTGATGTCATGCTGTCTGCCGAAAACTCCATCCCACCTGAACAGGCTGAAAATCCAGGTGTTTCTCTCTCTCTCCAAAAAGCTCTTACACTAAAAGGGTATTATCATAATTTTCACAATTCGTTATTTTGACCTCATAGTGTAGAAATATCACGAAATAAAACAGGGAAATCTCATTTTTGACTACAGTGCCCCTTTAGCATTGACATCAGGCCATTGTATCTCTAAAACAGGCACAAAATACTTCGTTTTGCATCACAACCATAAGAGAATCTATGGCCTTAATTCCGTATCAATGTGGTCACTTTATCTGTTTCACAAATCAATTTATAACGATGCATGGAGTTGTTCTGATCTGCAAGAAAATAGAACCCGCCACAAGTAGCCAAGAAATGTGAAACTAGGAAAATTACCCATCATGCATTGTTGCAATAATAATGACAAATAGCATAAATCCAGCAATAACTATATCAACCATAGTACCAGGTATATAATTATAAAAGTACAAACAATGTCAATATTCATATGTTAAAGAAGCAGCGCAGTTAAAACATTTCTGATCATATTTCCACGAGGTCAAAATAACACAGAATTGTGAAAATTATGATAATTGCCCTTTTTGTGTAAGAACGGTTTGAAATAAAAAGCCTGTAATTTCAGCCTGCTCGGGTGGGATGTCATTTTGGCCCGCCGCATACCGCCATCTGGCGATCTGATATATTTGCAAATATTTACATATTCCCTACTAGTTTTAGGGCTGGCCCCACCCAGAAGCAAGAGAGTATAGCAGTATGGCTGTATTCCATCCAAACAATCATGTCAACTGTCAGGGAAGTTCAGTTGAACCTCCTGCACAGCACACTTTGCATCGGACAACATTGCAAATCAGGCTAGGATTTCACAGCAGCTCCATTAAGCATCACATGGATCTTGAAATCGGCAACAGCAGCAAACATTCATTGAGATGATTTGGGATGAGTTGGAGTGCAAAGTGAAGGAAAAGCAGCCAACAAGTGCTCAGCATATGTGGGAACTCCTTCAAGACTGTTGGAAAGGCATTCCTGGTGAAGCTGGTTGATTCCATATGTGTTATTTCATAGTGTTGATGTCTTCACTATTATTCGACAATGAAGAACATAGTACAAATAAAGAAAAACCCTGGAATGAGTAAGAGTCCAAACTTTTGACTGGTACTGTATATGATCATATTATATCTGTTATGCGAGTGAAAACTTTAGGATTATAAAACGGAACGTTGTCACCTTGCCAACAGGATGAAAACCGGTAGCTACACAATTCCTTTCCATTCATGATCGCTGTTCTTATGTGCTAAAGAGTCATCGCTGAGGAAGGCCTGCAGGATGAGGAGGACCATGAGATCATGTACTTTTTGGAGGAAGATGCTTTTGATGAGGAGCTACTTGGTGAAGACTAGGACGACACACACACACAATGGGCAAGACAAAATATTGAAGTGCCTTTGAATGGGGTATGGTAGTAGGTGTCAGGAGCACCGGTTTGAGTGTCAAGAACTGCACCGCTGCTGGGTTTTTCACGCTCAACAGTTTTACCTTGTGTATCAAGAATGGTCCAGCACCTAAATGTCATCCAACTTGACACAACTGTGGGAAGCATTGGGAGTCAACATGGGCCAGTATCCCTGTGGAACGCTTTCGACATATTGTAGAGTCCATGCCCCAATGAATTGAGGCTGTTCTGAGGGCAAAAGGGGGTGCAACTCAATATTAGGAAGTTGTGCCAGCAAGCATTTGGTCTCCCTTGACAAAAACGTTTATTTTTTTATTTTTTATTGCCAATTAGTGTTGAGTTGAGCTCAACTGTGGGTAGTCCTGCACATCAACCCAATGGAGGCCAGTTTGGATTTGGCTTCACACCAATCAAATCACATCAAAAGCAAAACATAATTGCTTGTGTTGTTGTCCTGCAGTAGGCTAGTTAGCTAAATTGGCCCTTTCCTAAGCAGTGATGGAGATGGGGATTTGGACTTGTGGTTCTGACTTAATTCTCCGTACTGGCCATTGATTATACCGGCGATTCTGATCCAACCATAAATTAATATACTGTGCTACTTGCCTGAGACGATTGAAGTTTAATATGTAGGCTAGATGTAGTCTAGTAGGCTCACGTTAACTAGCTAGCTAACTTAGCTGGTTCATTGTTGCCCATGCCAGGAAGTTAGGCAAGCAAGCACTTTAGCTAGGTAGCCTACGACAACAAAAACTAACATTGTGCACTACTGTATGACAGAGTCATAGACCGTTTTTCTAACATGAAAGAGCAGGATGGAATTGGCGTTCATCTAGTCTACAACTAGGGTTAGTCGACATGTTTTTTAAAACTTGTGATCGCGCACACACACACGGTAACTCTCTGTGGTTCTAAATCAGTAATTGTTTAGTAAACTGTGAGAAACATTAACTTGCTGGACCATGCTGTAGGTCATGTAAGTGTTTTTAACATGTACTATTTGCTTTGTGGACTTCACCAGACAGATGTTTGCCTCCGGTTTTGTGATTAAACAAACGTATGTGTGGTTGAATGTATCTGTTGTGTCGGCTTTATTGTATATCATGTGGCATATGAACAAATGGGTTACAGAGCAAACAACGCAATTATCACAACATAGGTTGTAATCATTTTGTTTCCTAACGCCCACACAATCTGACTGAGCATTTCAGTGGCCCAAGGAGTCTTAGAGAAATAAACAATATATATACAACAACAACAACAAAAACACTTATTTATTACACAAAGTGATGTTAAATTAAAAACACAGCATGGGGCTTTAAGAATTATGCTTAATTGTAGCCATTGCAGACCAGTCGCTCAAATGATTGATAATTGTTATACTGTTCATTTCAGTCTATAATCACTATTCTCTATCTCGTCATTGTAATAACTAGAGAAAATTGACTCAATATCCCTGCAGCCTCTTCACCACAGTGAAGCCTTTAGTCAAACCAGGTCTTCAGACCCCCCTGTGGTTGCTGTCTTTCATGCAAACTCATCTCCTTATCCACACAAGACTTAAATCGAGCTGCTTATTGAATATTGAATTGTATCTGGCATTAACCCAACTTTTGTCAGGATTTTGTCCTTCAGGAAAGATTTCGTAGATATGTTGGAAGGAAAACCAGCACACATGGGGGCGTCTCAAAACAGCAAGAATACATCAGACTTCAAAAAGGCTGGTTTAGCCAAAACAGTGGTCTCCCATTGCACCGTTTCAAGTTAAGAGGAGTGCTGATTTTGAACAATGAACAGAAGAACTCCCAACCCATTTTCTATCAGGCAACATGCCACTCATATGATGAATATCTATAATAAAAAAAACATACCATATTAGACTATTGACAAATTCAGCATAAAGAAAGTAAATGGTAGCCTAGTCCCAGACCTGTTTGTGCTCTTGTCTACTCCATTGCAGTCATTGTCAAGCCAATGAGTGACAGGGAATTTGGAATGATAGCAAAAAACAGACTGGCACTCGATCTCAGTCAATGATGCTGTATGGTCTACATTCCTCATGTCTTAACTCCCATAGGTTATACATACACACTTGATATTCCATAATGAATCTCTCGATAAACTCGTAGTAATATATGCTATCTGAAGTGACACCACAGTTCAAGATAAGACATCACGTGTTGCAAAAGAAAAACAATCCTATAACCATACAGAGGAGAACATATTGCACTTCGCCATGAATGAGATTACACATTTCTGATATGACTTCAGATTATATGCATCAATAGGGGCATTTCTACATATTAGGTCAAAATGAGCAAAAGGTCTCAGGCAAAAATAAAAATGTTCCATTCGACAATGGATATGGATGAACATTATTGTCTTATGCTGCTCTTGGGTGAGGTTCCCGAAAGTTTCTTAGCTAAGGCAGCAATCTCAACAACCTGGTCGCGATTGAAAAACAATTGGAAAAATCTATGTTTGAGGGCCAATCATCTGTGCCAAATGTGTTATTTTATCTGTTTCACAAGTGGCTTAGGTCTGAGTCATAAAGTACCACGTTAGCTACCACGTAATATATATATATATATTTTATATAATCCAAAAGGTCATTTTCCACCACCAGCCAATTAAAATGGATGAAGCTAGTGTCCACTAATCACCTTAGTGATTCCCATTTACAATCATACACCGTACCGCCCGCCGTCTTTCCTCACTATACTAACCAATTTTGATCCACTAGTCTCGCAAGCTGGACTCAAGTCTCTCAGTGGCTCAGGTTACCTGAGACTGAAAGCCTGGCTGAGCGAGACTTAACCCTTAACATGAAACCACCTTGAACATACAAAACCACCCACAGCAACGTTCTGCAGTATCCTGTTACAGAAGGTACAACAGGATGCCATCACAGAGAACCTTTTGATAACAACCTCACTTTAGCCTCTCTATTCTTCAATTTGAGCCCACGCTATTAACCATCTCAACATCACCCATATCGCTGAAGCCTCTTTTCAAATGGCCTCATAATCATTATTAGAGTGTCTTGTTTGGGAGGACTGTAGTCCCATCCCTGACACTAACCTCTGTAGGACTGAACTATGCCCACCCCTTCGCCGAATGGTCCTTTGCTTAGATGGGTCCTTTCAAAATATTCCGTTATAATCCGATAACCCTAAATCGAGGACCTTTTTTCCTTGACTAATGCAGCGTTTTACACAGCATGTTTGCATCATACCTAGCACTAGAAACAGGAGAGACACCCACACCAAGCCAGGATGTAACAATAGTAAGATAACAACCTGGGTTATTAAACAGCCCAGTGGCGAGCCCCAAACAGCACACAGACAGATATTTGGTTCCCTCAGAACCAAAATGTTGAGTGACATCGTTATTAAGACGTTAGAGGGAGGGGACGGATGGGGGCCGTGGCAAATGGATTCTTTGGTAAAGATGAAAGCATTTTGGTATTCTAGATGGCCAACAGTTATGACAGATCTGCCAGGTAAGTTGGAAAACGATATTGGTGAACCCTCTCAATTATATTTTCCCACATACTCTAAATAACAATCAATACTAACTCAAGACAAATCATCATGACACATATCCACAGGAAGCTGCAAGCTATGAAACCCATGTGAACAATACCAATTATACTGCACACAAACATCTGGCCTATAGCAATAAGCATAACATTGTATATACTGTATCTATATTTATTTGATGCATTGTGATATCAAACCAATACGTCATGTCAAAATGCAGGTTCATCAAATTACTGGAAAGAGAAATGACAGAAATTTGAAATGTGATAATCAATAATGAAAAATCTCTAAATGTTCATGTAAAATGCCTTACAAGAAAATAGATGCAACTATCCAAAGTCCATTGCGTTAGAATATTTGTATTGTGCTCAGCGTTGGTGAGCGGATTGAGAAGATAAAGACGACTTAATAGCCTTCACATGAATCTTGTCAAGAGGGTGTAATAAAAATAACTACATGTTTTTGTACCATATTGTGAAAGTGCTATGAAAAAGATGGTGAGGTGAAGGGAGTGTACAGCTGCCCGAACACTTCAATTAATACCAAAACAGGTGAATGCACTTGGCTGCCATATCATCCTAAACTATCAATATATCAACTAAATGACATGGTGCCTTTAGTAATCAACTGATTGCTTTTCTATTAGCGTTAGCTGGTCCACAATACCATTCCTCAGTACAGGTCCTGAAGGGCATGACTCCAGTAAAAAAATCCAAGACCATAACATAACAGGGGGGGTTACTAGCCTGGTCTCATACCCAACATTTTTGAAACACTGCCATAATGGACCTGCAATAAAGACTCAATCCACCAAGATGTCTATTCCAGAATTGAATTTCCACATTTCCAAGACTCTCAATGTTCTACCTGAAATTCACCTTGTCCACACAGATTAACATATATGAATTGGTTTTCATTAAATTGGGACATACAAAAAAAAAGTATTAGCTTTCTGCAGCACTGTGGCTTATCTGTCTGAAAAAGCCAATAAAATAAGCAATTTTTCAGACTGGCCGCTAAAATTACTTTTCTCTAATATGCACAGAAATGCATGGATATGCATATGTAAAAGGTAAACAACTGGAGACACATTTTGTGAGACCGGTTATAATTAACACGGCAGCACTATGTTGCTAGCAAAATAGTTTTGAAACGATTGCTAACTAGCTGTAAACAATTTTAGCTGGCTAGGTATGCCTCTTGGCTAACTGTGAGGCAAAACAATTAACTTATTTACTGTTAATTAGCCACTACAAATCTCTTCGCTAGCAAGCGCGATGGTATCTTTGAAACGACAATGTGCCTCCAGTAATATTCACTTTTCGATGTTCTATGACATCTCCACTTTCCAAGTGTATAAGCCAACACACCACAGCTAATTGATTAGACTATAAATACGAATGTGCGTGTGCGCGCACGTTCGCGTGTGTGTAGACTGTGTGCGTGTGACTGGAAACTACAGTCATACAGCCATCTCATCTGGTAATAGACACATTAGTCTGAGGAGGGGCAGGAACAATGTGCAGTGTTAAGAAATAGGGAACACAGTATTCGGGCTTAGTGGTACAGTACCACAGTTAGTCTCTGCTGTAGCTGACATATCTTGTATAGGGCTAAGGAGCAGACTTAGGGGGTAGGGTTGAGGGTATAGGGTTTTAGTGGTTCTATCCTGCCACTGTTTTTGCTTTAAGAGACATGCAGATCTGAAGGGGTTAGGAAATGGGTTAGGGTTGAGGCTACAATGTGTTAGTGGTTAGGGTAATGGCTATGTGGTCGTCTTTGCTCCAGCCAGTAGACACACAGGTCTGGGTATGGTTAGTGGTCAGGGTTAGGGTTGAGGATACAAGGCGTTAGTGGCTGGTCTTTGATCTAATAGACACACAGGTCGGGGAACTTCATCTCGTAGACAGGGACAGACTGGTGTTGAGCGTGGCCTGCAGAGATAGACACCACCCCAGAGGGGCTGGGAGGGGGCCTGGGGAAAGAGTGAGAGAAAACCAGGGGGTAGAAAAGAGAGAGAGGGAAGGGAGAGAGAAACGGGAGAAAATACAGGATGGAATAGCAAAGGGAAAAAGAGGGAAGGGAGATACAGAATTAGGAGGGAAGATAAAAGAGAAAGAGCGAATGGAGAGAGACAAAATGGAGGAATAAGAAAAAAAGGGAGCAGAAAGGAGGGAAGGTTATAGTTCTTACAAACACAATTCAACACCACATTTTCTATAGTCTGAGAAGAACAGACCAGATGGACAGAAAACAGTTAGGTAAACCTTCAGGACAGTCTCAGAAATGATTGGACAACACAATTATACATTTAATAATTCAATACAAGGTCTCCCTTTTAAAAGATTACTCTGACGTTAAAGGGACTTCTCTTGACCTCAATGGTCACTTACCGGATAGTGAGCTCGAAGATTTGTGCCAGTCTGTCATGTAACATATTGGCCTGTTGACAAAGAGTGACCACAGTGAAGATGGAGTTCAATATTCTTAACATATATTCATCAAAAAGGAGTCTCTATACAATTCGATCAGATGTGATTTCAGTGTTTCAATTAGCTACGCTTTCAGTCTGTAATAAACTTAACTGGACCTGTGTAGCTCACAAAGTCACTATACACTGTAGGTTCGTGTGTGTGTGTGTGTGTGTGTGTGGTGTGTGCTCGCGCGCTTGTGTACGTGTTTCATGGATTTTTCTGCCATATAAATCCTTGGGCGGGCCGTGTTTTTTGGGCTGCCTAAAGGCATCTGCATATATTATGACGACATTTAAGTTTTTGTTAGGTTTTTGTCAGCTGTTCGAACACACACAAAATTGTTTCTCGAAGCCAAAGTCGGTAGCCTAAGTCTATGCCCCCTCATCGGCGACTGGTCAACAGTAGAGATTATTCAATTAAGTGCCTGTTGTCATTCAACGAGAGAAGACTCGTCCTCATGCAAAACATTTGTTGTTGTTGTGAATATTAAAACATCAGAAAAAAATAAGAAACCTGCACACTGCTCTTGATAGTATCACTGTTCTTTAATAAGCTTTACGTATCGACCTCAAGGCCTTCATCAGAGCATTTTTAATTAGCACCCTTACGTGGACAGCCCCATCCACATCTGTTCCATGCATCAAATGGGGTTGGAGTCGAGGGAAAACGCAGACAGAGGCATCCAATGAGCGAATGCCCTACAGACAGCGACTCCAGCTACCATTGCACACATACAGTTTTTTTTGTGCACAAAAGCAGCACAACAAGTATCCATGAAAGAAAAGAAACGATGTAGGAGGCAAGCGGTCGAAGAGGAGACCAGGAACACAGGCCGTGGACACGGAGCTACAGCAGGACGTATCTTCTGTATACCACCCCTACCTTGTCACAACACAACTGATTGGCTCAAACGCATTAAGAAAATTATTTCATCACCCCATTCCTTTTTCTACATAACTTCATTTAAGTATGTAGAGTGAGTTTCCTGCAAATTGTATAGTTTATATTCCTTTTCTTTGGTACTTTCGTTACGGATAATCCTGAATGAATTGTGAATAATGATGAGAGAGAAAGTTTGACGCACAAAATACTGCACAAATACAGTATCATACCTCCCCAAAAATGCTAACCTCCCGTTATTGTAATGGTGAGAGGTTAGCATGTATGATATTTTTGCGTCTGTAAGTTTCACACTCGTCATTATTCACGATTAATTCAGGATTATCCGTAATCATGGTATATTAATGTAGAAGTATTTAGAAACATATTATATTCTTATTTACAACAAAAGTGACTCCAAAATGACACAATACATTATTTACCACTCATTTCTATTGGCACAAAATAATCTGAAACACAACCAAAACAAAAAGCAAATGCATCCAACAAATTTGTAGAGTAAACAGGCTTGATGTAGTCATTTCGTGCAATGAATATGGGAACAAATTCTTAACTTTATACAACTTTAATACACATACAGTTGAAGTCGGAAGTTTACATACACTTAGGTTGGAGTCATTAAAACTCGTTTTTCAACCACTCCACAAATTTCGGCTAACAAACTATAGTTTTGGCAAGTCAGTTAAGACATCTACTTTGTGCATGACACAAGTCATTTTTCCAACGTCTGTTTACAGACAGATTATTGAACTTATAATTCACTGTATCACAATTCCACAATTCCAAGTTTACATACACTAAATTGACTGTGCCTTTAAACAGCTTGGAAAATTCCAGTAAATGATGTCATGGCTTTAGAAGCTTCTGATAGGCTAATTGACATAATTTGAGTCAATTGGAGGTGTACCTGTGGATATATTTCAAGGCCTACCTTCAAACTCAGTGCCTCTTTGCTTGACATGGGAAAATCAAAAGAAATCAGCCAAACACCTCAGAAAAACAATTGTAGACCTCCACAAGTCTGGTTCATCCATGGGAGCAATTTACAAATGCCTGAACGTAACACTAACAAGAGTACGCAAGTATAAACACCATGGGACCACGCAGCCGTCATACCGCTCAGGAAGGAGACGCGTTCTGTCCCCTAGAGATGAACGTACTTTGGTGTGAAAAGTGAAAATCAATCCCAGAACAACAGCAAAGGACTTTGTGAAGATGTTGGAAGAAACAGGTACAAAAGTATCTATATCCACAGTAAAATGAGTCCTATATCGACATAACCTGAAAGGCAGAAGCCACTGCTCCAAAACTGCCAATAAATAAGCCAGACTACGGTTTGCAACTGCACATGGGGACAAAGTTCGTAGTTTTTGGAGAAATGTCCTCTGGTCTGATGAAACAAAAATAGAACTGTTTGGCCATAACGACCATCGTTACGTTTGGAGGAAAAAGGGGGAGGCTTGCAAGCCGAAGCACACCATCCCAACCGTGAAGCACGGGTGTGGCAGCATCATGTTGTGGGGGTGCTTTGCTGCAGGAGGGACTGCTGCACTTCACAAAACAGATGGCATCATGAGGAAAGAAAATTATATGGATATATTGAAGCATCTCAAGACATCAGTCAGGATGTTAAAGATTGGTCGCAAATGGGTCTTCCAAATGAACAATGTCCCCAAGCATACTTCCAAAGTTGTGGCAAAATGGCTAAAGGATAACAAAGTCAAGGTACTGGAGTGGCAATCACAACTCCCGGACCTCGATCCTATAGAAAATGTGTGGGCAGAACTGAAAAAGCATGTGCGAGCAAGGAGGCCTACAAACCTGACTCAGTTACACCAGCTCTGTCAGGAGGAATGCGCCAAAATTCACCCAACTTATTGTGGGAAGCTTGTGGAAGGTTACCCAAAACATTTGACCCAAGTTAAACAATTTAAAGGCAATGCTACCAAATACTAATTGAGTGTATGTAAACTTCTGACCCATTGGGAATGTGATTAAAGAAGTAAAAGCTGAAATAAATCACTCTCTCTGCTATTATTCTGACATTTCACATTCTTAAAATAAAGTGGTGATCCTAACTGACCTAAGACAGGGAATGTTTACTAGGATTAAATGTCAGGAATTGTAAAAAACTGAGTTTAAATGTGTTTGGCTTAGGTGTATGTAATCTTCCGACTTCAACTGTAAGTGAATTTGTCCCAATACTTTAGCTCCCCTAAAATGGGGGGACTATGTACCAAAATTGCTGTAATTTCTAAACAGTTCACCCGATATGGATGAAAATACCCTCAAATTAAAGCTGACAGTCTACACTTTATCCTTTTGATTATAGAGCCAAAAGAAGAAAAACATTCTTAATTGTCCCAATAATAAAAGCTAGACAGTCAGTGAGAATTTAAAATCCAAAAAGCAATTAATTTAGAGGTATTGGGCAGTAATGTTATTATAGTTGAGTAAAATAACAGCATTAACCATGGCAAAACGCATAGAATCTCAAGAAATATGTATTAAAACTGCTAATTATTCTCTCAGCTCCATGATAGAATCGCAGGAAATTAGCTTAAAAAAAAAAAAAAAACTCTGTTTGCACTTATTATAATTTTTCATTTAACCTTATTTTAACAGGGAAAAGTGCCCTGTATATACAATCCTCTCAAGCTCTGTCAGGTTGGATGGACAGCTATTTTCAGGTCTCTACAGAGATGTTCGATCCGGTTCAAGTCTGAGATCTGGCTGGGCCACTCAAGGACATACAGAAACTTGTCCTGAAGCCACTCCTGCATTTTCTTGGCTTAGGATCGTTGCTTAGGGTCGTTGTCCGGTTGGAAGGTGAACCTTCACCCCAGTCTGAGGTCCTGAGCACTCTAGAGCAGAATCTCTCTGTACCTTGCTCCATTCATCTTTCCCTCGATCCTGACTGACTAGTCTCCCAGTCCCTGCCGCTAAAAAACATCCCCTCAGCATGATGCTGCTACCACCATGCTTCACCGTAGGGATGGTGCCAGGTTTCCTCCAGATGTGACGCTTGGCATTCAGGCAAAATAGTTCAATCATGTTTCGCATGGTCAGAGTCCTTTAGAGGCCTTTTAGCAAACTCCAAGCAGGCTGTCATGTGCCTTCCTTCTGGCCACTCAACCATAAAGGCCTGATTGGTGGAGTGCTGCAGAGATGGTTGTCCTTCTGGAAGGTTCTCCTATCTTCACAGAGGAACTTTAGAGCTCTGTCAGAGTGACCATCGGGTTCTTGGTCACTTCCCTGACCAAGGACCTTCACCCCCAATTGCTCAGATTTGCTGGGCGGTCAAGTCTAGGAAGAGTCTTGGCGGTTCCAAGCTTCTTCCATTTAAGAATGATGGAGGCTACTGTGTTCTCGGGGACCTTCAATGCTGCAGAAATATTTTGGTACCCTTCCCAGATCTGTGTCTCGACACAATGCTGTCTCGGCGCTCTACAGACAATCCCTTCAACCTCATTGTTTAGTTTTTGCTCTGACATGCACTGTAAACTGTGGGACCTTATATAGACAGGCGTGTGCCTTTCCAAATCATGTCCAATCAATTGAATGTACAACAGCTGCTCTACAATCAAGTTATAGAAATATCTCAAGGATGATCAAAGGAAACACCTGAGCTCAATATTTCGAATCTCATAGCAAAGGGTCTGAATACTTAGCTAAATAAGGTATTTCTGTTTTTTATTTTTAATAAATTAGCAAAAATGTCTAAAAACCTGTTTTGCTTTGTCATGATTGGGTATTGTGTGTAGATTGATGAGGAATTAAAAAAAAACTATTTTAGAATAAGGCTGTAAAGTAAAAAAATGTGGGAAATGTCTAGGGGACTGAAAACTTTCAGAATGCACTGTGCAACATAAATATACATTACATTATACCCAAACGTATACACATTAAAATACAAAATACAGTCATGGGAAGCACCAATAAAACATCACAAATCACCAAGACAATGAGTGATGACATTCCTCCACAAATAAGTCCCCAATCAAAACTTTAAAATTGCCCGAACGGCACCAGAACATCAAGATCAAATGTATTAAATTTTTTTCCAGCAATTCGGTGCATTAAAACTAAACGCAGATTTACCTAGCTCGGTGGAGACCTTACGAACCTCAAGAATGAACGGGTTAGGCAACTCATGTGTCTATACTTCAACAACAAAGTTAGATAAGATGGAAGCTTATGAAGTAAGGCCTTGTAAACAAAAAGGGAGTAATGTAAAGATCTACGGGTGTGTGGGTGTGGGTGTATATATGTGAAACAGAGAGTAAGCAGTGTGTGTGTGTGTGTGGCAGCACTGTGGTCAACGTAATCTTTGGTTTACCTTGGACTCGCAGTGGGCGGCAATCTCCTCAAATGGAGCCTTCTGGAACTTCTCCATGACCTGGCGTCTCTTCTCCTTCTCCTGCTCCTCCAACCCTGTGGTGTCTGGAGAGAAGAGGGTCGCTTACAAATGCCATTTTGTGTCCTATTTCAGCTGGTTTTAACCTGGTATTTACAAAAAAAAGATCTGGTAACGTCTTTGTAGTTTGACGCATTAAAGGTCCAATGCAGACGTTTTTATTTCAATATCAAATATTTTCTGGTTAATATTTCAATAATTAAAGTACCTTACTGTGATTATTTTCAATAAAAATACTACAAATCTGGTGATGTCACCAGGCAGGCCAAATGACAAAACAGGCTGAAATTTCAGGCGGCCTTTTCAAAATGAAGTTTTTTACTGCAAGCTCAGTTGCTCAAAATGGAACATACACACACACACATTGACATGTGTCAATGAAATCAAATAACATTTTGATTGTTCACATACACATGGTTAGCAGATGTTATTGCGAGTGTAGCGAAATGCTTGTGCTTTTAGTTCCGACATTGCAACAATATCTAACAATTCCACAACAACTAACTAATACACACACATCTAAGTAAAGGTGTGGAATTTGATTTATTTGACCTTTATTTAACTAGGCAAGTCAGTTAAGAACAAATTCTTATTTTCAATGACGGTCTAGGAACAGTGGGTTAACTGCCTGTTCAGGGGCAGAACGACAGATTTGTACCTTGTCAGCTCGGGGGATTGAACTTGCAACCTTCCGGTTACTAGTCCAACGCTCTAACCACTAGGCTACCCTGTCGCCCAAAATAAGAATATAAGTATATATACATATAAATATATGAATGCGCAAGGACAGTTTGGCAAAGGCAAGATGCAATAGATGGTATAAAATACAATATATACAGTGCCTTGCGAAAGTATTCGGCCCCCTTGAACTATGCGACCTTTTGCCACATTTCAGGCTTCAAACAAAGATATAAAACTGTATTTTTTTGTGAAGAATCAACAACAAGTGGGACACAATCATGAAGTGGAACGACATTTATTGGATATTTCAAACTTTTTTAACAAATCAAAAACTGAAAAATTGGGCGTGCAAAATTATTCAGCCCCTTTACTTTCAGTGCAGCAAACTCTCTCCAGAAGTTCAGTGAGGATCTCTGAATGATCCAATGTTGACCTAAATGACTAATGATGATAAATACAATCCACCTGTGTGTAATCAAGTCTCCGTATAAATGCACCTGCAATGTGATAGTCTCAGAGGTCCGTTAAAAGCGCAGAGAGCATCATGAAGAACAAGGAACACACCAGGCAGGTCCGAGATACTGTTGTGAAGAAGTTTAAAGCCGGATTTGGATACAAAAAGATTTCCCAAGCTTTAAACATCCCAAGGAGCACTGTGCAAGCGATAATATTGAAATGGAAGGAGTATCAGACCACTGCAAATCTACCAAGACCTGGCCGTCCCTCTAAACTTTCAGCTCATACAAGGAGAAGACTGATCAGAGATGCAGCCAAGAGGCCCATGATCACTCTGGATGAACTGCAGAGATCTACAGCTGAGGTGGGAGACTCTGTCCATAGGACAACAATCAGTCGTATATTGCACAAATCTGGCCTTTATGGAAGAGTGGCAAGAAGAAAGCCATTTCTTAAAGACATCCATAAAAAGTGTCGTTTAAAGTTTGCCACAAGCCACCTGGGAGACACACCAAACATGTGGAAGAAGGTGCTCTGGTCAGATGAAACCAAAATGGAACTTTTTGGCAACAATGCAAAACGTTATGTTTGGCGTAAAAGCAACACAGCTGAACACACCATCCCCACTGTCAAACATGGTGGTAGCAGCATCATGGTTTGGGCCTGCTTTTCTTCAGCAGGGACAGGGAAGATGGTTAAAATTGCTGCGAAGATGGATGGAGCCAAATACAGGACCATTCTGGAAGAAAACCTGATGGAGTCTGCAAAAGACCTGAGACTGGGACGGAGATTTGTCTTCCAACAAGACAATGATCCAAAACATAAAGCAAAATCTACAATGGAATGGTTCAAAAATAAACATATCCAGGTGTTAGAATGGCCAAGTCAAAGTCCAGACCTGAATCCAATCGAGAATCTGTGGAAAGAACTGAAAACTGCTGTTCACAAATGCTCTCCATCCAACCTCACTGAGCTCGAGCTGTTTTGCAAGGAGGAATGGAAAAAAAATTCAGTCTCTCGATGTGCAAAACTGATAGAGACATACCCCAAGCGACTTACAGGTGTAATCGCAGCAAAAGGTGGCGCTACAAAGTATTAACTTAAAGAGGGCTGAATAATTTTGCACGCCCAATATTTCAGTTTTTGATTTATTAAAAAAGTTTGAAATATCCAATAAATGTCGTTCCACTTCATGATTGTGTCCCACTTGTTGTTGATTCTTCACAAAAAAATACAGTTTTATATCTTTATGTTTGAAGCCTGAAATGTGGCAAAAGGTCGCAAAGTTCAAGGGGGCCGAATACTTTCGCAAGGCACTGTACATATGAGATGAGATGAGTAATGCAAGATATGTAAACATGAATCCGAAATCATCAGTTTTGTGTTATACAATCATCACTTTATCAAGAAAGGGTTAGTTGTTGTGGAATTGTTAGATTACATGTTAGATATTGTTGCAATGTCGGAACTAAAAGCACAAGCATTTCGCTACACGCGCAATAACATCTGCTAACCATGTGTATGTGAACAATCAAAATGTTATTTGATTTCATTGACACATTAACCACTATGTTCCATTTTGAGCAACTGAGCTTAAAGGCCCAGTGCAGTCAAAAACTTCATTTTGAAAAGACCGCCTAAAATTTCAGCCTGTTCTGTCATTTTGGCCTGCCTGGTCGATTATTAACTATCCTTGCTAAAATGCTGTGTGCTATGATATACTTTACAAAGACTAATACGGTTGAAGGGGTTCTGCTCATAACTACAGGGTTTCCAATGCCTTACCAATGGCCTTTTTCAGAGTCTCGAAGGTGATCTCCTCAGCCAGCAGAGACTGCAAAGAAAAAAGTGGAGTACTTTACTCAACAGAACCCTGGGCATTGAGAAATCTTCCTTGTACTTACACTATATCAGGTGCATATGGTTTTATAATCATTAGAATACCAACAATATATGGCTTTATCCCATATATTAGAGAAACCAACTTTTCCTGATACCAAGTGAAACCGGATACCCCCATTATCCCCACAACGATCTCAGAAATCACAATCAAAAGACATGACATGTACATTTCGGTGTAATAGAAAGCGAAGGTAGGAGCACTGCTTGGGTGTTCAATGTAGTTGGAGTGTTGAACGTTTAATTTGTTTATGTTCAGACATGCAAAAACATAAGAGAGCCGCACTCAGAGCTTGCCTCCTTTTCCTTTATTTTATTTGTTAAATTATTTTCACTGTATCAGGACAGCATACATATGTCCAGACGTACCTTATCTGGTAGGCTATCGGAAGGGAAATCCACTTGAAGAGAAATGGTGTCAACCAAACTCTTTCTTCTGGTGAGGCGGTCTTCATCTGCATCATAAAACAACTACTTCAGTGGAGGTTGGCATAGTGCAGTTTGAAGTATACAGTATAGTGTTAGTCAAGAATAGTACTGTAACACACGTGCTATCTAGTTTACTGTCTTTTTTGTAACCGCGTCATACATACGATACAAAATGCATTTCAGCGCCATTAAATATCTCTGATGTGCAGAGCCTGTAGTGGAGCAGAAAAACTCCCAGCTTCACACATATGCACTCCTCTCACCACCGGAGACAGGGGTTTAAATCCCCACTCCAACCCAAATCTGTTTCCACCCACCTGCATGTCTCAATAAAAATAATACAAAAGGAAGAAAATAAAGAAAAAACAAATATGTCAGATGAATGGGTTTCTAAATCAAGATTGAATGCAGTACATTTGTTATATCTTTGTAATATACCATTAAGTATAGTATTGGGAGACGGTGTGTCAAATTCTTCAATTAAACTGAATCATATACTTGTTGTGGTGCCCGTCTGAGGTAGTAAGTAAGTAAGCAAGCAAGCACTGTCCGAGCCAGACCGTTTGTCTATGTGTAACTCTGTGTTGTTATTTTTGTCGCACTGCTTTGCTTAATCTTGGCCAGGTCGCAGTTGTAAATAAGAACTTGTTCTCAACTGGCCTACCTGGTTAAATAAAGGTGAAATAAAATACATTTTAAAAAGTCTTAAAAAGAAAAGAGAAAAAAAAGGGAAAAAAAGTGTTCATTATTGTAGGTAAAAACCTGTGTAAACCAAAGTGACCCATACAGCTTGAAACACACTAAACAGGTATGACTAATGAGCTAGCCACTTGTGGAAAGGTGCTAATGAGAGCTCAGTGTGTGTGTCCAGTGTGTTAATGTCCAGTGTGTGTGTGTGTGTGTGTGTGTGTTGTGGATATTGGCATTGCCATATTCACACTGAATACTCTCGACTAAAGCAGTTTGGTACCTAAACACTAACATGGCGACTACCATGGATCTACATGATGGTGTCGAATAGTCAGTGGCGACCCCAACATGCAGGTGTTTCAGCCTATCTCAGTGCTTTCTGTGGTGGAGGGGCAGCCAGCTGAAAATACAGGGCATAGGGGTTGGTAATCTTCTCTAGTTGCGCCGGGATTGGCTCAGTGTTCTGTTACTCATGGGGACACTACCTCACCGCAAAATCTACACGGAGAGCTAGAAAGTTCAAGCCCCTTGGGTGCTGCCATAGATTTACATTAGAAGTGCCTATCCAAGAAGGCTCAAAATCATTGCCCACTGATAAAATGACCTCAAATCACGTTATATCTACCATAGCTTTGATTGGACTGATCATGTCAACATCCTACTTTCAAAATCGTATCAAGCAAGCTAGGCAAGCGTTGCAAAGCAATCACTATTTTGCCTTTCTACTGACTCTGAAAAACACCAAAACACACTGCGTGAACGTGCCTAAGGCACGCTGCAAGGAATGCATGAGGACTGCAGATGTGGCCAGGGCAAAAAATTGCAATGTCCGTATTGTGAGATGCCTAAGACAGCGCTACAGGGGGACAGGACAGACAGCTGATCATCCTCGCAGTGGCAGACCACGTGCAACAACACCTGCACAGGATCGGTACATCCGAACATCATACCTGCGGGACAGGTACAGAATGACAACAAAAATTGCCTGAGTTACACCAGGATTGCACAATCCCTCCATCAGTGCTCAGACTGTCCGCAATAGGCTGAGAGAGGCTGGACTGAAGGCTTGTAGGCCTGTTGTAAGGCAGGTCCTCACCAGACATCACTGGGCAACAACGTCGCCTATGGGCACAAACACACCGTCGCTGGACCAGACAGGACCCTCCAGCATGACAATGCCACCAGCCATACTGCTCGTTCTTTGCGTGATTTCCTGCAAGACAGGAATGTCAGTGTTCTGCCATGGCCAGCGAAGAGCCCGGATCTCAATCCCATTTAGCACGTCTGGGACCTGTTGGATCGGAGGGTGAGAGCTAGGGCCATTCCCCACAGAAATGTCCGGGAACTTGCAGGTGCCTTGGTGGAAGAGTGGGGTAACATCTCACAGCAAGAACTGGCAAATCTGGTGCAGTCCATGAGGAGATGATGCAATGCAGTACTTAATGCAGCTGGTGACCACACTTGATACTGACTGTTACTTTTGATTTTGACCCACCTTTTGTTCAAGTTTTTGTCAGTTATTGTCACGATGGTGAGACGGACCAAGGCGCAGCGTACGTAGAGTTCCACATCTTTATTATCAAGTGAAACTTCGAACAAAAACAAATAAAGGACCAACGAAACGTGACTACGTGGTGCACATGCACAAACACAAAATAATATCCCACAAACACAGGTGGGAAAAACAGCTACTTAAATATGATCCCCAATTAGAGTCAACAATTACCAGCTTCCTCTAATTGGGAACCAAACCAAAACACCAACATAGAAAGTTTAAACTAGAACACCCCCTCGTCACGCCCTGACCTACTACACCATAGAGAAACAAGGGCTCTCTATGGTCAGGGCGTGACGGTTGTTATGATCATACAAATATTTACAAGTTAAGTTTGCTGAAAATAAACGCAGTTGACAATGAGAGGACGTTTCTTTTTTTGCCGACCTTATTTGGTTCACTTTAGTTAGCTATGACAATTGGTTTGTATTGCTAGTACTCTATGGATTGGGATTATGTTGGTTCATTGTTTAGCCAGCTAGCTACATGTCTAAACAAAATACCCCAAGTTAAAGCTTACTGTTAGCTAGCTAGCTGACATTAGATGGCTGGCTCGCTAGCTAAAATTACGTTTATGATCTGTGTATAGTAATATTATCTCAGAATACCATTTCGCATGGCTAGTTATAGCCAAATGTTAGCTAGCTAACTAGCTATCATTGAACCTTTTTGGTTAACTTTAGCTAGCTATGAAAATCGGTTTGTATTGCTAGTACTCTATGGATTGGGATTATGTTGGTTCATTGTTTAGCTAGCATGTCTAAACAAAAGACTCCACTTCACCAGATGATTACGTGACCCATCAATTTAGCCAGGTGTGTCTGACGGTGATTACGGTTATCATTGTATAATAATGACAACATACTTGTATCTGGAATTTGTCTTTCAGCATCAGTAGAACAAGCCTGACTCTCCTCCACCAGTAGTACAAGGAGAATGGTCTAATGCCTTCCGCCAAAAAGAGAGCTGGCCAAAGCACAGGTTACACCTGAAGCATGAGGACTTGCAGCGAGTGGTGAACTTCATCAACAACTACGCAGAGGATAATGCAATAGTGTTACCAGGACACCACCCAGGACACAAACATTTTGGTGGAAAGCTGCTGCCATCCCATGTGACAAAAGGAGCAGTATGGCATTTCTTAACACTTAAACACGTAAAGCACAAACACGTTTTGACTATTTAATGGACCTCCAACATGATTGGCACCACTTTTATTGATCTCACATTATTTCTGTATTTTCCAGAGGTACGTGTAGTTGTGTGTTCCTCTAGTTTACAAGATGATGTTTCTGTATGCAGTGCTGCTGCTCTGCACACTTGTAGGTAAGTGAAACTTACCTGATAATGACGCATAAAAAAATGATATTACGTTTCATGTTACATTTTCTTTACATCTTAATATTATTTTGTTGTTTGCAGGTGCACTATCCTTCTGACCCTATGCTGCCAGGCCCCATCTACTTTCTAACTCCTCTCAAGTGTGCCTTGTTTGGTGTCTGCTGTGATGGAAAACCACAACAAGTCAACTACTTTATTGATGAAGGCATGTCATCAATGTCAAGTCAGCAGCGCAGTCCTCAACTAAATGCACCGTTTCTTGACCAACTACGGAGTTGGGGAAACACGTGTGGACCTGAATTGTGATAACTGCAGTGGCTAAAACAAGAACAAATTTGTGCTCTGTTATTGTGCCTGGCTGACCATGCACAAGCTCCACCACAGTCTGGAACTTCACTTCCTGATCACAGGCCAAACCAAGCTGCTGTGCAACACTGACATCCTTCCTCCCATAGATGGTTTGCCTGTACAAGCACCACCTGGACTGGACACAGCTAGACAAACTTATGTTTTTGAGAAGATCAGGGAGTTTTGCAACGAAGAGGACATCACATGCCCTGCACCAAAGTCAAGGGCAGGACAGAAACAGGCTCTCCGAATATAGATTCCCTTGTTCGTGTGTGGTTCGGACGGACTAGTCATCAGCACTATCTGCAGTGCCTCTATTCAAATGACTCTCTCCTAACACACACACCATACGTTGCTGCTACAATAAAAACATGTTATCCTGCTGCTCATTCACTTTACCCCTGATTGTAAGCATATAACTAACTACCTCATCTATCACTGATATTGTTCTTGTACATACTGTATATTATTTCATATTGACAGTATCTATTTCTGATATTGCTACTATGCCAGTAACCATTTGGCTGTACCGTTTACACCTTCTGTAGAGACCCACACTACTCACTGTTTCGTACATGACCTCACATGTGAATCCTTAAAGAGCTGGGTGGGGCTGGCTTATGAGGGCGTGAACAATGCTGAATGGGTGTAGACAAAGGAGAGCTTTCCACTAGGTACCACAACATTCAAAGGCCATTTTCTCAAAAGGGAGTTTACAAGTTTGTAAACTTTCAAAGCAGAATTACTTTCCCATTGTTCCTCAAAAATGAGGTGTATGATATACTATTTTGTAGTTTTGAGTCTCTACTTGAGTCTCTACTCTACTATCCAATAAAAAAAACACCATTTCAAGTTTTGTTACATAAGGCCGATTTGAGCTGGTCGGTCACAAACGTGGAAAAAGTGAAGGGGTGTGAATAACTTCTGAAAGCACTGTACATGTGACAGCATACAATAAAACATGATAAACAGTACAAGTTCAATGCAACTACTGTACTAACTACTGACAAAGACAAGCAGCTTTCTAAAATATCTAACACATTTGACATATCTATGCTACACAGCAAATTCTGCAGAGATGACTAGTATCAACATTACTCACAAAACCCTTTACTGCTATACACCTATAAATTGTACTCACCATAACATAAATCCAAATGCAAGTGCCATAGTTACAAACATTAATATCATACAGTACACTTGAAGTATGAATTGAAAGACATATCTAATTGACAAATCACTCAACGCTGCTCTGGAATCTACAAGGCTTCTGCTTGGTTTCAAAGCAACAGTGTATTTGGGGAATGGGCAGTAGGGAACGCCCTTTTTTAGAGGTCAAAGGTGAACATGTGAGAATTGGGGCTCTGGTCCGGAGTTGAGGTGAAAGGGTAATCTATAGGTCAACGACCTCCAACCTTGGTGCTATCGATGTGCAATGGGTCAGTTCGCTTTAAATAATACACTAATTTAGCTTCACTTATAAACATACTTGTGTTGAAAAGGTCAGAATCTGGCTCACTTGACACTAAAGAGAAACCCAAATATTCACTGCATTCAATTAGTGTTGTGCCAAAATGGACACCAACAGAGACTGCTGCACCATGTTGGGAGAGCAGTGACACAGGTACTATGACTACAGAGGATTGGGCGTCAAACTAAGCTCCTCTACTTGGTCGGGTTACCTTGCGACGTCTGCCTGCACCTGTGGAGGATCTTCCCTACCGTGTATAGGACTGAGTCAAACAATAGGAGTGGGAAGGAAACAAAACAAACAGCTAATTACCATGTTGCTTTCTGAGTCAATTTAAGACTTACCACACTCTTACTGTACAAGTAAGAAATTAAATGATTTATAGTCAATGTTTATCAAGAGTATAGAAATAACGACACCCTACCTACATGAACAACTGCAATAAATGAAAACATATTTCTGTACATCATATTTCTGTACCTCGTTCCTGGAGAGCTACTGTCCTGTAGGTTTTCGCTCCAACCCTAATCTAGCATACCTGATTCTAATAATTAGCTTATTGATAACCTGAATCAGGTTAGTTATAACTGGGGTTGGAGAGCCCTGTCCTACATGAACAAATGTGAAAACTATATTGTGATAAATGTGCTTACACCTTACACTTTATAGTTCCAATGCAACTGATTGATCTGATATCCAATGTTTCGGCAGCAAGCCGCTACATTCCTTTCTTTTCTAATGTGTTTTCAGGGGCTGGATGGATCAAGCTTCTCGGAATAGGAATGGTGAATAGGAATGGTGATCTGGGATGAGGTCCCTCCTGTCCATGTAAATCTTATTCATTGTGATATAAAAGGCAAAACTGAACCTAAACCACCCCATCTGTGTTTTCTCCTATCTACAAAACTGTGCTTACCTGTCACTTGAGGGACGTAGGGGATTGAAAGACGCTCAGCGTTGTATCCTGGCGCGACCAGGCACTCCGCCAGGTCAACCGTCTGGAAATATAGGCTCCGGTCTTCCTTCTCAAGACAATTTGGAAGCCTGAAGAGGAAGGAAAACCATAGTGAGAGAGCTAAATTTAATGCTAATTCCAGGTAAAGCTATCTTATTTGCTATGACAAAAACAGAGCCATACATTTATGTGGTAGTGTGGTAACTTGAGGCATGGAGAATGGTTAATGAGTGACACAATGAATGGTAGGCTATATTAAAGACAACCACACACTCTTTGCAAACAGTGCCTTCAGAAAGTATTCATACCCCTTGACTTAATCCACACTTTGTTGTGTTACAGCCTGAATTCTAAATCGGTTTTGTCACCCATCTACACACAATATCCCATAATGACATGTGAAAACATGTTTTTAGAAATTTTTGCAAATTAATTGAAAATGAAATACAGAACAATCAAATTTACATCCACTGCCGCTCAAAAGTTTGGGGTCATTTAGAAATGTCCTTGTTTTAGAAAGAAAAGCACATTTTTTGTTCATTAAAATAAATCTCAAATTGATCAGAAATACAGTGTAGACATCGGTAATGTTGTAAATGACTATTGTAGCTGGAAATGTCAGATTTTTTATGGAATAGCTACATAGGCGTATGGAGTCCCATTATCAGCAACCATCACTCCTGTGTTCCAATGGTGTTAGCTAATCCAAGTTTATCATTTTAAAAGGCTAATTGCTCATTAGAAAACCCTAGTACCTGCAACACACCAGTCTCAACGTCAACATTGAAGGGGCGACTCTGGGATGCTGGCCTTCTAGGCAGAGCTCCACTGTCCAGTGTCTGTTTTCTTTTGCCCATCTTAATCTTTAGTTTTTATTGGCCAGTCTGAGATATGGCTTTTTCTTTGCAACTCTGCCTAGAAGGCCAGCATCACAGAGTCGCCTCTTCACTGTTGACGTTGACTGGTGTTTTGCGGGTACTATTTAATGAAGCTGCCAGTTGAGGACTAGACACTCTAGTGTACTTGTCCTCTTGCTCAGTTGTGCACCGGGGCCTCCCACTCCTCTTTCTGTTCTGGTTAGAGCCAGTATGCGCTGTTCTGTGAAGGGAGTAGTACACAGCGTTGTACGAGATCTTCAGTTTCTTGGCAATTTCTCGCATGGAATAGCCTTAATTTCTCAGAACAAGAATAGAGTGACGAGTTTCAGAAGAAAGTTATTTGTTTCTAGACATTTTGAGCCTGTAATGGAACCCACAAATGCTGATGCTCCAGATACTTAACTAGTCTAAAGAAGGCCAGTTGTATTCCTTCTTTAATCAGCACAACAGTTTTCAGCTGTGTTAACATAATTGCAAAAGGGTTTTCTAATGATCAATTAGCAGTGAAAAATCATAAACAATGTGCCATTGGAAGACAGTAGTGATGGTTGCTGATAATGGGACTCTGTACACCTATCTAGATATTCCATTAAAAAAAATCTGCAGTTTCCAGTCATTTGCAGTCATTTACAATATTAACAATGTCTACACTGTATTTCTGATGTTGTTTTAAAAATGGACAAAACAAATGTGCTTTTCTTTCAAAACAAGGACATTTCTAAGTGACCCCAAACTTTTGAAAGGTAGTGTAAGTATTCACACCCCTGAGTCAATACTTTGTAGAAGCACCTTTGGTGGCGATTACAGCTGTAAGTGTTTTGGGGTACATTTCTAAGAGCTTTGCACACCTGGATTATACAATATTTGCCCATTATTCTTTAAAATTTCTTCAAGCTCTGTCAAGTTGATTGTTGATCATTGTTAGACAGCCATTTTCATGTCTTGCCATAGATCGTCAAGCCGATATAAGTCAACACTATAACTGGGCCATTTAGGAACAGTCAATGTCTTCTTGGTAAGCAACTCCGGGGTAGATTTGGCCTTGTGTTTTAGGTTATTGTCCTGCTGAAAGGTGAATAGTCTCCCAGTGTATGTTGGAAAGCAGACAACCGTGTTTTCCTCTCGGAATTGTCCTGTGCTTAGCTCTATTCAGTTAATTTTTATTTAAAAAAAAACAACCTCCATAGTCCTTGCAATGACAAGCATACCCATAACATGATGCAGCCACCACCATGCTTGAAAATATGAAGTGATGTATTGTGTGGGATTTGCCAAAACCTAAAGTTAATTTCTTTGCCACATCTCTGGCAGAATTACTTTAGTGCATTGTTGCAAACAGGATGCATGTTTTTTATTCTGTACAGGCTTCCTTCTTTTCAATCTGTCATTTAGGTTAGTATTGTGGAGTAACTACAATGTTGTTGATCCATTCTCAGTTTTCTCCTATTACAATCATCATACTCTGTAACTGTTTAAAAATCATTTTTTTTTAAATATATTTTTTAATCATATAGAATCCTATAGGATTTTGTATCCACTCTATCAGAATCGTATTGGAATCATATTGGACTACCTTTTTTCCTAATGGAAATCAAAAGTTATCCTGTTGGATCCTATAGGTTTTTGATAAGAATGGTAGGATTTTGTCTCCCCAATCAGAATATCATTAGAACTTTTTTTTTCTTAATTGAACCCATTAAATTATAGTTTGTTGTCATTAGTTCCAATATAATACAACATTTTCGTTGATCGGAAAACAACAGTTGTATATTAATTTCTGTTTCATTCACCTGTAAGAAAACCTTTGTCTTCAAAAGTGACTGATGACTTCACTGATAGGCTAAGTAACGCTGCGAGCTAGTGCGAACTCGCCACCTGTGGCTGTGCAGAGAATCTCCGGTTTTCTAACATTGTTGTTCTAACTGTTTTAACCTTCACTGTGCATGAATGCAACAACTGTGAGTACAGAATTTGTTTCCTTATGTTTCCTGACGAAGTGGTCAATGTTTTAGTCATATTTGTCATTGGACAACATTTTATGCACTCATTTTATGCTAACTAAGAAACCACTGTTAGCCACATATTGCCTGTCAACTGACTAGCTAGCTAATTGGATGTGGTCAAACCGTGGGCTTGTGTAATGTAGTAATGCATACTGTCCACGTACAGGAAATTAGCGCAATATATAATATTATACATTTCAATATATGCTGATAGTGTACACATGTATATTTCAATTTAGGCTGATAGTGAACCCATTTCTCACTAGTTTAACCATTTCTAAAGTTAAAAAGAGCTCTTAAGCACAATTTAACCGGGCGCACTAGAAAGAGCTCCCATAATGACTGTGCAGCAGCCCGTTCATTCACCCTGCCTACTTATTATAACCGGTCAAGGCATAGTGTTGATATTATTCTATTCATTGCTATTTTAGACCATATTGTATGGACAATCTCACAGCTAAATATGGCACAGAAACAGCCTCTTTCCCGTGTTTCCAGATCTCTGCCTACTCACACCAGTGGCAATTCCCTGAGGTTCTCAACCTCTTCAGCACACCATCACAATATAGGAAAGATTAAAGGCTGCAAGTTCATTTGCAGTATGATCAATTGAAAAATCTTATCAGATTTTGGAACCAGTCTTATTGGATAAAATCCTATAGGATAGGTTCCAAAATCTGATTGGATTTTCTATTGGAATCCTATAGGATTTTTTGACTCGGGTTTCTTTGTGTGTCCTCATCCTTCGGCAATTACCACCATATTTTAAAGGTATGCTACAGGACTTTGGCAATAAAGCAATTTATTTACTTCCCCAGAGTCAAATGAACTTGTGGATACTATATTTACACTAACATTCAAAAGTTGGGACACACCTACTCATACAGGGGATTTAAAAAAAACTATTTTCTACATTGTGGAATATTAGTGAAGACATCAAAACTATGAAATAACACATATGGAATCATGCAGTAACCAAAAAAAAGTGTTAAACAAATCAAAATATATTTTAGATTCTTCAAAGTAGCCACCCTTTGCTTTGATGACAGCTTTGCACACTCTTGGCATTCTCTCAACCAGCTTCATGAGGAATGCTTTTCCAACAGTCAAGAAGAAGTTCCCACATATGCTGAGCACTTGTTGGCTTCTTTTTTTTCTTTCTTCTTCACTCTGCTGACCAACTCATCCCAAATCATCTCAATTTGTTTGAGGTCGGGTGATTGTGGAGGTCAGGTCATCTAATGCAGCACTCCATCACTCTCCTTGGATAGCCAATACACAGCCTGGAGGTGTGTTGGGTCATATATTATAAACCAGGTTTCCATCCAACCTTTTTATTCGAGTAAAGTACAGTACATGTCGGATAAAACATGTAATGACAGGCCTGATGGAAACAGCAAATTTGTCAGTAAACGTTCCAAATATTAATGACAAAAAATAAGTTAGACACGGTGGGATCTTTTTGAGTAATTTTTTTTTGTGAGAAATGGTGCTGGTGGAAATGATGTAAAAAAAACATAATATTGAAGTAAACTTGGAGTCACGCGATATGTTGTGTCGTCCTCCCACTACAACTCGTGAAAGCATCAACCCCACTCTTGTTTAGTGTTTTATGTATTGTAGACTCGTCAATAGAGATGCTAGCATGTTCCAGGGATTTCTGTAAGTCTTTAGCTGTCACTCTAGGATTCTTCTTAACCTCATTGAGCATTCTGTGCTGTGTTTTGTAGTTATCTTTGCAGGACAGCCACTCCTAGGTAGAGTAGCAATAGTGCTGAACTTTCTCCATTTATAGACAATTTGTCTTACCATGGACTGATGAACATCAAGGCTTTTAGAAATACTTTTGTAACCCTTTCCAGCTTTATGCAAGTCAATATTTCTTAATCTTTGGTCTTGTGACATCTCTTTGTTCGAGGCATGGTTCACATCAGGCAATGCTTCTTGTGAATAGCAAACTCAAATTTTGTGAGTGTTTTTTATAGGGCAAGGCAGCTCTAACCAACATCTCCAATCTCGTCTCATTGATTGGACTCCAGGTTAGCTCACTCCTGACTCCAATTAGATTTTAGAGAGGTCATTAACTCTTTTGGGATAGGGGGCAGCATTTTCACTTTTGGATGAATAGCGTGCCCAGAGTGAACTGCCTCCTACTCTGTCCCAGATGCTAATATATGCATATTATTATTAGTATTGGATAGAAAACACTCTGAAGTTTCTAAAACTGTTTGAATGATGTCTGAGTATAACAGAACTCATATGGCAGGCAAAAAACCTGAGACAAATCCAACCAGGAAGTGGGACATCTGAGGTTTGTAGTTTTTCAAAGCTTGGCCTACCAAATACACATTGAGATATGGATAAAGTTGCACTTCCTACGGCTTCCACTATATGTCAACCGTCTTTAGAAACTTGAATGAGGATTCTACTATAAAGGAGGGGCTCATGAGACCTCTTTGAGTCAGTGGTCTGGCAGTGTCTCAGTCTCATGACGCGCGCTCCCGACAGAGTTACCTCTCGTTTCAGTGCTTTTCTTCAGACAAAGGAATTCTCCGGTTGGAACATTATTGATGTTTTATGTTAAACACATCCTAACGATTGATTCCATACATCGTTTGACATGTTTCTAAAGGACTGTAATGGAACTTTTTGAGTTTTTGTCTGGACGAAGTGCTTGCGCCTCATGAAGATGCAATACTGGGCTGAACACGCTAACAACAAGTGGCTATTTGGACATAAATGATGGGACTTTATGGAACAAATCAGTCATTTATTGTCGAACTGGGATTCCTGGGAGTGCCTTCTGATGAAGATCATGAAAGGTAAGTGAATATTTATGGTGTTATTTCCAGCTTCTGTTGACTCCAAAATGGCAGATATTCCTCTGGCTGTTTTGGGTTCTAAGCGCCATTCTCATTAAGGAAAAGTCTATCTTTTATCAATGTTTATTATGAGTATTTCTGCAAAATCACCAGATGTTTTGGAATCAAAACATTACTGCACGTAACGCGCCAATGTAAACTGAGATTTTTGGATATAAATATGCACATTATCGAACCAAACATACATGATTTGTGTAACATGATGTCCTATGAGTGTCATCTGATGAAGATCAAAGGTTATTGATTCATTTTATCTATATTTCTGCTTTTTCTGACTACTATCTTTGGCTGGAAAAATGGCTGTGTTTTTTTTTACTTGGCTATGACCTAACATAATCACATGTTGTGCTTTCGCTGTAAAGCATTTTTGAGATCGGACACGATGGGTGGATTAACAAGAAGTGTATCTTTCATTTGCTGTATTGGACTTGTTCATGTGTGAAAGTTACATATTTCTAAAAAATATTTTTGAATTTCGCGCATTGCCTTTTCAGCGGAATGTTGTCGAGGAGTTCCGCTGGCGGAAGGATGCCCTAGAAAGGTTAACCTAGGGGTTCACATACTTTTTCCAACCTACACTGTAAATGTTTAAATGATGTATTCAATATAGACAAGAAAAATACAATAATTTGTCTGTTATTAGTTTAAGCACACTATGTTTGTCAAATTTGATGACCAATTGATGCAGAAATCCAGGTAATTCCAAAGGGTTCACATCATTTTTCTTGGCTAGCGTGCACGAGCCAGGACCAAAGAAGGGCACTCATGCCTGTATTTGGCCCAAACATAGACGGTCAGATTTGGTCCGGTCCAAATCTGAACCAATCATAGACATCTATGTTTCACAAGTTTGGACAGCACAATGCAGCACAGTGCAGTACAGCAGAGCAGAGTACAGTACACAGTAAAGTATAGTAGAGTACAGTAGAGCACAAGAATGCTGAAAAGTGTTAGGGCCTAATTTATTTATTTAAATTGACTGACGTCCTTATATGAACCGTAACTCAGTAGCATCTTTGAAATTGTTGCATGTTGCGTTTATATTTTTGTTCAGTGTAGGTCTGCATGCAAAGCAATGCACAACTCCAGATTTCTTACATACTCACTCACATTATTGTGAAGCAAAAGTCCCGACTTTAAATCTTTCTTCTTCTTCTTCACGCTACTCCTCTTACACGGTTTCAGCTAGAAACGCCAATCAAACTGTATAATGTGCACAACAGCCACTGACCGCAAAAGGAATGGATTTTTTTAGGCTGCATTACGACCACACAAAGGGGATGCCACCGTAAAATTTGAGCCATTATCAAGTGCTTGTCAAATTGTGAATGAGAGACTGAGTGTGTACAGCCTGCTCAAAAAAAACAAAGCAGAGCTCATGCCTTTCAAGCAACTTTTTTCAAATCATCATTAGAGTTGCATCATGCGGCAAATGAAGCATATAGGAGTACCTATTTCTTTGTTAAACCGCTCAACACAGAATAGCCGCATGTGCGCACTCCCTCAAATCGCTTGGAGAAAATATCCTTTCTATGTTATTCAGCTTTGTTCAATTGTAGTCTTCATTCCATTAAATAATATAAAATAATGCCACGGAATTCTAAGCAAATCCTGTCTGCTAAATTAACTAGTGTTGTGTCACGTCCACTCCTGCTCCTCCCCTTGACGTCGCTGGTTTACTAACCACCGGTCCTGGCAACTATCATTACACGCACCTGGCATCAATCATTACGTGTACCTGCACTTCATCATGAGGCACACCTGGACTCCATTACCTCACTCATTACCTCCCCTTTATCTGGCACACCTTTAGGTTCTTTCCCCAGGCAGTATTGTTTCTATGTCAAGACACTACTCCTATGTTGTATATTTTCATGTCCTTTGTTATATTAAACTTACCACCTGCTTCTCGACTCCCAGCGTCTACAATACAGAACACTGCCTCACAAAATGGAAGCAATAAGAAATCAGAACCTCTCCCAGACAGTTGATGAACAGGGATACCTACTTCGTCAACACCACGACCAGCTGGCGCAACTGGGGACGGCTATGGAAGAGGTTCTTCGCAGTGTTCAACATCTTGAACATACCCGAGAGGCGTTGCATTCAACTAGCGGAGGATACTCTACCACCATTCGACCCTGCACACCAGCCCATTCAGCAACCCGCCCTGGTCAGCGATGCCCGCTTGTCCCTCCTGGAGCCCCCACCACGACAGGTCCAATGTTGCCACGGTTATTTCTCTGCTGACTGGGCGAGTGTTGGAATGGGCCACGGCTGTCTGGGAGACAGGAGAGGAGGAGCTGGATTCATACAAGTGGTTCATGGCTCTGTTCAGAGGTATCTTTGATCATCCACCGGAGGGCAGGAGGACAAGACTGCTGCAGAGCACGCACTCCCCTTCCGGACAGTAGCAGCATCCAGCGGATGGAATAAGCCGGCGCTTCGTAAGCTATTCAGTAGAGGACTGCGCGAGGAAGTCCAGACGGAACTGGCCCGTCGAGACGACAACCTCTCCTTGGACACACTCACCGTGATGGCCATCTGTCTGGATAACCTACTTTAGGAGCGTCGGCACTCTCATCGCTTCACTCCATCCCTCAGTGACCACTCTGGATCAGAGCCTGAACCCATGAGAGAGCCTGAACCCGCTTCCCTGCGGCAAAGCGACACAGTCGGAGACAGCTGAGGCTCTCTCTCTATTGTGGTCAAGGAGGGCTCCAGCTACAGCAGTGTCCGGTACGTCCCAGCTCGGGATCCACAAGAGCCGAGGGATGGTCACGTGATTTTCCACTTCCTGGGGCAGGTGTGAGTATCTATCCCCTCTTCATCACTTTCTGCCAACCCCTTTTTTTGTCAATTGCACGTAGTCAACTGTCCCTTATGTACTGTTTCTACAGCGTTGGACTTCCGGGTATAAGCCTCATTCCTTCCATGGGCGGAGTACGCTTCCATGGGTGGAGTACGCACACAATTTGTTACGTTACTCCTCCTTACCAGGCTGACTCCCTTCTAGTGTGTTCTCAATTTTTAGCCAGCCCTGGCCCAGTGGAGCCCGGGACAGACTGAAGCTCCTGCAGTGGATGAGTGGTTCAGAAGCACAGAAGACATGTGGAAGACATGTTAGACTCCGTGTGCCGTCCACTGTCAGAAGGAGCAGGCAGACCGCCACCGCTGTGAGACTCTCGTGTTCCATCCTGGGGTTGTAGCACAAAGCCATTTGGCATAGCCAGATCAGGACGTAACATACGTGTAACACAGACGCTGGAGGTCTGGAAGCAAGTACAGGGGGTGAATTTAATACAAAACAAGAGTAGCGTCTGGACATGAGAAACATAACTAATACTGCCTGGGGCAAGAACCAAAGGGAGTGACAGGGATATAGGGGAGTCTCATGAGCCGCAGATGCACGTAACGATGGTGGCAGGTGTGCATAATAAGTAAACTGGCGACAATGAGCGCCAGAGAGGGGTAGACATGACAATAGGGATAACTCAGACTATGCTATTCTGTTCCTCTGAAATAGACTAAAGTTTCTTCATATCATGCTTATTTAGATCTGTCTAAAATAATAAAATATAGGCTATATTACATGGATTTATTAGACTTTTTACATCTTCCAAAGGTCTGCATCAGTGGCTTTGTAGGCTGTGTGTGGAAGCCAGGAGATGCTTAATGTGTTTTTGTTAATTAACGATCAATTACCGTGAAACAGACAGTTATTTGCTAGACAATCACTGTCTGACAAAGTGTTGTGACCGCCACAACCACACAACTCCAGACCACAACAACTGACCAAACAACTCCTGACCACAAAACTACTGACCAAATCGAATGGCCACAAGTACTGACAACAACCACACAACTACTTACCACAACCACACAACTACTTACCACAACCACACACCTACTGACCACAACCACAAACCTATTGACCAAAACTACCGTCCAAGAGTATAGACCAAAAATACTGACCACAATCACTGAGCAAACCCACACAACTACTGACCACAACTCGTGCCAACAATTACTGACCACAATCACACAACTACTGACCACCACTACAGAACCTCACAACTACTGACCTCCACTACCAGCCAAAAGTACTGACCAAAATCACTGAGTAAAACCACACAACTACTGGAAACAACTACTGAACCACAACTAAATGACCAACCACACATCTACTGACCAAACACAAAACTACTGAACACAACCATACAACTACTGAATCACAACTACTGAACATAACCACAAAAACCTACCACTACTACTGACCTAACTTTTGGCCACAAACATACAACTACTGACCACAACCACACAGTACTACTGACTACTACTGACTAGGGATGGGGCATTTTAAATTCTTTAAATTTGTACTTCTCATCCATCGCATGAGAGAATATTTCAACAAATCTGATCAATGAATATTTGAATGCAAGGTGAAGAGGAGGTCAGTGCATGAAGGGTAGCTGCCAAAAGATCTGGAGTCAGTAGGCGACCAGACGACACTTACGGACACTTCTCTCTGAAGATGTGCTCAGGGAGGAGGTAAGGGGCCCCCAGGTTCCTCATCTCAATCACCTAGAAGAGTAGAGTGGGATGGAGAGACAGTAAGAGATTGAGGGAGGGGGAGGGGGAGAGAGAGAGAAGTAAATGTAAACAGATTATTGTGGATGCTGTTACTACTGGCCTACAGACAACTCATAATTTTTTTTTTTTTTACCTTGCTGACGTGTTGACAGAAGGCTGGGTTGGCGATCATCTGACTAAGAAAGTTCAGGTAGGCCGCCACCAGTGCCATGATGCCACAGCGGATGACCATGGGCATGTTCTCCTCATTAGCCAAGGACATATCCTGCAACCAATGAAAAGCTTTAGAAATATGCTACACAAGGGCTTGTTTTGCAACAGATAGAAAGGGGAAAAAATGGATTGTCCAGAGAAGAGAAAATGTGCCTTTGGCTTTAGTGTGGCATAGAGCACATTACAACAGCTCTATGGCTAGCTAGCTATCTTATAGAATTCTATGCTAGTTGCAATTAATTCAGTCAGGCATTCAACTAATATTTACATTCAATCCACAATGAAGGGAGTTTGCAACCACCTGACTCAGGGTCATGTTCATTACAGCACATCAGTGAAAATGAAAATGAACGTTTCTTATTGGATAGTATCAGCAGGATTGGATAGGTTACATTTTAAATGTAATCTGTTACTAGTTACCTGCCACATTTTTATCCATAACTTAACTTTTGGGTTACCTAAACTCAGTAACAATCTGATTACTTTCTGTTACTTTTGGAGTACTTTCCCCTTAAGAGGCATTAGAAGAAGACAAAAAGAATCCATCAAACACATTTAGCGTGTCATCATAGTGGTCCTTGACTTGTGGTCAGACTCAGGTGGAACAAACAAACGTACACGTTTTTTCAATGCTGAATTGAATGTCACTGAGAAAACAGAAAGGTGTCAATGCATTTTTTATAAACATCCTTTCTGAATTTAAAAGTCATCTAAGATGTAATCTAGTTTTTACAAAGTATCTCTAATCTGATTGGAACATTTTTGCTGGTTTGTGTAACCAATTACAGTTACTGTTTTTCTAATCAGATTACATGTAATCAGTTACTCCCCAACCCAGATAGTATCTTCCCCCTTCAGTCTGTTTTGGAGTATTTTCTTCAATTTTGTGTCTACTGAACACAAACTTGTTGCACTGCAACAATTCTGAGAGGACATCACTGGCATTTGTATCTGAGGCATTGACTGATCAAATCAAGCTCCTCAAAAGTATTTACTCCCATTCAATCACAGCTGATATCATTTCGCCACAGCTTCACATGTTGATAGGGCTATTGTAAGTAGTAATTCTGTGCCTGTTAATTTAATTTCAATTGATAGCTCTGTTAGCACCCTTAAGAAACCCACTGTCGTTAGCGCAACCTATGCTATTAATAGCTTTGTACCAAGCTATCATTTTGCTACATATGATCATAAGCATAGGAGTATTGTCAATAGACATCTTGTGCACACTATCCTGAATTCTACTATTAGCTCTGTACATTTTGAATCCAACCAGGAAGCCTATTGTGGCAAGCTCATACAGTTCTATTGACCAGTGTCACCATGGATACTCCTGCTGTTTTCAAACCTCGCAGAGGGCTTGGACTGATACATATAAATGTGTAAACTGGACTTTCTGGATGTCTGAGAGTATGACACAAGCCCAGACGTTCTGGTTATCTCAGAGACTTGGCTGAATAATTTGATTATGGATAAGGACGTTGCTATTGCGGACAAGAGAAAGGACGAGGGGTTGCTATTTATGTAAGATCTTCTCTTACAGCATCATGCACTCGTAGCATCTTTGTCACCAAAATGTGTGAGCTGTTGGTTATAAAAATGGACTTATGCCAAATTATGCATATATACACTACCGTTTAAAAGTTTGGGGTCACTTAGAAAAGTCCTTGTTTTTGAAAGAAAAGCATATTTTTTGTCTATTAAATAACAATATGTATCAGAAATACAGTGTAGACATTGTTAATGTTGTAAATGACTATTGTAGCTGGAAACGGCAGATTTTTTAAATGGAATATCTACATAGGCATAGAGAGGCCCATTATCAGAAACCATCACTCCTGTGTTCCAATGGCACATTGTGTTAGCTAATCCAAATGTATCAGCTTAAAAGGCTAATTGATCCTTAGAAA
This sequence comes from Oncorhynchus clarkii lewisi, assembly GCF_045791955.1. Classification (NCBI taxonomy): domain Eukaryota; kingdom Metazoa; phylum Chordata; class Actinopteri; order Salmoniformes; family Salmonidae; genus Oncorhynchus; species Oncorhynchus clarkii. The sequence continues at coordinate 2,079,370 of NC_092174.1, forward strand.
CCCCTTTTGTAATAGTTAGCACAGCTGAAAACTGTTGTGCTGATTAAAGTATTAATACAACTGGCCTTCTTTAGACCAGTTGAGTATCTGGAGCATCAGCATTTGTGGGTTTGAATGCCCAGAAACAAAGAACTGTGGTCTACATTTTTTTCTGATTTCTTTTGATTTTCCCATGATGTCAAGCAAAGAGGCACTAAGTTTGAAGGTAGGCCTTGAAATACATCCACAGATACACCTCCAATTGACTCAAATTATGTCAATTAGCCTATCAGAAGCTTATAAAACCATGACTTCCTTTTCTGGAATTTTCCAAGCTGTTTAAAGGTACAGTCAATTTAGTGTATGTAAACTTCTGACATACTGGAATTGTGATACAGTGAAATAATCTGCCTGTAAACAATTGTTGGAAAAATGACTTGTGTCATGCACAAAGCAGATGTCCAAACCAACTTGCCAAAACTATAGTTGTTAACAAGAAATTTGTAGAGTGGTTGAAAACGAGTTTTATTGACTCCAACAGAAGTGTATGTAAACCTCCGACTTCAACTGTATATGGCTCAATGACACTACTATCTCCCAATACTTCAAACCGAGGAGAAAATTAAAGTTGATCCATAATGCCATAATGTCAACCAGTGCATGAGAGGAAGCAAATTCTGTCAAGTAGTCTGTGCTAACATTTCAACATACTAAAGGCTATTTCTCATAATATCAACATCTTCTCGTTATAGCGTTATCTTTCTTGTTGTAAATATGAATTCCTACAAAAACAACTAAAAGCTGGTATCGTTGCTAAGGCAATGTTTTGTTGACAGTTTTTTTCCCTCCCATCATTATGAATAAATTACATTGACTTTACTAAAATGTGTCCTGTGAAACAATGACTGATGCCACAGGACACCTATTACCTACATACACATTGCATGGCAACAATTGCAAACCAAAACTCACTCACGGATATGAAATTGCACACGTACAAATCTCAAGTTAGGATTCAGCCCCAAATCACCAAAAACCTCTGAAGTTACACCACGCTATCAGTGTCTTCCGTCCTACCTGCAGGGCAAGAGCCAGCCTGATGAGGTCCACCACCACCTCCTCATTGGCCAGCTCAATGGTGAGCACGGCCAGGGTAGTGAAGAGCAGCTCAAAGTTCTTGTGACCGTTGTCCTCCTCCTTACAGCCCAGGTAGATGTGACGATACAACTGCTGCCCATGCTGAGAGGAGAGGAAGGGAGGGATGGATGAATGTGTAGATGGATAGAAGGAAAGAAGAATGATTGGGTAGATGGATGGCGAGAGAGAGACTAATTATTTTAAATAAACAAATAATAACTTCATATTCTTGTAATTTGGGCATGTCATTTACCAGTCCCTCAATATCTTCAGATTTAGTCATTTGTCTTTGGCAACATACGGTACACAAATGCATTTCACAGAATTGAACAATCGAAGAGCCGGAATTTCATAACTAGAATGGTCATGACGGTCATTCTAATATGTGCATTTGACAACATTTCTATGTGTAAGACAACAGTTGCCTGGCCAGCTAATGGCCCGCCCAACCCTAAACTACATTGAAACTAATTTCACACATATAATAATAGATATATATTGACAATAGTCTGACGGGTGACAAAATTATCAATTGTCAAATTGAGAATTAAATGACCAGCATTGACAAAGGGAATGGAGCTTACCAAAAAGCATTTTCCCCTACCAGCTGTGCTGCTTCTCCGTGCAGCACGCACAGCACAACTGGTAGGGGAAACCGCTCGAGTCGCATAAAATGGAATATAACGTTGTGTATAAAGTTCAGAAATACAGAGTTTCATGTATACAAAATCGAAATCATTTTCTGTTTTTAAAAGGATGTATTTGGGTGTTTTTGGAGCCATTGTACATGTTTTTCTGTAGCCCCCCTACTGTAGAACAAGCAATGAGGTAGTTTATTGTGGATGTGGTAGGTTTCCAAGCGAAATCCCCCCCCCCCCCAAAAAAAGTGTCTGGACCCTTCTATAACATGTAATTTACATACATTTATATTTAGTTGTAAAATAGTGAACAATCCTTTAAATATGCATATGGACATTTTGACCGTCACGATGCTTGAGGTAGAAATGCTCTGAAAGTTTTAGTAATTTATGATATCTCCAAATTACTGCTGGAGTGGAACATACACATACAGTATTTAGGAAAAGTCAGGGACAGGTGGGTTCAAGGTATTTATTGAAATTAAGTTACTGAAAGAAAGAAAAAGTCATTACAATTGCTACGAATTTGAGTATTTCGAACCATTGAGGAGACGGCAAGAGAGAAAGATGAAAAAAATCTGTCAAACCAATGAAAGAGAGTAGGTGTTTAAATAACTGATAGAGAGAGAGTGAGAACGAGTGAGAGAGTGAACGAGAGACAGAGAGACTGAGGGAAAGAAAGAAAAATCAATGTCCATGGAACAGACTAAGGATGCAAAGGTACACAGTATGTTATCGAACCGTTCGGTACACCCCCCCCACGGTTCAATACGCACACGTGAATCGCGGAATTACGGTATGCCTATCATATTCCTATAATTTCCAAAACGTGTTGATTGCGCTGAAGACTACAAGCATGTTGTACATTCAGATCCACAGAACCAGACGCGCAGCTTGTGGCCGTTACGGGGCTCCTGAGGGCTGACAAACTTTACTCCACAGCAATGTCTCAATGTAGTGACCGCAACCCCATCCCCTTTCAACAACGAATGGATGATTTGCAATGACATCTCAGTAGGAAACCTCCCTCAGAGGGGCCTCATGAAGAGTGGGGAAACTAAAAACAATTATTCTCTGAGCGCCAATGGCGAGCGCTAGCGAAGAGGCACCTTCCAAACACAATTTGCAACAAATTCAGAAACATAAAGAAATAATGAAAGCAGTGGGAGTATTCATAGCCAAAGATCTGCAGCCCTATTCAGTGGTTACTGACTCGGGATTTCGTCACCTAATGATTGTTTTATTTTTACCGCGTTACAATGTCCCCTCCCGCACATATTTCAGCAGCAAAGTAATTCCCAAACTCTGAAACATCACGGAGAGAAAATGAAAAGGAATTGACACAGACACCCTATCTAGCTTTCTCCACTGATAGTTGGACCTCCAGAGCAACTCCAAGCTACCTCACTGTGACGGTTCACTATGTACTGGATTGGGAGATGAAGAGCTACAGGTTGTCAAAACTAAGAAGCACTTTTAATTGTAATGTTTTCTCCCTTCGATTTCATACAGTAGAGACAGAAACCAGGCCTAGTCAGTCAGGCTGCCATTTTTCTGAAAGGAACGTTTGATTTGTCTATAGGCAAAATAAAGAGTTAATTGTTTATTAAAGGGTGATGTGTTTAAATTTTTTTCTTAAATATAAAGATACCGAAACCGTAACGTTACAGTGGACCACAAACGGTGATACATACAGAACCGTGGGCCCACTGTACCTGTACATTCCTAGAACAGACAGAGCTAAATATAGCGCCAGACTTTCAATAAGGCCAGAGACGGGTAAATGTGACTGTGGAGCAATGAGGGAGATGCAGCACTGTGAACGAAGAACCCACATTTGCACAATCACTCAACACATCACAAGCTTTAGTAAAGTGGACAACATCACTGGAGCAAATACCTAAAATAGCCAACCAAAGATGATTGCATCGAAAATAAAAAAAACTTGTTTCTGAGTCAGCGAGCAGTGTCACCATCTTTAACGAAAGAGGAGGTGGTGGGGTAGTTCCTTATTAATTTAGTCAGATATTCAAATACACACTCGATGGCTCATGAAAATAACTTGAAGCCATGACCTAAAAATAACCAACCTACAAGACTGCCTCTGACACTTAATAGCCTTAAGCAGGGTCGTGTTCTGTAGGCAAGAAATGTTAGAAAACGGTCCGAAACTGGGTGAAGAAGTGAGGTACTATTTGGTATTTTATTAGGATCCGCATTAGCTGTTGCGAAAGCTGCAGTTACACTTCCTGGTGTCCACACAAAACATGACACAATACAGAACATTAATAGACAAGAACAGCTTAAGGACAGAACTATATACATTTTAACATATCCAATAAGAAACACTCACTTTCTGTTTAAAAACATTTAGCTGCATGTTGTTACCTAGCACCCTAATCAACACGACCCAGCTGGAGACATAGCTCTACTTATTATCTTCCTCTGACAAAGGCAGATTGAGCTCCATTAATTAGCCTTGACAGTGGCAGCGATAGCATGAACGCTAAATGCTGCAATGTATTCGGTGGCAATAGTTTCTTTATGGGGGACTTGGAAGAGTCGAGGGTAAATGTTAAATGTTGTGGAGCATATCGCAGCTAGGGGAGCCTGTACTATGGGCTCTGTGTGGATGACATTGTCTCTAGACTATGTTCAGCTTACCTTCCTCATATACAGTGGGGTCTAAAATTATTGGATTCATTGTTAAAGATTAGCAAAAAACATTATAAAAAACGATTTATTTTGATAATACAACCAACGCAAAAGAACAGTTGTTTTGAAGTTATTCACAATGTTTAAGGGTTTATTAAGGGTTTATGAAACATTTATTTCCACATTGCCTTTTACAGGTGTCCTTTGTATTGGTGTAGACTTGACGGACTAAACTGGATATTCTCTGGTAGGCACAACCTACCTGTCACCCCTACAAACAACAACCTCCAGTCAAAACCGTTACAGTACGCTTACCATCCACTACATCCCTGATGCCAAACCTAAACTCTTCGAACACACATCTCTTAAAATCAGCTAGACATTGGGACCTCAATAAACTGAATCAGGCATGTAAGTGCTGGGCTGGAACAAAAGCCTGCATCGCTCTATGATGTTCGGATTGCTTATCTGCTTATCTGATTGCTTATGTGGTATTGGCAGGGAGGTGTGGAGTATTGAAAATTAGCCCGTTTGCAAAATCTGGCACATTGACAGAAATGTTGATTAATGTGCAACGTCCCCATCAAATAAACCTAACAAAGTAAAGTAGAATAGTGTCTGTTTATTACACTGCAATAAGGCACAACTACCAACAAAGAGGACAGAGCAGCCAGGTCGTTCAAGACTGATGTCAAAATTGTCCTGAGGACGTCTGGAAATGCCTTATAAAAACAGCCACTAGGGGCAACAGTTATTACCATCAAGTAGGCATAGGTTTTGTAATCCAATGACTCTGGATTGCGTGTTCGATTCCAGTCATGGACATTTGTTTTTTATTTTTTATTTTAACCCTATCACAAACCTTAACCCTTACCTTAACCATTTGGAATGAGTGTCTAAACTGATCCCTTACATTAACCATTTGGAATAAGTGTCTAAACCTAATGTTCTAACCCTATCACAAACCTTAACCCTTACCTTAACCATTTGGAATGAGTGTCTAAACTTAACCCTTACCTTAACCATTTGGAATGAGTGTCTAAATTTACTGTTCAAACCCTATCACAAACCTTAACCCTTACCGTAACCATTTGAATGAGTGCCTAAACTTAATGTTCTAACCCTATCACAAACCTTAACCCTTACCTTAACCATTTGGAATGAGTGTCTAAACTTAACCCTTACCTTAACCATTTGGAATGAGTGTCTAAACTTAACCCTTACCTTAACCATTTGGAATGAGTGTCTACATTTACTGTTCAAACCCTATCACAAACCTTAACCCTTACCGTAACCATTTGAATGAGTGCCTAAACTTAATGTTCTAACCCTATCACAAACCTTAACCTTAACCATTTGGAATGAGTGTCTAAACTTAATGTTCTAACCCTATCACAAACATTAACCCTTACCGTAACCTTTTGAATGAGTGCCTAAACTTAATGTTCTAACCCTATCACAAACCTTAACCCTTACCTTAACCATTTGGAATGAGTGTCTAAACTTAACCCTTACCTTAACCATTTGAATGACTGCCTAAACTTAATGTTCTAACCCTATCACAAACCTTAACCTTAACCATTTGGAATGAGTGTCTAAACTTAATGTTCTAACCCTATCACAAACATTAACCCTTACCTTAACCATTTGGAATGAGTGTCTAAACTTAACCCTTACCATAACCATTTGGAATGAGTGTCTAAACTTAATGTTCTGACCCTATCACAAACCTTACCTTAACCATTTGGAAAGAGTGTCTAAACTTAACCCTTACCTTAACCATTTGGAATGAGTGTCTAAACTTAATGTTCTAACCCTATCACAAACCTTAACCCTTACCATAACCAATTGGAATGAGTGTCTAAACTTAATGTTCTAACCCTATCACAAACCTTACCTTAACCATTTGGAATGAGTGTCTAAACTTAATGTTCTAACCCTATCACAAACCTTAACCTTTACCTTAACCATTTGGAATGAGTGTCTAAACTTAACCCTTACCATAACCATTTGGAATGAGTGTCTAAACTTAATGTTCTAACCCTATCACAAACCTTAACCCTTACCTTAACCATTTGGAATGAGTGTCTAAACTTAACCCTTACCTTAACCATTTGGAATGAGTGTCTAAACTTAACCCTTACCATAACCATTTGGAATGAGTGTCTAAACTTAACCCTTACCATAACCATTTGGAATGAGTGTCTAAACTTAACCCTTACCTTAACTTAACCCTTACCATAACCATTTGGAATGAGTGTCTAAACTTAATGTTCTAACACTATCACAAACCTTAACCCTTACCTTAACCATTTGGAATGAGTGTCTAAACTTAACCCTTACCTTAACCATTTGGAATGAGTGTCTTAACTTAATTAACCCTTACCTTAACCATTTGGAATGAGTGTCTAAACGTAATGTTCTAACCCTATCACAAACCTTAACCTTTACCTTAACCATTTGGAATGAGTTGCTAAACGTAAGTTTCTAACCCTATCACAAACCTTAACCTTTACCTTAACCATTTGGAATGAGTGTCTAAACTTAACCCTTACCATAACCATTTGGAATGAGTGTCTACACTTAATGTTCTAACCCTATCACAAACCTTAACCCTTACCTTAACCATTTGGAATGAGTGTCTAAACTTAATGTTCTAACCCTATCACAAAACTTAACCCTTACCTTAACCATTTGGAATGAGTGGCTAAACGTAATGTTCTAACCCTATCACAAACCTTAACCTTTACCTTAACCATTTGGAATGAGTGTCTAAACTTAACCCTTACCATAACCATTTGGAATGAGTGTCTAAACTTAATGTTCTAACCCTATCACAAACCTTAACCCTTACCTTAACCATTTGGAATGAGTGTCTAAACTTAACCCTTACCATAACCATTTGGAATGAGTGTCTAAACTTAATGTTCTAACCCTATCACAAACCTTAACCCTTACCTTAACCATTTGGAATGAGTGGCTAAACGTAATGTTCTAACCCTATCACAAACCTTAACCCTTAACCTTGACCATTTGGAATGAGTGTCTAAACGTAATGTTCTAACCCAATCACAAACCTTAACCCTTACCATAACCATTTGGAATGAGTGGCTAAACGTAATGTTCTAACCCTATCACAAACCTTAACCCTTACCTTAACCATTTGGAATGAGTGCCTAAACTTAACTCTTAACTGAGCTTGTTGCAGTAAAGACCATTTGTGATCCATAGTGGTTTTCTATGGGGAGCTGTAATGGTGCGTTGCAAATGGCCCCAGCTTGTTATTTATTCGAAGACAAACGGATGGTAACACTGTCTGTGAAAATCAATTATTGCATCAGAGCTACTTATATGCTGCTTTACCTTTTACCACTGTCTATGAATGAAAAGATAGGGATTTTTATCACCCAAGCTAACGACTCATTCTACTAAGCATTATAAATGCAGAACTTCACTACGCAATCATAATGCATCACAAACAGGTAGTATAATGTGCAATACTGGAAGTGTATAATTTTTTAAGTACAACTTTTTAATTCACCTTTTTCATGAACCCAACGTCTTGTTTCGATATCTTCTCCCTCTTTATCTTCAAGGCCGCCACATTAGGAATGATCCTAACAAATTAGAGAAAGATTCAAACATGAAAGATATATATAGTCGTGAAAGTCACACCCCTTGCACAGTATTAAAAAGGACTGGATTTTTCCCCTACCGATTTTCACAACCAAATCCACACTTTCAAGGTGAAAGAAAATAATTAGTGATGCACTGATATGACATTTTTGGCCAATACCGATATCCGATATTTTCTTGTCAAAAAAAAACGATACCGATAACCAATATTTTTAATTTTAGTAGCCTTTTAAGCATTCTAGTACAGCTAAATAGTTAACACACACACATGGATGCAGCGGTCTAAGGCTCGGCATCTCAGTGCAAGAGGGCATCACTACTGGTTCGAATCTAGGCTCTATCACATCCGGCTATGATTGGGAGTCCCATAGCACAATTGGCCCAGCGTCGTCCGGGTTTGGCCAGGGTAGGCCATCATTGTAAAAAATTATTTGTTCTTAACTGACTTGCCTAGTTAAATAAATGTTACACACACACAAGTTATTTTGTTGGCATTTACGTATCTCCCCATTACCAGTAAAACATAATCAAAACCTATTTCTGTCACTTACTTGCTGTGCTGTTTAGTTGTTCATGTCGTTTCATTCTCAACCAGGATTTCTATGGAACGCCGCTTGGGTCTTTGCTATGGAACGCAGTTTGGGTCTTTGCGTGTCAAAATTAAAACAATGACCAGTAGATGGCACTATTTGACCTGTCAAATAAGCTTGTTGACCAATCAGGACCTGAATATGACTGCACGTCACATAATAATTTCATGCGTTCATACTTTTTTTTTAACATAGTTATTACACATGGATTACACTATCACTTGTATTTCATGTCACAACGATTCATCGATACATATGCTACGTACGATGCTGGTAAAGTTGTCTCGCGCACCTACAGTGCTGGTCATAAATGCTAGCTAGCTCATGGATGCAAATGGATGTGTTTTCTTCCCCCAAAACATATCAAGACGACAGTCTGATTCAGTAGCTATAGTTAGCTAGCTACCTATATAGCTAGGTGTCATCATCTAAAATAACCCTGATTTATAAGACAGTTTTTATTTGATTAATGGTGGACGGACCCATCTATGTGAAGCTAGCCACAATAAGGATCAGTCACAATAGTGGACTTTGCGGTTAGCCTTCAAAATAAAAGTATTGCATAATTCTACTATTTGTATTAATTTGCATCACTGTCAATTACATACTTTCTTTGAAGGCAAACCACAAATTCCACTATTGTGCCTAATCCTTATTGTGGCTCGCTTCACAACACATAACCCGGTCCGGTCGAGTCTCACTAGCCAGATGACGCTACTGGCTGCTTATAACGTTAGCTTTGGGCAACAGGGTTAAGTAGCTGGCTAGCTATTTATTTTCATGAACTGAAATTCAATTTCAATAGGTGAACAACAAGTGGCAACCTAGCTAATATTTACTCACAAGGATTTCTAAATCATTGCTAATAATAATGAAAATGACTGCAGTTTATACTGGTCATTGTTTTCAGGCTGATTATATTGGTGCTAGCTAGGTACCTCAGAAGTTGCGGTCGAACAAATGATGCTTTATTACCAAAATGGTACTGTAAACACATCGTTTGTGGCCCGTATTTGTACTTACTTACTGTATATTTTTTGACACGCAAAGACCCAAACGGCATTCCATAGTATGTATGTCTTGAAGCTAATAGCAGTGACACTATTACTGTTTAACTCCGGTTGGGCAACATCTGAAAAATAGCGCACGCAATAGCGCGTGTGTACCGGTGCTCGACCAGGCTGCGAAAGCCAACAGGGTTAAGTAAAAGTAGTTAAGTAGTTAAGTTTGTGCAAGGTTGGTAGAATCTTTATTTTATATATATATTTTTTTTGAATTTTACCAAGGGGTAAAATTAAAAAAAAATATATATATAAAATAAAGATTCTACCAACCTTGCACAAATCATAAAGCAAAAAATTATACAATTCTAAAATTGTTTTTGGTCAAAATTGCTCAAGCTCAGTAAAAGTAGTGGGTGATGTTGGCTTTCGCAGCCTGGTCGAGCACCGGTACACACTACCAAGTGTGCTATTTTTCAGATGTTGCCCAACCGGAGTTAAACAGTAATAGTGTCACTGCTATTAGCTTCAAGACATACATATGGACATATGGAATACATATGGAATGCCGTTTGGGGCTTTGCGTGTCAAAAAAAGATATCCAATTGTTGTACTATCTTGTCTCATCGCTACAACTCCCGTACGGGCTCGGGAGAGACGAAGGTTTAAAGTCATGCGTCCTCCGATACACAACCCAACCAAGCCACACTGCTTCTTAACACAGCGCGCATCCAACCAACAGTCACACCAATGCGCCGGAGGAAACACCGTGCACCTGGCCACCTTGGTTAGCGCACACTGCGCCCAGCCCGCCACAGGAGTCGCTGGTGTGCGATGAGACAAGGACACCCGTACCGACCAAGCCCTCCCTAACCCGGGCGACGCTAGGCCAATTGTGCGTCGCCCCACGGACCTCCCGGTCGCGGCCGGTTACGACAGAGCCTGGGCGCGAACCCAGGGACTCTGATGGCACAGCTGGCGCTACAGCGCCCTACAGCGCCCTTAACCACTGCGCCACCCGGGAGGCCCTGGTTGGTAGAATCTTATTCAAAATTATTCACAGCTGTAATGGCTGCCAAAGGTGTTTCCACCAAGTTTTAACTCTGGGGTCTTAAGACATACGCAATCAATACATCTTCATTGTATACATATTTTTTTTTTACTTTGAAAGAGTAGGTTGTGTAGATCTGGAGGAAAAAAAACGATATATTTAGATAAAATTTTAAGGCAGCATAATGTGAAGACTGTGCAAGGGTTGTGTAGAATTTCAACAGTATTACATTTTGGTAATTTAGCAGATGCTCTTACCCAGAGCAGCCTACAATCAAATAGCTCACAAAACTTAAGATAACGTACAACCTCAAACCAAACAACTAAAAGCAATCGGGGGGTGTATGCACCCTTGCGGAACACCCGACAACGGCAGTGGGAATTTTGACAACAGCTGTTACCTGATGCCCCGCAGCTTGGCACGGTTGTCGTGGCGATCGATGATGTTGAGCAGGATCTCAAGGACCAACTGGCGAAGCTCGCAGTCCTCCATGAGTGAAATGGAGAAAAGTGGGTCCAGGAAGGGTGCGGGCAGCGCTGCCACCATGGTCTTGGACTTGAAACCAGAGGTCACCTGAGGTACATCAAAGATGTCAGGGGGAAAGGTCAGTCTTGATCACAGTCTATATATATCATGTGTTAATATCATACCATGTACAATTTATGATAAAGTATACATTCCATACATCTATTTCATGATATACATTTCTGGATAAATGTCTTGGTATATGTATATTTCATGGTTGAAGGGTGTTCGAGAGTACACTCCAGCATATTTCCACACTCCATCAATCAAACGTAATTGACAGGTGGCAGGTGTTTATTGCATCGCCACCACCGACAGACTGGCGAGTTTGCCATCATTCACAATAAACCGACTTAAACTTTGAGCTCACCTTTCTCTTTCAATAACAGAGCATGCGAGTGGCCTGATCCGAGCAGATTTCAGATTGAGCAAAATGTCACTGCACTGTGACCCTTCTGTCTGGTCTACATGATGAGGTGACGAAAGGTGGTCACTGGTGTGTGTGTGTGTGTGTGTGTGTGTGTGTGTGTGTGTGTGTGTGTGTGTGTGTGTGCAGTAGCGGAATGGCAATATGGAGCACCAGGAAAATGTGCATCTGGGCGGGCCCAATGGTCCAATTATAGTGGGGGCTGAGAAGTTGAGCGACACGGGCCGGCCCACTGGTTCATCTCTTCCACCGGACCTGGCCCATTGGTCCATTCCTCCCTCTGTGCAGCTGCTGCAGTACTAGCCCAGCCCCCTTCCCTCACATACACACTGAAAGTGACATAGCCACGAGACGTTGATGTAGCTATCAATAGAAGTCAACTTACGCAAAATCCCAAATCAACATCGATAAGCAACACAGCAAAACACGTAAAGGTGGGGCTGAAAAGTTAAGGGACAAAAAAGTAAAGTCCCTTGGGTCAGATGCAGCCAAATGTAGGAAATTAACCGACTAATTATGTAGTGATGCTACTAGTGCCAGTGCCAATGCTAACGTCAATGTGCAGATAGCCCATGCAGAGGGGGATGCCGCAGCTGGAATTGTGAGCACAAGCAAAGTCTGTGCAGCCAAAGCGGTAGGCAATGGGGAGCCAACGTTACAGTTGTTGGTAATTAGCTAGCTAACCATATTAGCATAAATGTGCCATCAGTCAAAACATGGCGCCGACAGAGATGGTCACCTCGCTTCAGGTCCTTAGAAGTACTCCCTGTTTACCCATGACCATGCACGCTTCCAACTCAATCATCAAGTTTGCAGACGACACTACAGTGGTAGGCCTGATTATCAACAACGATGAGGCGGCCTACAGGGAGGATGTGAGGGTCCACGGAGTGTGGTGTCAGGAAAATAACCTTGCACTCAATTTCAACAAAACAAAGGAGATGATCATGGACTTCAGGAAACAGCAGAGGGTGTACCCCCCCCCCCCCCATCAACGGGATAATAGTGGAAAAGGTTAAAAGTTCCTTGGTGTACACATCACGGACAAACTGAAATGGTCCACCCACACAGACAGCGTGGTGAAGAAGGCACAACAGAGCCTCTTCAACCTCAGGAGGATGAAGAAATTTGACTTGTCATCTAAAACACTCATAAAGTTTTACAGATGCACAATCGAGAGCATCCTATTGGGCCGTATCACCGCCTGGTACAGAAATTGCATTGCCCACAACAGCAAGGCTCTCCAGAGGGTAGTGCGGTCTGCACAACGCATCACCGGGGGCAAACTACCTGCCCTCCAGGACACCTACCTACACCACCCAATGTCACAGGAAGGCCATAAAGATCATCAAGGACAACAACCACCTGAGCCACTGCCTGTTCACCCCGCTATCATCCAGAAGGCGAGGTCAGTACAGGTGCATCAAAGCTGGGACTGAGAGACTGAAAAACAGCTTCTATCTCAAGGTCATCAGACGGTGCAGCAGCCATCACTAACATTCAGAGGCTGCTGCCAACATACAGACTCAAATCTCTGGTCCCTTAAATAAATGGACTTAATAAAGGTATCTCTAGTCACTTTAAATAACTACAATTTAATAATGTTTACATATCCTACATTACTCATCTCATATGTATATACTGTATTCTATACCATCTACTGCATCTTGCCATCGCCATCGATCATCCATATATTTTTATGTACATATTCTATTCATCCCTTTACATTTGTGTGTGTAAGGTAGTTGTGAATTTGTTAGATTACTTGTTAGATATTACTGCATAGTCAGAACTAGAAGCACAAGCATTTAAATTAACATCTGCTAAGCATGTGAATGTGATTTGAAAACAAGACATCAAGAACAAGATACAACTAACTGAAATGAGCCACCTACGATTCGCCACATAGCAACTATGACAAGAAGCAGCCATCTGGCCATCCAGAATAACAACAACACACTGCCTTTTGCCCCATTGAAGTGTACACATTGTTTCCGTGACATTGTCAGCTAACCCATTTATCAGTCATTTTAAGCTCTATTCCTCAACTTTTGTTCAATGGGATCTACATCATATGATAAATATTTTCATCATATTTTTACTATGCACTTGAGCTTGTGTCCTCAAAATCAAATTATATTGGTCACATACACATATTTTGCAGACTATTGCGGGTGTAGCGAAATGCTTATGTTCCTAGCTCCAACAGTACAGCAATACAGAACAATACATACATCCCAAATAAAAATAAATATAGAAATATTAGAATGACAAATGTCAGAGAACGGAATATAAATATATGCATTCGGGAAACAACTTGAGTTGCACCCCCTTTTGCCCTCAGAACAGCCTCAATTCGTCGGGGCATAGACTCTACAAGATATAGAAAGTGTTCCACAGGGATGCTGGCCCATGTTGACTCCAATACTTCCCACAGTTGTGTCAAGTTGGCTGGATGTCCTTGGAATGGTGAACCGTTCTTGATATACAGGGGAAACTGTTGAGCATGAAAAACCCAGCAGCATTCTAGTTCTTGACACACTCAAAGCGGTGCGCCTGGCACATATTACCATACCCTGTTTAAAGGCACTTAAATCTATAGTCTTGCCCATTCACCCTCAATGGCACACACACAATCTATGTCTCAAATGTCTCAAGACTTAAAAGCCTTCTTTAACTTCTCTTCCCCTTCATCTACACAGATTGAAGTGGATTTAACAGGTGACATAAATAAGGGGTCATAGACTGACCAGGTAAAAGCTATGTCATGGAAAGGGCAAATGTTTTGTACACTCAGTGTATATGATGGTGTGTGCTGCCATCCTGTTAGAAGGTAACAGATTATTTTATTACAATGGTTAAGATGCATTTTCATTGTGTTCAATGGTGTTATTTGCCCCCTAGTGGAGCTTTCTGGTACTTAGACTGTACGCAAACAGGAAGTAGAGAATTGTTCTAACAGGAATAGTTATTTCCTGTCACGCTTCAGCCTTGGAAAATATTTGTTTGTAAGTTCGATTCAAGCATTTAGCTAATGATGATCATTTTGTTATTGATAGAGTTGCTTACATATCAATGTTGGTTGGTTGCATTTACTCACACAAATTGCAATGCCTTTCATGTATGTACAGTGCCTTGCGAAGGTATTCGGCCCCCTTGAACTTTGTGACCTTTTGCCACATTTCAGGCTTCAAACATAAAGATATAAAACTGTATTTTTTTGTGAAGAATCAACAACAAGTGGGACACAATCATGAAGTGGAACGACATTTATTGGATATCTCAAACTTTTTTAACAAATCAAAAACTGAAAAATTGGGCGTGCAAAATTATTCAGCCCCCTTAAGTTAATACTTTGTAGCGCTACCTTTTGCTGCGATTACAGCTTCAAGTCGCTTGGGGTTTGTCTCTATCAGTTTTGCACATCGAGAGACTGGAATTTTTTCCCATTCCTCCTTGCAAAACAGCTCGAGCTCAGTGAGGTTCGATGGAGAGCATTTGTGAACAGCAGTTTTCAGTTCTTTCCACAGATTCTCGATTGGATTCAGGTCTGGACTTTGACTTGGCCATTCTAACACCTGGATATGTTTATTTTTGAACCATTCCATTGTAGATTTTGCTTTATGTTTTGGATCATTGTCTTGTTGGAAGACAAATCTCCGTCCCAGTCTCAGGTCTTTTGCAGACTCCATCAGGTTTTCTTCCAGAATGGTCCTGTATTTGGCTCCATCCATCTTCCCATCAATTTTAACCATCTTCCCTGTCCCTGCTGAAGAAAAGCAGGCCCAAACCATGATGCTGCCACCACCATGTTTGACAGTGGGGATGGTGTGTTCAGCTCTGTTGCTTTTACGCCAAACATAACGTTTTGCATTGTTGCCAAAAAGTTCAATTTTGGTTTCATCTGACCAGAGCACCTTCTTCCACATGTTTGGTGTGTCTCCCAGGTGGCTTGTGGCAAACTTTAAACGACACTTTTTATGGATATCTTTAAGAAATGGCTTTCTTCTTGCCACTCTTCAATAAAGGCCAGATTTGTGCAATATACGACTGATTGTTGTCCTATGGACAGAGTCTCCCACCTCAGCTGTAGATCTCTGCAGTTCATCCAGAGTGATCATGGGCCTCTTAGCTGCATCTCTGATCAGTCTTCTCCTTGTATGAGCTGAAAGTTTAGAGGGACGGCCAGGTCTTGGTAGATTTGCAGTGGTCTGATATTCCTTCCATTTCAATATTATCGCTTGCACAGTGCTCCTTGGGATGTTTAAAGCTTTGTATTTATGCAACTTCAAATGTATAATTGTTGGGATTATTATGAATAAATGAGTAAACAATATACCCATTTTAAATATAATTGTAACTCAGTAAACTTATACTCTGTTTTATTATATCTGATTAACAATATGAGTACATAAGAAGGGATTGTGTGACACGGACAAGGAGTAATTAAAGTTAATGAACACCATTCCAACTAGGAAGAAACTAATGGGTTGGGGACTGTGTAAACAAATAAGGTCGTTAGCCTATGGTTGGCCCTACAGAAACTTAGCTCTGGGGTTTTTAGATAAGACAGTGAGTGCATTCCTAAGTTTTCTGTTAATTAGAACTGTCAGCTCAGTGGTGATTGATAATGTTGAGGGGTCAAAAGTTATCTGGGAGTGTGTTAGTAAGTTAGAATGAACTTTTCACCTCACTTTGTCCCGGTCGAGAGGAGGGGATTCTGTTAAAGCAATGAAATTACGTTATGATCTGTATATAAACTGTTGTTCGTGGTTAAGTGTCAGCGCGCTCCGAGAATAAATTCTGTTACCTATTATTGAAAGACTGGTCTGCGTCTATTTTATGCAAACAAGAATCTTAGAAATTCTCATAAAATAGATTAAGGGTTTTCAATTGATGAAAGCACATTGGCATAATTAAATTACACTAACAATAATGTACAGCTACAGTATGTTGGTGTGAATTAAATACTAAAGTATATTATTTTCTGTATTTTCACAACAAACGTTTTCAATATATTCATTCAAGAAAAGTTACGCATTGGGAGTTTTATTGAAGACTTAGTTGTTAGCTATCTGTCTAGTTTTGCATGGGAAAGCAACTCAAGGGCAGAATATGGTGTGTATAGACATTATGGACAATATATGAATAGAAAAGGTGTGTTCAGCAGTAATTATATAGGATGAGCCTTGACTAGAATAAAGTATATAGATAAACTTAAAAAAAGAAACGTCTCCTTTTCAGAACCCTGTCTTTCAAAGATAATTCGTAAAAATCCAAATAACTTCACAGATTTGTAAAGGGTTTAAACACTGTTTCCCATGCTTGTTCAATCAACCATAAACAATTAATGAACATGCACCTGTGGAACGGTCGTTAAGACACTAACAGCTTAGGCAAGGTAGGCAATTAAGGTCACAGTTATGAAAACTTAGGACACTAAAGAGGCCTTTCTACTGACTGAAAAACACCAAAAGAAAGATGCCCAGGGTCCCTGCTCATCTGCGTGAACGTGCCTTAGGCATGCTGCAAGGAGGCATGAGGACTGCAGATGTGGCCAGGGCAATAAATGGCAATGTCCGTACTGTGAGATTCCGGAGACAGGACGGACAGCTGATCGTCCTCGCAGTGGCAAACCATGTGTAACAACACCTGCACAGGAGCGGTACATTCGAACATCACACCTGTGGACAGGTACAGGATGGCAACAATAACTGCCCAAGTTACACCAGGAACACACCATCCCTTCATCAGTGCTCAGACTGTCCGCAATAGGCTGAGAAAGGCTGGACTGAGGGCTTGTAGGCCACCGGCAACAACATCGCCTATAGGCACAAACCCACTGTCGCTGGACCAGACAGGACTGGCAAAAAGTGCTCTTCATTGACGAGTCGCTGTTTTGTCTCACCAGGTGTGATGGTCGGATTCGCATTTATTGTCAAATGAATGAGCGTTACACCGAGGCCTGTACACTGGAGCGGGATCGATTTGGAGGTGGAGGGTCCATCATGGTCTGGGGCGGTGTGTCACAGTATCATCGGACTGAGCTTGTCATTGCAGGCAATCTCAACACTGTGCGCTATAAGGAAGACATCCTCCTCCCTCATGTGGTACCCTTCCTGCAGCCTCATCCTGACATGACCCTTCAGCATGACAATGCCACCAGCCATACGGGTCGTTCTGTGTGTGATTTCCTGCAAGACAGGAATGTCAGTGTTCTGCCATGGCCAGTGAAAAGCACGGATCTCAATCCCATTGAGCACGTTTGGGACCTGTTGGATCGGGAGGGTGAGGGCTAGGGCCATTCCCCCCAGAAATGTCTGGGAATTTGCAGGTGCCTTGGTGGAAGAGTGGTGTAACATCTCACAGCAAGAACTGGCAAATCTGGTGCAGTCCATGAGGAAGAGGCACTGCAGTACTTAATGCAGCTGGTGGCCACACCAGATACTGTTACTTTTGTATTTTTACCCCCCCTTTGTTCAGGGACATATTACTCCATCTCTGTTAGTCAAATGTCTGTGGAACTTGTTTAGTTTATCACAGTTGTTGAATCTTATGTTCATACAAGTATTTACACGTTAAGTTTGCTGAAAATAAACGCTGTTGATAGTGAAAGGACGCTTCTTTTTTTTCTGAGTTTATGAAGTGGGTTAAACAGTATGTAAACATTATTCAATTGACCAGTGTTCAATGACTATGTACATTGGGCAGCAGTCTCTAAGGTGCAGGTTTGAGTACCTTGTTGTAGCCTGCTAGTAACAGTGTCTAAAGTTAAGAGCAGGAGCTAGTGAGCTAGAGGTGACTATTTAACTGTCTGATGGCCTGGAGTTGTTTTTCAGTTTCTTGGTCCCAGGTTCGATGCACCTGTACCGTCTCCTATTATTATTTTTTATTAATATAATTCATTAATTTGATCAAATGACAGGGCTGCTTCTGTGTTGTTTGTATTTTAACAATATTGGGCCTTTATTATTCATTTTATTATTCTAGGCCACAGAGGTGTTTTTCCAGCCGCTCCCTTATGCCTTCAAAACACAACAACAAAGGCACATGGTATTCTACCTGTCAGTTGAAGCTGGAGTTGGACCTTAAAGTGATGAACTTCCACAGGTTTTATTTATTTATTTAACCAGGCAACTCAGTTAAGAACAAATTCTTATTTACAATAAAGGCCTACCTTGGCCAAACCCTGACGACGCTGGGCCAATCACGGCCGGTTATGATACAGCCTGGAATCGAATCAGTGTCTGTAAATGACATCTCTAGCACTGATATGCAGTGCCTTAGACCTCTGCACCACTCGGGAGCCAAGTAGGTGTAGGCTACTTTGTCTTGTCATCAAAACAAAAGGCATACACAATGCATCTTAATTTGTTATATCATTGTTGTACTGTTTTCAATAGGTTACCAGCAGATGCACAACCAGAACAGCCTGTTTGCATGGTGGACCATCCTGGCCTATACCCTATCTGCTGTCTCTTCATTGCAGAATACCATGATTATATACAGGGCAGACTATAGGCCTCTGCATCTGAGGCCAAACACAGTAAGCAATACTAAGTATACATGGTATTACTTGCTGTGTAAGGCCTCAGACACAATGGCCCATGGTATACTCTTCAGTATAATCCAAAAGTCTATTTCATCATTTTGTGAAATAGACTGTGATGATACTGGAGATTATAATTCTAATATTCTAATGAGTAAACACTTGAATTTTGTTTAAAGTAAATAAAGAAACCAGACAGCAATGTCAGGTTGTTGTCCTTCTTTATGAATTATCTACTGTTATTTACATAACATAATAAACAGATATACTGCAATTCAGTTTTCTTTATTGTAAACTACCAAAGTGCTCCACAGTTCCTTTGGAAAGTATTCAGACCCTTTGACTTTTTCCACATTTTGTTACAGCAATTTACACACAATACCCTATAATGACAAAGAAAAAACAGGTTTGTAGACATTTTTGCAAATGTATTAACAGAAATATCTTATTTACATAAGTATTCAGACCCTTTGCTCTGAGACTCAAAATTGAGCTCAGGTGCATCCTGTTTCCATTGATCATCCTTGAGATGTTTCTACAACTTGATTGGAATCCACCTGTGATCAATTCAATTGATTGTACATGATTTGGAAAATCACACACCTGTAAGGTCCCACAGTTGACAGTACATGTCAGAGCAAAAAGGAATTGTCCGTAGAGCTCCGAGACAGGATTGTGTCGAGGTACAGATTTGCGGAAGGGTACCAAAAAAGGTCTGTTGCATTGAAGGTCCCCAAGAACACAGTGGCTTCCATCATTCTTAAATGGAAGAAGTTTGGAACCACCTCTTCCTAGAGCTGTCCACCCGGCCAAACTGAGCAATCTGGGGAGAAGGGCATTAGTCAGGTAGGTGACCAAGAACCCGATGGTCACTGACAGAAATCTAGAGTTCCTCTGTGGAGATGGGAGACAACCAGACATGGTTGTCCTTCTGGAAGGTTCTCCCATCTCCACAGAGGAACTCTGGAGCTCTCTAGTCTTCACCAAGTAGCTCCCCATCAAAGGCATTTTCATTCAAGATGTCCATGATCTCATGGCCGTCCTCATCCTGCAGGCCTTCCTCAGGGATGAATGGAAGGGAATTGTGTAGTTATCAACCTGTTGGCAAGGTGACAAAAGTCAAATTGTACAATCCTGAAGGTTTGTACAAAATGTACAAAATGTGCGAAAACTTAACCATTTAATATCTGATAGTCCATAACTGAAATAATATACTCATGTACAGTACCAGTCAAAAGTTTGAAAATAGTAAAAATAAAGAAAAACCTTTGAATGAGTAGGTGTCCAATCTTTTGACTGGTACTGTATGCCTGTAGCAAAGTCTGACCAGCTATACCTACAGCCCGAGGTTCCATAAGCCCTATGATCTATCATAGGGGTTATATATTCATTCAACTATTTTTTAGGAATCATATCACAGATAAACATACACCCTAATGAGAGATTGTGCTCGCTAATAATCATAATAGCTTCCCTCTCTCTTCTGGCTGGCAGGCTAGTAGCTACAAATCCAATTGCAAGCAAGTTAGTTTTAGCTCCAATACCTAATGACATACTGTCAAAGAAAACACAAACATAAAAAAATGACAAGACTATCTAGATCAAGTAGGCTACCTTGGTCCGTTGGGTGACTGACTGACTGCAGCTTGAACAACAGTCAACAGGCTAGCTACCATTAGTTAGCTCACAGACTGGTAGCTATCAATCTAGCTAACATTATCTGAAGTGACACTATAGTGGCCTGGAAATATGATGACATAGCTAATGTAGGTAAGTAATTAGTAGGAAATAACTTTGCCATCATTATCATGTAACCAAATTTACTTTAGAGAGACGGCAATTGCCATAGCTAGAAAAGTTCATAAAAAATAGCTAGCTAGCAATGCCAATGTTTGCTAGCTAAAATCCAGTCCTGTCCTTAAATCCTAAGCAGCTAGCTAAAGTTTTGGCAGAAAATACCGAGCCTACCGTTACGCTGGTTTACACCGAGCTGCACTGGGGTTAGAACGCAATCATGGTTACATAAAGACACCGTGGAGTCGGTGCGAGATATGGGTTGGAAAGCATACCTCAATGCAGGCATGGGATAGGCAACTGTACTCCAACTTCGACCTTTATCGACACTGCTCCATCGAGAAGATTGAAATACAGCTTGTTTTCATAGAAAACTGCCCATTTCGTCCCCATGTTAGCTAGCAGTAGCCACAGCAGTATGGATGGAGCAGTATGGATAAAGGTACAATTCGGAGTACAGTGGCATTTCCCATCGCTGCAAAGGAACGTTTTACGACCCATTTTCACACCGGCTCCACGGTGTCTTAACGTAACCATAATTGCGTTCCGACTCCAGTGCAGCTCAGTGTAAACAAGTGTAACGGTAGGGTGAGTATCTTGTGACAAGCTAAATTTATACTCCATCACATTGATGAAAAGAGGTTTTCCTACTAATGATTTGGGACTTTTAGAAATGTCATATTTTTTCAAGTCACTATAATGCACTTTAGACAAAATCTTCATCAGCACATGGTGGCTCAGAATGCCATTGAGTAGCTACTAGAACGTTAATTTGGGCATCAGTCCTCAAGACAACATTCAAAACAATATTGTGATGAATGATGCCACCCATGAATAGCATGTCATTTACTTATGAGATAAAAAAAAGAAATATCTAGACACTTACTTCATGAATGGTTGATGCTGCTGCCGATTTGAAAATCAATGCGATGCTTGATGGAACTGCTGGGAAATCCACGTGTACCTAGTCTGATTTGCAATGTAGTCTGATGCCAAAGTGTGCTGTGCAGGAGGTTTGACTCAACTTCTCTGACAGTTAGATTATGAAAAATAAATCAAAGCCAAATCAGACGAAGTGATTGTTTGGAGGGAACACAGTGCAAAGGCAGCCATGCTGCACAATCTCTCTTGCTTTTGGGCGGGACCAGCACTAAAACTAGAAGGGAATATGTAAATAAACAATGAATTTTATTAAAATGTATTATTATCAGATCGCCGGGTGACGTTATGCGGGTGGGCCAAAATTACATCCCACCCGAACAGGCTGAAATTCCACGTGTTCTTACACAAAAATGACTATCATAATTTTCACGATTTCAGAGTGTTATTTCAACCTCATAGTGTGGAAACATCGTCCGAAAAACTGGAAAACATGTTTTTAACCGCACTGCCTCTTTAAAGCCAGCCAGCCCTCCCTGAGAAGCAGCCAGACAGTGTTCCGTCTCAGTGAGCATTCTAGCTATTAAACCTTCTCTGTTTTGTTTTAGGCTTCAGATGGAATGTTGTTCAATCATGACAATTCAGTATGTGTTCTGTAGAACTCTTATAACAGTGTAAAGAGTTTGTGTGTATGCTTTTTTAGCACTATGAAAATAGTACTGATTTTTGTACATTAGCTTTTATGCAGCTAGGTGGTGGTATTAGGTGCTGGTGTGTAGGTGCGTGCGTCGGCGGGGTGGGGGCGGTGGAGTATCCGCGTGCCGGTTTTGGTGGGCCTGTCTGCATCAAAATCCAGGGCTGTTTTTTTTTAACCTCCCTGTGTGCGTGTGTGTGTGTGTGTGTGTGTGTGTGTGTGTGTGTGTGTGTGGTAACTAGTGTCCCAGCATCATGTGTATAGAGAAAAGGTGTGTGTGCACTGTGCACATGCTCCAGTAGGAGCATCTGTATTCCTTGTGTGTACAGTACATGTTGAAGTGAGGAAGTGAGAAAGAAAACATAATGAGTCCGCCACCCTAACACCCCTGACCCCCACCCCCCACCTCAGACTCATAATCAGACAGTCGAGTTTGTAACACAGTGTTACATGTGCTGATCCCAGATGCCAAGGACCCATCTGCAGCTGCATGGTGTTAGAAATATGTTAAACATTTCCCTATCTTCCAGCTGCATGGTGTTAGGGAGTGTTTTAACATATTTCTAACACCATGCAGCTGGAAGATAGAAATATGTTAAAACATTTCCCTATCTTTCAGCTGCACGGGAAAGCAGCAGAAAAGCGGGAGAGGAGATAGACTTTGCAATAAGCCACCCCTCCTAGCTCCCGGTCGATCATGCAGATGCCCCATGGGAAAAGGAGGAGTGTGTGACATATGCGTCATGGGAAAAATATAGGGGAATGTGCATATGTAACATGTCTGAGCGCACGTACAGTATGTGTGTGTGTAAAGTCTTCTCTGTGTGAACGTTTCCTCTGCCCTAGGGGCTTTTTTCCACCTGTGTATAGCCATCTCGTACAGCAGTCAGTTGAACAAGAGAGAGGCTTAACAGAACAGCGGGGAATATAGACTGAGCTAACCTGACAATGCGGGAGCCACACACACACACACACACTGGAGACACACAGGGAGTTAATTTACATTACAGGGAATGAGAGTGAATGATGGCTTTCCATCCTTTAGCATTCCTTAATAGGGAGCATAATAGGGATGAGCATTTTAAATCATTTCCCTATTCAAATAATATTGTAACCCACATGCAGATTTACTTAGTTTATCATTAGAATACAATAACAGGGGGTGTATCACTTTAAGACAGCTTCAGGCATCAAGTATATAATTTTGGTCATTTTTCAGCAGTGGTACGATTTACAGCTATGGTCTTAGAATTACATTGGAATGCATTAGCTGTTACCCATGTTGTAATTACTCTATGCAATTAGACAAATGCACCTTGCAGCTCCTCATATTCAGCTTAACTCAGCATTAATACCCTCTTTGGGATAGGCGGGAGGCTAGCGTCCCACCTGGCCAATAGCCAGGGAAAATGCAGAGCGCCAAATTCAAATAAAATACTATAAAAATCAAACTTTCATTAAATCACACATGTAAGATACCAAATTAAAGCTACACTCGTTGTGAATCCAGCCAACAGTCAGATTTCAAAAAGGCTTTTCGGCGGAAGCATAAGATGCTATTATCTGATAATAGCACAACATGAGAGAGTAGCATATTTCAACTCTGCAGGCGCGACACAAAACGCAGAAATAAAATATAAATCATGCCTTACCTTTGACGAACTTCTTTTGTTGGAACTCCAATATGTCCCATAAACATCGCAAAGGGTCCTTTTGTTTGATTAATTCCGTCCATATATATCCAAAATGTCCATTTATTTGGCGCATTTGATCCAGAAAAACACTGGTTCCACTACAAAATATCACTACAAAATATCTCAAAAGTTACCAGTAAACTTTGCCAAAACATTTCAAACTACTTTTGTAATACAACTGTAGGTATTTTTAAACGTAAATAATCAATCAAATTGAAGACGGGATGATCTGTGTTCAATACAGGAAGACAACAAACTCAAGCATGCTTTCTGGTCTTGCGCAACTATTCAAACAGTACACATGATGTGACACTTGTTCAAGATGGCCGTACTTCTTCATTACACAAAGGAATAACCTCAACCAATTTCTAAAGACTGGTGACATCCAGTGGACGCGGTAGGAACTGCAAACAAATCCCTTAGAAATCTGGTTTCCCAATGAAAAGACATTGAACAGACAGTGACCTCAAAAAAAAAGAAAAATCAGTGGTTTGTCCTCTGGGTTTTGCCTGCTACATAAGTTCTGTTATACTCACAGACATGATTCAAACAGTTTTAGAAACTTCAGAGTGTTTTCTATCCAAATCTACTAATAATATGCATATCTTATATTCTGGGGATGAGTAGCAGGAAGTTGAATTTGGGCATGCTATTTATCCAAAAGTGAAAATGCTGCCCCCTATCCCGAAGAAGTTTTAAGCATATTTAGCTAATACATCGCATTTATGCTGTTGAACATTGCACGTGCCTGAAATATCATTTTCCGATGACAGGCACATATTGAACATTTGTCTTCCTTCCAAGAATGTCACGGAAGCTGGAGGAAGCAGTTTGTTGTAATCACCAGTGAAATCACTGTTTGTGAGGTACTACGTGGGACTGTTACTCATCTCATCTACTTGAAAAGGAAACATTTTTATTAATATACAAGGTTGTTTATATTCATTTTAGCTTGTGCACAACCATAGGAGCTTTATGGTGTACACCAAAAATAGAGTGTTATTGCATTTGCATAACTGTGTTGGTTTGATGTACGAATGTTGTCGTTGTTTTACTGATAACATAAGTCAATACAGACGGACTTACAGTCACAGTATTACTATACGCTACAGCTCAAAGAATATATATTTATTTTTGACTTATTTTAAAATTTTAATGAGAATAATAAAACTTGTACATGGTGAAGTATCCTTAATTCTTATTACAAGGTACTATTGGGTTACAATATCATAAAATGATTTCGGATATCTGGATAGTAGAAATACGTGTGTTTAATGTATGTTTTTAACCTGAGCACTTGCTGCGTGATGGAGGCATTTGCTTTTTTGTCCTCTATTTGTCCCGCAAGCAAGGGGGAGGCCCGATGACTGAGCGCCCCCATCAAATAAACTCAATGAATTGCGAACTCCTTGAATTTCGCAATTATATCTAAAAAAAATAAATAATTTGCTCACTTTTTTTTATTTACACTTGGAATATATTTTTTTACAATATTTTTTTGTATTAATACAAATGATCAAATAATATCTGTTTGGATATTCAAATAATCGAGCCCATCTCTAGAGAATAACACTTCAATCTGTCTAAAATAATTATAGATATACTGTATAATATAAATGCCACTTAGCAGATGCTTTACCCAAAACAACAATGTGCATACATTGGTATGTGTATTTGATCCCTACTGGGATTGAACCCACGACCTTGGCGTTGCTAGTGCCACGCTCGTACCAACTAAGCCATAGGACTATAATTAACAAGGACCGATTCTTCCATGAATTATCAACCCTTGATATGGAATGTTTATGCATATTCGTATGATGTAGAATAATGTATTTTAGTAAGGCTTATAATACCTTCAGTCAATAAGAACAAATTCTTATTTACAATGACGGCCTACCTCGGCCAAATCTAGATGACGCTGGGCCAATCACGGCTGGATGTGATACAGTCTGGAATCAAACCAGTGACTTTAGTGACACCTCTCACACTGATAGGCAGTGCATTAGACCGCTGCGCCACTCGGGAGCCCGAGAACAAGGCTGTAACATAACAAAATGTGGAAAAAGTTAAGGGGTCTGAATACTTTCTGAATGCACTGTGTATACATGCTTATGACAAATCTTATGATTTGTCATAAGCATTACAGTGTATTATACCTGTCAGCTTTAAAATATAGTTACAACAATAATTTGATAATTAGATAATAAACAGAGTAGCAGCAGCGTAAAAGAGGGTTCTGGGTAGCCCTTTGATTAGCTGTTTAGGAGGCTTATGGCTTGGGGGTAGAAGCTGTTAAGAAGCCTTTTGGACCTATACTTGGCGCTCCGATACCACTTGCCGTGCAGTAGCAGAAAGAACAGTCTATGACTATTGTGGCTGGAGTATGACAATTTTTAGGGCCTGGATGGCAGGAAGCTTGGCCCCAGGGATGTACTGGGTCGTACGCACTACCCTCTGTAGTGCATTGAGGTCAGAGGCTGTGCAGTTGACATACAAGGCAGTGATGCAACCCGTCAAGATGCTCTGTGAACCTTTTGAGAATCTGAGGACCCATGCAAAATCTTTTCAGTCTCCTGAGGGGGAATAGGCTTTGTTGTGCCCTCTTCACGACTGTCTTAGTGTGTTTGAACCATGATAGTTTGTTGGTGATATGGACACCAAAGAACTTGAAGTTCTCAACCTGCTCCACTGCAGCTCGTCGATGAGAATGGGGGCGTGCTCGGTCCTCCTTTTCCTGTAGTCCACAATCATGTCCTTAGTCTTGATCACGTTGAGGGAGAGGTTGTTTTCCTGGCTGGCTCCACACGGCCAGGTCTCTGACCTCCTCCCTATAGGCTGTCTCGTTGTTGGGGATCAGGCCTACCACTGTTGTGTCATAGGCAAACTTGATGATGGTGTTGGAGTCATGCCTGGCCATGCAGTCAAGAGTTAACCGGGAGTACTCGAGGGGACTGAGCACGCACCCCTGAGGGGCCCCAGTGTTGAGGATCAGCGTGGGCGGATGTGTTGTTACCTACCCTTACCACCTGGGGGAGACCTGTCAGGAAGTCCAGGATCCAGTTGCAGAGGGAGGTGTTTAGTCCCAGGGTCCTTAGCTTAGTGATGAGCTAAGCATGGCGCTGACAGAGATGGTCGCCTCGCTTCGAGTTCTTAGGAAACTATGCAGCATTTCGTTTTTTTATATGTATTATTTCTTACATTGTTACCCCAGGAAATCTGAAGTCTTATTACATAAGAAGAACTATTGGATATAAGAGCACGTCAACTTACCAACATTACGACCAGGAATACGACTTTCCCGAAGCGGATCCTCTGTTCGGACCACCACCCAGGACAATGGAACTAATACCAGTAGGCGATCCAAAACAACGATGCCGCAGAAGGGGCAGATGAAGTGGCCATCTGGCCAGGCTCTGTAGACGTGCACATCGCACACTGCTCCCGAGCCAATGTCCAGTCTCTTGACAACAAGGTAGACGAAATTTGAGCAAGGGTTTGCTTTCCAGAGAGACATCAGAGATTGTAACATTCTCTGTTTCACTGAAACATGGCTCTCTTGGAATATACTGTCGGAATCGGTTCAGCCACCGGGCTTCTCCTTGCATCGCGCCAACAGAGATAAACACCTCTCTGGGAAAAGGAAGGGTGGGGGTGTATGCTTTATGATTAACGACTCATGGTGTAATCATAACAACATACTCAAGACTCAAGACCTTTTTCTCACCTGATCTAGAATTCCTTACAATCATGTGCCGGCCATTTTACCTACCAAGATAATTCATACTCGTCAGTTATAGTCACAGCTGTGTACATTCCCCCTCAAGCAGACACCAAGATGGCCATCAAGGAACTTCAATGGACTATATGCGAACTGGAAACCATACATCTTGAGGCTGCATTAATTGTAGCTGGGGATTTTAACAAAGCAAATTTGAGAACAAGTCCACCTAAATTCTTCCAGCCTATTGATTGCGCTACACGTATGCGCAATACCCTTGATCACTGCTACTCTAACTTCCGCGATTCCAACAAAGCACTCCTCCGCCCTCCCTTCGGCAAATCCGATCACAACGCCATCTTTCTCAAACAGGACGTACCAGTGACGAGAACCATTCAACGCTGGTCCGACCAATCGGAAGCCACGCTTTGATCACGTAGACTGGAAAATGTTCCGATCAGCCTCAGAGAACAACATCGACCTATACGCTGACTCGGTGAGTGCGTTTATAAAGAAGTACATTGGAGATGTTGTACCCACTGTGACTATTAAAACCTACCCTAACCAGAAACCGTGGATGGATGGCGGCATACATGCAAAACTGAAAGCGCGATCCACCATATTTAACGATGGAAAGAGGTCTGGAAACATCATCTCCACTTCGCTGGCCCTCAACATTAGGGCCACACAAAGGGGTGCATTGCTCAGCCCCCTCCTGTACTCTCTGTTCACCCATAACTGCGTGTCAAAGAACGCCTCCAATTCAATCATCAAGTTTGCTCAATCATCAAGATGACACAACATTAGGGGCCTTGATTACCAACAATGACGAGA
The DNA here is from genome assembly GCF_045791955.1 of Oncorhynchus clarkii lewisi. Taxonomy (NCBI): domain Eukaryota; kingdom Metazoa; phylum Chordata; class Actinopteri; order Salmoniformes; family Salmonidae; genus Oncorhynchus; species Oncorhynchus clarkii. The sequence goes on from NC_092174.1 coordinate 2,108,174, forward strand.
CAGCCTACAGGGAGGAGGTGAGGGCACTCGGAGTGTGGCGTCAGGAAAACAACCTCTCACTCAACGTCAACAAAACAAAGGAGATGATCGTGGACTTCAGGAAACAACAGAGGGAGCACCCCCCCTATCAACGCCGAAGGGACAGCAGTGGAGAAGCTGAAAAGTTTTAAGTTACTCGGCATACACATCACAGACCAACTGAAATGGTCCACCCACCCTGACAGTGTGGTGAAGAAGGCTCAACAGCGCCTCTTCAACCTCAAGAGGCTGAAGAAATTTGTCTTGTCACCCAAAACCCTGACAAACTTTTACAGATGCACAATTTAGAGCATCCTGTCGGGCTGTATCATAGCCTGGTACGGCAACTGCACCACCCTCAACTTTAAGGCTCTCCAGAGGGTGGTGCGGTCTGCACAACGCATCACTGGGGGGCAAACTACCTGCCCTCCAGGACACCTGCAGCACCCAATGTCACAGGAAGGCCAAAAAGATTATCAAGGGCATCAACCACCCAAGCCACTGCCGGGTACAGGTGCATCAAAGCTGGGACCGAGAGAGTGAAAAACAGCTTCTATCCCAATGTCATCAGATTGCAACCATCAGTGATTGCTGTTTAGCAGTCTAACTCAGAGAGTCTGCTGCCAACATTGAGACCCAATCACTGGCCACTCTAATAAATGGATCACTAGTACTTTATACAATGCACTCTAACTAATGCCAAATTAATAATGTTTACATATCACATGTATATACGGTATTTTATACCATCTATTGCACCTTGCCTATGCCACTCGGCCATTGCTCATCCATATACTTACATGTACATATTCTCATTCACTCCTTTAGATTTGTGTATTAGGTAGTTGTGGGGGAATTGTTAGATTACTTGTTAGATTACTGCACTGTCAGAACTAGAAATACAAGCATTTCGCTACACTTGCATTAACATCTGCTAACCGTGTGTGTGTGACAAAGAACATTTGATTATTTGATTTGATCTTTGAAAGCACTATGGTGTTGAACACTGAGCTGTAGTCAATGAATAGCATTCTCATATAGGTGTTCCTTTAGTCCAGGTGGGAAAGGGCAGTGTTGAGTGCAACAGAGATTGCATCAACTGTGGATCTGTTGGGGCGGTATGCAAATTGGAGTGAGTCTAGGGTTTCTGGGATAATGATGTTGATGTGAGCCATGACCAGCCTTTCAAAGCACTTCATGGCTACATACGTGAGTGCTACTGGTCGGTATTCATTTAGGCAGGTTAGCTTAGTGTTCTGGGGCACAGGGACTATGGTGGTATGTTTGAAACATGTTGGTATTACAGACTCAGACCGGTTGAAAATGTTAGTGAAGACACTTGCCAGTTGGTCAGTACACGTCCTGGTAATCTGTCTGGCACTGCAGCCTTGTGAATGTTGACCTGTTTAAAACTTCTTCGGGATCGGTGTCCCGTCTACGGGACGGTTAAGCTGACATATGCTAATCGCATAAACCTGAGGTTGTAAGTAGCAAGACAATTTCCCAGGACATAGACATGTCTGATATTGGCAAAAAGCTTAAATTCTTGTTAATCTAACTGTGCTGTCCAATTTACAGTAGCTATTACAGTGAAAGAATACCATGCTATTGTTTGAGGAGAGTGCACAGTTTGGAACTTGAAAAGTTAATAATAAACCAATTGATACAAAATTTTGAACAGAAATACAACGATTCATTGGATTAGACCTAATCTTTGCACCAACACTGCTGCCATCTAGTGACCAAAATCTCAATTGCACTTGAGCTGCAATAATACATTATGGCCTCTCTCTTGCATTTCAAAGACGTTACAAAAATATACAAAATTGTTGTTTTTTTTCTTTATATTGCCTTTCACCATATCTATTGTGTTATATTCTCCTACATTCCTTTCACATTTCCACAAACTTCAACGTGTTTCCTTTCAAATGGTACCAATAATATGCATACCCTTGCTTCAGGGCCTGAGCTAAAGGCAGTTAGATTTGGGTATGTCGTTTTGGGCAAAAATGTAAAAAATGGGACGGCTCCTTACTCACATTGGCCACGGCGAGCATGATCACACAGTCGTCCGGAACAGCTGATGCTCTCATGCATGCTTCAGTGTTACTTGCCTCGAAGTGAACATAGAAGTAATTTAGGTCATCTGGTAAGCTTGTGTCACAGGGCAGGTCGCGGCTGTGCTTCCCTTTGTAGTCTGGAATAGTTTGCAAGTCCTGCCACATCCGACGAGCGTCGGAGCCGGTGTAGTATGATTCAATCTTAGTCCTGTATTGACGCTGTGCCTGTTTGATGGTTTGTCGGAGGGCATAGCTGGATTTCTTATAAGCTTTCCGGGTTAGAGTCCCGCTCCTTGAAAGAGGCAGCTCTACCCTTTAGCTCAGTGTGGATGTTGCCATGTAAACCAAGGTTTCTGGTTGGGATATGTACGTACGGTCACTGTGGGGATGACATCATCAATGCGCCCATTGATAAAGCCAGTGACTGATGTGGTGTACTCCTCAACGCCATCGGAAGAATCCCGGAACATATTCCAGTCTGTGCTAGCAAAACAGTCCTATAGCTTAGCATCTGCCTCATCTGACCACTTTCTTATTGACCGAGTCACAGGTGCTTCCTGCTTTGGTTTATGTATGTAAGCAGGAATCAGGAGGATGGAATTATGGTCAAATTTACACGCGTCTGGAGTAAAGGTGTTCTAGAGTTTTTTTCCCCTCTGGTTTCACATTTAACATGCTGGTATAAATTAGGTAAATTAGGTCAAGAGGATTTGTGTTTCCTGTTTACTTATGACCATATACAGCTAATTGAGTGCGGTCTTATTGCCAGCATCGGTTTGTGGTGGTATGTGTAGACAGCTACAAAAAATACAGATGAAAACTTTCTTGGTAAATAGTGTGGTCTACAGCTTATCATGAGATACTCTACCTCAGGCGAGCAAAACCTCAAGACTTCCTTAGATTTCGTGTACCTGCGGTTGTTTACAAATATACATAGACCATCACCCCTTACAATCACCCCTTTCTCCTGCATATGACAGGGATGAGGGCCTTGTAGGGCGTCTGAAGTGAATACTTCCCGTACGACTTGTTGAAGAAAAAGTAATTCTCCAGTATGGGGTGAATAATCACTGTCATGATATCTAGAAGCTCTTTTCGGTCATAAGACATGGTGGCAGAAACATTAAGTACAAAATAACGCGAAAAAACATGCACAATTGATTACGGGATCGTAAAACGGCAGTCATCTCCTTCGGCGCCACTCTGATATACCAACAGAGAACATTGAGGTCCCTTTAGGCAGAAATAGAATAGACTCAATTAATGGATTAATCTGTTGCCATTCTTCTCGATTGACACTATTCTTGATCAGTCTGTTGTGATCACGATAGGCGGATGCGGCTTTCGTTAGACAGTACTATTGAATAAATGATATGGCTATAGAAGTACTCACCATGATGAGCGAGCTCAGCAGCATGGCCTGGATACGCTTGGTGCCCTGGTGCCTGAATGGAATATCAACAACAGTTTGTTAGCAAATGGTGGGGGGGACTCACTCTTTGTGCAATAAAAAATGTTTAACGTGTTTTTTTTTTAATGACTACCTCATTTCTCTATCCCACACATACAATTATCTGTAAGTGAATTTCAAACACAGATTGAACCACAAAGACCAGTGAGGTTTTCCAATGCCTCGCAAAGAAGGGCACCCATTGGTAGGTGGGTAAAAAAAATGTAAGCAGATATTGAATATCCCTTTGACCATGGTAAAGTTATTAATTACACTTTGGATGGTGTATCAATATACCCAGTCACTACAAAGATACAGGCATCCTTCTTAACTCAGTTGCCAGAAAGGAAGGATTTAACCATGAGGCCAATGGTGACATTAAAACAGTTACAGAGTTTAATGGCTGTGATAAGAGAAAACTGAGGATGTATCAACAACAATTGTAGATACTCCACAATACCAACCTAATTGACACATTGAAAAGAAGGAAGCCTGTACAGAAAACAAATATTCCAAAACATGCATCCTGTTTGCAACAAGGCACTAAAGTTATATTGTAAAAATGTGGCAAAGAAATTCACTTTTTGTCCTAAATACAAAAATGGGGAAAATCCAATACAACACATTACTAAGCACCACTCTCCATATTTTCAATCATAGCGGTGGCTGCATCATATTATGGGTATATGTGTAATCGTTAAGAACTGTGAGTTTCAGGATAAAACATGTGCGGATTGGAGCTAAGCACAGGCAAAATCCTAGAGGAAAACCTGGTTTAGTCTGCTTTCCACCAGATACTGGGAGATTAATTCACCTTTCACCAGGACAAATGCCTAAAACACAAAGCCAAATCTTCACTGAAGTTGCTTACAAAGTGGCCAAGTTACAATTTGACTTAAATCTACTTGAAATTCTATGGCAAGACCTTAAATGGTTGTCTAACAATGAACAACAACCAATTCGACAGAGATTGATGCATTTTTAAAAGAATAATGGGCACAATTCAGGTGTGGAAAGCTCTTAGACGCTTACCCAGAAAGTCTCACAGCTGTAAAATTAGCTTCTACAAAGTATTTACTCAGGGGTGTGAATTATGTAAATGAGATATTTCTCTATTTAATACATTTCAAAACACTGTCATTATGGGGTATTGTGTAAATGGTTGAGATTATTATTATGTTTAATCCATTTTCAATTCAGACTGTAAAACATCAAAATGTGGAATAAGTCAAGGGGTTTGAATACTTTCTGAAGGAATTGTATATGTAGTATAACATATAGCTCTACTAACTAGGTATATTCTCTATAGTACATCTGTGTGGAAAGTCAAGTATGAAAATAAAACGTATCTACATCCTTATATTATTACTAGAAATAGAGCTATAATAGAAAAATAGACATTTTAATTCCAATGGCATCCTGGAAGTGTGTTGTGAATTGACCCAGATGTTTATAAGCACCTTCATAAGCACAGTACCTGTGCCTCTGCAGCACTAACTCATAAAAGTGTGTCATCCAGTGGTGTGTATTCATCAGTGCTAAGGGAAGCCAGGCTTCCGTATAAATTTGACAAAGAAAAAACTAAATCATTTATATTTTTGTCTCTCTTTGCTTCATAATTGTCCTTCAATTTGCAAGAGGCTGAATGTATGTCACCGGAGAAAGCAGCTGATCGCGTGAAACAGCGCCCCTCTGTCTCTGTATGTGTAACCCATCTATCTGATGCTGTCTGGTCAAAAAGAGTATGACATTGTTGCCGCCCCTACCATTGAATGCATGGGATGCCAGCGAGCATTTGGCCTCCCTATAAAAAAATATAAAATAATAGTCAATCAGCGTTGAGCTAAAAGAGAGCTCAACTGTTGATGGTCCTGGAGCACCTAAAAAAAGTGTAAAGTGAAGGCAGTTTGGATTTGGCTTCACACCAATCACATCACATCAAAAGCTAAACGTAATTAGAAAATAAACTTGAATTGTTGCATCTCGTTGAATTGTTGTCCCTTTCCCAACTTAGCCATAGATGGAGATAGTGATTTGGACTAGTGGTTTTCCTTAATTCTCCCTACTGGCCAATGATTATGACAGTGATTATGATCCAGCCATAAATTTATACACTGTGCCCCTTGCCTGAGAGGATGGAAGTTCAATATGTAGCTAGACGAGGTAGGCTAATGTTAACTAGCTGGCTCATCGTTGCCCATGAAAGTGAGTTATGCTAGCAAGCGTAACTAAAGTAGAGAGCTGCATTCCCACTGGCCCCGACAGATAGCATTGCAGCGTGGTCTGCATTTTTTATGCTGAGGGTGGGAGTGGGCATTCAGACAAACAACTTTGGGATTATTTCTAACGGTTGTCTTTCTGTTTTGGATGCGTTATCTATTGTATTAAAATAACCTCTGCCATACTATTCAGAAACTCTCATAGGCTAATTCTGCTTCACGTTCTGTAGCCTACCTCACCTCACTTGTGTTGGGCGTGCGAGATCAAATATGTGGTCCCAAATAAATAGCCTGTAGGATGGAAAAGCATACGCAGTTGTCTTTCCAAGGAAATTAACTTCCTAAATATGACATGCTATAGTTTAGGCTCTGACATTGACAGGAAATAAATATTGATAATACATTTTTCTGTCTGCCTGCAAATTGTCCAGCTCCTATTAAAGTTGGTATTATTTCAAAATGGTTGTCTTTCTGTTTGTAGATTATTCGTTATACTTGATGATTTTGATTCTGTAGACTACCTTTCTTCCCTTTTACTGGGCATGTGCAATCAAATAAAAAATATGATAGGCTATAGTTTAAACTCTGACATTGACTGGAATAACACATGACAACACATGTATTTTATTGTGCTTGCATATCGTCCCGTTCCTAAAAGTTATTCTTTAATCTAGTCAAGTAAGTATCCACTCTCCTGTATTTAATCTTTCAAACTACATCTAGCCTAATACTGATAGCCGAATATAATGGGCACAGTCAGAATCGCTGGTATTTTGATCTTGACTAGGGTGGCAAAATTGTTGGGACCAGGGTTGCAAAGTGAGCTGTGTCAGATACATCTAAAATAATATATCGGGACTGCGGTCAGGTACGGGACTAATTCTTGCTGGGGCGACTCAGTTAAGAAGACCCTGGCATCAGGCGGGTGCGGCATGAAAAGCAGCAGGAGCTGGATGAAGATATCAGTCCCGTGCAGACCTCTACTTGAAAGTGCTTCCTCTATTAGCTAGTCCTCTCCTTGGCATCAGGGGCAGCAGACAAACAGAGGAATCTAATCTCCTCCAGCAATTAAGAAAAAACAAAGGGATAAGGAGGAGAGAAGATGAGTGAGTTGAGTCACTGATGTGATCTTCCTGTCTGGGTTGGCGCCCCCCCCCCATGGGTTGTGCCGTGGCGGAGATCTTTGTGGGCTATACTCGGCCCTTGTCTCAGGATGGTAAGTTGGTGGTTGACGATATCCCTCTCGTGGTGTGGGGGCTGTGCTTTGGCAAAGTGGGTGGGGTTATATCCTTCCTGTTTGGCCCTGTCCGGGGGTATCATCGGATGGGGCCACAGTTTCTCCTGACCCCTCCTGTCTCAGCCTCCAGTATTTATGCTGCAGGAGTTTGTGTGACGGGGGACTAGGGTCAGTTAGTTATATCTGGAGTGCTTCTCCTGTCTTATCCGGTGTCCTGTGTGAATTTAAGTATGCTCTCTCTAATTCTCTCTTTCTTTCTCTCTCGGAGGACCTGAGCCCTAGGACCATGCCTCAGGACTACCTGGCATGATGACTCCTTGCTGTCCTCAGTCCACCTGGCCGTGCTGCTGCTCCAGTCTCACCTGTTCTGCCTGCGGCTATGGAATCCTGACCTGTTCACCGGACGTGCTACCTGTCCCAGACCTATTATTTGACCATGCTGGTCATTTATGAACATTTGAACATCTTGGCCATGTTCTGTTATAATCTCCACCTGGCACAGCCAGAAGAGGACTGGCCACCCCTCATAGCCTGGTTATTCTCTAGGTTTCTTCCTAGGTTTTGTTCTTTCTAGGGAGTTTTTCCTAGCCAAAGTGCTTCAACACCTGCATTGCTTGCTGTTTGGGGTTTTAGGCTGGGTTTCTGTACAGCACTTTGAGATATCAGCTGATGTCTGAAGGGCTATATAAATAAATTAGATTTGATAATGCTTCTGATTTTGGTGGGAAATACCAGGTTACCTGGGAGAAAAGTTATTTGTTCTCGGGATGAAGCATTTGTAAAATACCAGGAAAATATTAAACCCTAGTACCAAACCAGCCACCCCTATCTCAGAAAGGAGAACCCCCGAGATGAACCTAATGTCCATGGGAAACCCTGTAGCGTGGAGGTAATGAGTGTGACTCACCCAATCTTCACAGTGTCCAGGGTGTGGCAGGGGGTGCCATACACGGGCACCTTGCCCATGATGAACATCATCACCTCCGCGCGCTGGTAGTCTGGCAGGTTGCCACCAAAGAACCCTGTGTGACCATGGGGTAAATTAATGCGTTACAAAACTTTGTCTGTTAAATTGTCAAATCATGTAATTATTTTTCTTTGGCACTCCAATCATACTGTGTGTAGAGCATACAAATTCAAATGCATGTAACTACGGGGTCAACATTAAAGCCCCCCTCTGCAATTTCAGCAGCCTGGAAATGTATTTATAGATAGATATCTATCTAAAAAACAGTATAGGAGGGCTCCAGAATAACTGTTCCCTGTGTTGGCACCAACATTTTCCCCAATCAATAATTTGGTCCTTACAATTAAAAAAAAATTGTGATTAATTGTATTGTCTGAAAACATACAAAATACATGATCTACACAGCAAAAACAATCTGACATCAAAACAAGTTGGTATTGAGATGAAAGAAATTGTGCTTTATCAATTTACCTGATTTTGTTTAATATTACTTTGGACAAAAACAAGACGTCAATATTCCTGTAATGCTTTTTGTATAAACATCTTAAATTACAGCTCAATTTCAGCAAATTCCAAATATGCGATTAATCCCAGCCAAATAAATGTTATCATTTGTGACATGATTCAGGAAACTAGGTGTATGTCTCAAGTCACGACTACACTGGAGAGCAGTTTTACCATAATTTAAAAAATCAAAGCGTCTAAATGTTTTTTGGCAGAAATGCCTTCTCGAACATGTGAACTTTCATGTGCCTTAATAACACACTTGTATGCCATCTGTAAATACGAATAAAAGTGTTAAATTAAGCCACAAAAAAAGTCAGCAACCTTCCCATGATTGGCTAAGATATTGAGTGGGCTGGACATGCCGTGAGAGGAGTTCGGATTGGTCTGTCTATTTAAACTGGTCAGTCTGTTGGTAATCCTGTCGAATGCGGCTTTAACATTTTTTTGTATTGTGTAGTGGAGCTGCATAAGTGTTGCTCTCCACTTTCTGGAGGACAGAGTTTTGAAATCAGTGCAATTAGAGTATGATAGCTAAAGACATGAAGAAAACACCTGTCTCCAGATTACATTTTCAAACTAAGGACAACCGTGGTATGGCATTCCTGACAAGGAGACGCGTCCATCATGCATGATGATGTATACAGGTAAGATAGTCTAGTGTTAGCTAGCTACATTTTCTGATATTACACATTTTACATGTTCAGATATTACACATTTCACAGAAAGAGGTTTAATTTAGAGCTAAATTGTACCATTAGCTAGCTAGCTAATGTTAGCTGGCTGGCTAATGTTAGCTGGCTGGCTAATGTGAGCTGGCTGGCTCCCTACCTGACATTATTCCCATCCCAGAGCCGTTTGCTTTTCAGGTTAGAGCCTAATGTTAGCTAGATAACATGGAACCTCTGGTTAGCTCCCAGCATATTCATGCAGGGTAGTAACGACATGATTTGGCACTATGTTCATTGTTGTTTAACTACCTAACGTTAGCTGGCTGGCTCGTTTGCTAACGTTACGTGACTTGTCTCATCTTACACATTGTTTACCTAGCTAGGTTCATTGTGTACCTAGCAAGCTAGCTACGGATCTTAAGCTAAAGTGTGCAACACCCGTTGAATATGGCCGGTGTCAGTAAACATCTGCAAAAAAAGCGCAATGAAGTTGTTGCCAGCAGAGCTGGTTAGGCTGTTTTCATGTTATCCAGAGGTAAACAAATCAACGTCCAGAGCGTCAAGTGTTCACTCTGAACGTTCCGAGAGCGAAACGAGATGGGTGGACAAAGAAGAGCTCTTCACTAGATACCAAAACATTCAAAGGCCATTTTCTCAAAAGTGAGTTTACAAGTTGATCAACTTTCAAAGCAGAATTACTTTCCCATTGTTCCCCAAAAATACAGTGTATGATATACCATTTTGTTGCTCTGAGTCTACTTTTATCCCATGCAAAAAAAGCCATTTCAAATGTTGCTACATACCAGGTGGTGAGCCACATTTGGCAGCCCTAAACATGTTTTAAAGTCCTTCAAAGTGCTATTGAGATGGTATGATTCAAGACATGTTTGAGATAGGCCTACATTTAAATCTAACATGTCCAACCAGGAAAGATGATAATGATATTTTGATGTGCAACACCTAACCAGTGATTGGCATTCATTATGGGTTGACAATTACGCTATTGTTGCTATAACTTTACTGTCTAAATATGGTTATTAGATTATTTTGCTCAATAGACAGTAATATATATATTTTTTAAATTACATTTAATTTGGGGCTAATTTACCATCTGACTCTGAGGAAGTGGAAACTCAAAACCCTTTAGCCAGATAATTAAAGGGATACTTTGAGATTTTGGCAATGAGGGCCATTTTATCTACTACCCAGAGTCAGATGAACTTGTGGATACCTTTTTTATGTCTGTGTGTCCAGTATGAAGGAAGTTAGAAGTAAGTAGTTTTGAGAGAAAATGCTAACTAGAGTTAGCACAATGACTGGAAGTATATAGATATATTCTAGCATGCATGGTATCCATGAGTTCATCTGACTCTGGGGAAGTAGATAAAGGGCCTCAATGTGAAAATCCCGAAGTTTCTCTTTAAATATAATTTCCTGCTTGTTAGCCGTGTAACAGAATAATCGAACAGTAAATGTAGGCCTAATGTCTTAAAATACATTGCAGCATAGGATGTTGCCTCTATAAAGGCTTATACAATCCCCTCAAATGGCAATATGGGCTTCCCGTACTCCATAGATACTTCAGGGTTAAATCGGTACTAAAATGGTCAATATGGAGAGTTGGGGAAAAAATGTCTTACCTACAGAAAGCTGGTTGTGACTAGATGGAGTACTGCTACGGATGAGATTTACCATTGAACAACAGCAAGACTTTGACTTAATCTTTTGAAGCCAGACCACGACTTGATGCTTTTCGTTGTTATGGCGATAGCTATCGACAGTTAGGTAAGTTAGATAGCTAGTGTCCCTCAACTATGACAAAAAATATACTTTTAACCACTGTAAATTTGTTGACCCATTCATCTGTGATGACAGATAACTAGTGTTCATATGGAAGTTACAGTGACATGACAATTAGCTAAAGTTACTGCCCTCGGGGAGCATGAAGACAAGCTGGAGCGAATTACTAGTGTTTAATCAAGGTGCTTGCCAACGTGAGGTGCTTGCACTGGGCAGCTGTATCACAGTGTCGCAGGCAGTAGCTAACCTGGCCAATTTTTCCCTCCCATGATTTTATTGAAAGTAGGATAATAGCCAACACAAGAAATAACTAATATTGATAACCATCTAGATGTCATCTTGATACAAGCATGAACAGCAAAAACACTGGGACACAGTGTCCTTTGCTCCAGCTTGCCATGCACTGCTGTCTGGGCTGCAACGTTGTGGGACGTTAGCCTAGTGTTGTAGCCAATATCCGGGGGACAGTCACAGTAAGCACACACATACAATGCATACAAGCAACAGCACACCACCATCATTATTGTCATCAAAAATACAGAATTGTACATTTTACAAACTAAAAATGTACAATTATTTTGGGAAAAACTAACAGTGAAGTAGTTCAACGGTAAATCTCGTCCTTAGCTGTACTCCAAAAGTCACAGCAAAGGGTCACAAAATGCAACTAAAGGTTGTGGTTATGTAGGCAAGGGCTTGTCCTGCATGTCTGTTGCATGCACACCCCAAACTTCCAAGTGCTTATTTGACTCATTAAGTATGCTACTGTATTTGATTATTTGAAAGAATTTAAAGGGTTAGTTTAAGAGTTGGGAAAACAGGGCAGCGGGTCATGAGATTGATGTAGTTGAAGATTTTACGCACATGCCAACACAGTGCTGCTTATGGCTGAAATACTCTACACTACACATTTTTTTGCCCAGTCTACAGGCTCTAACCATCAAGCCAAATCGTAGTGATCTAGTAATCGGTATAGTACATACACCTGGCGGCACCGGCTGGGCTGGTGTAGTAAGGAAATCTTCATGGCAACGAAGGAAGATGCTAAGATCCTTGTATGTGCATTGTTATGCCTGAAGACAACAGCATTGGATAATGGAAAATACCAACTCCGCTTAACTCTGGTTATCGAAATCAACCCTATCAAAGAGATGAGGACATTTAGGCCTATTTTATAATTAGAAAATTGTAATGATGCTGATGATGACAACGATGATGTCAATATTTTAGTTTGGCATGAGTTGGCAGTTGTACAGATGGAACAAGACCAGCGTGTCTTGTTGGTGCCAGTTGTTATTAACTTGTAAGGTAGTTGAAGATAACGTTTATAGGGCCTCCCGGGTGGCGCAGTGGTTAAGGGCGCTGTACTGCAGACTCTGGGTTCGCGCCCAGTCTCTGTCGTAACCGGCCGCAACTGGGAGGTCCGTGGGGCGACGCACAATTGGCCTAGCGTCGTCCGGGTTAGAGAGGGCTTGGCCGGTAGGGATGTCCTTGTTTCATCACGCACCAGCGACTCCTGTGGCGGGCCAGGCGCAGTGCGCGCTAACTAAGGTTGCCAGGTGCACGGTGTTTCCTCCGACACATTGGTGCAGCTGGCTCCGGGTTGGATGCGCGGTGTGTCAAGAAGCAGTGCGGCTTGGTTGGGTTGTGTATTGGAGGACGCATGACTTTCAACCTTTGTCTCTCTCGAGCCCATACGGGAGTTGTAGCGATGAGACAAGATAGTAGCTACTAAAACAATTGGATACCACGAAATTGGGGAGAAAAAAGGGGTAAAAAACCTTTATAGTTCTGAGTAGCTGATTGGCTATGTTGGATATGCCTCGCATCTGCTCTGAGCACTGCTCACACATGGAGGTAATGGCTAATTTGAGGCAGAATATATTCAACATGTTTGAAAATTATTGGGATGACATAAGTGCTCGTAGAGTGTCCAGGAGCCTGTGAGCGCATTCAACTGCAAATCAGGTATGTGCTTACACTTCAAAAGCATTCCGTTTTACTTTCGGGACCACAGTCTTAATGCTGTTCGTAACACACCATGTTTGGCTGGATTTTACCGTAACTTGGAGCTAAAATTATCAGACTAGACCTGGCTAGCTAGGTCACCGGCAAAGTTTGTCTCACATCGCTGTTGACACTTGGAACCGCTGTTTCTGACCCGAGTATAAGCATGTCAGAGTCCTCTGATTTGGAGATGCACAGGAAAGCCATAAACTGTGAGAACTGTGATCTGTTCATCATAGTGAAAGAATTTACTGACTTGTACACTTGTGAAAAGTGTAAGCAACTCGTTGCCTCAGAGACCGGATCATTGAGCTACTAGAGGAGAACAGGGTCCTAAAAGATAGTCTTCAAGACTGCATGCTGACAAAGGGGATTATCCAGGGTGTTCTATGAGACAGTAGCTACTGTAGAGAAGCCCAGAGGATACTACCTTGGACCACTTTCCGAACTACAGCGTCTTGCTCTACATCATCGGAGGCACAGTGGAATCGAGTTAGAAGTAGGAGAGGAGGACTATTACAACATTTCCTCCCTCTGCCCTCTCATCCAGACCTGCAGCTCTCTAACCATTTTACAGCTCTGAGCCAAGACTTCATTGGGGCCCTCCGACGAGGTCCTCTGCCGCTCCCAATGTCTTTCCACCTTAGCACCTAGCGCAAGCTCCTCTGAATATAGTCCTGGGTTACTGAGTCGGCCATCCCCTGGATCAGCCCCCATAGCACGTCCCACAGGCTCGCAGCGACCTTCTCGTCGTCTTCCAGTGGTGGTTGTTATTGGGAGGTCCATAGTTAGGGATGTAGTGATCGCAGAAGCAAGGACCCACTGCTTTCTTGGAGCCCATGTTCATGACATAGATCACTAGGTCCCTACTGTAATGAAGCAGCTTCTGAATGCGCACAGCAGTCATTCATGTTGGTACAAACTACAACAATCTTCACAAATCAGAGCAATTAAAAGATCAGAGGGATCATATACAGGTTAAAAGAGACAGACAGGCAGGTTGTAATTTCTAGGCCTCTACCAACAATATGTCATGAAATGGGATGCTTTACTCCTCTCCTTTGGCTACACTACTGGATTAAATCCTACTGTTCCTCCATGGATTTGAAGTTCATTGACAATTTTTACAAGATGGATGGCTTGAATCCAAATAGGAAAGTAACAAAAGTTATCTTGGCCAACATCGAGGAGGCTCTTATGAAACATTGACTCAACAACAGCCCAACCCCTGCTCATGTAATTGTTCCCATTCCCACTGTTTCACAGTGTTATCGTCATACTGCTACAGATCGCGTAGAGGGCTTGGGCTATTACATATCAAGATATCTGTGTGCATGACACGAGCCTGGATATTTTGGTTCTCACAGAGACTTGACTAAACGGCTCGATCCCGGATAAGGAAATTGACATTACTGATTACAACATCTTTAGGTGTGACAGACCGAAAAAAAGGGAGGGGTGGTTATATATGTGCGAAATCAACTCGTGTCATTATGTTCTCTAAATATCACTATCCCAAAAAAGTTTAGCTTGTGGTTATAGATGGGGCCATAAACCAAAATATACATTTATCGGTTGCAGGGATTTACTGCGATTAATCTCATCATCTGAAAGCATTTAAAACCTCTTGACGCACCCATCCCGTTAGCGGGATCATTCAACAACATCTGCTGAATGCAGAGCGCCAAATTCAAGTTACTAAAAATATTTTATTTTCATGAAATCACAAGTGCAATATAGCAAAGCACAGTTTAGCTTGTTGTTAATCCACCTGGCATGTCAGATAAAAAAAAGAAGCTTTTCGGCGAAAGCTATCCAAGCGTTTATGTTAGGACAACTCTCTCAGCACACAAAACATTACGAACAGCTAGCAGCAAAGTAGATTGGTAGATTACCTTTGATGATCTTTGGATGTTTGCACTCACGAGACTTGAAAATAAAAGAGAGCCGCTAAGAGCTCAGCTGCAAAAATGTATTACCAAAGTTTCGATAGCCAAGCTGTCTTCATCAGGGTATAATCACAAACACTGCGGGATGACTCGTTTATGTAGTGTCAAAAGACACAGGTGTCTGTAATCTTGGCCAAGAGTGGCCTAATATCATTGGTTAATTATCAAATATTAAAATGGAATACAAAGAACAGCATACAAACAACAAATGGATAGCATACGATCATAAACTCCTTTTAGACTATACAAGTTTACAAACAATTATTGATATGATATTAGGCCACTCTTGGCCATGATTACAGACACCTAAATAGGTGTGCGTTTCTTTTTCTTCTAGATTGTTCTGTTACCCAGTAAACAATAAACCCTACCGTCAAAAAAGCTCTTAAACGATGCCG
The DNA here is from genome assembly GCF_045791955.1 of Oncorhynchus clarkii lewisi. NCBI lineage: Eukaryota > Metazoa > Chordata > Actinopteri > Salmoniformes > Salmonidae > Oncorhynchus > Oncorhynchus clarkii. The sequence goes on from NC_092174.1 coordinate 2,123,454, forward strand.
AATGATAATTATTTTCCTGACACTGGTCATAGACCCATACAAGATTACTTTGAATATAGCCAAAGGGAGCGTGATAAGATCATTGTTTCGGAGTCCCTTTTTGACATGCCGGGACGTAATTCTGACCTCTCGAAAGAACTGTTACATTTATCTAAGAGCCAGACGAGAACGCATCTACATATAGTCACTCTTAGTGATTATGTGCGTCAAGACATTATTCCACGGGGACTCAGGTGGCAAAAACAACCATGATTGGGACAGCGCACAGATGATTTCGGTGAACGCTGGTGTGCCAACCTGAACAAATGCTCTATTGATTTAATGACATTAATTGTTGACCAGTTGAAGAAGGATTTTATTGAAATGGATAACACGATTAAAGACAAACACACAGCTCTACAAATAGCTGTTAATGATGATGGCATATTCAATGAACTGATGAAAACTAACCAAGCGCTCCAGGACAAGTTATCTACAGAAATAAAGGAACTTAAAATCAAGAAATTCAACCAAGACAAAAAAGACAAGGCCGAGGATAAAGTAAACTTCTGGAGAAACCCTGACAAGGGAGGTCCTGCTCCCCCTCTTCATGACAGACGCAGGAGGGATGCCGCTTACTTCGATCCATCCCCGTCTGATCAACGCTCTACAACCAGCGCCTCATCGGCTTCCAGTGGTAGTTTTTTATTCAACGAGAGACTGGACGGACGGAAGGGCGGAGGTGGCCGCAGGCACGCGCATCGACAAGATGCCGCACCCGACGGGGTAAGAAGAAATGACTATCAGAGGCAGAGGGGACCATTCACACGGTCCCAGACCCCATGGGACTGAGTGTCTTTAATTTATCAAGCAAGATACTGAGCCCTGCCCATGTCTCCTTGCTTAATAAAGGGTTATATTTTGTGTACAACCCAGTGCAACGATTTAATGTTAAGGTAGACGTTTTAGAAACATCCATTTAAGGGAAAACTTTAGCTCCCCTAATTCTGACACTTCTATTGAACCAGTAGGTTGCTCACTTGCACATACTACAACTCCTTTTAGCAAGCACAAGTTATTTTATACCTCCAGCCAATCGCAATCACTCTATCGAGACATATTGCAGACTTGTGGAAAAAGATGTTGGACATCTCCTTAAGAATAAACAGGAGTCCAAATCTTTCCATAATTTACGTAAGGATGAAAAACAAGCTTTGCTTGATTTACAATCCGATACGTCAATCCTTATTCGTCCTGCTGATAAGGATGGGTCGGTTGTACTCATGGATAGGACAGTTTATGTACATGAGTGTCATAGACAGCTGCTTGACAACACCTTTTACAAGAAACTCAGAAGTGACCCTACTTCCCAATATCAGAATACTATCTTTACTGTCCTAGATGGGTGTTTTAGATCTGGTCAGAAAACCAAAAAAGAACATTACTTTTTGGCTATTCAACACCCTAAAATTGCCACTTTCTATACTTTGCCGAAATTACTCAAGAATGTTACAAAACCTCCAAGGCGCCCTATTGTAGCGGGCATTAATGCAGTAACAGACCCTCTATCTACTTTTGTTTACTTTTTTATTAGACCACTCACAGAACAGCTCCCCCCTTTTGTAAAGGACACCAGCAGTATGATCTATATCATTGAATCTCTTGATCCTCTCCCTGAGAATACCTTGTTAGTTACTTTTGATGTTGAGTAGTTATGCACAAATATTCCACACGAGGGCGGTATTGAAGCTATGGAACATTTTCTTCTGCAACTTGACCCTAATGAACTACCTTCCAGTGCATGCATTATAACGTTGGCTGAAATAGTACTCACACAACTATTTCATGTTTCTAAATTATTTCTTTATTCATACGAAGGTTACTGCTATGGGATCCCCCATGGCTCCTAACTATGCTAATTTCTATGTGGGTTACATGGAGAAACAGTCTATTTTCAATCCTCTCAAAAATGTTTTCTTGCCTCACCATTATTTGGAAACGGTATATTGATGATATTTTTGTTCTATGGAGGGGTGATGCAAAACAGCTCCAGGCGTTCCATGCTTTTCTTAACTCCTGTTCTGAGCATCTGAGATTTACTATGCAATCTGATACAAGTCAAATCAGTTTTCTTGATCTTCTGATCTTGTGTGAAGATAATGTTTTATACACTGATCTTTACATGAAGCCTACTGATCGTAACAGTTTGTTGAGGGCTGATAGTTGTCACCCACTTCCCTTGAAAAATAGTTTACCGAACAGCCAATTCTGTCGAATCAAAAGAATTTGCAAAAACAATCAGATTTTGACAGAAATCTGGCTGAGACGCAAAGAATGTTAAAAAATGATCAGATTAATATCGCCATTGAGAAAATTCAAAACAAAACGAGACATGACCTTTGTCAAGGTCAGTCCCGCAAAAAGAGGCATTCTTGTGTTCTAACTACCCGCTATTCAAAGCGTTCTGAACAAATGAAGGGAATTGTTCAAACATTGGCACATTCTAAAATCCAATGATAGTCTCGGTAATGTGTTTTCGGACCTTCCCTTGGTCGTATTCTCGCGGGGCAGAAATTTCAGAGACCAATTGGTACACTGATTTACCACCCCAAGATATTCCTGAACAATGTCTATTTGCGCCCCTACTGGATGGAAATTACAAATGTAATGGCTGTACTCAATGCAATGGCACTTATAAATGTAGATCCTTCAAACACCCACAAACAGGGAAATAGATCCCAATCAAAGGTGTTATTACATGATCCACAAAGGCAGTTATTTATCTTATAACTTGTCCTTGTGGTAAAAATTATGTGAGTAAAACAAAGCGCGAATTAAAAGCACGTATCTCAGAGCATCGTAGCACCATTAAGTGTAAAAACTTTATTTACCCAGTTGCGGCCCACTTCTTGGAGGCAGGCCACTCGATTTTTGTCTCTGCGTTATATTGGCATCGAACATGTCACCCTCCCTAGGAGAGGGGGTGACCTTGATAATATATTATTAGAACGAGAGGCTGCCTGGATCTTTAACTTAAAGACCCTTGTTCCCTTCGTTCTCAACGTAGACTTTGATCTGAAGCCATTCTTGTGATTGTGACTTTGCCATTGTAATTGTTTGTAAGCTTGTGTAGTCTAAAAGGAATTTATGATCGTATGCTATCCATTTGTTGTTTGTATGCTGTTCTTTGTATGCCATTTTAATATTTGAGAATTAACCAATGATATTAGGCCACTCTTGGCCATGATTACAGACACCTGTGTCTTTTGACACTGCATAAACGAGTCATCCCGCAGTGTTTGTGATTATACCCTGATGAAGACAGCTTGGCTATCGAAACGTTGGTAATAACATTTTTGCATCTGAGCTCCTAGAGTGTGCTCTTTTATTTTCAAGTTTTCTACTCCGCTAGCCAGCACCTCGCCTAAATAGGTGTGCGTTTCTTTTTCTTCTAGATTGCACTCACGAGACTCCCACTTACACAATAAATGTTCCAGTTGTTTCATAAAGATTATTTTTAAATCCAAAAACTTTAATTTGGTTGGCGCGTTATGTTCAGAAATCCACAGGCTCGAGCGGTCACAATGGGGTAGACGAAAATTCCAAATAGTATCCGTAAAGGTCGTAGAAAGATGTCAAACGTTTTTTTTTATAATCAATCCTCCAGGTTGTTTTTACAATAAATAATGGATATTATTTCAACCGGACCGTAGAGTTTTCAATAGGAGTGAGAGAGAAAATGTCTGCTCATGCATGCAAAACTCTGCTGGCAACCAGCCATCCAATGATGCGATGTGATCTTTCTCGCTCATTCTTCAGAATAAAAGCCTGAAACTACGTCTAAAGACTGTGAGAAGCCATAGGAAAAGGAATCTGGTTGATATCCCTTTAAATGGAGGGAAGGCATGCAATGGAATAGAGAGGTTTCAGGAAAAACAGCAATTCCGGGTTGGATTTTCCTCAAGTTTTCGCCTGCAATATCAGTTCTGTTACAGTCACAGACAATATTCTCACAGTTTTGGAAACTTTAGAGTGTTTTCTATCCTAATCTGACTATTATATGCATATTCTAGATTCTGGGCCTGAGAAATAGGCAGTTTCATTTGGGTACGTTTTTCATCCAAACATCAAAATACTGCCCCCTACACTCAAGAGGTTAAAATGCACTGAAAATATCTAAAATACATCATATATATATACAGCTAAAGAGTGTTTGATCAAATGTCTTGTTTTGCTAACCATTACTTTGGACAAAATCAGGACGCCAATATTCTTGTAATGTTTTTTGTATGAAAAAAAACAAACTTAAAAAAGGGTAATTCTTCCACTTTTCAACCTCATATTCATTATCTCCAGCACCATACCAGGGCCTACATAAGTGAAAATGGTGCGTTTTAATAATCTGTGGTTAAAAATGAATTCTCTGTGGCATTACAGGGTAGGATTAACTTTCAAAACCTGCAACGAGTTTCTAGCCAGAGGCAGGGTATTTTAATGCTTCCCACGTCACTGTGAATCTCATAATGTTTGATAATCACTCTTTATTAATGTCTTTGGTAGAACTTAACTATATTTTTTTCTACAAAATGTAAACACTGGTATTGTGCGGGAGATTATGATAATGAGGTTGAAAAAAATCATGGAATTGCCCTTTAAATTAGTTTAATTACATCTGAATGTGCGATTTAATCACAATTTATCACAGCAAATCCAGCGATTAACTTGATTAAAAAAATATATACAGTTTGACAGCCCTGTATAATACAAAACAGAGCGGGATAAAGACAGATATACTGTAAAAGGACAACGAGCTTCTTTTGAGCCTAAAATGAAGAAAAGCTGTGCAATTTTTTAGGTGGCGATCCTCCCTCAGTTTACAAGGCTTAGCATATTATAATATAGATATTACCAATTGAACATAGAAAAACTGGAAATATTGCAGACTGTGGCTTTAACACTAGAAGTGCATAAATCAGTAATTTGGACTGCTCATGAATAAAAAAAAATGTATTACTCTGCCATAGTCATTCCCCCCGCTGTCCTTGACTTTTCCTAAATACGTTTATAGCACACACTGTCGTTGTTAGAATCTTAATATCACAAACAGAACTGAAGTTATATCCAGTTTTAGGAGGGCATGTCCTTTTTTTAATGATTTTCCCCGTTACCCCTCCTTCTCCCAATAGTTGAAGGTGCCATGCCCAGTTGATAATCACCCGAGAACAAGGCGGGCCATTCTATTGTATTGTCTATTCTAATTCTAATCTCAAAACGGTATGTACCCTATATCAGTCCACCGAATCCAAGGAGTCTTATCAGTCTACTCAGGCCTACTTGGAGTACACAGTGAGAGAGTGCATTATTTACAATGGCAAGAAGACCAAGACGAATGAACGCACATGCTGCTTTAGCGTTGCTACAAAATCTGAATGAAAACGACTCCGACGGAATAAATAAATCATGACATCTCTGATGATTATTCTTCTGATTCTGAGCATCAGCCTGAACCTACACCTCCGAGACCTAAGCGGAAAAAAAACATGTAAGCACAAGCTGACAATAATTGACCATTTTTGACTGCTGTCATAAACTGTCATAAATTCATTATAATGCCATAATTGCTTTTGCGCCAATTTTCACTATTTATAAAGCACACTTGGTGCTTATAGTGATGTTTAAGCTACTGATGTTTTCATCATGTGTTGCTGACCGTGTGTCTTGGTGGTTGGGGTATTTTTATTTTGTCGTTGTAAGAAGAAGCTGTTACAGTGTTCCAACACATACGGTGCCTTTTATTTAACTAGGCAAGTCAGTTAAGAACAAATTCTTTGGGGCAGAACGACAGATTTGTACCCTGTCAGCTCTGGGATTTGAACTTGCAACCTTTCGGTTACTAGTCCAACACTCTAACCACTAGGCTACCCTGCCACCCAGCCTAAATTAGTTCAGGAGTAAAAATGTGCTTAACAAGTCATATAATAAGTTGCATTAACTCTGTTTAACATGTTATTTTTAATGACTACCTCATCTCTGTACCCGACACACAAAATTATCTGTAAGGTCCCTCAGTTGAGCAGTGAATTTCAAACACAGATTCAGCCACAAAAAAAGAGGTTTTCCAATGCAAAGAGCGCCTACTAAAAAAATCAGACATTGAATCTCTTTGATTATGCTGAAGTCAAATTACATGTTGAATACACCCAGTCACTATAAAGATACAGGCGTCTTTCCTAACTCAATAGCCGGAGAGGAAGGAAAGCACTCAGGGATTTCAACGTGAGGCCAATGGTGACTTTAAAACAGTTACAAAGTTCAATGGCTGTGATGGGAAATAACTGAAGATGGATAAACACCATTGTAGTTACTCCACAATACTAACCTAATTGACAGAGTGAAAAAAAGCCTTTACAGAATGAAAATATTCCAAAGCATCCTTGATTGCAGCAAGGCACTAAAGTAATACTGCCAGAAATGTGGCAAAGCAATTCACTTTTTGTCCTGAATACAAAATGTTATGTTTGGGGCAAATCCAATCCAATACATTACTGAGTACCACTCTCCATATTGTCAAGCATGGTGGTTGCTGCATCATGTTATGTTAATCATTAAGGACTGGGGAGTTTTTCAGGATAAAAAAAGTCAGAATAGAGCTAAGCACAGGCAAAATCCTAGAGGAAAACCTGGTTTAGTCTGCTTTCCACCAGACACTGGGAGATTAGTTCACCTTTCAGCAGGACAATAACCTAAAACACAAGGCCAAATCTACACTGGAGTTGCTTACCAAGAAAGCAGTGAATGTTCCTGAGTGGCCGAGTTACAGTTTTGACTTAAATCTACTTGAAAATCTATGACCTGAAGATAGTTGTCTAGCAAAGATCAACAAACAATTTGACAGAGCTTGAATAATTTAAATAATAAATGGGCAAATTTTGCACAATCCAGTTGTGGAAAGCTCTTTGAGAATGAAGGCACCAGCATGCTTCGGTTCGCCTTGCCAAACCGAACGAGTGTGCTCGCATACACCCTTAAAAGACCTTTGCTTGAAAAATGGCAATAGTACTGTTTGTCCATCTTGAGACATCTTATCCGGAATAGTCAGAAATAATCTAAGATAACTCTGTCATTCATTTAGATGTTTTTGCAGAGGAGATGTTAGTCACGCAAATTCTAATTTGTTTGGTGCAGTATTTCTCAAGTGAAAAAATGTCACATCATTACACCACAGCCACCAGCCTGTACCATTAACACCAGTCAGAATGGGGCCATGGGCTCATACTGCTTCAGCAAAATCCTGACTCTGCCACCAGCATGACGCAACAGGAAACGTGTTAAATCAGATACATGAAATTTGGCATGCCATGAAAGACCTTATACCGCTGCTCCTGAGTGGCATCTCAGTGCAAGAGGTGTCACTACAGACCCTGGTTTGATTCCAGGCTTTATCACAACCGGCCCTGATTGGGAGTCTTATAGGGCAGCGCACAATTGGCCCAGCGTCATTAGGGTTTGGCCGTCATTTTAAATAAAAATGTGTTCTTAACTGACTTGCCTAGTTATATAAAATAAATACAAAAATAAATGTGAAATAAAAGTTAAATAAAAAAATTTAATGGGCATATGAATGTTTTGTGTGGACCCTAGGAAGAGTAGCTGTCATGACTAACAGCTAATGGGGAACCAAAAAAACAAATGCAACAGGCATGTTAGGGCAACTAACCGATTGTCTGGATGATGGCGTTCTGGACAATGCGCTCCTCGCTCTCCTTGACCCGTCCGGACGAGGACACACTGGCGCCAGAGTTCCGTCTGGAGTTCTCACCCAGCTCAAAGTCCACACTCATCCGCAGGTGCTTGAGCAGTGTGTTGAACACCTCCAGTACCGTAGGGCCTGATGATACACATACACACACAAGCACACAGACACACACAGGCAAGCACACACACAAAGACTCGCAGACACACAAACACGCAGACACACAAGCAAGCACACACAGAGGCACACACACACAGTTAGGGACTACGATCAACACACCATCTGGTCACCAAAGACTATTGGATTCTATTATCACATATAAAAGCTTTTAAAACTATACAATCACCAAGGAATACTACACTCCATGTTCTAGCACAATACAATAAAACATCACCAGGGTATATACTCCACCATAGTACAGTAATATATATATACAGTACCAGTCAAAAGTTTGGACACACCTACTCATTCAAGGGTTTTTCTTTATTTTGACTATTTTCTACGTCGTAGAATAATAGTGAAGACATCAAAACTTTGAAATGGCACACATAGAATCAAGTAGTAACCAAAAAGATGTTAAACAAATCAAAATATATTTCATATTTTTCAAAGTAGCCACCCTTTGCCTTGACAGCTTTGCACACTCTTAGCATTCTCTCAACCAGCTTCATGAGGTAGTCACCTGGAATGGATTTCAATAAACAGGTGTGCCTTGTTAAAAGTTAATTGGTGGAATTTCTTTCCTACTTAATGCATTTGAGACAATAATTTGTGTTGTGACAAGGTAGGGGTATAGAGAAGATGGTCTGTTACCAAGTCCATATTATGGCAAGAACAGCTCAAATAAGCAAAGAGAAAGGACAGTCCATCATTACTTTAAGACATGAAGGTCAGTCAATCCGGAAAATTTCTAAAACGTTGAAAGTTTCTTCAAGTGCAATCGCAAAAACAATCAAGAGACATGATGTAACTGGCTCTCATGAGGACCGAGAGAGACCCAGAGTTACTTCTACAGCAGAGGATACGTTCATTAGAGTTAACTGCACCTCAGATTGCATCCCAAAAGAATGCTTCACAGAGTTCAAGTAACAGACACATCTCAACATCAACTGTTCAGAGGAGACTGTGTGAAATCAGGCCTTCATGGTCGAATTGTTGCTAAGAAACCACATATTGGAGACTGTTGGTTCCAACCGCCGTGTCTTTGACACACAGAGTAGATGAACGGATGATCTCCGCATGTGTGGTTCCCACCGTGAAGCATGGAGGTGGTGGTGTGATGGTGTGGGGGTGCTTTGCTGGTGACACTGTTGGTGATTTATTTAGAATTCAAGGCACACTTAACCAGCATGGCTACGACAGAATTCTGCTGCGATATGCCATCCCATCTGATTTGCGCTTAGTGGGACTATACTTTTCAACAGGACTAGGACCCCAAAACACACCTCCAGGCTGTGTAAGGGCTATTTGACCAAGAAGGAGAGTGATGGAGTGTTGCATCAGATGACCTGGCCTCCACAATCACCCGACCTCAACCCAATTGAGATGGTTTGGGATGAGTTGGACTGCAGAGTGAAGGAAAAGCAGCCCACAAGTGCTCTGTACTTGTGGGAACTCCATCTAGACTGTTGGAAAAACCTTCCAAGGTGAAGCTGGTTGAGAGAATGCCAAGAGTGTGCAAAGCTGTCATCAAAGCAAAGGGTGGCTACTTTTAACAATCTCAAATATAAAATACATTTTGATTTGTTTAACACTTTATTTGGTTAATACATGTTTCCATATGTGTTATTTCATAGTGTTGATGCCTTCACTATTATTCTACAATGTAGAAAATAGTGTAAATAAAGAAAAATCCTTGAATGAGTAGATGTGTTCAACCCTTTGACTGGTACTGTCACCAGCCTGATGGCTACGTTCACCATTTACCAAGTAAATTAGAATGCTGAACGCAGTATCAAGCTGGTTCCACCAGGCTAACATATCCTATACTGTACATACATTACAAACATCACCAGTGTATAAAAAGACCCCATGAAATAGGAAATTAGACTGTGCTATTTCCCATTTATTTAGGGTTGAGGCATATCACAAGATGATGTGGGACGTGGACCAGTCTAGACATTTCACCATTTTTGGGCTCTGGAAATATCTGACAAAGTATTTGATTTTAGACAGATATTTTTTGAGTCAAGAAGCACAATGGTCCTAATCCTAATGATCCATAGACAGACAACTTGACTGAAAAATGACCAGCACTTGCAAATTAAGTATTTAAAAAAAAAAGTATCATACTCAGCCGTCAGACTGATTGCTTACGTCAATAACTCAAATATACACTTTATTTGCAAGTGCTGGCTGTCTTTTTCATTCAAGTCAGATTAACCCTTGGCAACAGCAACTAAGTCTTACTGACAGAATTTGGGCATGTCGGATTTAGCATTTTCCATAGAAAACCAAACCTACTTGGCTGAGTTATGACCCTAAGTCAGAGCAAGCAACTAGTTGCATCCTTGGACTGGTACGCCTCCCCTGATTCATTAGGGTATGGGTGTTATACCTCTAATTTGGTCTCAAAAGCAAAAAGACTCCCTCGTGTCTCTTTAGATGGTAAACTCATTTTAAATGGGGATATGTCTATATTATTATATGCCATTTAGCACACTTTTTTACAAAGTGACTTACAGTACAGTGAGTGCACACATACACTTAGTATACAAAACATTAAGAACACCTGCTCTTTCCATGGCTGACCGACCAGGTGAAAGCTATGATCCCTTATTGAGGTCACCTGTTAAAATCCACTTCAAATCAGTCTAGATGAAGAGGAGGAGCCCGGTTATAGTAGGATTTTTAAGCTTTGAGACAATTGAGACATAGATTGTGTATGTGTGCCATTCAGAGGGGGAATGGGTAAGACAAACTATTGAAGTGACTTTGAACAGGGTATGGTAGTAGGTTCCAGGTGCACCGATTTGTGTCAAGAAATGCCATGCTTCTGGGTTTTTCACATTCAACAGTTTTCCATGTGTATCAAGAATGGTCTACTAACCGAAGGACATCCAGCCAACTTGACACAACTGTGGGAAGCATTGTAGTCAACATGGGCCAGCATCCCTGTTCTGAGGGCAACAGGGCGGGGTAGGGGGATGCAACTTAATATTTGGAAGATGTTCCTACTGTTTGGTATAGTCAGTCTATGTGATCCCTGCAGGAACTAAACCCACAACCTTGGCATTGCTTGTGCGCAGGACTGGGTAATGATACAAGTAAACCATGCTCAGTTTGTTTTAGTGGATTAAGCAAAATTATTTTCTCATATTATAAAAACAAAATTGTATAGAAAGGACTACAAGCAGTTAATACATTACATTTTTGACACTACTAATGTCACTGTACCCCACAATATATCACAAAAAGAATCACAACAGGAAAAACTACAAAATACCATATAATTGATGCACAGGGGTGGAGGGAGTTGGCATAGTAATTTACACCATTTACACAGTACCACAACAAGAGACACCAAATCCAAACTTCCACCAATGCAGGTAAAGACAAAATGGGTCACATTCAATTCCAGTCAAATATTCTGCACCAGTAAACAGATGATGTGGGAGGTAGGTGAGGTTGCCACATAGTTCAAATAACTAAGAGGCGCGCGCAGTTAGATCTACCAAGATCCACCCCATTTACAAAGAACAGCAGTGACCAAACTTGAAAGGTACAAAGTGTGGCTTTAAGACCAAACCAAACCAGAGCACACACCGTATGTTATACTGTATCTATGGAATTTAAAAAGTGTTTGTCCAAAATATAGCTTGGATGGGTTGAAGTTTGGTTAGGATATGGTTATGGTGCCCATAACCACTGGTCCAGGGCCAGGGCCAGATAAAAATAAAAATGATGGTCAAAATGATGGTCAAGGTTAGGATGATCATAGATCTGTGGTTAGGGGCCCCCTTCTACCTCCAGCTATGGAGCCCCCTGCAGCCTGAACATACCTAACCAGAGATTTGGTGGGGATGAGGTTTGGGAGTTTGGGTTAACAGTGTATGCACTGTCATATGCATGTTTGTTGGAACGGGTCAGTCCTGTCGAGAGAGCGGTTTATTGGGAGGGAAAAAGAGGGCCAAATCATTGGGTTTAAATAAACATGCGATCAAAGTATCTTCCTCCTTCTAGTCTTCCTCTCCAAACTGAACATCTACTATTAAATCAAGGATTTATTGACAGTATTTTGTCTCCCATCATTACAGTAGCATTACCCCAAAAAGTTAAATGGCTAGCTTGTAGCTATCATACTGACAATAAAGATACATACTGTCAAAAACAGAAAAGTTGCGAGTTGACAGCGTAACCAAGCAGTTGTCACCAGCAACAAAATAATCATTGTCAAATAATTTCCTATGCATCCATCTACCCATAGACCCATCCATTGCCTACATCTAGATTAGCGTTTCTCAAATGTTTTTGTGCCAAGGCATTCCCGTTACTAATAAGCAAGCACTGATTAAGAAAATTACTAAAAACAGTTAAATCCCAGTGGACTGATAAGGAATTCAAAAATGGTATGGTTGAGAAAGGAGCCAAAAGGAATGGCTAGCTGCATTGAAAAATAATTTGAATAAAGTGAACTAAAATAAACTATGAAACAAAGATAAATTATATAAAGAATGAAAGTAAATAGCTTTGGAGCACCTTAAATGAATGGGTATCCATTCTTCTTCTGAGGGCTCTTGGCCAAAAATGATTGACAATTGCTTTTGTATTAAAAACACCCATTTTTGTAGGTGTTTTCCTTATGATATCTCCTAACACATAGAATTGTTTAAGATCGTAACAATATGGACCATCAAGTTATTTTATTCTAGGATCAGCTGGGGGTGGCAGGCAGCCGAGACATTAGAGAGGCGAGCCAGCAACGGGAGGGTTGCCAGTTCAAATCCCAGGGTCTGACGGGAAAACATTTGTCGGGAAGTCAGCTGGCAACTGGAAGGTTGCTGGTATCAAATTCTAGATGCCATTGCCTGCTTTTGTGCCCTTGAGCACTTAACCCCCACAACAACAGCTCGCCGGGCACCCAGTGTGGCAAACCCCCAAACCTCTCTAAAACCTGTACATGTCTTTTGGGTTAAAAGCGGTAGTCTAATTTCAGTTGGACATTGTGTGCAATTGACCAATACAGTGATCTTAATCAGAAACAAATATGTAAAAAAATATATATCATAATGAAACTTTAGAATTTGCCCTTGCTGTCATTATTTCAATACATATAAATAACAGACAAAGATACTTCAAATCTGGTAGGCCAAATTTCAATTTGAAGGAGCCTGTTTTGTCGTAGCTGAAATGCATTAGAAAGGTATCGGGAAGTTCAGGTAAAGTTCAACAGGTACTAATTGTGTGTGTGTGTGTAGAAAAGATCCTGCATTGCATTCAAATGATATTCTCAAAGTCCCTTCTAACGTGCCTTGAACGGCTTGGAGGGGAACAGAAGACATGTTCATGGGAGTTGTAGCTTTCAGGAATGGGGTCATAATAAAGTTAGAGCCAAATCTGTAGGAAGGAGTCAGAAACTGCTCGGTTTGTCACGACCGGTAAGCGGAGATCGAAGGTTACTCACATAACCGGGGTTCTATGAAATAAGAGGCGTATTCAGTGGACTGAGACAAATCATGCGCAATCAGTAGGACTTTGTCATGAGGAATATGCCGCGGACCTGAAGGCATTCCTCCGCAGAACTGGGTTTGAGAAAGGCTGATCTAGATGAAAATTTCACCCTGAGCCATCAATCTGTCATGTCAACAGATCCTCAGGTGTTTATAATCAGTTATACCCTATCCATCTCTAAACCAATTTACCTTTCCATCCATAGAGCTTATATAGCTGTGACTCATCTGACAGACCACATCATGTGTGTGTTCCAATTGACACCCTGTTCCCTATATAGTGCACAAATGTTGACCAGGAATCTATGGGCCCTGTCAAAAATAATGCACTGCAAATGGAATAGGGTGCCATTTGGGACGCAGCCTGTTGAGTCACTAGAGGCACTTCCCAAGCCAACTCACCGACGGAGCCTTTGGCTGCTATGGCGACCGTCTCGAGAAGGACCTGCACGATGCCGGCCCTCATGCGAGGGGTGTTCTTGTTGTGTGTGTCCAGGTGGCCCAGGACCTGCTGGATGACGTGGTGAGAGTGTTGGGCCTGGGAAAGACAGTGGGAGAGAATGAAAGGGGGAGGGAAGTGAAGATAAAAATACTTTAAGGTCGATGCACACACACACACACAGTTTGGAAACTAGTGTTAGCTACTGCAGCACCCCTGGAGCAAATTTAGAGGTTAATGTCTTGCTCAAGGGCACAATGGCAGGGGTGGGATTTGGGAGGTTTGGGGAAACAGTCGGTCTAATCTGTCGAGTTCAACACAACGTACATTTACCTTTATGAACATGTGTACTTAATTTGTCCTTTTTTATTTCCTTGTTTCTAAACACTAAAACAATCAGCAACAATCAATGTCCCCACTACATCCGAAAACGGACAGGTGGATGGACGAACAGACATACTGTTTCACTCAGAGACAAAGGTGTTGGGATGTTCTCTGCTATTGAGTGAACAGATTCACAAAGACAGACCAACACAGACAAAAACAAAGACAGGCGGACAGGCAAATAGACAGATCCTCTGTAGCTCAGCTGGGTAGAGCATGGCGCTTGAAACGCCAGAATTGTGGGTTCGATTTCCGGGACCACCCTCACGTAAAATATATGCAGACATGACTTACTGACCTTGGATAAAAGGCATATATATATGGTATTATATTATGACAGATGTACAGAGTTTATCTTGCCGATAGATAAACAATTTCTCTCTCAGACAGACCAGACACAGTCTCATCTAGCCAAGACACTAAAACCCAGACTAGGATTAGGGCTGACCCTGAGCACTGCTCAAACAAAGCTCTTAAAAACACGACACACCTCGCCCCGAGCCTCATCGATCGTCTCTTATCTGGCAAAGCCACCTAGGGCCACCTGGGGACTCCGGGCCGGCGGGCCAATTAAAAGAACAACGGAAAAGGAAGAGGAGAGCCAGACACATCTGAGGGGGGAGTGAGAGATCTAGGGGTGTCCCTTGGGTTAGACGAGGATAGTGTCTCTGTCTGTAAGTGAATAAGTGAGTGAGGGATGTATATGAACCAAGAGGTGTGGGTATATGATATACTGTATGTGCACTAGGAAGATTGAGTTAAGTTGGTGTGTTGAATATGGGGTTAATATGAGTGTTGCTGTTGTGAAATGTAGTTATTGAAGCTTTAATACTGCAGTAGGCTAACATATCCATGTGTGTGTGTGTAATCTAGTCAGAGTTTGTGGGAATAGCTTGTTCTCACAATTCAAAAAGCGATAACATGCAGAAGAGTGAACCAAACCCAACACTTCCCTTCTCCTTCAGGAAGTTCGCTCTCATGCAGAACTACCTGAATACAGACACACCTCCAATTTGCTTGAGTGCTCTCACCGATCCCACTGGGGAGTGGTGTCTAAGATCACGTGAGACTAACGTACGAACAGACAGAGACAGATTCTGATTCCATTGAGGGGGACAATGAAGGGAGTTTTAACTAACAACTGTAAAGTAAAGCAAGAGAGCCACAATCCAAATTCGACACCACACTAAGTAGACAATGAGGTAAAACGTCAACAAATTTAACTAACCAATTAAGATACCATTTAAGTGTCTCCCAATAGGTTAAGTGTTTCACAATACACTAAAATGCTATGACTGGAGAACCCACCTGTATGGAGTACATGATGATCCGGAAACAGGAAACAGCAAACTCGTTGGGCTCCCACAGCCGGTGGTTGTCCAGATGACTGGAGAGGGAAGAACACAAAGGAAACACATTTCAATGACATTATAGTACTGCACATAACAAATGGGACAACAAACTAAGTTGTTGAGAATAGATTAACACGATACATTACATGAAAAATGCATTCATATATTTCAGGCACTACAACTTTTATTATGGCCTTATTTGAGTCAAAATGGCTCATAGGTTCCTGCCCAATCTTCTGTTTCTGTAGTGTGAGGCAGCTTGCTGTCCAAGTACATCCCCTGGACAGGGGGTCTATTGCAGGGCTTGGGATACTTTCCTAATGTTCTATGTTATGTCATGCTTATATGTGTAATGTTTCACCCTCCTGAACAGAGCCCTATGAGCTACATTCCAGTGTACGTACTATTGTACCACTTCGAATACGTCGCCCCAATACGTTGCTTCATTCTAAATAGTATGCTAGTTTGGGGGGGAGCGAGAGAGAGAGAGAGAGTGGGCATCCGGAGGAAAAGGGAGCGAGGGAGAGTTTGCTAGTGTTTGGCCATCAAACAGACTGCATAGACTGGGTTTGCTTTTCTGCTTTGTTTTTGTTTTCCTCAGTGAGACATAAGTGTAAAAATGAGAAATTAAAGGGATGAGAGAGGTGAGGAGAGGACAAAGAGAGGAGAGAAGAGAGAGAGATGAAAGGGGTGTGAAGGGAATAAATAAAATAGCAAATTCACATCAGAGACAGCTGAATCCGTAGACGTATAGGGTGGACATGAGGATAAAGACACAGGCACATAAATACTGGAATCTCAGAGATATGAACACGTCAGGAATGGAGGTTGTTTGAAATTCCGTGTTATCTAAAGACCCAGTTCAACTGCATCTATTCGGTCGATTGGTCAGTCTGTAACTTAGGTTTACATCTTTGAGGTTCTACTGTATACTACACTGCTGCTGGGGCTTCAGTCTCCTTTACACTCAGTGTCACGCTACAATTACACTGATAATCATAGAGGATTGTCATGTTATACAGAGAAAAACATGGCCCTTTGGTGTAGGTTAAGTGTCTTAGCTATTCATGCCATAAAATCGCTCCCAATACTTTCTATGGGCCTCACCTAATATGGCCGACCAGTGACGTCAACACGTCCTGGTCACTTCCTGGCCCCTATCAAGATGGCTACTCACAAAGCTCGGAAGACTAATGCTCAATGAACTGTACCAATTGTATGGCCTATTTGTCCCATACTGAACAGGTGGACCACGGGCCGGATCCGGACTAAGAACAGAGTCAATACATGCTGCAGGTCCCAACCCCACAAAATTGCCCCCCCCCCCCCCCCTGGTATCACACACCAGACATTGCAAAATGTGTAGAATTGCATGATATTAGCTTTAAGAATGCTAAATTTTCTCTCTGCCCCATGAAAAAATGTCGATCACAAAACACCAGTATCAATGTCAACAGTGAAGAGGCGACTCCGGGAGGCTGGCCTTCTAGGCAGAGTTCCTCTGTCCAGTGTCTGTGTTATTTTGCTCATCTTAATATTTTATTTTTATTGGCCAGCCTGAGATACGGCTTTTTCTTTGCAACTCTGTCTTGAAGGCCAGCATCCCGGAGTCAACTCTTCACTGTTGACGTTGAGACTGGTGTTTTGCGGGTACTATTTAATGAAGCTGCCTATTGAGGACTTAGAGCCATTATGCGCTGTTCTGTGAAGGGAGTAGTACACAGCGTTGTACAACATCTTCAGTTTCTTGGCAATTTCTCACATGGAATAGCCTTCATTTCTAAGAACAAGAATAGACTGACGAGTTTCAGAAGAAAGTTATTTGTTTCTGGCCATTTTGAACCTGTAATCGAACCGACAAATGCTGATGCTCCAGATACTCAACTAGTCTAAAGGCCAGTTGTATTGCTTCTTTAATCAGAACAACAGTTTTCAGCTGTGCTAACATCATTTCAAAAGGGTTTTCTAATGATCAGTTAGCTAATCCAAGTTTATCATTGTGAAAGGCTAACACAACGTGCCATTGGAACACAGCGTTACTTCCGGCGCCGACAGAGATGGCCGCCTCGCGTTCCTAGGAAACTATGCAGTTTTTTGTTTTTTTTACGTGTTATTTCTTACATTAGTACCCCAGGTCATCTTAGGTTTCATTACATACAGTCGAGAAGAACTACTGAATATAAGATCAGCGTCAACTCACCATCAGTATGACCAAGAATATGTTTTTCGCGACGCGGATCCTGTGTTCTGCCTTACAAACAGGACAACGGAGTGGATTCCATGCAGCGACCCAAAAAAACGACTACGAAAAAGAGGGAAACGACTCCGGAGACGGGCACACCGTGCACCACTCCCTAGCATAGTTCTTGCCAATGTCCAGTCTCTTGACAACAAGGTTGATGAAATCCGAGCAAGGGTAGCATTCCAGAGGGACATCAGAGACTGTAACGTTCTTTGCTTCACGGAAACGTGGCTCAATGGAGAGACGCTATCCGAGGCGGTGCAGCCAACGGGTTTCTCCACGCATCGCGCAGACAGAAACAAACATCTTTCTGGTAAGAAGAGGGGCGGGGGCGTATGCCTTATGGCTAACGTGACATGGTGTGATGAAAGAAACATACAGGAACTCAAATCCTTCTGTTCACCTGATTTAGAATTCCTCACAATCAAATGTAGAACGCATTATCTACCAAGAGAATTCTCTTCGATTATAATCACAGCCGTATATATCCCCCCCCCCAAGCAGACGGCTCTGAACGAACTTTATTTAACTCTCTGCAAACTGGAAACGATTTATCCGGAGGCTGCATTCATTGTAGCTGGGGATTTTAACAAGGCTAATCTGAAAACAAGACTCCCTAAATTTTATCAGCATATCGATTGCGCAACCAGGGGTGGAAAGACCTTGGATCATTGTTACTCTAACTTCCGCGACGCATATAAGGCCCTGCCCCGCCCCCCTTTCGGAAAAGCTGACCACGACTCCATTTTGTTGATCCCTGCCTACAGACAGAAACTAAAACAAGAGGCTCCCACGCTGAGGTCTGTCCAACGCTGGTCCGACCAAGCTGACTCCACACTCCAAGACTGCTTCCATCACGTGGACTGGGACATGTTTCGTATTGCGTCAGATAACAATATTGACGAATACGCTGATTCGGTGTGCGAGTTCATTAGAACGTGCGTTGAAGATGCCGTTCCCATAGCAACGATTAAAACATTCCCTAACCAGAAACCGTGGATTGATGGCAGCATTCGCGTGAAACTGAAAGCGCGAACCACTGCTTTTAATCAGGGCAAGGTGACTGGTAACATGACCGAATACAGGCTGTGCAGCTATTCCCTCCGCAAGGCTATCAAACAAGCTAAGCGTCAGTACAGAGACAAAGTAGAATCTCAATTCAACGGCTCAGACACAAGAGGCATGTGGCAGGGTCTACAGTCAATCACGGACTACAGGAAGAAATCCAGCCCAGTCACGGACCAGGATGTCTTGCTCCCAGGCAGACTAAATAACTTTTTTGCCCGCTTTGAGGACAATACAGTGCCACTGACACG
This sequence comes from Oncorhynchus clarkii lewisi, assembly GCF_045791955.1. Taxonomy (NCBI): domain Eukaryota; kingdom Metazoa; phylum Chordata; class Actinopteri; order Salmoniformes; family Salmonidae; genus Oncorhynchus; species Oncorhynchus clarkii. Next base: position 2,142,588 of record NC_092174.1, read on the forward strand.
GCCTGAAACGAAAACATGCGGTCTCTCCTTCACTGCAGCCGAGGTGAGTAAAACATTTAAACGTGTTAACCCTCGCAAGGCTGCAGGCCCAGACGGCATCCCCAGCCGCGCCCTCAGAGCATGCGCAGACCAGCTGGCCGGTGTGTTTACGGACATATTCAATCAATCCCTATACCAGTCTGCTGTTCCCACATGCTTCAAGAGGGCCACCATTGTTCCTGTTCCCAAGAAAGCTAAGGTAACTGAGCTAAACGACTACCGCCCCGTAGCACTCACATCCGTCATCATGAAGTAGTTTTGAGAGACTAGTCAAGGACCATATCACCTCCACCCTACCTGACACCCTAGACCCACTCCAATTTGCTTACCGCCCAAATAGGTCCACAGACGATGCAATCTCAACCACACTGCACACTGCCCTAACCCATCTGGACAAGAGGAATACCTATGTGAGAATGCTGTTCATCGACTACAGCTCGGCATTCAACACCATAGTACCCTCCAAGCTCGTCATCAAGCTCGAGACCCTGGGTCTCGACCCCGCCCTGTGCAACTGGGTACTGGACTTCCTGACGGGCCGCCCCCAGGTGGTGAGGGTAGGCAACAACATCTCCTCCCCGCTGATCCTCAACACTGGGGCCCCACAAGGGTGCGTTCTGAGCCCTCTCCTGTACTCCCTGTTCACCCACGACTGCGTGGCCACGCACGCCTCCAACTCAATCATCAAGTTTGCGGACGACACAACAGTGGTAGGCTTGATTACCAACAACGACGAGACGGCCTACAGGGAGGAGGTGAGGGCCCTCGGAGTGTGGTGTCAGGAAAATAACCTCACACTCAACGTCAACAAAACTAAGGAGATGATTGTGGACTTCAGGAAACAGCAGAGGGAACACCCCCCGATCCACATCGATGGAACAGTAGTGGAGAGGGTAGCAAGTTTTAAGTTCCTCGGCATACACATCACAGACAAACTGAATTGGTCCACTCACACAGACAGCATCGTGAAGAAGGCGCAGCAGCGCCTCTTCAACCTCAGGAGGCTGAAGAAATTCGGCTTGTCACCAAAAGCACTCACAAACTTCTACAGATGCACAATCGAGAGCATCCTGTCGGGCTGTATCACCGCCTGGTACGGCAACTGCTCCTCCCTCAACCGTAAGGCTCTCCAGAGGGTAGTGAGGTCTGCACAACACATCACCGGGGGAAAACTACCTGCCCTCCAGGACACCTACACCACCCGATGTTACAGGAAGGCCATAAAGATCATCAAGGACATCAACCACCCGAGCCACTGCCTGTTCACCCCGCTATCATCCAGAAGGCGAGGTTAGTACAGGTGCATCAAAGCTGGGACCGAGAGACTGAAAAACAGCTTCTATCTCAAGGCCATCAGACTGTTAAACAGCCACCACTAACATTGAGTGGCTGCTGCCAACACACTGACACTGACTCAACTCCAGCCACTTTAATAATGGGAATTGATAGGAAATGATGTAAATATATCACTAGCCACTTTAAACAACGCTACCTTATATAATGTTACTTACCCTACATTATTCATCTCATATGCATACGTATATACTGTACTCTATATCATCGACTGCATCCTTATGTAATACATGTATCACTAGCCACTTTAACTATGCCACTTTGTTTACATACTCATCTCATATGTATATACTATACTCGATACCATCTACTGTATCTTGCCTATGCTGTACCATCACTCATTCATATATCCTTATGTACATATTCTTTATCCCCTTACACTGTGTTTAAGACAGTAGTTTTGGAATTGTTAGTTAGATTACTTGTTGGTTATTACTGCATTGTCGGAACTAGAAGCACAAGCATTTCGCTACACTCGCATTAACATCTGCTAACCATGTGTATGTGACAAATAAAATTTGATTTGATTTGAGGAGGGATGGTTGCACCTATGTAGATATTCAATTTTTAAAAACATCTGCTGTTTCCAGCTACAATAGTCATTTACAACATTAATGTCTACACTGTATTTCTGATCAATTTTATGTTCTTTTAAAGGACATTGTTTTTTTTGCTTTTCTTTCAAAAACAAGGAGATTTCTAAGTGGCCCCAAACTTTTGAACGGTAGTGTACTCCATCACTGGTCCTTCGTGGGACGCTGAAACTGGCTAGAGAGTTGTGGAGGTGATTCCAGGATCCTGGGATAAACCACAGCTTTCACTATTTTGGTAGCGTAGTCTGTAAAGACAAATAATAAACAGGCATTTCAAGAATATTGGCAGACTAACAATATATATTTTTTTATATCATTTCACTAGAAAGAATATAAAGAACTCTTACTGTTGGTGGGTTTGGTCTTCTCTGGCCGAATTGTCAACCCTTTATTTTTGTATTTAACATTTACGTAACAGGGCAAGTCAGTTAAGAACAAATTTTTATTTACAATGACGGCCAAACCCTAACCCGGGTGACGCTGGCCCTTCTTGGCATTTGGGACAGAGGGGGAGTACTTGAGCAGGTTGTCTTTTCTCACTGCCTGCATCCATCCACTGTTCTCATTGTAATGCAAGGCTGCAAGGTATGATCTAACCCCCCCCAGATAAAAAAAAACACAGGATACATTTGACGGGTTGGCGACATTTGAGAGACAACCAATAGAAATGGCTGTGATACACTTGACTACAATAATGACAATTTCAGCAGTTAGAACAATTCTTATTTTTAAGCTCTGCATGCATTCCATTGTAGGAGAAGGCGGTGTGCTTTGGCACGAAGTGCAGCATCAGAGAGTGGTATGCCTCTAACCCTGATGGCTGGTCGTCAGTGTGGATATTTGGAAGATGTCCTTCAGGATCAAGGCCCCATGTAGAATCTTCTCCTACCCCACTACATATAAAAAGAGAAATAACCATTATATTTTAAAATGGGCTGTTCTGCAAAAACAAATGTACTACATGTAGGATATGGACACTTACTTGGTTTCAGCCAGTCCTTTGTCCGTTCCTCTGCTTGCAGTGGTGCATGAGGACACAAAGGCATGAGTGGCATCGGTAGGTTGGTGTGTTGGTTCTGTATGTGGTACAGTCCAACATTCCATTTTGGCACAATCATTTCCCTGCTTTCTTCAGGAGACATTGCACATGACCAGTAGAGATAGTTGATAATGGAGTTCTACCACAGTGCTTGTCTTGCGTAGAACTAATCACAGAAGAATATGAACATATAATACAAATGTACACATAGATGAGTAGAATAATCCTACCCAGTTACATCATGACCATAAAAAAAATGTATTTCTTACATTTAGCCAAATATGAAGCGATACTTTGTATCTGGCATGTTCTCCTGGATCCATTTAATGATCTGCCTATTTTGGTCAATGATGAGGGTTTCAACCACTAGCTCAGCACTGTCAACAAACTACTTAGTCCTCTTCAACCCCTCCAGCTCAGACAATGTGATGTCCATCGTCTTATTGCTCTAAGATAAACAAAAAAATACACGCCAATGAAATTAAGCAAATTGGGACAGAACCATATTGTTGATTGTTTGACATCCTAGACATATTTTAGTATGTGAACACAAGCTAAATCTGCTCAGGTTTTATGATAATAAATTACTTGTATTGTATCATGCTTCTGTCTATAACGTGAGCTGTTCAGTATGTGTTGACAGTCCTTCCTACCGCGCCGTTTTTGAATGTTAGCCATCGAGAACTACAAAAGATATGCTAAATTCTCAACAACATTGATGAACTGAATTTAGCAGGCATGATCGACAGATCATTGACTCAAATGATGTCAATTAGCCTATCAGAAATGTCTAAAGCCATTACATGATGTCCTGGAATTTTCCAAGCTGTTTAAAGGCACAGTAGTCAACTTAGTTTATGTAAACTTCTGACCCACTGGAATTGTCATACAGTGAGTTACACGTTAAATAATCTGTCTGTAAACAATTGTTGGAACAATTACTTGTGTCATGCACAAAGTAGATGTCCTAACCGACTTGCCAAAACTATAGTTCGTTAACAAGACATTTGTGGAGTGATTGAATAACGAGTTTTAATGACTCAATAACTAAGAATCAGCTATCAGAGCAGCTTACAGATCATTGCACCTGTACATATCCCATCTGTAAATAGCCCATCAGGAAGTTAAAGATTGGTCGCAAATAGGTCTTCCAAATGGACAATGACCCCAAGCATACTTCCAAAGTTGTGGCAAAATGGCTTAAGGACAACAAAGTCAAGTTATTGGAGTGGCCATCACAAATCCCTGACCTCAATTCTATAGAAACTTTGTGGACACAACTGAAAAAGCATGTGCAGGCAAGGAGGCCTTACAAACCTGACTCAGTTATACCAGCTCTGTCAGGAGGAATTGGCCTAAATTCACCCAAGTTATTGTGGGAAGCTTGTGGAAGGCTACCTGAAATGTTTGACACACTTAAAACAATTTAAAGGCAATGCTACCAAAAACTAATTGAGTGTATGTAAACTTCTGACCCACTGGGAATGTGATGAAAGAAAGAAAATATTAAATAAATCTCTCTCTTTACTATTATTCTGACATTTCACATTCTTAAAATAAAATGGTGATCCTAACTGACCTAAGACAGGGAATTTTTAAATGTCAAGAATTGTGTCAAGAATGTCAAGAATTGGATTAGATGCATGTGAACTTCCGACATCAACTGTAGATGACCTCGAGCCAGTGGGTTTGGAGACGACTATGAAGCAAAGGCCAGCCAACGACAGCATACAGGTTGCATGTGTGGGTAACGTATATGTGGCTTTGGTGACGAAACGGGTGGCACTGTGATAGACTGCATCCAATTTGCTGAGTAGAGTGTTGGAGGCTATTTTGTAAATGACATCGCCAAAGTCAAGGATCGGTAGGATAGTCATTTTTACGAGGGTTTGTTTGGCAGCATGAGTGAAGGGATGCTTTGTTGAGAAATAGGAAGGCAATTATAGATTTAATTTTGGATTGGAGATGCTCAATATGAGTCTGGAAGTAGAGTTTACAGTCTAAACAGACACCTAGGTATTTGTAGTTGTCCACATATTCTAAGTCAGAACCGTCCAGAGTAGTGATGCTAGGCCGGCGGGCAGGGGCGGGCAGTGATTGGTTAAAGAGCATGCATGTAGTTTTACTTGCATTTAAGAGCAGTTGGAGACCACGGAAGGTATGGCATTGAAGCTCGTCTGGAGGTTAGTTAACACAGTGTCCAAAGAAGCGTCAGAAGTATACAGAATGGTGTCATCTGCGTAGAGGTGGTTCAGAGAATATCCAGCCGCCAGAGCAACATCATTGATGTATACAGAGAAAAGAGTAGGCCCTAGAATTGAACACTGTGGCACCCCCATAGAGACTGCCAGAAGTTCGGCAACAGGCCCTCCGATTTAACACACTGAACTCTGAGAAGTAGCTCGGAAACCAGATTGCATAGTGGAGAAGGTACAGTGGGATTCAAAATGGTCGGTGATCTGTTTGTTAACTTGGCTTTCGAAGACCTTACAAAGGCAGGGTAGGATAGATATGTCTATAACAGTTTGGGTCTAGAGTGTCTCCCCCTTTGAAGAGGGGGATGACCACGGCAGCATTCCAATCTTTGGGGATCTCAGACGATATGAAAGACAGGTTGAACAGGCTAGTAATAGTGGTTGCAACAATTGCGGTGAATAATTTTAGAAAGAGAGGGTCCAGATTGTCTGGCCCAGCTGATTTGTAGGGGTCCAGATTTTGCAGCTCTTTCAGAACATCAGCTATCTGGATTTGGGTGAAGGAGGAATGGGGAGGCTTGTGCAAGTTGGGGGTGCAGAGCTGTTGACCGGGGTAGGGGTAGCCAGGTGGAAAGCATGGCCAGCCGTAGAAAACTGCTTATTGAAATTCTTGATTATCATAGATTTATTGGTGGTGACAGTGTTTCCTAGCCTCAGTGCAGTGGGCAGCTGGTAGAAGGTACTCTTATTCTCCATGGACGTTACAGTGTCCCAGAACGTTTTTGAGTTTGTGCTACAGGATGCAAATTTCTGTCAGGAAAGCAAAGGCTAGCTTTTTCAAACTGCCTGTGTATATTGATTCAGAACTTCCCTGAAAAGTTGCATATCGTGGGGGCTATTCAATGCTAATGCAGTACGCCACAGGATGTTTTTGTGCTGGTCAAGGGAAGTCAGGTCTGGAGTGAACCAAGGGCTATATCTGTTCCTGGTTCTACATTTTTTGAATGGGGCATGCTAATTTAAGATGGTGAGGAAAGCACTTTCAAAGAATAATCAGTTATCCTCTACTGACGGAATGAGGTCAATATCTTTCCAGGAAACCCGGGCCAGGTCGATTAGAAAAGCCTGCTCGCTGAATCTTTTTTAGAGAGCATTTGACTGTGATGAGGGGTGGTCATTTGACCGCGGACTCATTACAGATGCAGGCAATGAGGCAGTGATTGCTGAGATCCTGGTTGAAGACAGCAGAGGTGTATTTAGAGAGCAGGTTGGTCAGGATGATATCTATGAGGGTGCTCGAGTTTACGGATTTGGGGTTGTACCTGGTAGGTTCCATGATAATTTGGGTGAGATTGAGGGCATCTAGCTTAGATTGTAAAACAGCCAGGATGTTAAGCATATCCCAGTTTATGTCACCTAACAGTACAAACTCTGAAGATAAATGGGGGGATATTAATTCACATATGGTGTCCAGTGTGCAGCTGGGGGCTGAGGGGAGTCTAACAAGCGGCAACAGTGAGAGACATATTTCTGGAAAGGTGGATTTTTAAAAGTAGAAGCTCAAACTGTTTGGGCACAGACCTGGATAGCATGACAGAACTCTGCAGGCTGTCTCTGAAGTAGATTGCAACCACCCCATTTGGCAGTTCTATCTTGGCGGAAAATGTTATAGTTGGGGATGGAAATTTCAGAATTTTTGGTGGCCTTCCTATGCCAAGATTCAGACACGGCTAGGACATCTGGGCTGGCGGAGTGTACTAAAGCAGTGAAGAAAAAAAAACTTAGGGAGGAGGCTTCTGATGTTAACATGCATGAAACCAAGGCTTTTACGGTTAAAGAAGTCAACAAATGATAGCGCCTGGGGAATAGGAGAGGAAATGGGGGCTACAGGGCCTGGGTTAACCTCTACATCACCAGAGGAACAGAGGAAGAGTAGGATAAGGGTACGGCTAAAGGCTATAAGAACTGGTCGTCTAGTGTGTTGGGGACAGAGAATAAAAGGAGCAGATTTCTGGGTTCAAGGCATAATGTACAGACAATGGTACGGTAGGATGTGAGTACAGCGGAGGTAAACCTATGCGTTGCGTGATGATGAGAGGTTTCGCCTCTGGAAGCATCAATTCACATAGGTGAGGTCTCCGCATGTTTGTGGGGCAGGACGAAAGAGCTATCTAAGGCAATTTTAGCGGGACTGAGGGCTCTACAGTTAAATAAAACAATAAACACTAGCCAAGACAGCAGTAGACAAGGCATATTGACATTAGAGAGAGGCATAAAGCAATCACAGGTGTTGATCAGGAGAGCTAAGACAATGGGTAAATGGCGAAGAAAGGGCAGAGCGGGTCAGTTAGGTACATACAGGACCTGAGTTTGAGGCTGGGGCCGACAGGTAAACAAAATGAGGTACTGTGTTATTGAAACAGTCCATGGGGCATCAGCTGTGTAGCCGAGTGGTCATAGTGTCAAAAGAGTAGCAATAGGTGAGACAGGGTGCTGTACGGTATTCACTACTACACTGGGCGAGGAGGGGACAAAGCATTCAGAAAAAGCTTAACGGGCCGGGGCTAGTAGATGGTTACAGAATAGCCTGTTGAGACGACATCGGGCGATCACATCGGCAGTCCAGTCGTGATGGACCGGCAGGGGCTCCGTGTCGACAATAAAAGGGTCCAGGCCAATTGGAAAAGGAGGCTAGCTGGCAGCTAGCTAGGAGTATTGATCTAGTGTAATGATCCAGAGAGGCAGGAATCCGGTGATATGGTGGAGAGAAGCAGTGAGATTAAGAAGTGAGATTAAGATATACTGTATATATACGAAAAAAGACTGGCTATTTACAAGGGTTAAGACACGGGATATGACAAAGACAGATATACACGTCCTACTGCGCCGACATCTTGGATTTTAAATGTATGTCAAGAAGCAGTGCGGCTTGGCAGGGTCGTTTTTCAGGGGGACGCATGGTGCTCGACCTTTGCCTCTCCCAAGTCCAGCACTGGGACAAAACTGTCATTGAGTGGCTGCTGCCATACATGTAAAACATGTATCACTAGCCACTTTAAACAATGCCACTTAATATAATGTCTACATACCCTACATTACTCATCTCATATGTATATACTGTACTCGATACCATCTACTGCATCTTGCCTATGCCATTCTGTACCATCACTCATTCATATATCTTTATGTACATATTCTTCATCCCTTTACACTTGTGTGTATAAGGTAGCTGTTGTGAAATTGTTAGGTTAGATTACTCGTTGGTTATTACTGCATTGTCGGAACTAGACGCACAAGCATTTCGCTACACTCGCATTAACATCTGCTAACCATGTGTATGTGACAAATAAAATTTGATTTGATTTGAGGAGGGATGGTTGCACCTATGTAGATATTCAATTTTTAAAAACATCTGCTGTTTCCAGCTACAATAGTCATTTACAACATTAACAATGTCTACACTGTATGTGACAAATAAAATTTGAATTGACTACCAATTGGGGAGAAAAAGGGGTAAAAGTACAAACAAAAAAAGGAAAAAGGAAAAATAGTCAATGAGCTCTAAATTAAGACCATTCTACTGCCAGTGTTTGTCTATGGAGATCGCATGGCTGTGTGCTCGATTATATATTCCTGTCAGCCATGTTTGGCTGAAAAAGCCGAATCCACTAATTTGAAAGGCTGTCCACATATCATTGTAGATATAGTGTATATTCCATTTCGTCTGTCCATTAATTAACCTCTTAGATCTCTAGGGGCGCTATTTCATTTTTGGATAAAAAACGTTCCCGTTTTAAGCGCGATATTTTGTCACGAAAAGATGCTCGACTATGCATATTCTTGACAGTTTTGGAAAGAAAACACTCTGAAGTTTCAGAATCTGCAAAGATTTTGTCTGTAAGTGCCCCAGAACTCATTCTACAGGCGAAACCAAGATGATGCATCACCCAGGAATTAGCAGAATTTCTGAAGCTCTGTTTTCCATTCTCTCCTTATATGGCTGTGATTGCGCAACGAATGAGCCTACACTTTCTGTCGTTCGCCCAAGGTCTTAGCAGCATTGTGACGTATTTGTAGGCATATCATTGGAAGATTGACCATAAGAGACTACATTTTCCAAGTGTCCGCCTGGTGTCCTGCGTCGAATTCGGTGCGCAATTGCCAGCTGCTTCTACTTTACCATTTGATTCAGGGGAGAAAGCATGTGTCCAAGAACGATGTATCAATGAAGAGATATGTGAAAAACACCTTGATGATTGATTCTAAACAACGTTTGCCATGTTTTCAGTCGATATTATGGAGTTAATTTGGAAAAAAGTTTGCGTTTTGAGGACTGAATTTTCAGATTTTTTTTGGTAGCCAAATGTGATGTATAAAACGGAGCTATTTCTAATACACAAAGAATCTTTTTGGAAAAACTGAGCATCTGCTATCCAACTGAGAGTATCCTCATTGAAAACATCAGAAGTTCTTCAAAGGTAAATTATTTTATTTGAAGGCTTTTATGTTTTTGTTGAAATGTTGCGTGCTGGATGCTAACGCTAATGCTAACGCTAAATCCTTTGTTTGCTAGCTACTGTTACACAAATTATTGTTTTCCTATGGTTGAGAAGCATATTTTGAAAATCTGAGATGACAGTTTTGTTTACAAAAGGCTAAGCTTGCGAGATGGCATATTTATTTCATTTAATTTGCGATTTTCATGAATAGTTAACGTTGCGTTATGGTAATGAGCTTGAGGCTGTAGTCACGATACCGGATCCGGGTTTGGGAGATCAGAGAGGTTAAAGAAAACTATTCCATCAGTCTACATCCTATTATCGTGTGTGTGTGCCTGTTTGTGGTAATAAACCTGTGTGGACTGTAATCTTCTCCTACTGGTCATTCACCCTTTTAACACAAGGATGCAGGCCGATTGTACATATATATAAAAAACGGCACCTCTTTCTGAGTCTACCACCAGTTGGTGGCTCTCTTTTTCAGTCTCACTGGGGCGGCTCCCCCTCTCACTGGGCACTGGGGCGGCTCCCCCTCTCACTGGGGCGGCTCCCCCTCTCACTGGGGCGGCTCCCCCTCTCACTGGGGCGGCTCCCCCTCTCACTGGCCGGCTCCCCCTCTCACTGGCCGGCTCTCCCCCCCTTGCTATCTGGCCATCTCTGCCTCTCACTGGCTCCGCCTCACTGGCCGTATCTCCCCTTCACTGGCCGGCTCTCCCCCTCACCGGCTCCCCCTTCCTCTCTGGCCTTCTCTCCCCGCCTTGCTCTCTGGCCGTCTCCCTCAGCCTTACCCTCGCTATCCATTTCCGCCCTCCACCTCCCTCTGCCTGCCTCGCTCTCCCGCTGCCTGCCTCGCTCTCCCGCTGCCCTCCATCACTCCCGCTGCCCTCCATCTCTCCCGCTGCCCTCCATCTCTCCCGCTGCCCTCCATCTCTCCCGCTGCCCTCCATCTCTCCCGCTGCCCTCCATCTCTCCCTACTCAGAGGCATGGGGGAAAACCAGCCATCTGGTGAGCTGGAGCAGAGAGAGAGGAGGCTCACTGTGTCATAATGGGCCTACCGTCGTCACGGTGACGTCAATCCAACCCTAGCCAACCCCTCTTCCTCTTCAACCCCCCCCCCCCCCCTCCTAACCCCTGCTATTTTTAGACCTGACTTCAAGATGCATTTCTCTCATTTTTCTCTCCTGGGTCTGTTGTAGAGTTGGGAAGTCTTGAGTAATGGTGTCAGTTTCTGTAGCAACACAAGACAAAAGGGTTGCCTGGGTCATGTTCATTAGGCACCAAATAGAAGAAAACGAGACAGATAGGGACTACCTGGACTTGTACAATACGAAAGGCTCCTTTTCACTTTCCATTTAAAAACATTATGTATGTTATGGTGGGCCCTACTGAACACCACCCTAGTTTAACTCAGCCGTGTCACTTGCAATATATTCCATGACAAGTCATTTGTGCGCAGTTGAACTCAGTTAAAGAGTGAATTGACTGGTACACATATAGACTGAATTTCAGTTGAATTGAAATGTACTGAACCAATCTTAGGTTGCCTCTTTCTACATAGGCTGATGGGACCAAATAGATATATAATACATAGATATACACAGTGTACAAAACATTAAGAACACCTTCCTTTTGCCCTCAGAACAGACTCAATTCGCCAGGGCATGGACCCTACAATGTGTCGAAAGCGTTCCACAGGGATGCTGGCCCATGATGACTCCAATGCTTCTCACAGTCGTGCCAAGTCGGCTGGATGTCCTTTGCGTGGTGGACCATTCTTGACACACACCCATCTTCGCTTTCACCTGGTCAGTCTGTGTTTTGTACACAGTGTACATACTGAAATTGTTCTGTTTAACTATATAGATGGGACATCGCATTGCAAGCGCAATTTAAACCGTATAGCCTTTTGTCTCATCCACTAGTCCAATCCAAAACAAATAGCAATAAGTGTTACGATTTCGCTCAGAACATTTTCGCTGAATCAGAAGTGTTAACTGCATTATCTTTCTCCAAGATCGCATAGCAGTTCAGACGTCTTTTGTCCTCGTCTTGTCGTGTCCTGTATATATATATATTTACAACTTTTTTCACATACATTTTATTTTTATTTTCCATCAACTCATCTTCTAAACACTCTCCTGCAACCAGCCTCACCAATTTATATTTATAAAAAAGTATTATTTACCTCAGATCTGTAATCCTCCAAGAAGCTAGCCAGAAACTCAAAGAAGCTAGCCAGAAACTAGCCAGAAGCTAGCCAGGAGCTAATCCAGAAGCTAATCAGAAGCTAGTTAGCTTCTTTACTGGCAAATCGTTAGTATTCAGCTAACCACGGTTTGTGGTCATCAGCTATCCTTTAGCTCGAAAATCTATCGAAAATCTATCGCCAGTTTTGTACGGCGCAGCGCGGCTCGGAACGGAACATACCGGACCAATTTTTCTCTCCATGTCCCTGGATTTCAACTGCTCTCTGGACATTCATACCCGGATCTCACAGCTAGCTAGCTGCTATCCGTGTGACAGTCGGCTTTCGTCGATTCCGGAGCAAACATTGATTGTTCCGGTGCTAGCCAGCTCCGTCAATCACTCCTGAGTTCCATCATTCACTCCTGGGCTGCAGTCACCTATCCGGACCCGTTTCACTGCCTACGCGGAGCCCCACCGGGCCTTCACAACTGGACTGCCGACGTTATCTACCTGAATGAGATCCGGCTGGCTCCTCTGTCGCGACGTTACCTGAACGCCCATCTGCGGCCCGCTAACCGTTAGCTGTCTTACCGGCTGCTATCTGAATAGACAATCGGACAATTTATTTATTTTTATTATTATTATGTTTTCTTCTCGGGCCTCTATAACTATATCTATTGTTCTTATTTTTGTTGTTGTTGTGTGATTTGGATTAATCCCCTCTACCACACGGAACCCCACTAATCTACTGACCGAACGCAAGAGGTGGTTAACAACAGACTCCTATGCTAGCTTGCTACCGGTTGGCCTGGCTAGCTGTCTAAATCGCCGTGACCCTCAACCAACCTCTCCACTCACTGGACCCTTTTGATCACTCGACTAAGCATGCCTCTCCTTAATGTCAATATGTCTTGTCCATTGCTGTTCTGGTTAGTGTTTATTGGCTTATTTCACTGTAGAGCCTCTAGTCCTGCTCACTATACCTTATCCAACCTATTAGTTCCACCACCCACACATGCAATGACATCTCCTGGTTTCAATGATGTTTCTAGAGACAATATCTCTCTCTTCATCACTCAATACCTAGGTTTACCTCCACTGTATTCACATCCTACCTTACCTTTGTCTGTACATTATACCTTGATGCTATTTTATCGCCCCCAGAAACCTCCTTTTACTCTCTGTTCCAGACGTTCTAGACGACCAATTCTTATTGCTTTTAGCCGCACCCTTATTCTACTCCTCCTATGTTCCTCTGGCGATGTAGAGGTGAATCCAGGCCCTGCAGTGCCTAGCTCCACTCCTATTCCCCAGGCGCTCTCTTTTGACGACTTCTGTAACCGTAATAGCCTTGGTTTCATGCATGTTAACATTAGAAGCCTCCTCCCTAAGTTTGTTCTATTCACTGCTTTAGCACACTCGGCCAACCCGGATGTTCTAGCTGTGTCTGAATCCTGGCTTAGGAAGACCACCAAAAATTCAGACATTTTAATTCCAAACTACAACATTTTCAGACAAGTAGAAACTGCCAAAGGGGGCGGTGTTGCAATCTACTGCAAAGATAGCCTGCAGAGTTCTGTCCTACTATCCAGGTCTGTACCCAAACAATTTGAACTTCTACTTTTAAAAATCCACCTCTCTAAAAACAAGTCTCTCACCGTTGCCGCCTGCTATAGACCACCCTCTGCCCCCAGCTGTGCTCTGGACACCATATGTGAACTGATTGCCCCCCATCTATCTTCAGAGCTCGTGCTGCTAGGCGACCTAAACTGGAACATGCTTAACACCCCAGCCATCCTACAATCTAAACTTGATGCCCTCAATCTCACACAAATTATCAATGAACCTACCAGGTACCTCCCCAAAGCCTTAAACACGGGCACCCTCATAGATATCATCCTAACCAACTTCCCCTCTAAATACACCTCTGCTGTCTTCAACCAAGATCTCAGCGATCACTGCCTCATTGCCTGCATCTGTAATGGGTCAGCGGTCAAACGACCTCCTCTCATCACTGTAAAACGCTCCCTGAAACACTTCAGCGAGCAGGCCTTTCTAATCGACCTGGCCGGGGTATCCTGGAAGGATATTGACCTCATCCCGTCAGTAGAGGATGCCTGGATATTTTTTAAAAATGCCTTCCTAACCATCTTAAATAAACATGCCCCATTCAAGAAATTTAGAACCAGGAACAGATATAGCCCTTGGTTCTCCCCAGACCTGACTGCCCTTAACCAACACAAAAACATCCTATGGCGTTCTGCATTAGCATCGAACAGCCCCCGTGATATGCAGCTGTTCAGGGAAGCTAGAAACCATTATACACAGGCAGTTAGAAAAGCCAAGGCTAGCTTTTTCAAGCAGAAATTTGCTTCTTGCAACACTAACTCAAAAAAGTTCTGGGACACTGTAAAGTCCATGGAGAATAAGAACACCTCCTCCCAGCTGCCCACTGCACTGAAGATAGGAAACACTGTCACCACTGATAAATCCACCATAATTGAACATTTCAATAAGCATTTTTCTACTGCTGGCCATGCTTTCCACCTGGCTACTCCTACCCCTGTCAACAGCACTGCACCCCCAACAGCAACTCGCCCAAGCCTTCCCCATTTCTCCTTCTCCCAAATCCATTCAGCTGATGTTCTGAAAGAGCTGCAAAATCTGGACCCCTACAAATCAGCCGGGCTTGACAATCTGGACCCTTTCTTTCTAAAATTATCTGCCGAAATTGTTGCCACCCCTATTACTAGCCTGTTCAACCTCTTTTTCGTGTCGTCTGAGATTCCCAAAGATTGGAAAGCAGCTGCGGTCATCCCCCTCTTCAAAGGGGGGGACACTCTTGACCCAAACTGCTACAGACCTATATCTATCCTACCATGCCTTTCAAGGTCTTCGAAAGCCAAGTCAACAAACAGATTACCGACCATTTTGAATCTCACCATACCTTCTCTGCTATGCAATCTGGTTTCAGAGCTGGTCATGGGTGCACCTCAGCCACGCTCAAGGTCCTAAATGATATCTTAACCGCCATTGATAAGAAACATTACTGTGCAGCCGTATTCATTGATCTGGCCAAGGCTTTCGACTCTGTCAATCACCACATCCTCATCGGCAGACTCAACAGCCTTGGTTTCTCAAATGATTGCCTCGCCTGGTTCACCAACTACTTCTCTGATAGAGTTCAGTGTGTCAAATCGGAGGGTCTGTTGTCCGGACCTCTGGCAGTCTCTATGGGGGTGCCACAGGGTTCAATTCTTGGACCGACTCTCTTCTCTGTATACATCAATGAGGTCGCTCTTGCTGCTGGTGAGTCTCTGATCCACCTCTACGCAGACGACACCATTCTGTATACTTCCGGCCCTTCTTTGGACACTGTGTTAACAACCCTCCAGGCAAGCTTCAATGCCATACAACTCTCCTTCCGTGGCCTCCAATTGCTCTTAAATACAAGTAAAACTAAATGCATGCTCTTCAACCGATCGCTTCCTGCACCTACCCGCCTGTCCAACATCACTACTCTGGACGGCTCTGACTTAGAATACGTGGACAACTACAAATACTTAGGTGTCTGGTTAGACTGTAAACTCTCCTTCCAGACCCATATCAAACATCTCCAATCCAAAGTTAAATCTAGAATTGGCTTCCTATTTCGCAACAAAGCATCCTTCACTCATGCTGCCAAACATACCCTTGTAAAACTGACCATCCTACCAATCCTCGACTTTGGCGATGTCATTTACAAAATAGCCTCCAATACCCTACTCAACAAATTGGATGCAGTCTATCACAGTGCAATCCGTTTTGTCACCAAAGCCCCATATACTACCCACCATTGCGACCTGTACGCTCTCGTTGGCTGGCCCTCGCTTCATACTCGTCGCCAAACCCACTGGCTCCATGTCATCTACAAGACCCTGCTAGGTAAAGTCCCCCCTTATCTCAGCTCGCTGGTCACCATAGCATCTCCCACCTGTAGCACACGCTCCAGCAGGTATATCTCTCTAGTCACCCCCAAAACCAATTCTTTCTTTGGCCGCCTCTCTTTCCAGTTCTCTGCTGCCAATGACTGGAACGAACTACAAAAATCTCTGAAACTGGAAACATTTATCTCCCTCACTAGCTTTAAGCACCAACTGTCAGAGCAGCTCACAGATTACTGCACCTGTACATAGCCCACCTATAATTTAGCCCTATAAACTACCTCTTTCCCAACTGTATTTAATTTATTTATTTTGCTCCTTTGCACCCCATTATTTTCATTTCTACTTTGCACATTCTTCCATTGCAAAACTACCATTCCAGTGTTTTACTTGCTATATTGTATTTACCTTGCCACCAAGGCCTTTTTTGCCTTTACCTCCCTTCTCACCTCATTTGCTCACATTGTATATAGACTTGTTTATACTTTATTATTGACTGTATGTTTGTTTTACTCCATGTGTAACTCTGTGTTGTTGTATCTGTCGAACTGCTTTGCTTTATCTTGGCCAGGTCGCAATTGTAAATGAGAACTTGTTCTCAACTTGCCTACCTGGTTAAATAAAGGTAAAATAAATAAAATTAGAGCCGACGCCCCGAAAGCTGTTTCTCTCACAGACACGGGCAATGGATATTGCAGCTAAATCATACCTGTCCTTACATCTCAATAGCTACAGATGCCAAGGTAATAAAAAATATAAATCTGTCAGTTTGCTTTGCTTCCATTTGTTATTGACTAGGTCTTTAACAGTTATTTTATTGGATAAAACCTACTGTCTTTTTTACCCCCTACCCAGCCACGAGTTTTGACAATTAATAGACACTGCAGCAAATAAAACCATGTTAGTCTTGTCCAGGACCGGAGTCTACACAGACCAGTGCACCATAGCAGATCAGAGCTACAGTAGGCCAATATGCAAATAAGCCATTGGCCACACAGGTCTGCCATCTTTGAACTGAATGTGCGTTTACAGGCAGTAGCAACAACGCGACTTTAGAGCATTAGAAAGCATTCACCAAAAGCCATAAAGTACTGTACATCGGAATGTATTTCTGCAAATATGTAAATATCACAGGAGTCCTTATATTTGGGAACATTACAGTCAAATGTATCAAACAACCATGAACAAGTAGGCTATCTCTCCTCCCTAAGATCAACAACTAATGTTAACCAGAGCAAGGGAAGGTAAAATCTAATGAGGTAAGAGTAGATAAACCCTCTCAATTTTTTTCAGCACATACTGTAGTTGCTGTCAAAATTGCACTGATAAACGATGGGGAATAGTAGCCTGCTCACCCATCTGCAGCTTTCCTGCCAATGCATGCTTGTTAGGCTGGACAACATAATGAGTCAAAGTTCATCCAAGGTTGAAAAATGGCCAAAGAACATTGGTTGAGCTGGAACACTAGTCATAGCAAATTCATTTAAACGACCCTTCGAGCCTCTTCTGACTGGAATGATCCTTAGAATTCCATTTTCCCTAAATGACACCAAAAAAATGTACACCTTTTTATTTTTCCACTACAATCTGTTTTTAGGACAAAGCTGAAAAATAAAAACTCGATGGTGTGCTCGTCTGCATAACATAACGAGGAAGTAGGAAAAAAATTGCAAAATCTGACTATTTCTGGTCGAGTGATTGATTACAGCAGAGTACGCTTCCCACCCTTACATATTTAGAAAGAGGAGATCATCCTGATTAAAATGGTGTCTGACTTTTAAAAAAAAAACGAAATATTCACATGCGAGATATTTTGTGAAATAAACAGACATACCTACACTACCGTTCAAAAGTTTGAGGTCACTTAGAAATGTCCTTGTTTTGTGAAATAAAAGCCATTAAAATAACATAAAATTGATCAGAAATACAGTGTAGACATTGTTGATGTTGTAAATGACTATTGTAGCTGGAAATGGCTGATTTTTAATGGAATAGCTACAAAGGTGTACAGAGGCCCATTATTAGCAACCACCATTCCTGTGATCCAATGGTATGTTGTGTTAGCTAATCCAAGTTTATCACTTTAAAAAGCCAATTGATCATTAGAAAACCCTTTTGCAATTAAGTTACCACATCTGAAAACTGTTGTGTGTGTTAAATTAAGGTTGGACTGAAAACCCACAGGACGGTAGATCTCCAGGAAGAGGGTTGGGCAGCCAGCAACAAATAACTTTCTTCTGAAACTCGTCAGTCTATTCTTGTTCTGAGAAATTAAGGCCATTCCATGTGAGAAATTGCCAAGACACTGATGATATTGTACAACACTGTGTACTACTTCCTTCACAGAACAGCGCAAACTGCCGCTAACCAGAATAGAAAGAGGAGCGGGAGGCCCCGGTGCACAACTGAGCAAGAGGACAAGTACATTAGAGTGTCTAGTTTGAGAAACAGACGCCTTACAAGTCCTCAACTGGCAGCTTCATTAAATAGTACCAGCAAAACACCAGTCTCAATGTCAACAGTGAAGAGGCGACATCGAGATGCTGGCCTTCTAGGCAGAGTTGCAAAGAAAATGCCATATCTCAGACTGGCCAATAAAAATAAAAGATTAAGATGGGCAAAAGAACACAGACACTGGACAGAGGAACTTATTTCTCTCAGATATTGCGCACAAATTAGTTTCCATCCCTGTTATTAAGCATTTCTCCTTTACTAAGATAATCCATCCACCTGACAGGTCTGGCATATTAAGAAGCTGATCAGCATTATCAATACACAGGTTTATCTTGTGCTGGGGACAAAAGGCCATTAAAATGTGCAGTTTTGACACACAACGCCGCCAGATGTCTCAATTTTTGAGGGAGCGTGCAATTGGCATGCTGACTGCAGGAATGTCCACCAGAGCTGTTGCCAGAGATTTGAATGTGAATTTCTCTATTATAAGCCACCTTCAACGTTGTTTGATAACATTTGGCAGTACGTGCACCTGGCCTCACAACCGCAGACCATGTGTATGGCGTCGTGTGGGCAGGTGGTTTGCTGATATCAATGTCGTGAACTATGTGCCCCATGGTGGGGGTGGGGTTATGTATGGGCAGGCATAAGCTATGGACACAATTTCATTTTATCAATAGCAAATTTACCGTGACGAGCTCCTGAGGCCCATTGTCGTGCCATTTATCCGCCGCCATCACCTCATGTTTCAGCATGATAGCGTATGACTCAAGGACCTGTACACAATTCCGCGAAGATGACATTTTCCCAGTTCTTCCATTGCCTGCATACTTACCAGATGTCACTCTGAGCATAGTTGGGATGTTCCGGATCGTTGTGTATGACAGCGTATTCCGGTTCCCGCCAATATCCAGCAACTTCGCACAGCCTCTGATGAGGAGTAGGACGACATTCCACATGCATATTTTTATTATACTTTTTATTTTACCTTTAATTATCAAGGGAAGTCAGTTAAGAACAAATTCTTATTTTACAATGATGTTCCGGATCGTTGTGTATGACAGCGTATTCCGGTTCCCGCCAATATCCAGCAACTTCGCACAGCCTCTGATGAGGAGTAGGACGACATTCCACATGCATATTTTTATTATACTTTTTATTTTACCTTTAATTATCAAGGGAAGTCAGTTAAGAACAAATTCTTATTTTACCCCGGGGCAAACTCTACCCTAACCCGGACGATGCTGGGCCAATTGTGCACCGCCTTAGGGGACTCCTGATCATGGCCGGTTGTGATACAGCCGGGGATCGAACCAGGGTCTGTAGTGACGCCTCTAGCACTGAGATGCAGTGCCTTAGACCACTGCACCACTCGGGAGCTGTATTCCCATTGTGAAATCCATAGATTAGGGCATCATTTAATTATTTCAATTGACTGAACTGTAACTCAGTAAAATCTTTGAAATTGATGCATGTTGCGTTTATATTTTGGTTCAGTATATAAATCATAAATTAAAATCATAACAAAATTGAAATCCTAATTTAGCCTAGAAGAACAGTTTGCCTACACAGTAAAGGGGGGCATGATGTTTGAGGATGGATGCAGAAGGAGAAGGAAGTGTGCAACATTAAAAAGGGCACTTGTAACAACAAAAAGTAATGTACAGTCATATCAGGCATGGGACCTATTCAGATTTTGTGTAATTAGACAACATGAAAGTAAAATCTGACGTTGATTTGACAAAAGCTGGATCTCTTCTAGCCATGACCAGCCAGCCTTGGTGTTCGTAGACAGCCATGTTTTGTTATTTATTAGGCCTAATTAAAATGTTCATGCCTAGGCTATATTAAATGAGATTCCTAGATTGTATTTGAAAACAGCTCTGTTTGGTTATTTATTAATAACCATTTTCATACAGGTTGTTCACAAATTATATTATACAAATATTATATTTAGAAGTGATGTTTTATTACTGTTCCCCGTCTACTGTATCCATGTGGAAGAGTTAGGTTACTGAATAATTGTCACATTTAATATACTAATCAACCCGTTATGTTAAAACACTGAAATGTAGTGTACATTTCCACTGACGTAATATTATGGTCTGTTGAAGTTGGCTAGCCCAGACCCATAGTGATATAAAGTCTAACGAGACAATTGTTATTCTTAACCCTGTTTACTGTATCCATGTTGAAGAGAAGAGTTGGTGAACAAGGGCAGCACAACATTTCATTTATGGATGTTTGTTTCTTTATCAGAATAAAAGATTAACACAAACCCGGATCCTTTGATCATATGTAAGCCGATCAACACACATCGCAGAGGCAATCTACACCAGTCACAGCAGGTTAGGAAAACTTAAGCAGCAGGTGAGGATAAAAAATACAGTGCCTTGCGAAAGTATTCGGCCCCCTTGAACTTTGCGACCTTTT
The DNA here is from genome assembly GCF_045791955.1 of Oncorhynchus clarkii lewisi. Lineage (NCBI taxonomy): Eukaryota > Metazoa > Chordata > Actinopteri > Salmoniformes > Salmonidae > Oncorhynchus > Oncorhynchus clarkii. The sequence continues at coordinate 2,163,304 of NC_092174.1, forward strand.
GCCACATTTCAGGCTTCAAACATAAAGATATAAAACTGTATTTTTTTGTGAAGAATCAACAACAAGTGGGACACAATCATGAAGTGGAACGACATTTATTGGATATTTCAAACTTTTTTAACAAATCAAAAACTGAAAAATTGGGCGTGCAAAATTATTCAGCCCCTTTACTTTCAGTGCAGCAAACTCTCTCCAGAAGTTCAGTGAGGATCTCTGAATGATCCAATGTTGACCTAAATGACTAATGATGATAAATACAATCCACCTGTGTGTAATCAAGTCTCCGTATAAATGCACCTGCACTGTGATAGTCTCAGAGGTCCGTTAAAAGCGCAGAGAGCATCATGAAGAACAAGGAACACACCAGGCAGGTCCGAGATACTGTTGTGAAGAAGTTTAAAGCCGGATTTGGATACAAAAAGATTTCCCAAGCTTTAAACATCCCAAGGAGCACTGTGCAAGCGATAATATTGAAATGGAAGGAGTATCAGACCACTGCAAATCTACCAAGACCTGGCCATCCCTCTAAACTTTCAGCTCATACAAGGAGAAGACTGATCAGAGATGCAGCCAAGAGGCCCATGATCACTCTGGATGAACTGCAGAGATCTACAGCTGAGGTGGGAGACTCTGTCCATAGGACAACAATCAGTCGTATATTGCACAAATCTGGCCTTTATGGAAGAGTGGCAAGAAGAAAGCCATTTCTTAAAGATATCCATAAAAAGTGTCGGTTAAAGTTTGCCACAAGCCACCTGGGAGACACACCAAACATGTGGAAGAAGGTGCTCTGGTCAGATGAAACCAAAATGTAACTTTTTGGCAACAATGCAAAACGTTATGTTTGGCGTAAAAGCAACACAGCTCATCACCCTGAACACACCATGCCCACTGTCAAACATGGTGGTGGCAGCATCATGGTTTGGGCCTGCTTTTCTTCAGCAGGGACAGGGAAGATGGTTAAAATTGATGGGAAGATGGATGGAGCCAAATACAGGACCATTCTGGAAGAAAACCTGATGGAGTCTGCAAAAGACCTGAGACTGGGACGGAGATTTGTCTTCCAACAAGACAATGATCCAAAACATAAAGCAAAATCTACAATGGAATGGTTCAAAAATAAACATATCCAGGTGTTAGAATGGCCAAGTCAAAGTCCAGACCTGAATCCAATCGAGAATCTGTGGAAAGAACTGAAAACTGCTGTTCACAAATGCTCTCCATCCAACCTCACTGAGCTCGAGCTGTTTTGCAAGGAGGAATGGGAAAAAAATTCAGTCTCTCGATGTACAAAACTGATAGAGACATACCCCAAGCGACTTACAGCTGTAATCGCAGCAAAAGGTGGCGCTACAAAGTATTAACTTAAGGGGGCTGAATAATTTTGCACGCCCAATTTTTCAGTTTTTGATTTGTTAAAAAAGTTTGAAATATCCAATAAATGTCGTTCCACTTCATGATTGTGTCCCACTTGTTGTTGATTCTTCACAAAAAAATACAGTTTTATATATTTATGTTTGAAGCCTGAAATGTGGCAAAAGGTCGCAAAGTTCAAGGGGGCCGAATACTTTCGCAAGGCACTGTATCTACTTTTGATGTTAATTTGACAAAAGCTGGATCCCTTCTATCCACGACCGGCCCGTCCCACCCCACTACCCATTCAGCAGCACAGCAGTGGAAAGACGACAAGGTGGCCACAAAATGAAGAAATTATAAAACTGATGTTGGACAATCAAACTCTATATGTAAATAAACAAAATTCGTTAAGGCTGGTTCATTGAAAGAAAGCTTATTTACAATGCTTCTGTGAAATGAGTCCCGAGGCATTTATGAAAGCACAGTTCTACTGGATGATGTTAATAAATGTTATGTTTATTGTAATTTCAACTATTGTGGGGTCGTGACTCTTGGCATATGTGATATACGTGGCTTATTGTTAAAAACTATTTTTCCTACGATAGGCAGTTACCTACCTAGTAATTGCAAAATGGTAACTCTCCAATGTGAATAGTTGGCAACGATGTTTCCTTTCCAAGTGCTACTGAAAAGCACCAATTGCGCATGATACACATCATTACTCTACACGTCTATCAATCCATTCCAAATCTTTATACAATACATGTCAAAGGGGCGGCATATGTTGATCCTGGTTAGGACGCAGCAAAACTGCTAGGACTGGGCCTGAAGAACAATCATTTGCCTCTAATTTACTTGCGTTTGCGATGGACCTTGGCCTGCTCAAATTGAGCTGCTGTTGTTGGGAGATCAAAATTGTCCAGCTCCTTGTAACAGCTTGCAATGAGCATCAGCCTCGTTACGTTGTCCTCAAGAAGGCGTGATCTTGAGGCCGTCTTTACTGTTCTGTAGAAAGAATTCCCTCTCGGCAGGCACACTGGGAACAGGGATAATCAACACAATCTTCGTAAATTTTGTTCAGTTGGTATACACTTCGCTGAAGTCCCTTACGAAGATCTTGCGTCTTTTGTGTGAGTAAAATTAGAAACACACACACACTAATTTCCAAGCAGCTTGAGGATTTACTAGATTATTATGTATATTTTCCTTTGAACTTGGAGCACATCGACTGGTATTTCTCCCAGACAATTTGGCCAGTAACAACTGTATTTATCTGCAAAAAATAAATAAATCTGGGCCAAAGGACGCAATTTACCTGCAAAAGGAAACCCTTGTGTGTGTGTGTGTGAGTGTGTGTGTGTGCGGTGACGATATGGCTCTAGTTGACCCTTGCTGGCGGACGGCCCATGGTAAGCCTTTGACCTGGAATCAGGTCCGACACCACGGGAGCCAACGTAGAAACGATTTGAGTAGAGTAGCCGAAAGGCCCTGGGGGTGAATAGTCAAAGGCTCTTGTCATGTCCAGAAATAAACCCATAACCTCTAGCCCTGTGCTTCAAGTGTAAAAAAAGGTCCTGAATTCCAATCGACTCCTATAGTCACTGTAGCTGAATGTACCAACTCAAACTCCCTGGTCTGGTATACAGATACAAATCCACACATAAAAAGCATCTAACAAGTCAATTACATTGACAGGCGATTCATTAAAATATCACACAAATGTGTGTGCATGTCTCTCCTCTTTGTAAAAGTGGAGGCGGGGAAGAAGAGCAGCTGAATCTTGACTTGTGATGAGGGAATGGAGGTGGTGTGATCTTTTTCTAAAACTAGATACATCTATATACAGTGCCAGTCAAATGTTTGGACACACTTACTCATTCAAGGGTTTTTCTGTACGCTTGACTATTTTCTACATTGTATAATAATAGTGGAGACATCCAAACTATGAAACGACACAAATGGAATCATGTAGTAACCAAAAAAAAGTGTTAAACAATTCAAAATATATTTTAGATTCTTCAAAGTAGCCACTCTTGATGACAGCTTCATGAGGAATGCTTTTCCAAAAGTCTTGAAGGAGTTCTCACATATGCTGAAAACTTGTTGGCTGCTTTCCTTCACTCTGAGGTCCAACTCATCCCAAACCATCTTAATTGGGTTGAGGTCGGATAATTGTGGAGGCCAGGTAATCTGATGCAGCACTCCATCACTCTCCTTCTTGGTCAAACAGCCCTTACACAGCCTGGAGGTGTGTTGAGCCATTGTCCTGTTGAAAAACAAATGACAGTCCCACTAACCGCAGAATGCTGTGGTAGCCATGCTGGTTAAGTGTGCCTTGAATTCTAAATAAATCACAGACAAATGTCACCAACAAAGCACCCCCCCCCCCCCCCCCCCCCACCACCACCACACCTCTTCTTCCTTGCTTCATGGTGAGAACCACAAATGCGGGTGATCGTCCGTTCACCTACTCCGCGCCTCACAAAGACACAGCGGTTGGAATCAAAAATCTCAAATTTGGACTCAGACCAAAGGACAGATTTCCAACGGTCTAATGTCCATTGCTTGTGTTTCTTGGCCCAGGCAAAACTCTTCTTATCGGTGTCCTTTAGTAGTGATTTCTTTGCAGCAATTCGACCATGAAGGCCTGATTCACGCAGTCTCCTCTGAACAGTTGATGTTGAGATGTGTCTGTTACTTGAACTCTATGAAGCATTTATTTGGGTTGCAATCTGAGGTGCAGTTAACTCTAATGTACTTATCCTCTGTAGCAGAGGTAACTCTGGGTCTTCCTTTCCTGTGGCGGTCCTCATGAGAGCTAGTTTCATCATAGCACGTGATGGATTTTGCGACTGCATTTGAAGAAACTTTAATGTTTGGATTGACTGACCAGTCTTAAAGTAATGATGGACTGTCATTTCTCTTTGGTTATTTGAGCTTATCTAGTCATAATATGGATTTGGTCTTTTAACAAATATGTCTCTTTTGTATACCCCTTACTTAGTCGAAACACATCTGATTGGCTTAAAACCTCTCTGATCTCCCCATCCCGGATCCGGGATCGTGAATACAGACTCAAGCTCATTACCATAACGCAACGTTAACTATTCATGAAAATCGCAAATGAAATGAAATAAATATGCCATCTCTCAAGCTTAGCCTTTTGTAAACAACACTGTCATCTCAGATTTTCAAAATATGCTTCTCAACCATAGGAAAACAATCATTTGTGTAAAAGTAGCTAGCTAGCGTAGCATTTAGCGTTAGCATTAGCGTTAGCATCCAGCATTTCAACAAAAACATAAAAGCCTTCAAATAAAATCATTTACCTTTGAAGAACTTCGGATGTTTTCAATGAGGAGACTCTCAGTTAGATAGCAAATGCTCAGTTTTTCCAAAAAGATTCTTTGTGTATTAGAAATAGCTCCGTTTTGTACATCACATTTGGCTACCAAAAAAAACCAAAAATTCAGTCCTCAAAACGCGAACTTTTTTCCAAATTAACTCCATAATATCGACTGAAAACATGGCAAACGTTGTTTAGAATCAATCCTCAAGGTGTTTTTCACATATCTCTTCGATGATATATTGTTCGTGGAAGCATGGTTTCTCCTCTCAATCAAATGGAAAAATACTTGCACCTGGCTTTGCGCACCGATTTCGACGTAGGACACCAGGCGGACACTTGGAAAATGTAGTCTCTTATGGTCAATCTTCCAATGATATGCCTACAAATACGTCACAATGCTGCCGACATCTTGGGGAAACGGTAGAAGGTCTAAGCTTATTCCTGTCGCATTCACAGCCATATAAGGAGACACTAGAAAACAGAGCTTCAGAAATTGCTCATTTCCTGTTGCTCATTTCCTGTTTGACGTTTCATCTTGGTTTCGCCTGTAGAATGAGTTCTGGGGCACTTACAGACAATATCTTTGCAGATTCTGAAACTTCAGAGTGTTTTCTTTCCAAAACGGTCAAGAATATGCATAGTCGAGCATCTTTTCGTGACAAAATATTGCGCTTAAAACGGGAACGTTTTTTATCCAAAAATGAAATAGCGCCCCTAGAGATCCAACAAACACATTAGGAAGGAAAGAAACTCCACAAATTAACTTTTAACAAGGGACACCTGTTAATTGAAAAGCATCCTCATGAAGCTGGTTGAGAGAATGTCAAGAGTTTGCAAAGCTGTCATCAAGGCAAAGAGTGGCTACTTTAAAGAATGTAATTTATTAAATACATTTTTATTTGAGTCTCACTTTTTTGGTTATTACATGATTCCATACATGTTATTTCATAGTTTTGATGTCTTCACTATTATTCTACAATTCAGAAAATAGTAAAAATAAAGAAAAACCCTGGAATGAGTAGGTGTGTACAAACGTTTGACTGATACTGTATATATAAACATCAATATAAACAGGATGCACCTGAGCTCAATTTCGAGTCTCATAGCAAAGTGTCTGAATACTTATGTAAATATGGTATTTCTGTTTTTTTTTTTTTTTTTTAAACGTTTTTTTCTTTGCCATTATGGAGTTTAGTGTGTAGATTCATGAGGAAAAATATAATTGTATCAATATTTCAAATAAGGCTGTAACATAACAAAATGTGGAAAAAAGGAAGGGGTCTCAATACTTTCCGAATGCACTGTCTGTTCATAGCTAGCTAGCAGCACAAGCAAACGCTGTGCAAATATCTCTTTACCCACCATCAACACCAACAATCTCTGCACAGCACAACAAGGTGAGTCCAAAAAGGTATTGTATGCTGCTGCATAAATTACTGTAGCTAATAAAGTAATACTAAGTGTGTGTTGTGTAGTAAGCTGTTACTAGCCCATGTGCCTCACCCTAATAATTTGCTCCCTTTTCCCCTCATAACTTAGCCTACTGTTCTAACTTGGTGGTGCACATTTAACCTATAGCCTGTTTTAGAGAACTGTCAACATTGAATATTGTCATTGGCTGCTAATATGCCCCCTTTATCCTACAATTCTGACGAATACTGTAAGAACGGCCCATGTTCTGAATTCTGTTGCTGTACATTTCAAAAGTGCTGAACAAACAGTTAAATTGACTACGTCCATCCTAGTTCACTCATTGTCTTTGGCTCCTGAGTGGCGCAGCAGTCTAAGGCACTGCATCTCAGTGCAAGAGACATCACTACAGTCCCTGGTTCAAATCCAGGCTGTATCACATCCGGCCTTGATTGGGAGTACCATAGGGCGGCGCACAATTGGTCCAGCATCGTCCGGATTTGGCCGTCATTGTAAATAAGAATTTGTTCTTAACTGACTTGCCTAATTAAATAAAGGTTAAATAAAATAAAAATTGAATTATATTAATCCGCTCAACGTCCCCTTATGCCATCGTTTGCACATATCAATTGTCAGTAGAAACCACATTTGTTTATGCAAGTCAGCCATATCAGCTATGTTTTTTCAAAGGCAGTAAATTAGTCTGAATGAACTGTGTTGCTGGCAGACAAGGCGCCGCTGACAGCCAGGTGTAGCAGTGGTGAGGTGTTGGGACTGCTGTTGGGACTAACAGTTTGTCGGCACTGTTTGGCACCGTCATAGTGCAATGAATGTACTGTTTAGTGTTTGGCACCGTCATAGTGCAATTAATGTATTGTTTAGTGTTGTGTTGTGTAGTGGCATTGCTGGCATGCATCTAAATTATTTTTTTTTTGCCCCACCAAGATTTACATGATATAAATCGTCACTGTTCCTACATATTTTTTGGTTGTGCTTGCCTGGAACTAATGACATGGGGAACTATGCATCATGAACGGAATATTTTCAAGCAAACATCTGCTCCTCACCTGATGACCTCGGAAGCGTAAAGTAAAAAGACTGCAGAGAAGCAATTATCTGCAAAAAAAACGTCAGGACACCTAAGTAATACCCTGGGTAATCTTGAACTTGAATGCAACAGAGGTGTTTTCTAACACTAGAGGATTAGGGAGAGTGTACATCAAATCAAATTGTATTTGTCACATGCGTGAAATGCTTACAAGCCCTTAATCAACAATTCAGAACAAGAAATAGTTACGAAAATACAACAATTTGCAACAATGTTATTCTATCTTTCCGCAATTGTATGCCATCTATAGCACTGGGTCATGTTCATTACGGCAATGCTTTGAAACTCAAACAAATGAACATGATGCTGTATTCAAGTGGTACCTAGACGCTCCTCGACCTAGACGCTCCTCCTGCACGGACATTGTTCCAGATGCCAACAATAACTGTCAATGAACTGAATCTGAATGGGTGGAAACCAAAACACTAGGTAAAACAGGCCATCCCCAGGGCTGTATTCAATAATGCACACGGTATTAAAACAATTTACATGGAAACATGTAAGCAAGTGTTTCTCATTGGACAAATTCAGGTATGTTCCTCATTTTGGCCTGTTTGCTTCTGTTTGGTTCCTTGTGAATACATACCAGTTTTCAACAGGACCAACAACAACACCATAATGGCACTGCTTCTTCAACTAACTTGCAATAATAACAGCACCTTGATGATGATAATAATAACAACAACAACGAGTGTAATGAAGCAACACTTGGCGACACTTTTTTCAATCTGCCACCACCTCCTGCAAAACCAACTGGATTTGAATTAGCAAAGCACAAGGGGTTAAGAACAACTTCCCGAGCCCAGCAGAAAGCTCTGCACACTCCACTGCAAGGTGTGGGTGAGTGATTTAAGAGAAAGCGAGAGAAAGAGTGATAGGGAGAGAAGAGAGAAGTGTGTTTGTGCGTGTGTTACAGAGAGAAGAAATATCATTCCAGCTCCCCCAGACAGGACCCTGTGAGGCTGTGGATTTGAGACTGATAATGACTCCTCGGCTAAAATGACCGCCATCTCATTCCCCCCACGCCATTCAGACATTAACTGGGTAATGTTTGAGCTTCTGCTCAGTGGAGGGAACCGCAGCCAATGAGAAAGTGTGAATTAGATTCAGTCACAGAGGTCTGTGAGAGTGGGTGACCGTGTTACTTGGATGCAGTCAGACTATTAGTCTTGGTTGGTAGAACTTCACCTCAGTAGGTATTGGATCAATAGATAGGAATCAATCAAATCTAATTGATATTAAAGATATATTTTTCAAGAGAGACCAGCTATGATTCCTGTTTTCAACCCAATAGTGAAAAAGGAAGATGCGGTTGCTATTTGGAATGCACCTTGCATGTTGTTTGCCATATTCGACATCAATCTTAAAATGACCTTGTCCCTTGCCGCCGCCTACACTACGTGTCTAGACATAATGAGACCACCCCAGTCAGAGTCAATGTGTGTCTGTGCGTGTGGCAGTGATCGCTGGTGGACGAGACCATCCTCCTATATAGCCACCCACCAGCCTCCTCTGATGTGAAGTCTGTACAGCCTGGTAAAAGTAGTACTTACACTAGTACAGGGCGGACGGCGTTGTTCATGTTGCCGTAGGCGGCTCTTCCCAGCAGCTCTCTGAAACAGCTCTCGGCCAGAGACGCTGGGTTTTCCTCACCATCCTGCCCTGTCTCCAAAGGCGTGCCGGGTGGGCCCACCCTGAGAGAAGGAGAGAGAGAATTGATCAAAATCACTGTTTCCTTACCACAGATGCAAGGCGGTGTACTCATACAGAATATATGTATTGGCTTGAAATAAAAATGCATAAGTACCAGTAACATTAATACCAGTATCTCAAAAGATATTGAATAAGAAAATGTAAACTTCTCAGCAGTTATGGTCCAGCTGTTATGACGTTGCAGCAAGCTAGAGACAGCGAGGGGGGGGGGGACTGGAGACAAATCAGTCCATCAGAGAAAACAGAAGAAATCAACGAGAGAGAGAGAGAGAGTGCAGGTCTAGAGTAAGTCTCATCAGCAATAAATCTGTAAATAATCAGTCTACCAGAGAAAAGATGTTCGTGTGTGTGTGTCTGATGTGAAATGGCTAGCTAGTTAGCAGGTGCGCGCTAATAGTATTCAATCAACTTAAGAGAGTGTGTGAAAGAACGTGTGTGTGCGCCCACGAGCGAGAGAGAGAGAGAGAGAGACAGACAAGTTAATCCGCGTCTTCATGACGATTTACACGACTACACTATATAAACGTAAATGTATGTGGACACCCCTTCAAATTTGTGGATTCGGCTATTTCAGTCACACACATTGCCGACAGGTGTATAAAATCGAGCACACAGCCATGCAATCTCCATAGAAAACATTGGCAGTAGAATGGACTTACTGAAGAGCTCAGTGACTTTCAATATGGCACCGTCATATGATGCCACCATTCCAATAAGTCAGTTGGGCAAATGTTTGCCCTGCTAAAGCTGCCACGGACAACTGTAAGGGCTGTTATTGTGAAGTGGAAACATCTAGGAGCAACAACGGCCCAGCCGCAAAGTGATAGGCCACACACGCTTACAGAACAGGACCGCCGAGTGATGATCGGTTGCAACACTCCCTACCGAATTCCAAACTGCTTCTGGAAGCAACCTCGGCACAAGTACTGTTCATCGGGAGCTTCATGAAATGGGTTTCCATGGCCGAGCAGGCGCACACAAAGCTAAGACCACCATGGGCAATGCCAAGCATCGGCTAGAGTGGTGAAAAACTCACTGCTATTGGACTCTGGAGCAGCAATGATATTGTAGACAATTCCGTGCTTCCAACTTTGTGGCAACAATTTGGGGAAGGCCCTTTCCTGTTTCAGCACGACAATGCCCCCGTGCACAAAGCGAGGTCCATACAGAAATGGTTTGTTAAGATCGGTGTGGAAGAACTTGACTGGCCTGCACAGAGTCCTGATCTAAACTCCATCGGACACCTTTGGGATAAATTAGAACGCAGACTGTGAGCCAGGCCTAATCGCCCAACAACAGTGCCCGACCTCACTAATGCTCGTGGCTGAATGGATGTAGGTCCCCGCAGCAATGTTCCAACATCTAATGGAAAGCCTTCCCAGAAGAGTGGAGGCTGTTATGGCAGCAAAGGGAGACCAACCCAATATTAATGTTCATGATTTTGGAATGAGATGTTCGATAAGCAGGTTGTCCACATACTTTGGTCATGTAGTGTATGACTGTGTCCAACATGGCACCATATTCCCTGTATAATGTACTACCTTTGAACAGAGCCCTATGGGTGCACTATATAAGAAATAGGGTGCAATTTGGGACTCTGTGGGATAATCTCAATTATAAACACATCCTCTGTTCTTGCATCCTTCTCAAAACCAATTGGGTGAGAAAGCCAACCTTCTCCTCCAATGGGGTTTGAGAAAGAGGTGAGGAGAGAGGACGCGAGGAGTATGCAATTGAGATTCTCCCTATGAGTTTCCCTATAGAGGGGGAGTTGGAAGTGGAAAAAAATTGTCAGATTTCTATGTGAAGCCTAATGAGTTTGGCTGTACTGAATAAACAGTGTGTTTGGTATGTCTGATATTGGCAAATTAATGAAATGCTAATAATTTCCCCGCAATAAGCCCGGCCACAGATGGGCTGTGGGCATCTGTTTCTCGGGAGAGAAAAACAATTATTTGCAGCCCACACACAGTTCAATGGAAAATGTTACGCTTATTGATTGTTTTCCAACCAAGCCTCAAAATTAGGGAAAATAATTGAGAAAAAAAAAAAGCCGCTAAATGTCTCAAATAGGCTTTAGGGTGATTGCTCAGAGAGAGACAAGGGTGGGGGGGTAGGGGCAGAAAGAGAGACACAAAGCGGGGGGGGGATAGGGGCAGAAAGAGAGAGACAAAGCGAGGGGGGCATAGGGGCAGAAAGAGAGAGACAAAGCGAGGGGGGCGTAGGGGCAGAGAGAGAGAGACAAAGCGAGGGGGGGGGGGGTAGGGGCAGAAAGAGAGAGACCAAGCAAGGGGGGCATAGGGGCAGAAAGAGAGAGACAAAGCGAGGGGGGATAGGGACAGAAAGAGAGAGACAAAGCGAGGGGGGGATAGGGGCAGAAAGAGAGAGACAAAGCGAGGGGGGCATAGGGGCAGAAAGAGAGAGACAAAGCGAGGGGGGCATAGGGGCAGAAAGAGAGAGACAAAGGGTTGGGGGGTAGGGGCAGAAAGAGAGAGACAAAGCGAGGGGGGCATAGGGGCAGAAAGAGAGAGACAAAGGGAGAGGGGGTAGGGGCAGAAAGAGAGAGACAAAGGGAGAGGGGGTAGGGGCAGAAAGAGAGACAAAGGGAGGGGCAGAAAGAGAGAGACAAAGGGAGGGGCAGAAAGAGAGAGACAAAGGGAGGGGCAGAAAGAGAGAGACAAAGGGAGGGGCAGAAAGAGAGCGACAAAGGGAGGGGCAGAAAGAGAGACAAAGGGAGGGGCAGAAAGAGAGAGACCAAGGGAGGGGCAGAAAGAGAGAGACAAAGGGAGGGGCAGAAATAGAGAGACAAAGGGAGGGGCAGAAAGAGAGAGACAAAGGGAGGGGCAGAAAGAGAGCGACAAAGGGAGGGGCAGAAAGAGAGCGACAAAGGGAGGGGCAGAAAGAGAGACAAAGGGAGGGGCAGAAAGAGAGAGACCAAGGGAGGGGGGCATAGGGGCAGAAAGAGAGAGACAAAGCGAGGGGGGCATAGGGGCAGAAAGAGAGAGACAAAGGGAGAGGGGGTAGGGGCAGAAAGAGAGAGACAAAGGGAGAGGGGGTAGGGGCAGAAAGAGAGACAAAGGGAGGGGCAGAAAGAGAGAGACAAAGGGAGGGGCAGAAAGAGAGAGACAAAGGGAGGGGCAGAAAGAGAGAGACAAAGGGAGGGGCAGAAAGAGAGCGACAAAGGGAGGGGCAGAAAGAGAGACAAAGGGAGGGGCAGAAAGAGAGAGACCAAGGGAGGGGCAGAAAGAGAGAGACAAAGGGAGGGGCAGAAATAGAGAGACAAAGGGAGGGGCAGAAAGAGAGAGACAAAGGGAGGGGCAGAAAGAGAGCGACAAAGGGAGGGGCAGAAAGAGAGCGACAAAGGGAGGGGCAGAAAGAGAGACAAAGGGAGGGGCAGAAAGAGAGAGACCAAGGGAGGGGGGCATAGGGGCAGAAAGAGAGAGACAAAGCGAGGGGGGCATAGGGGCAGAAAGAGAGAGACAAAGGGAGGGGGGTAGGGGCAGAAAGAGAGAGACCAAGGGTGGGGGGGTAGGGGCAGAAAGAGAGAGACCAAGGGTGGGGGGGTAGGGGCAGAAAGAGCGAGACAAAGGGAGGGGGGGTAGGGGCAGAAAGAGCAAGACAAAGGGAGGGGGGTAGGGGCAGAAAGAGCGAGACAGGGGGGGGGCAGAAAGAGAGAGACAAAGGGAGGGGGGATAGGGGCAGAAAGAGAGAGAGAGATAATGCACTTTGAACCACTGAGAAAATACTATCTGTCTTGCAGCCATGCGGCAGTCAAGGTGGTCCACAAGGTCGCTTACTTGATCCGTGGTGTGACACCATTTACAAAGAGGAAGCGACCGGCGCAACAGCAGAAATTAATTTGAGACAAAGAGCCATTCCCTCGCAGCCGACCATTAAACGGTAATCTGCAGTTCGAACAACAACAAAGCAGCTACTGTTCTGTTAAACAGCTGTGGGATGGGGCTGGAGAAATCAAATACATAGACTGAGCAAAGACAAAGACCAACAATGGAGTAAAACAAGCTTATATTTTGGGTTCTTATGGGGTATGACAGTTGAACTAAGCTCATGAGAAATGTATAAATTACAGTTATATTTTTCAAGATTCAATGGGTATACAGTGGGGCAAAAAAGTATTTAGTCAGCCACCAATTGTGCAAGTTCTCCCACTTAAAAAAGAAAATTCCAGAAAATCACATTGTAGGACTTTAAATGAATTTATTTGCAATATTGGATGATTAATGTGATGCATGAGCTACCTTATTCAATGAATGTCATTTAAGGTGCTCCAAAGCTTTTTACTTTCACTATTTATGTCATTTATCTTTGTTTCATAGTGTAGTGTCGTCTTCTTTTTATTTAGTTTAGTTACGTGATTTTTCAATTTGCAGTACGTTTGCCAATTGGTTGTGCAGCCAGACTTATTAGGCAGATGTTATGGACTGAGACGCAGCCCATGTAAAAAAAACTGATATCTGTAGCCCAAACTGAGATTTGTATTATGTTACTAAGATTGATTCTATGGTGCGTCAATAGACTTAAGGATTAAAGCGGAGCTTCTTTCCCCATTCTGGTCAAGTCAAAGTTTTTCCCTGAGTAAAACAATTAACAGAATCAAATGTCCTTGACCAAACGCTTTCTACCAGGTATGCTTAGTTAGATCCCAAAAAGAACAAGCGATGCTGTTAAATTAAAAAGGCACAGCATGGATTGCAACGTAATGGAATAAGAAGCATTTTGAGTGTGTGCGTGCGCCTGTCTCCATCTGTTCAGGCCAGATTTGATCCAACTAACATTGTTTAATCAGTCTTTCTTTACACAACTACATATATTTCCTGTGTACACATGAGTCATGGGATGTTTTTGTGCCCACAGAGGGTCAGGGCCCTGAGCATCCTTTCTAAAGGACGACACAACAATTTGCATTAGCAATAGGCATTAGCATTCATACAAAGGGGAGTCCAGGCTTTTTCTCTCAACCCTGTTCTAGCTAGCAATCCTGAGTTTACTAATCAGCTGCAAGAGCAGGGCTGGACCAACACCAAAAAGCTCTCCAGGAGGATTGGATACCTCCCTAGGTGCACATGGCAAAGATTGAGCAACCCCACTCTTCTGTGGCCTCTACTGCTCATCATTGTAATGATCCCTAACTATTGACACCCTATATTCAGAATCCTCATTATCATCACCATCCACATCATCCTATTCCTACACCTTGGTTCATGTAGCAATGGGACAAAAAGGTTAACCTTGTTGGTGATGAGGGTGAAGTCATTCTGATTGCATTGTCAATATCCTTTTTCAAGAAAAAGGTCTCCAAGACCCCTTGGTGAATGATGTTGATGATCCAGTATAAGCTAACCCAACCCAAGCACATGCAGCCTTGGTCGAGTCAATGGCAGTGATAAGTTGACAGCTGGGGCACAGTAGCTCAGCTGAGATCGTATCAATGTCTCCTTGTGGAGCTAATTTCTTCATGGGCTTCATATCGCACACCGCCGTAGCTCAGAGTCTATATGACACTATCAGCTTTGCATTCAGGTCACACTCTGGCACCACAAAGACCATTAAATGTATCAGATATCCTTCACCCTATGCTGGCAGGGTTTTGGTAGGCCGGGCCTTCTTTCCAATTTTTTTTTACCACAGACCGACCGAAAGATAGTCAACCAGACATTGGGCAAGCGGCGGTTTTCGAGAGTATTGCATAAATGTCAGTGGATGTGACATTAAAAGCGATGCCAGACCCAGCGTCCAATTTCAGCATACACAATAGCTTTGATGTGCTTCGCCTCTTTCAAATTACCCCCCCCCCCCCCCCAGACCAACCCTGAGCTGACCCCATGAGGTACATACATCTCCCACCTTCGACTGAACCGGGAGTGGGGGGCTACATATTTCTCCCCTGATCTGGAGGACAGTTATCTTCCTAAGAGCAGACTTGACAGTTTAATATCTCCGCCTTATGAGGGGCCAGGGAGGGAAGAAAGTCACCAGGGAGTATGGGGAATTATTACGGCCCACGGTGGCTTGAGAAATGCATCCTTACGTTCCTTTGTTGTTGAATTATTTTACAGAGTTGCCTAAAGCAATGGGTACATTTCCTTTCCTCCTTCCTTCCTCTGTACATATGTTCCTTCCCTCCTTTCTTCTTAAGTACAAACTTACATATATATAGTCCCTTCAGAAAGCATTCACACCCCTTTACTTTTTCCATATGTTGTTGTGTTACAGCCTGAATTAAAAATGTATTAAATTGAGATGTGTGTCACTGGCCTGCACACAATACCTCAATGTCAAAGTGGAATCCTTTTTCTATCATTTTTTACAAATGGATTAAAAATGAAGCTGAAATGGCTTCAGCCAATAAGTATTCAACCCCTTGGGAATGATTGTCATCGTCAAGGACTAAGGAATTTTGGGGGGGATAAAAAGAAACTGAATAGAGCTAAGCACAGGCAAAATTCTATAGGAAAACCTACTTCAGTCTGCATTCCAACCGACACTGGACAAATTCACCTTTCAGCAGGACAATAACCTAAAACACGAGGCCAAATCTACACTGGAGTTGCTTCCCCTAAGCTATGTGGAATTATTTTAGAAAGACCCTACCAAGGATCATTTCGCTATTTGATTTAGAATTGTAATGGTAAAAAATATATACTCAAATTATTTGGTATATTAGCCCAAACAAAAGCATTGAATAACAGATTCACTACATGGAACAACAGGTCTACAGGGAACATCTACAGGGAGATTGTTCTGAGAAGTCCAATATATCGGAGATAAACTACATGACCAAAAGTATGTGGACACCTGCTCGTCAAACATCTCATTCCAAAATCATGGGCATTAATATGGAATTGGTCCCCCCTTTGCTGCTATAACAGCCTCCACTCTTCTGGGAAGGGTTTCCACTAGATGTTGGGATTTGCTTACATTCAGCCACAAGAGCATTAGTGAGGCTGGGCACTGATGTTGGGAAATTTGGCCTGGCTTGCATTCGGCGTTCTAATTCATCCCAAAGGTGTTCGATGGGGTTGTGGTCAGGGCTCTCTGCAGGCCAGTCAAGTTATTCCACACCAATCTCGACAAACCATTTGTCTCGACATCACTTTGTGCACGATGACATTGTCATGCTGAAACGGGAAAGGACCTTCCTCAAACTGTTGGAAGCACAGAATCATAAAGAATATCATTGTATGCTGCAGCATTAAGATTTCCCTTCACCGGAACAAAGGGGCCTGCCCAAACCATGAAAAACAGCTCACCCACCAAACTTTACAGTTGGCCAAATGCATTGGGACAGGTAGTGTTTTCCTGGTATCCACCAAAACAAGATTAGTTTGTCGAACTGCCAGATGGTGAGGCGTAATTCATCACTCCAGAGAACGTGTTTCCACTGTTCCAGAGTCCATTGGCGGTGCGAGTTACACCTCATTGGATTGAGCATGGTGATCTTAGGCTTGTGTGCGGCTGCTCGGCCATGGAAATCCATTTTATGAAGCTCCCGATGAACAGTTATTGTGCTGACATTGCATCAAGAGGTAGTTTGGAACTAGGTAGGGAGTGTTGGAACCGAGGACAAGCACTTCGGCCCTCGGCGGTCCCGTTCTGTGAAATTATGTGGCCTACCACTTTGTGGCTGAGTTGTTGCTTCTAGATGTTCCCACATCACAATAACAGCACTTACAGTTTACCAGGGCAGCTCTAGCAGGGCAGACATTTTACGAACTTGTTGGAAAGGTGGCATCCTATGACGGTGCCACATTGAAAGTCACTGAGCTCTTAAGGCCATTCTACTGCCAATGGTTGTATATGGAGACTGCATGGGTGTGTGCTTGATTTTATACACCTTTCAACAACGGGTGTGGCTGAAATAGCCGAATACACTAACTTGAACGGGACTCTACATACTTTTGTATACATTGTGTATATTAGAAAGATCATGAAACAGATTTTTCTGGACATGTATTTGACTATTTTTGTATTTATTTTTTACGCTAAACAGTCTCCATATACAGCACCAGTCAAAAGTTTGGACACACGTACTCATTCCAGGGTTTTTCTTATTCTATTGAAGACATCAACACTTTGAAATAACACATATTAAATCATGAAGTAACCAAAAAAGGGATAAACAATCAAAGTAGCCACCCTTTGCCTTAACGACAGTTCTGCACACTCTTTCAATTCTCTTAACCAGCTTCAATAGAAGAATGCATTTCAATTAACAGGTGTCCCTTGTTGAAAGTTATTTTGTGAAATTTCTTTCCTTAATGCATTTGAGCCAATCAGTTGTGTTGTGACAAGGTAGGGGTGGTATACAGAAGATAGCCTTATTTGGTAAAATACCAAGTCCATATTATGTCGAGAACAGTTCAAATAAGCAAAGAGAAACGATAGCCCATCATTACTTTAAGACATGAGTGTCAGTCAATACGGAACATTTGAAGAACTTTAAAACCATCAAGCGCTATGATGAAACTGGCTCTCATGAGGATCGCCACAGGAAAGGAACACCCAGAGTTACCTCTGCTGCAGAAGAAAAGTTCATTAGAGTTAACTGCACCTCAGATTGCAGTCCAAATAAATGATTCACAGAGTTCAAGTAACAGACACATCTCAACATCCACTGTTCAGAGGAGACTGTGTGAATCAGGCCTTCATGGTCGAATTGCTGCAGAGAAACCACTACTAAAGGACACCAATAAGAAGAAGACTTGATTGGGCTTAGAAACACGAGCAATGGACAATAGACCGGTGATTCCAAATTTGAGATTTTTGGTTCCAACCGCTGTGTCTTTGTGTGACGCAGAGTAGATGAACAGATTATCTCTGCATGTGTGGTTCCCACCGTGAAGCAAGGAGGTGGTGGTGTGATGGTCCATTGCTGGAGACACTGTCTGTGATTTATTTAGAATTCAAGGCACACTTAACCAGCATGGCTACCATAGCATTCTGCAGCGATACTCCATCCCATTTGGTTTGCACTTAGTGGGACTATCATTCGTTTTTCAACAGGGAAATGACCCAAAACACAACTCCAGCTGGTGTACGGGCTATTTGACCAAGAAGGAGTGTGATGCAGCATCAGATGGACCTGGCCTCCACAATCATCCGACCTCAACTCAGTTGAGATGGTTTGGGATGAGTTGGACCGCAGAGTGAAGGAACGCAGCCAACAAGTGCTCAGCATATGTGGGAACTCCTTCAAGACTGTTGGAAAATCAGAAGTTGGCAGATCGGCTGTACCGACTTCAGACGAGCCCAAAACCGAGAACACCATTGTGTTTGTGAGAGTCTCATCTTTCCATAATAGTTTGAAAGGCCAAACCGTTCGGACCCTACAGACGGTTTTCGAGATGTCTCATGGTCTGACAAACACCGCTCTAGCTCTGTCACATTTCACCGCAGATGCGGAAGTTCTACATCGGCAGGTGGATTGAGATGCATCAAAGGCAAAAACAGATATCTATAGCTTAAACTGAAATTTTTAATGGGGATTTTTTTATTATACTAATTTGATTTCCGTTTTCAGATCCGTTTTGCCTTTGAGATCACAGTGAATAAAATTACATGACAGGGGGCACCTGATCCTACTGACTCCCCAATATGAGTGAGATGTCTTCAATTACATTTACTACCTCTCCCTTACAGAGTATGTAATACCTACATGTTTCAAGCAGACCAGCATAGTCCCCTGTGCCCAAGAAAACCTACGTGAGAATGCTGTTTGTTGACAAGAGCTCAGAGTTCAACACCATAGTGCCCTCCAAGCTCATCCCTAAGCTATGGACACTGGGACTGAACACCTTCATCTGCAACTGGATCCTGACCGGATTCCCCCAGGTGATGAAGGTGGGCAACAACACATGCATTCTTAAGTCTCCTTCTGTACTCTCTGTTCAACCACGACTGTGTGGCTGCGCACGACTCCAACACCATCATTAAGTTTGATACGACGCGACAGTGGTAGGTCTGATCACCAATGGCGATGAGACAGCCTATAGGGAGGAGGTCAGAGACCTGGCAGTGTGGTGCCAGGACAACCACCTCTCACTAAACAAAAGCTTAAAGTTCCTCAGTGTCCACATCACTAAGGATCTATCATTGTCCAAACACCCCAATACAGTCGTGAAGAGGGCCCGACAACGCCAATTTCCATTCAGGTGGATGAAAATATTTGGCATGGGCCCTCAGATTCTCAAAAATATCTATAGCTGAACCATTGAGAGCATCTTGACTGGCTTCCTTACCGCTTGGTATGGTAACTGCTTAGCATTCAATCGCAAAACGCTACAGAGGGTAGTACATATGGCTCAGTACATCCTTAGGGCTGAGCACCCCACAATCCAGGACCTCTATACCAGGCGGTGTCAGCGGAAGGCCCTAAAAATTGACCAAGACTCAAGCCACCCAAGTTATAGATAGTTATCTCTGCTACCGCACAGCAAGCAGTACCAATGCACCAAGTCTGGAACCAAGGACCGTTAACAGCTTCTACCCCAAAGACAAAAGACCGCTAAATATTTAGTTGAATAGTTAACTAAATAGCAACGACCCTTTTCGCACTATTTAATTTTACACATATGCTGCTGTTGTTTACTCTGTCACTTTATTCATAATTATATGTACATATCTACCTGTTGTATATAGTCAAGTTATTGTTACTCATTGTGTATCTATTACTACATGTTTTACTTTTCTATTATTTCTCCATTTTCTTTCTCTCTGCATTGTTAGGAAGGGCCCATCAGTAAGCATTTCACTGTTAGTCCACACCTGTCGTTTACGAAGCATGTGACGATTACATTTGATTAGAGTTCTTTCAAATACATGTTTTGAAGTATCGCAATGGGATATGGCCAACTCCAATATCGCAGACATGTTCTCCGAAGCCAGGGTAGTTCCAAAAAAAGCATCCCTCAGAGGCTCCGACACAGGGGACAGTAGGCGTCAATGAAGGTGCAGTGACATCCTTTCGGTAAAACCTCAAATGTAGCCCAACATGCCACATTGCATATCCCTTGTAAAGAGAAGCATTTGAACAGTGCCCAAGAGTCCTCAGGCCCTTCGGGGGCTGTAAACAGTTGCTATTACAAGCCAATATAATAGCCTCCACTATCCAATGGGATAGTCGTTGACGAGAGAGGAGCTCTTGCGTAAGGCTCTCATTCTGTCCAAGTAAATGTGCAACGTGAGTACTGGACAAACGGTGGAGAGGCTCTTATTCCATGTTAGTGAATGGCGGCGGGTGGAAAGCCACAAGCTCCAAGGGAAGACAATTATAATTATCGCTGACCATAGGCATAAAGGAAGGTTTAAGTTAACTTGGATGACCTCAGTGCAAACTGTAGGCACAAATGGTAGACTGGCAGTGCGTGAAGCTCACTCACTCTGCAGGCATAAGGGCAATCAGCAAAGGGGTTTTGATGGAGAGATATTTCATCTCCACACCTTCCAGCAGCTTAAAAGGCTGCTGTGAAATAGCCTCAAGCAAAATAGGTCCCAAGACGGGGCTAAAGGCTTGGAGACTGGACGTAAGCGACGCGATCCCGACTGTGTTTTTGTCAAAGCCACTTCTCAAAAACATGCCACTTGTTTCCAAACAGTGAAAAAGGGGCTTTGGCACTCTGAACAGTCTCAGTGAGTGGTAAGCCTGTCGCATTCAGATTCATCCTCTCACAGGCTTGGTTTCTGGGTGAGAAATCTCTTTGTTAATTTGGGTCAGAAGTTCCCTGCGTAACAGTAGCTGCCAGGGCTTGTCAAAGTAAGAGACTGATCTTCGCTAACCAGAGCTTTCCTGGCCATCCTGGGACTACTAAGATGAGGGATAAGCCTCAGGCAGAGGGAAAAAAGCGTAGAGCAGCACCCTTGGCCAAAGGGTGTGCCAGTAAGTCTACCTCCAGTAGTACTGCTAGCGCAAAGAACAGCGGGCAGTTTCTCTCTTTGTGCGATGCATAGAGATCAATGGTGTTCAACCATATCTCTCCAAGATCTGGTTCACCACTTGGGGATGGGAGTCTCCAATCCCCGTATAGGGGATTCCCTCTGGGCAAGTCCGCTCCTATATTCAGTACGCCCAGGACATGAGTCGCGCATAGTGAGAGTGGGTGTGTTCTGCTCCACAGAATAATCTTGACAGCAAGTGCCACCCTGGGGGTTGATGTATGCCACCAGTCGTATTGTCTGTCCTGATCAGGATGTGATAATTCCTGAAGGGCTGAAAATATTTCAATGAAAGGAACACTGTCAGAAGTTTGAGGTAGTTTACATGAGTGGCAGAGCTGTCGGGACCAGAAACAAAGATCGAGGGGCTCTTCCAGTGACAGACAGCCGAGAGAAGGTTACCGTTAACTTTTTGATTGAGGTGATGTTGTGTACACAGACGTTGGGTAGATACCCAACGCTGGAAGTCTCTCATTCCCAGTAGACACAGTGGTACTGAGATGGAGGATGCCATCAACCCCAAGACTCAAAGATACGTTCTGAGCATAACAGGAGCACCCCCTGCGGAACTGTCGATAGTGTAGCCCGATAAAATAGATCCAGCTTGACGCTTAGGTATTCTATTCTCTATGTGGGCACCAAACAGCTCTTTTTCCTGTTGATCTTGAACCCTAACTCGGTGAAGTGGGTTAAGAGGGAAGCCGTGTCTCGTACTGCTTTGGTGGAGACACTAAATTTGATTTTATTTAACTAGACAAGTCAGTTGAGAACACATTCTTATTTACAATGGACGGCCTACCCAGGCCAAACCCTAATCCGTACGATGCTGGGTCAATTGTGTGCCTCCCTATGGGATTCCCAATCACAGCTGGTTGTGATACAGCCCAGGATCGAACAAGGTTCTGTAGTGACTGCTCTAGCACTGAGAAGCACTCTAGCACTGAGTGACTTAGACCGCTGCGCCACTCGGGAGTTCTTAATCCCCTGATTCTCCGGGGCGCTACAGCCTCCTCCACACACTTGTTGAACATGCGGGGAGCTAGTGCTAGGCCGAAGGGGACACCGAGGTATTCATAGACTGTTCCCTGAATGGAAAAATTTTGAAACCTCCTGTGTGCTGGTATTACGTAAAAATAAGAGCCCTGTAGGTCGATTGAAGTGAACCAGTCGCCTTGACGAAAAGAGCGAGACAGCACGTTGACCATAGATTCGGGCTGGTCAAGTAAGTAAGCACATGGACCTTTTCAACATAGCTGTCGAGGGACCCATATGCCCAGAATGGGGTACATCCAAATTGTCGGTCTTCGACGGCTACTTCAAAAAGAGCAGAGGGGAGAGTTGTGGCATGGATGTTTTAGTGAGCCCCTTCCATCTTCCCTGTGAGCGGACCCATAGGAATGAGCCGCTGCATGAGGGGTAGGGTTTTAGGAGCACAGATATGCCTCTACCTCATTCTGATGGAGGGAAAGTCTGTGCTGCACCCGAGAGGGACATGGCGTGAACTGTTGCTGCCCCTTTCTGCCGCTGGGGATGCAGGACGGGACCTTGAAGCGGCCGCAGCAAATGACCATTTCCCCCACTGTCTGCCTTTGTCTTGGACTGTGGGTTTGCAGCCTGGCGTTAGCAAACTGCCCTCTCCCTAATGCAGAGCCTTGGCTTGTAGAGGGGAGACCGGGTTGCCACGTACCCGGGTCTGCGAGGCAAGAGGTGCACAGGCTAGCCTTGAAGCAGTAGCTAATTCTGTTTTTTTTTATTTTACCCCCCTTTTCTCCCCAATTTCGTGGTATCTAATTGTCTCATCGCTACAACTCCCGTACGGGCTCGGGAGAGACGAAGGTCGAAAGCCATGCGTCCTCCGAAACACAACCCAACCAAGCCTCACTGCTTCTTAACACAGCGCGCATCCAACCCGGAAGCCAGCCGCACCGCGCCCGGCCCGCCACAGGAGTCGCTGGTGCGCGATGAGACAAGGATATTCCTACTGGAACCCGGACGACGCTAGGCCAATTGTGCGTCGCCCCACGGACCTCCCGGTCGCGACAGAGCCTGGGCGCGAACCCAGAGTCTCTGGTGGCTCTGGTGATGCAGTGCCCTAGACCACTGCGCCACCCAGTAGAGCTGAATCTGTTTTTGAGTCTATTGGCCAGAGAACCTAGTAGGTCGGGCTGGTCAAGTAAGTAAGCACAAAAACAACTATACAAGCTGAACTGGTGTGCTAGCTGAGGTAGGCCGTCTGAGCATTTTGCCTAGCTTAGGTTAGCTAAGTCTACATTTAATCTGAGGTGAACTATATACGAGAGCTAAACTAGCAATTGCTAGACGGTGGTTAGCTAGCTAACTATGTGTTGATATATCTTTCAAAAAACAGCGCGGTAGAAAATACTAACGTTAGCCACAAACTACAAAAATGCTGTTACTTTTCTCAACAATATTGATGCCCTGAATTTAGCAGGTGCTATCGACAGATCAGTTGGAAAAAGTCATGGACTACTTTCTGCACATGCCACGGTCAGTGTGAACCGGAGTGACTTGACAACGCTGGCCAAACAAGATGCAGCTACAAACAAAACTGAGTTTTGGTTCCAGTCTGCCATGAAGCGTTCATCCGTGTATATGGGTAAGAGTCTAACTACATTTTCACATATTATATGTTTTCATTGCAAGTTAACGCGTACTGTTAGCTAGTGAATGTTAGCTTGCTAGCTCGCTAGCTAACATTATGTGTATGATCTGTGTAGTAATATTATTTGTATCAGAAATCCATTTGCATTACTAGTTATTGCTAAATATTAGCTAGCTAACTTTGAACATTGTTGGTTAGCTCTTTAGCTACCTTCAGATTCATACTACAGATAAGACAATGTTTACATTTGTAGTAGTACGAGTTGAGAATATGCTAGCTAGCTAAAGTACATGTCTAAACACCACTTCGCCAGATGATTACATGACACTTCCAGTTAGCCAGATGTGTCTGGGGGTGATTACGGCAATCTATTGAACATTTCTAGACAATAGTGTCCCATCCACTTAGCTAGATGTGGCTGGGGGGTGGTTATAGCATTTCCTTCACATGACTCATCAATTTAGACAAGTGTGTCGGGCAAGCGTCATCTAATAATTATACAATATCTTTTATCTTGTTATTTTTATCTGGACACTTTGTTTTTGATATAGCTCCTATGCAAGTAACCGTTTCACTGTACCATTTACACCTTCTGTAGCCTGTGTGTGTGACAAATAAACTTAGACATTTTTTATATAGTGTGTTTATAGGTGAAGAACAACATGACCTGCACCAAAGTCAGATTAG
The DNA here is from genome assembly GCF_045791955.1 of Oncorhynchus clarkii lewisi. NCBI lineage: Eukaryota > Metazoa > Chordata > Actinopteri > Salmoniformes > Salmonidae > Oncorhynchus > Oncorhynchus clarkii. Next base: position 2,187,502 of record NC_092174.1, read on the forward strand.
GATATAGGCCAAGGACTAGATAGTGTATTTTTACCTGGAGTTTTTCCTTATTGTAGGCTACTACTTTTACCACTTTTAGTCTTGAAATCTTTGGTAGTTTACTAAACTACTCACTCTGTCTAGCACATAGCCTCACATGTGAATCCTTAAAGAGATGGGTGGGGCTAAGGCTTAAGAGGTTGGGAACAATGCTGAATGGGTGTAGACAAAGAAGAGCTCTCCAGTAGGTGTACCAAAACATTCAAGAGACATTTCCTCAAAAGTGGGGTCACAAGTTAATCAGCTTTCCAAGCAGAATTACTTTCCCAATGTTCCTCAACTGCAGTGTATGATATACAGTGTATGATATACTCTTATACAATGTAAAAAACACAATTTCAAATTTTGCTACATAAGACCGAATCGAGGCAGTTGGTCACAAATATAGTATAAAGAGTAGAAAATGCAGAAAAGTAGAAAATGAATTTGTACTTCAACACAAAGAGACAAGAGCAGAGGTCCTACGTTAACCTTGCGATTTGCTTGAGAACATTTAAGCAGGATCAAGTCGTGCTGAGGGGAGATTCCGGAGCATAGTAAACTTCGCAAGGAAGGGAGCGAGAATAACCAGTGGGCGTGTGAGTGGCACCTTAATAAAACGGGAGGGGCTCACCTCATTCACCAGTCAACCGGTCTGTTTCTGACAGATGTTGTGTGATTGGTTCTTCCTAGTAGTGATCCGCCTACCGCGAATCCCATTGTGTTCCATAAAAAATAGTATTTTAATGAATCTCTTTACTTCTGATCTTCTCTGCAGGTAAACTACACGATTCAAAAAGTATGCTAGCATGAATAACCTGTGCACATACAAAGATGGGTGTATCATGACTGCTCACTTTTATCTTGACCACATTGTGCAATGCAACAAATTCAAGAGAAAGGGGAGCAACCAATTTCCTTGGTTATACTGTGGTCACAGAAAAGCCATGTACTTTGTGAATACCATGTGATTGACAGGCGACGAGCTAAAAAAGGTGCTGTAGAATGTGTTGTTTATCCCTCCCCACCTAGCCAGAAGTGTCATTACCTTCATAAGGCGGTAAACATGTGGCGAAACAATATGATTAAGAGACAAACACTGTTGTGGTAGGTGTATCAAAACTGGAATTCCTCAGCATGCGGCAGTGCTCGTCTGCTGTTCTAAGAGAGCTCCATGTATAAGGACAGAAAAAAAAGTTGCACCAAAAATAGCTTTGTTCACATGGAAACGACCTGAAGGGAAGAAGAACAGAAAGAGAGAGGAGGCTAGAAAGAGAGGGGAGAAGGAGAGACTAGAGACAGAGGAGAGAGAGAAAGGGAGCAAGAGAGAGGTCTGTATTTTGCACCGGGGGATAGGAGGAGAGTAGAGGAGAGGAGGGTAAAGCTTTATCTCCACAAACCTGTCCTGTCTCATCAAGCCGAGCCGCCGCGTGTCAAGGTGTCTAAATCTTAATCTCCAGCATGGGCAAGAGCCTGGCTCAACGGCTACCTCCGGCTCCTCTCCTAACGGTTTCGCTGTATGAAATATCAAGCTATTCTCCCTTCTCCAGAAGAACTATGTCAATTCCCCATCGTCACTCATCCTCCTCGGGCTAATGGAAAATCTCAGGAGAGGGCCTGGGTCCCAAAGGGCAAACTATTCCCTATATAGTGTACTTCATTTGCCCAGGGCACATAGGAAAGCCCCCATAGGGCCCTGGTCAAAAGCAATGCACAATATATGGGATAGGTTGCCATTTGGGACTCAATCTGAGACTGCGCGAGGCGTCTGGGGAGTTTGTAGTACACAATATTACCCATGCTACAGGCTCTGGCTGGGCCAGTCAAGAACATTCAGAGACTTGTCCCGAAGCCTTTCCTGCTCTGGCTTGGCTATGTGCTTAGGGTCATTGTCCTGCTGGAAGTTGAACCTTCACCCCCAAAATGAGGTCCTGAGCGCTCTGGAGCAGGTTTTCATCAAGGATCTCTGCACTTTGCTCCGTTCATCTTTCCCTCGATCGTGACTAGTTTCCCAGTCCCTGCCGTTAAAAAACATCCCCACAGAATGATGCTGCCACCACCATGCTTCACCGTAGGGATGGTGCCAGGTTTCCTCCAGACGTGACACATGGCATTCAGGCCAAAGAGTTCTTGGTTTCATCAGACCAGAGAATCTTGTTTCTTACGGTTTGAGTCCTTAAGGGGCCCTTTGGCAAACTCCAAGTGGACTGTCATGTGCCTTTAACTGAGGAGTGGCTTCAGTCTGGCCACAACTATAAAGGCCTGATAGGTGGAGTGCTGCAGAGATGGTTGCACCTGAGCTAAATTTTGAGTCTCATAGAAAAGGGTCTGAATAGTTTTTTATTTTTAATACATTTGCAAATACTTCTAAAAACCTGTTTTCGCTTTGTCATTATGGTGTATTGTGTGTAGATTGATGAGGAAATAAAACACTTTAATACATTTTAGAATAAGGCTGTAATGTAACAAAATGTTAAAAAAGTCAAGGGGTCTGAATACTTTCCGAATGCACTGTACACAGCGGACAGATCATAGAAAGGTGCAGACGTAGATTCAGGGGGGTTCTTTTACAATTAAGAAAGAAGAGCGGTGGTGGATTACCACTTGGAAAGAGAGACAAAGGAAGAATAGAGAAATGGATGAAGGGGGTGTGAGAGAGAGGGGAAAGGGAGAAGGGACACATTTTCTTAGAGCTAGCTGATGTCTATTGAGAAGAAATATGTCAATTCAAACAGTCTTTAATTATAATATAAAAATGTCACTTAACAGAAGCTTTTAACCAAAGTGTGTGCATACACTTTCAATATGTGCATGTGATCCCTGTGGGAATTTTACTAGTGTCTATATAGTGTAAAAAGAGTGAAGATTCATGAAAAGTTAGCAATGGCCAGTGTTTTCCAGATTTTCCCATCGTCCTCAGACTGGAATTTAGGGCCCTTGATCTAAGCCTTATATTCTTATGGATAAACAGGTTCACCTTAAGAACTGGTTTCAAATATTATTTGTTGTCCCGGATGGATGGAGATTATAACAGAACATGGCCAAGATGTTCAAATGTTCATAAATGACCAGCATGGTCGAATATAATGATGTTTTACTGCTTTGTTCGTAAATAAACACTAAACAAATCAAATTTTATTTCTCACATGCGCCAAATACAAGTGTAGACCTTACCGTGAAATGCTTACTTACAAGCCCTTAATTCTATTTCTTGAACTGCATTGTTGGTTAAGAAAATATTCACTAAATAAACTAAAGTAAAAGGTCAAATAAAAAGATAAATAAAAAATGCTTAAAACTATCATTTTGATCTCATGGACAGTCAGTCCTTGCATCCATAGGTCTGTCTATGAATTTGAGAGTGGTTGCATTTTTCCAGCCCCATCCCTCAGCTGTTTGCCATATCTGTGGCCTGTTTGTTGTGATTTTAACTGCAGATGACTACTTTAAGTAGACAAGTTGTGACAGTCAGAGCCACCTCCCAGGACTAATTGTTGATTTATTGATGTTAGTGCATAAATATATATTTCAATGTCTATGACTGCCATGTGGGTATATACATGTTTTAAGTACCTGTCTAGGTCCTCAGCATCCTGCATGTTGAACAGCATGGAGGGGATGAGTTTGTCCATGTGCTGGGGCTCCCAGATGATGGCCTGAAGCTCATCGTTCACCGTCTTCCTCACCACACCCTGCAGCCCTTTGATACCGGCCACACGGATCCTAAACAGGATACACACACACACTTTAAATACTATATTTGAAGGACTTAAACATTTCAAAGGTCACAGTTTATTGGGAAAGCATTCAGACACCTTCCCTTTTTCCACATTTCTGACACGTTTCAGGAAACTATGCGTATGTCGCAAGTCACTACTTCACAGGAGAGGCATTTCTTTTCAACATTTGTTTTTTGGCAGAAATGCCTTCTGGAACATGTGAACTGTCATGTGCCTTCATAACAAACATGAATGGCCATCTGTAAATGAGAATAAATGTAAAATTACGAGACAAGTTTATTTAGCCACGGAAAAGACTGGAACCTTCCCGCTAGCCATGATTGGCTGAGATAGATGGGCTGGACATGTCGAAAGATGAGTTTGGATTGGCCTGCCATGCAGCACGCTTCTATTTATTTATCCATTATTTTACCAGGTAAGTTGACTGAGAACACATTCTCATTTACAGCAACGACCTGGGGAATAGTTACAGGGGAGAGGAGGGGGATGAATGAGCCAATTGTAAACTGGGGATTATAACATGAGCTCATCAGTATGTGTAGGCAATCCTTTCTAACACATCTTTGTTTGAAGATATCACATAGTAGAACAGCAAAAAAGTGTGGCTCTCCACTTTCTGGAGGGCCGAGATGTGAAATCAGTGGAATGCCCAGTGGAAGCAGAGTGTGATAGCTAAGGAACTGGAGAAAATTTGGCTGTTTGAATGAAAATATATAGAGGGAGTTGAATAGACAACACACAGAAGGCTGTTGTATAACAAACCGGTCTCCAGATTACATCTTCAAACTAAGGGCAACCATGGTATCCGTGACAGAGAGGGAGAAGAGTCCATCCATATGGGTAAGATAATCCAGCTAGCTACATTTTCAGATATAATACGTTTCTAATTTATCAGAAAGTAATTTTCATTGCAAGTTAAAGCGTACTGATAGCTAGCTAGCTAATGTTAGCTGGCTTGCTCGCTAGCTAGCTAACGTTACATGTATGATCTTTGTAGTAATATTACTTGTATCATTTGAATTGCTAGTTATAGCCTAATGTTAGATAGCTAGCTAACATTGAACCGGGTTGGTTAGCTACCTGCAGATTCATACAGGGTAGTATAAATCAGGATTATGGTTCATTGTTTAGCAAGCTAGCTACATGTCTAAACAAAAGACTCCACTATGCAAGTATCAATTTCACTACACCTTCTGTAACCTGTGCATGTGATAAATCAACTTTGATTTTATTTGATTTTCTATGTGTCTACCAGACGGTAATGTGAAGAACATGACCTGGACCAAAGTCAAATTAGGATATAATGTTAGGCCAACAAGACATAGTCCAAATAAAAAAACTCTGGTAGAATGCCCTCATTTTCTTTCAACAAACTCACAACCGCAAGATATTTTCTGTAATTGGCTCGCCATTAACTAGTAAATAATGATCTTGTTGTGAGTTTATTTTCCTGTCATAATGAAGACAAATTAGCTAAAGTGAAGAAGTTGTCAGCTATATGATATGGTCATTATTTGAACTGACTAGCCAGCTAGCGTAACATTAGCTAGATAGCTAAGAAGCTAGAAACAAACCAAAACATTGTTTAGAAAGTTGCTAGATTGACATATACTGAATACATATTTAAACAGGTGGGTTAATTAATGGGTGTTAAAATACATTAGTTATGCTATTTTGGACAAACAGGCAGCCTGTAGTTTTTGTATTTATACTGTTTTATAACGAAAACGACAAGTTTGATGATGTTGGGCGACAATAGAATGTTCATGATGCAACTGCGACAACTATCGATAGATGTGGTATAAACCAGTCTTCAGTCTTGAAATTTTGGGTTGTTTAGTACATGACATCACATGTGAATCCTTAAAGAAATGGGTGGGGCTAAGGCTTAAGAGGGTGTGAACGATGCTGAATGGGTGTAGACAAAGAGCTCTCCAGTAGGTTTACCAAAACATTCAAGGGCCATTTTCTCAAAAGTGAGGCCCCAAGTTTATCAACTTCCAAAGCAGAATTACTTTCCCAATGTTCCCCAACTGTAGTGTATGATATACCATTATCTAGCTTTGAGTCTTGACTTTTATCCAATGTAAAAAACATTTCAAATTTTTCTACATATCGAAATGTTGAAAGTGCGTAGGCGACAGAGACAAACAAAATGGTGCAGTTTGTGCAGCCATGTGGCGGAGTGTGATGTGGGCACTGGGGTGTGAGAAGGTGGATCTGGGCAGGTGTGATGACGATGTTTGTGTGTGTGTGTCTGTATGCTGTCATTTGATTATGTTTTGTATTGTTTAAAAACATTTTCTTAACCTGTTGGATCTCTAGGGGCGCTATTTCATTTTTGGATAAAAAACGTTCCCGTTTTAAGCGCGATATTTTGTCACGAAAAGATGCTCGACTATGCATATTCTTGACAGTTTCTGAAAGAAAACACTGAAGTTTCAGAATCTGCAAAGATATTGTCTGTAAGTGCCCCAGAACTCATTCTACAGGCGAAACCAAGATGATGCGTCAAGCAGGAAATGAGCAGAATCTCTGAAGCTCTGTTTTCCATTGTCTCCTTATATGGCTGTGATTGCGCAAGGAATGAGCCTACACGTTCTGTCGTTTCCCCAAGGTGTTTACAGCATTGTGACGTATTTGTAGGCATATCATTGGAAGATTGACCATAAGAGACTACATTTTCCAAGTGTCTGCCTGGTGTCCTGCGTGGAATTCGGTGCGCAAACGCCAGCTGCTTGTACTTTTCCATTTGATTGAGGGGAGAAACCATGCTTCCACGAACGATATATCATTGAAGAGATATGTGAAAAACACCATGCCATGTTTTCAGTCGATATTATGGAGTTAATTTGGAAAAAAGTTTGCGGTTTGAGGACTGAATTTTCGTTTTTTTTTTGGTAGCCAAATGTGATGTACAAAACGGAGCTATTTCTAATACACAAAGAATCTTTTTTGGAAAAACTGAGCATCTGCTATCTAACTGAGAGTCTCCTCATTGAAAACATCCGAAGTTCTTCAAAGGTAAATTATTTTATTTGAAGGCTTTTATGTTTTTGTTGAAATCTTGCGTGCTGGATGCTAACGCTAATGCTAACGCTAAATGCTACGCTAGCTAGCCACTTTTACACAAATGATTGTTTTCCTATGGTTGAGAAGCATATTTTGAAAATCTGAGATGACAGTGTTGTTTACAAAAGGCTAAGCTTGAGAGATGGCATATTTATTTCATTTCATTTGCGATTTTCATGAATAGTTAACGTTGCGTTATGGTAATGAGCTTAGGTCTGTAAATAGAATCCCGGATCCGGGTTTGGTCGACGCAACAGGTTAATGTGTTAAAAAAATATCAAACCAAGACTGTTCTAATGGCAGGCTTGGTTGTAGCTAGATATTTCTGAGTCGTGTATGGGTCAATTTTAGCATTTTCCTAACATTAATGTCCTTCTCCTAACCTGACACGCTAATTCTCCTAACCTGCAGTTTACATTCTCCTAACCTGCTGTGAAAAGTCACATCTGCTAGTCAAAACCGGCAGACCTGCCCTGAGAACAGTGCAAGTATCCACTAATGCAATACATCTTGAATAAACTTAGCCAGAAATTGAATTAACCTTAGCCAGAAATCTAAATGGCATTGAGGAGTACACCACATCTGTCATTGGCGTCATCAATAAGTGCATCGATGACGTCATCCCCACAGTGACTGTACGTATCTACCCTAACCAGAAGCCATGGATTACAGGTAACATCCGCACTGAGCTAAAGGCTAGAGCTGCTGCTTTCAATGAGTGGGACTCTAACCTGGAAGCTTATAACAAATCCCGCTATGCCCTCCAACGAACTATCAAACAGGCAAAGCATCAATACAGGACTAAGATCAAGTCGTACTACACCGGCTCTGACGGTCGTCAGATGTGGCAGGGCCTGCAAACCATTACAGACTACAAAGGGAAACACAGCTGAGAGCTGCCCAGTGACACGAGCCTACCGGACGAGCTAAACTACTTCTATGCTCGCTTCGAGGCAAGTAACACTGAGAATGCATGAGAGCATCAGCTGTGCCGGAAGACTGATCACGCTCTCCGCAGGCGATGTGAGTAAGACCTTTAGACAGGTCCACATTCACAAGGCCGCAGGGCCAGACGGACTACCAGGCCGTGTACTGCGAGGATGCGCTGACCAACTAGCAAGTGTCTTCACTGACATTTTCAACCTCTACCTGTCCGAGACTGTAATACCAACCTGTTTTAAGAAGACCACCATAGAACACCATCTGCCGACCCGTAGCACTTACATCTGTAGCCATTAAGTGCTTTGAAAGGCTGGTCATGGCTCACATCAACACCATTATCCCAGAAACCCTAGACCCACTCCAATTTGCATACCGCCCTAACAGATCCACAGATTATAAAGTCTCTATTGCACTCCACACTGCCCTTTCCCACCTGGACAAAAGGAACACCTTTGTGAGATTGCTATTCATTGACTACAGCTCAGCATTCAACACCATAGTGCCCTCAAAGCTCACCAGTTAGCTAAGGACTCTGAGACTAAACACCTCCCTCTAAAACTAGATCCTGGACTTCCTGACGGGCCGCCCCCAGGTGGTAAGGTTAGGTAACAACACTTTTTTAAACAAATAATTACAGCAATATTGGTGGTGGGATGAGGTCTCTCTGCAGAGAGTGAATCATAGTCATCTGAATATATTCCTGGTGTCTTTATTAGATTAAGGAAGAGCAGGCATCTCTAGTGGAGTAGGCGTCCCTATAAAGCGCCTGCGTATAAAGCGATGTATGCACCACCACTGTTCTAGAGATTCTTTCACTGGTTGGTTTGCTAGTGTTTGGTCTGTTCAGTGTGTTATCTAATAAACGTTGCGCTGCCTTTCTTTCCACTGTTATGGGTATTCTTTGGTTGTTTACTGTTGCTTTCTTTCTATCATCTCATGAAAGCAGCAAGCTATGGAACGGTGATTTGTAGATGAATAGGATTATTATAACAATCAGTAAGCCTGGCTACTGTATGTAATTAACTAGCCTACTACTTAGATTTACATTCTCCTTTTAACATTTTAGGATTATTATAACAATCCGTAAGCCTGGCTACCGTATGTAATTAACTAGCCTACTACTTAGATTTACATTCTCCATTAACAAATTTTTGTTGGTGGCCCATTCTTTTATGGCATGAAAATCTGTGTGTAGCTTTAAAGGGATACACTGGTTAACCAAAATTACAACTTTACATATTTGCTTCCTTACTTGTCTATGGACAAGGAGAAAATGGCAATTTCTTCCCAGTGAGCATAATTTAATTCAAGTGAACAATTCCTTTAATAATTTTTTTGTTCAAGGTTTATTTTCAAGCCTGTTATTTCCTCACCTGGTTCTGGTATCAGGGTCTTCATGGGTTGAGTGGCACATGGCGCTGAACTGGGAGACAAAGAAGTCATAGCGCCGGTGGTAGGACGGTGTGTCCTCCTCGATGTTGGCAAACTTGACAAACTGTTGGAGGCAGAGACTAGAGTAAATGGAAATCTAATGACCCAATTAACTTATTGGAAAATACAGTACCAGTCAAAAGTTGACACCTACGCATTCAAGGGTTTTTCTTTATTTTTACTATTTTCTACATTGTGAAGACATCAAAACTATGAAATAACACATGGAATCATGTAGTAACCAAAAAAAGGTGTTAAACAAATTAAATTATATTTGAGATTCTTCAAAATAGCCATCACTTGACAGCTTTGCACACTCTTGGCATTCTGTAAACCAGCTTTATGAGGAAGTCACTTGGAATGCATTGCAATTAACAGATGTTAATTTGTGGAATTTCTTTAATTCTTAATGCATTTGAGCCAATCAGTTGTGTTGTGACAAGGCAGGGGGGAAAACAGAAGATCACCCTATTTGGTAAAAGACCAAGTCCATATTATGGCAAGAACAGCTCAAATATGCAAAGAGAAATGACAGTCCATCATTACTTTTAGACATGAAGGTCAGTCTGGAAAATGTCAAGAACTTTGAACGTTTCTTTAAATGTAGTTGCAAAAACCATCAAGTGCTATGATGAAACTGGCTGTCATGAAACTGGCTGTCACCGCCACAGGAAAGGAAGACCCAGAGTTACCTCTGCTGTTGAGGATACGTTCATTAGAGTTACCAGCCTCAGAAATTGCAGCCCAAATAAATGCTTCAGAGTTCAAGTAACATCCACATCTCAATATCAACTGTTCAGAGGAGACTGAGTGAATCAAGCTTTCGTGGTCAAATTGCTGCTAAGAAATCACTACTAAAAGACATCAATAAGAAAATGAGACTTGCTTGGGCCAAGAAACACGAGCTAAGGACATTAGACTGGTGGAAATCTGTCCTTTGGTCTGAGTCCAAATTTTAAATCTTTGGATCCAACCGCCGTGTCTTTGTGATAAGCAGAGTAGGTGAACGGATGATCTCTGCATGTGTGGTTCCCACCGAGAAGCAGGGAGGAGTGATGGTGAGGGGGGGCTTTGCTGGTGATACTGTCTGTGATATATTTAGAATTAAAGGCACACTTAACCAGCACCACTACCACAGAATTATGCAGCGAAACACAATCCCATCTGGTTTGCACTTAGTGGGACTATCATGTGTTTTTCAATAGGACAATGACCCAACACACATCCAGGCTGGGTAAGGGCTATTTTACCAAGAAGGAAAGTGATGGAGTGCTGCATCAGATGACCTGGCCTCCGCAATCACCCGACCTCAACCCAATTGAGATGGTTTGGGATGAGTTGGACCGTAGCATGAAGGAAAATCAGCCATCAAGTGCTCAGCATATGTGGGAATTCCAAGACTGTTGGAAAAGCATTCTTGGTGAAGCTGGTTGAGAGAATGCCAAGAGTGTGCAAAGCTGTCATCAAGGCAAAGGGTGCTACTTTGAAGAATCTAAAATATTTTTTGATTTGTTAAAGCTTCTTGTAACTAGGGGGCAGTATTTTCATTTTTGGAAAAATAACGTTCCCAAAGTAAACGGGCTATTTTGTCAGGACAAGATGCTAGAATATGCATATAATTAGCTTAGGATAGAAAACACTCTAAAGTTTCCAAAACTGTAAAAATATTGTCTGTGAGTATACCAGAACTGATATTGCAGGCGAAAGACTGAGAAAAATCCAATCCGGAAGTGACTCATGTTTTGAAAGCTCTGTGTTCCGATGCGTCCCTATTGAGCAGTGAATGGGCTATCAACCAGATTACTATTTATACGTATTCCCCAAGGTGTCTACAGCATTGTGACGTTGTGTAAGTGGTCACCTGATGGCTCTCAGAGGTAGCCATTTTTCCTTTCGCTCCTACTGAAAAACAAAATTGTTCCGGTCGATTACCAAGCCAAACGTGAAGAACAAACGGAGCTATTTCGCCTACAAAAATAATATTTTTGGAAATAAGGAACATTTGCTATCTAACTGGGAGTCTCGTGAGTGAAAACATCCGAAGCTCATCAAAGGTAAACGATTTAATTTGATTGTTTTTCTGATATTCGTGACCAAGTTACCTGCTGCTAGCTGGACATAATGCTATGCTAGGCTATCGATAAACTTACACAAATGCTTGTCTTGCTTTGGCTGTAAAGCATATTTTGAAAAGCTGAGATGACAAGGTGATTAACAAAAGGCTAAGCTGTGTTTCAATATATTTCACTTGTGATTTTCATGAAAATGAATATTTTCTAGTAATATTTATGTCCGTTGCGTTATGCTAATTAGTGTCAGTCGATGATTACGCTCCCGGATCCGGGATGGGTAGTATGGTTACTACATTCCGTACAGTGGTTTATCCTTTAACCTCTTGAAACTCTGGGGGCAGTATTTCATTTTTGGATGAAAAACGTTCCCGTTTTAAACAAGATATCATGTCACGAAAAGATGCTCGACTATGCATATAATTGACAACTTTGGAAAGAAAACACTCTGACGTTTCCAAAACTGCAAAGATATTATCTGTGAGTGCCACAGAACTGATGCTACAGACGAAACCAAGATGACATTTCAAACAGGAAATGCCCCAGATTTTGGAGGCGCTGTGTTCCAATGTCTCCTTATATGGCTGTGAATGCGCAAGGAATGAGCCTACACTTTCTGTCGTTTCCCCAAGGTGTTTGCAGCATTGTGACGTATTCGTAGGCATATCATTGGAAAATTGACCATAAGAGACTACATTTACCAGGTGTCCGCTGGGTGTCCTCCGTCGAAACTATTGCGTAATCTCCAGGTGCGTGCATTTTATCATTTGGTTCAGAGGAGAAACCAAACGGCCACGCGTGATTTATCATCGAATAGATATGTGAAAAACACCTTGAGGATTGATTCTAAACAACGTTTGCCATGTTTCTGTCGATATTATGGAGTTAATTTGGAAAAAAGTTTGCCGTTGTAATGACTGAATTTTCGTTTTTTTTCCTCAGCCAAACGTGATGAACAAAACGGAGCAATTTCTCCTACACAAATAATCTTTTGGGAAAAATGAACATTTGCTATCTAACTGAGAGTCTCCTCATTGAAAACATCCGAAGTTCTTCAAAGGTAAATTATTTTATTTTAATGCTTTTCTTGTTTTTGTGAAAATGTTGCCTGCTGAATGCTAGGCTTAATGCTATGCTAGCTATCAATACTCTTACACAAATGCTTGTGTAGCTATGGTTGAAAAGCATTTTTTTTTTAAATCTGAGATGACAGTGTTGTTAACAAAAGGCTAAGCTTGTGAGCCAATATATTTATTTAATTTCATTTGCGATTTTCATGAATAGTTAACCGTTGCGTAATGGTAATGAGCTTGAGGCTATAATTACGCTCCCGGATACGGGTTTGCTCGTCGCAACAGGTTAAAAGTTGCAGTGTACTGCAGCACAGCTTGCATGGTGCCACAGAATTCTATGGCACATTATTTAAGTGCCAACCACTGCTAACACTAATGCTAGTTAGTGCTAGTTTGACCACCTGAGAAGCCTTCGATAGCCTTCAATAGTGACTGTACTAGGGAATTTTAAACGTTTTTTTGTAATTGCATAGTATATGGGAATAATTGTAAGAAATTTTGCCCAACTAATTTGATTAATATTATGGTGTTTCTATTCCAAGAAAATTGAAAAACCCTCTGGTTTCCGTTAGGATGGAATGGAAAATATGGCGCTGTACAACATGATGGATGGGAGTAGGCTAAAGTACTTAGCTATTTAGCTAAAGAATCCCTGTGTCATGTGGGCACACGGGAGACCGGGGTTCAATTCCCCGACAAAGAGGAAGGAGTAGGCTGTCCTTGTAAATAAGAATTTGTTCTTAACTGTGTTGTCTATTTAAATAAAGGTTTCGTTAAGAGCATAATATTCCTAATTGTAGTCTAACCAATACCCAAACAGAGATTCAGTCAAAATAAAAATCTCATTGACTTATCAAGACCAGGCCCCATGCTTGTCTCAGGGCAGTGCGAAATGCAGCTAAAATAACTGTAGCCTATTGCTTCAAATCCTATTGCCTAATCTTACTTCAATATGCTCTTTTAATAAAACCTACACCACATTTAGCAGCACATTACTCAACACTAGAGACTCATGTCACCTACGGTAGACCTACAGCATATCGAAAAATATGACGTCACTCTCCACCAATAATTACATAGAGGATTGGAGGATTCTAAATTCAAACCAAAAGCCACCTCATGGGTCTCCCGTTGGTGGCCGGCACGGGTATCGAACCTGCATCTGTAGCATCACATTTTGCACTGCGGGAGCCCACCTCCACAAAGTATTAAAATACAGAGAGGTGTTGGTAAAGGTATATTGTCCTGCTAATCGGGCTACAAGTGTTGGACAACCTGTTTCAAAATGCGACCAGCTGTCCATCGCTACTGTAAATAAAAACAGTATCTTGTTTACATTCTTTATTGTAACCACAATGTCACAAATAATGTGTAATAACCTTTCCAATTACTTTTAGAGTTTGGGATTAAGTTGATTAATATTATGGTGTTTCTATTCCAAGAAAAACCCTCTGGGTTTCTGTTAGGATGGAACAAAAAATATGGCGCTGTACAACGTAACGGTCGGGAGTAGGCTACAGTATTGGGCTATGTACCCAAAGAATCAGTGTTGTGCGGGGCACACAGGAGACCTGGGTTCACTTCCCCGATGGATAGGAAAGAGTAGGCTGTCCTTGTAAATAAGAATTTGTTATTAACTGACTTGTCTAGTTAAATAAAGGTTACACTAAGGGCATAACATTTCTACACCATAATTGAGGTCTAACCAATACCCAAATGGAGATTAAGTCAAAATCAAAATCTCATTGATTTATCAAGGACAGTCCCCATGCTTGTCTCAGAGCAGCTGGAAGCAGTGATAAAATAGTTGTGGACTATTGCTTCAAATCCTATTGCGTCTAACTTCAATACGCTCTTTAAATAAATAAGATCTACACCACTTTTAACAGCACATTACTCAACACTAGTGAGACTCATGTCACCTACAGTAGGCCTACAGTATATGGGAAAATATTATGTGACTCTCCGCCAATAACTACATAGAGGATTGGATGATTCTAAATTAAAACCAAAAGCCACCTCATGGGTCTCCCGGTGGCGGCCAGCACAGGTATCTGTAGCAACGCAAAGTATTAAAGTACGGAGAGGTGTTGGTAAAGGTATATTGTCCTGCTAATAGCCCATAATGGGCTATTATAATGTGTCATCAACTTGATAATATATAACGATATTTTGGAGGTTATTTCCGTTTCAAAAAAACAAAAGTGAGCGATTGTAATCTGAATAAAGGCCAAAATAATATTTGTATAGGCCAAAACATGTATTTCTGTTTTTAGAGGGAGAGAAACGCTGGGACAATTGTGCAATGCCCTATGGGACTCCCAATCATGTCAGATGTGATATATAATAATACTTTTTGTGGTATTATTTGTTTAGTCTTTTCTGGTGGATTAAACTGAAATTGCAACCACGGCCAGTGGTGATACAGCCGACCTAATTCAGAAATACATTTAACAATAGAATTCTCCCTCTACCCTCCTAGGCAAGTCTATTGTCCAGCTAATAGCCATAATGGTGCTGTACAACGTGACCATGTGTTTTTTTGAAAGAGTATTTTCCAGTAAGCAACAATTTGTTAACCTTCATTAGACAACTTTGTTCCAATATTTCTGTAAGTCAGTGATATTTATTCCCATAGTAATTCGTTATGGATCCATAACTAAATAAGAGTATTTTTATCATTATTTTATAACCGAAAGCATGAAGATGCCATTATTAGTTACATTGTTTTAGTTTGAACATGCAGACTGGCACTAAGAACAGAGGGAACATTTCCCTAGTCGGCACCATTATTAGTGCAATGCCCCTTAAAGGTGTTGCTCTGTGCTACCCAGTGTGTCCACCGCCACCCTTCCCAATGGGCTAGGTATTCTGTGTGCGGCTCAGCCGCCCATCCCGTGCCCCCTTTCCTTGTGCCTTGACATCTTGCACGCTTTCAGTGAATATAGCTGGAGAACTGCCATGACCAATATGACTAATATATATATTATATATGATATATTAATATATATCCTGCTAATAACAGGGTTAAAAATATATCTGTGAGAATATCCAATGGGCTTTTATATAATTCTAAATGAATAATAATCGCTTTGTTTAAAAACTAACAATATTGGAGATTTCGTTTTCAAATAACGTAAAATGAGCGAGAAAAGTTCTTAAACATGGGGTGAGATATTGTTAATAATTTGTAAATAAAGCCAGTTTGTTTTAGAATTTAGAATATTTATTTCTGTTTTTAGAGGGAGAGAAACCAAAAACCAACAATCATCTCATAGGTCTCTCAGTCAAGGCCAGCACGGGCATTGAACCAGAATCTGTAGCAACACAGCTTGCAGTGTCTTAGACCATTGAGGCACTCAGAAGCTGCACAATGGGATCGGTCTCGAGTGGGCTATGTATTTAATAGTTTTGATGTCTTCACTATTATTCTACAATGTAGAAAATCGTTGTTGTTTTTTAAATAAAGAAAAACCCTTGAATGAGTAGGTGTCCAAACTTTTCACTGGTACTATATATATATATATATATATATATATTTCTATTTTGTTCCATTCCTTTGTCTTTGAGACAGGTAATTTTTCTATATAAAACAAATTTCATTGCGTTATTGGAACTTAACTTATTGGAAAATGTTTTCGCAATGTCAAGAATTGTCAAATGCAAACTCAACTAAGTCAAAGGAAAATTCATGTGGAATTTAGTAGAGATGAGTGTTAAGTGAGTCTATCCAAGACCGGAGACTCTTCATCTACAGAAGATTGGAGATTTAAAAGAACAGAACTGTATATCTGCAAGCTTTAGTTTTAATATGACCTGAACAAACATGCTAATTTTCACATATAACTAGCATAGAATACATTATGAGTAACAAAATGTGGGTTTGGGAAATGTCCACTTCAGGTGTGTCCATACAAAGGTATTACACCACACTGTACACTTCCGGCCAGAACCAACTGCCTCCCCATTGATCTCTCTACCGCGTTGACCTCAAGCGTCACACACTCCAGTAATGACAACAATCACTAAACCATTCCTTTTTAAAAGAGCAAGGCGCTTGAGCTGATCCCAGCCTCTCGCGGCTTTGAGTAGCAGACCACCGTCAAGTACCAGGCTAAATCAGCCGCTCTCGCCAACCTGGCCACTAGCTGATCCCTACTCGCCTTCAACACTTAACCTGGCCTTTGCAACCCGACAACCCTATCATCACATCACCTGGCCGCATCGCAAACCTCCTCTGATGGTTATTCAGGCGAGGGCCCCCCAAAAAAGGCGGTTTCCATGCTGTACCTGATAATTTAAACCCATTTACCATCCAACCCCACTTATGTCATAATGGCTGGGAATGGGGAGTGAGAGTGAAGGACAAGCGTGGAGGCGAGCCAGTCAGCACGAAGTACAGTGACCTGGTATCTTATTGTCCGAAAACCCCTTAGTGGGAAGAAAAAGAGCGTGGATACGCATCCATCATCGGCCTAATTGGCCTAATCGGGGGGACTGACAACAGTGTGCTGAACATGCCTAGATAGGTGCCGAATTCGAGGGCCGTTCTGAAGCACGTTTGGTTGACTAGAGGATTTGAAAGGAACTGCGACAACAGTTGTTTCTTTTAAGGACAAAACACATGCTGATGAACGGGTAAAAGCAGCGAGAGGCCGTGGTGTGTTAGCCATCACACGCTGTGTGTCGACGAATGGTTGCAATTCAACATAGGAAAGTCAGGAAATTAACATGAAATGGCAGTTGATGTTTTGGTTATAGGACAACCACCCGCTGGTTTTAATTGTTTGTCGGCATGGTGTGTTTATTCCTTTAGGGGAAGTAATGTGTTTATCATAATTTAGGACAGTATCATTGGAAAAGATGCATGCAATACATGACGAGGGACAGACCGAGAGGAAGGGCTCTGGAGTCGCCAGGGGGGAAATGTGGTACAGAGTGGACAGTGTTGATGGCCACTACCACTAGACCAGTCTCCGGCAAAATACTCTCAGTAACAGTCTCCCGGAGTCAGATTAAGCCTAGTCCTGGATCCAAAAAGTATTTTAATGGAGATTCTCCAATGAAATGTCTTCTTAGTCCAGGACTAGTCTTAATTTATGTTAGCAAAACTGGCCCTTAGACTATAAAATAGGAGAATATCAAATTTGGTTATTGTTACATCGACAAGGGATTGGTTACTGATATCAAGACGACTACTAAGAGTAAAACATAGCTGAATGTCAGGTATAGGCCTCCTATTTGGCTGACACATACACTTAATGGGGCAGCAGGTAGCCTAGTGGTTAAAGCACTGGGCCAGTAACCAAAAGGTTGCTGGATCAAATCCCTGAGCTGACAAGGTAAAAATATGTCGTTCCAGCTTAACCTGGAATGCTTTTCAGTCTTGCTTTTCAGTCTTGGAGTTCCCACATATGCTGAGCACTTGATGGCTGCTTTTCCTTCACTCTGCAGTCCGACTCATCCCAAAAAAATCTCAATTGGGGCCACTCTCCATCTTGGTAAAATAGCCCTACACAGCCTGGAGGTGTGTTGGGTCATTGTCCTGTTGAAAAACAAATGATAGTCCCACTAAGCCTAACCCAGATGAGATGGTGTATCGCTGCAGAATAATGTGGTAGCCATGCTGGTTAAGTATGCCTTGAATTCTAAATGAATAATAGACAGTGCCACCAGCAAAGAACCCCCACACCATAACATCACCTCCACCCACACTGCGTCTCACAAATACACAGCGATTTGAACCAAAAATGTCCAATTTGGATCCATACCAAAGGACAAATTTCCACCGGTCTAATGTCCATTGCTCGTGTTTCTTGAACTAAGCAAGACTCTTCTTCTTATTGGTTTCCTTTAGTAGTGGTTTCTTTGCAGCAATTCAACCATGAAGGCCTGATTCACACAGTCTCCTCTAAACAGTTGATGTTGAGATGTGTCTTACTTTTGTGCGGCAATTTCTGAGGCTGGGAACTCTAATGAACTTATCCTCTGCAGCAGAGGTAACTGTGGGACTTCCATTCATGTGGCGGTCCTCATGAGAGCCAGTTTCATCATAGCGCTTGATTGTTTTTGTGACTACACTTGAAGAAACTTTCAAAGTTCTTGAAATGTTCCGTATTGACTGACCTTCATGTCCTAAAGTAATCGACTATCGTTTCTCTTCGCATATTTGAGCTGTCCTTGCCATAATATAGACTTGGTATTTTACCAAATATGGCTGTCTTCTGTATACCAACCCTACCTTGTCATAACACAACTGATTGGCTCAAACACATTAAGGAAAGAAATTCCACAAAATAGGCCCACCTGTAATTGAAATGCATTCCAGGTGACTACCTCATGAAGCTGGATGAGAGAATGCCAAGAGTGTGCAAAGCTGTCATCAAGGCAAAGGGTGGCTACTTTGAAGAATCTCAAATGCAATATTTTTTTATTTGTTTAGAAATAAATGGGTTACTACATGATGTGTTATTTCATAGTTTTGATGTCTTCACTATTATTCTACAATGTAGAAAATAGTAACAATAAAGACAAACCCTGGAATGAGTAGGTGTGTCCAAACCTTTGTAATTTGGTAGTGTATAAACATGCAAATGAGCCAGAGAGAAAGCAATGGGCCTCAATAATGGGTTGGATGGAATGCCTTGCGGCGAGACCTTTACAAACGATATATGTGACCCGTTTCAGGAAACTAGGCATATGCCGCAAGTCACTACTTCACAGGAGAGCCGTTTGAAACATAAACTTAATTTTTTTTATCAACATTTTGTTGGGGGGCAGAAATGTCTTCTGTCTTAATAACAAAGTTGTATGACATCTGTAAATGTGATTCAAATTGCTAAATAACGAGCCTTGTTGGTTAAGCCACAGAAAAAGTCAGCAACCTTCCCACTAACCATGATTGGTTGAGATAATGAGTGGGCTGGACATGCATAGATATGAGTTTGGATTGGTCTGCCATATAGCATGCTTCTGACAATTTGAGGTGCTCAGTAGGTAAACCTGTCTAACGTGGCTTTTTTTACATTAAAACTTAAAGAATAGACTCAACTATCCATTTCAATAGAACATTACTGCAACAACTGTTTCAGAGCACTCTCGTCAGTGTACCAGAGCGCAGAATAACTGATGAATTTACAAATGCTCAACACGGGTTGAATATGGCTGGTGTAGGTAAACTTAGGCAAAAAAAGCATAATTAAATTGTTGTCAGGAGCACAGTTACAGTCACCAACACTCTAGATAACGTGAAAACAGCCTAACCAGCTCTGCTAGGGCGAGTGAAATGGTCAGAGTTTTGGTGGGGGCTAAAGCTTAAGATGATTCTTATGACATTGTACACAGTCAGTGTGAACCAGTGACTTGACACAACAGCGTGCCCAGCAACGAAAATGACACAGGACCTCTTAATTAATGAAAGGGGTTGCAGTCTGCCGTGAAGCATTCATCCATGTATACAGGTAAGAGTTTAGCTTCATTTCCAGATATTATACATTTCTAATTTTGTCAGAAAGATGTTTTCATTGCAAGTTAAAGCATACTGTTCGCTAGCTAGCTGACATTAGATGGCTGGCTCGCTATCTAACATTATGTTTATGATCAGTGTGTAGGAATGTTCTCATAATTCCATTTCGCATTGCTAGTTATAGCCTAATGTTAGCTAGCTAACATTGAACCTATTTGGTTAACCTGTTGCGTCGACCAAACCCGGATCCGGGATTCTATTTACAGACCTAAGCTCATTACCATAACGCAACGTTAACTATTCATGAAAATCGCAAATGAAATGAAATAAATATGCCATCTCTCAAGCTTAGCCTTTTGTAAACAACACTGTCATCTCAGATTTTCAAAATATGCTTCTCAAACATAGGAAAACAATCATTTGTGTAAAAGTGGCTAGCTAGCGTAGCATTTAGCATTAGCGTTAGCATCCAGCACGCAAGATTTCAACAAAAACATAAAAGCCTTCAAATAAAATCATTTACCTTTGAAGAACTTTGGATGTTTTCAATGAGGAGACTCTCAGTTAGATAGCAGATGCTCAGTTTTTCCAAAAAAGATTCTTTGTGTATTAGAAATAGCTCCGTTTTGTACATCACATTTGGCTACCAAAAGAAAAAACGAAAATTCAGTCCTCAAAACGCGAACTTTTTTCCAAATTAACTCCATAATATCGACTGAAAACATGGCAAACGTTGTTTAGAATCAATCCTCAAGGTGTTTTTCACATATCTCTTCAATGATATATCGTTCGTGGAAGCATGGTTTCTCCCCTCAATCAAATGGAAAAGTACAAGCAGCTGGCGTTTGCGCACCGAATTCCACGCAGGACACCAGGCGGACACTTGGAAAATGTAGTCTCTTATGGTCAATCTTCCAATGATATGCCTACAAATACGTCACAATGCTGTAAACACCTTGGGGAAACGACAGAACGTGTAGGCTCATTCCTTGCGCAATCACAGCCATATAAGGAGACAATGGAAAACAGAGCTTCAGAGATTCTGCTCATTTCCTGCTTGACGCATCATCTTGGTTTCGCCTGTAGAATGAGTTCTGGGGCACTTACAGACAATATCTTTGCAGATTCTGAAACTTCAGTGTTTTCTTTCAGAAACTGTCAAGAATATGCATAGTCGAGCATCTTTTCGTGACAAAATATCGCGCTTAAAACGGGAACGTTTTTTATCCAAAAATGAAATAGCGCCCCTTGAGATCCAACAGGTTAACTTTATCTAACATTAGGTTTGTATTGCTAGTACTCTATGGATTATGATTAATTGATTAGCTAACATGTCTAAACAAAATATTCCATTGTCAGATGATTACGTGACTATTCAAGTTAGCCAGGTGTCTGACGATGATTACATTTATCATTGTATAATAATGCCAAAATGTTTGTATCTGGAATTTGTCTTTCAGCATCAGTAGAACAAGCCTGACTCTCCACCACCAGTAGTACAAGGAGAAAGGTCTAATGCCTCCCATCAAAAAGACCAGCAGAACACACCTGTATATCTTCACCAGTACAAGGAGAATGGTCTAATGCCTCCCATCAGAAAGAGAGCTGGCCCAAGCACAGGTTACACCTGAAGCATGAGGACTGTGGTGAACTTCATCAATAACTGCGCAGAAGATAATGCAATAGTGTTACCAGGACACCACCCTGGACACAAACATTTTGGTGGAAAGCTGCTGCCATCTCATGTGATAAAAGCAGCAGTGTGGCGTCCTTACAAGGAATCGATGACAACACTTGGTATGTAAAGCACAAAACACATTTTGATTATTTAATTGACCCCCAACACGATTGGCACCACTTTTATTGATCTCACATTATTTCTGTATTTTCCAGAGGTACGTGTTGTCGGACTGTGTTCTTCTAGTTTACAAGATGATGTTTCTGTATGCAGTGCTGCTGCTCTGGTAAGGTAAGTAAAACTTAAATTATATGTTTTACGTTACATTTTCTTTTCATTAACTTATCTTAATGTTCTTGTGTTGTTTGCAGGTGTACTATCCTTCTGACCCTATGCAGCCAGGCCCCATTTACTTTTTAACTCCTCACAAGTGTGGCTTGTTTGGTGTCTGCTGTGAAGGAAACCCACAACAAGTCAACTACTTGATTGATGAAGGCATGTCATCCAGCAAAGGCAGCAGCGCAGTCATCAACTAAATGCACCATTTCTTCACCAACTACGGAGTTGGGGAAACACGTGTGGACCTGAATTGTGATAACTGCAGTGGCCAAAACAATAACAGGTTTGTGTTCTGGTATTGTGCCTGGCAGACCATGCACAAAGCACCACCACAGTCTGGACCTTCACTTTCTGATCACAGGCCACATCAAGTTTGCCCCAGACTGGTGCTTCGGCCTCATCAAGCAGCGTTTCAGAATGACCAGAGTGAACGCTTTGTCTGAGATTGCTGGTGTTGTGTAGGACAGCACTGAGACAGGGGTCAACATCCCACAGCTGGTTAGACTTGAGGATGGTACAGTGCTGGTGGAAAGCTATGGCTGGCAACAACACCTGACTCCGAACTTCAGGCCGCTGCCACAGTTCAAACAGTACCAGCACTTCAGGTGAATATCATTTTCATTGCATTGTATGAGGTTATTATTCTTATATGAACTTGGGAGGTGAATTGATGTTGTGCAAGGCTGTAATGTCTTCTACATTTGTTTGTTATTTCCTGTTTCACAGCTTCGATGCTCTGGAGCCTGGTGTTGTCGCCAAGGAGCGTTCAGACTCAGTCGGGACGCTGACATCCTTCCTCCCATAGATGGCCTGCCTGTACAAGCAAGACCTGGACTGGACACAGCTAGACAAACGTATGTTTTTGAGAAGATCAGGACATCACATGCCCTGCCCCAAAGTCAAGGGCAGGACAGAAACAGGCTCTCCGAATATAGATTCCCTTGGTCATGCGTGGTTCGGGCGGACCAGTCATCAGCACTATCTACAGTACCTTTATTCAAATGACTCTCCTAACTCACACGCCATACATTGCTGCTACAATAAAAACATGTTATCCTGCTGCTCAGCCACTTTACCCCTGATTGATAGCATATATATCATTGATATTCTTGTATTATATTATTGTATTATTGTATTATATTGCTAATGGGCAAGTACCCATTTGATTGCACCGTTTACACCCTCTGTAGAGACCCATCCACTTAGCAAGACGTGGCTGGGGTTATAGCATTTCCTTCACATCACCCATCTATTTAGTGTGTCTGGGTAAGCATCATCTAATATTTATAACGTGTTTTTGTTTGTACAGTTTCTGTTTACCTGGAATGTTTCTTTATTGTAGGCTACTACCACTTTTAGTCTTAATCTTTACTACACTACTCACTGTTTAGTACATGACCTCACATGTGAATCCTTAAAGAGCTGGGTGGGGCTGGCTTAAGAGGGTGTGAACAATGCTGAATGGGTGTAGAAAAAGCAGAGCTATGAAGTAGGTACCAAAATATTCAAAGGCCATTTTCTCAAAAGTGAGTTTACAAGTTTGTAAACTTTCAAAGCAGAATTACTTTCCCATTGTTCCTCAAATGCAGTGTATGATATACCATTTTGTAGTCTACTTTTATCCAATGTAAAAAAAATATATATATTTGCAACATAAGACCGATTTGAGCCGTTCGGTTGCATTTACAAAATGGCACAGATCAATTTCTTTGGCTAGAGTCTGTTTGGCAAAATTCTAATGAAGAAGAAAAAAACATTTGAAGAAAACATAACCATTAAAAATAACTCCCGTTTTAAAACAGCCTTGATTTACTCATACACCCAGTAAGATTATTACATAACTAGTGTAGATAATCCATTTATCCAGGGAGGTTTAGCGGTTAGAGAGGTGAGTCAGCAACCAGAGGGTTGCCAGTTCGAATCCCGGGTCAGACGGCAAAAATCTGTGGGAAAGTTGGTATCAAATCCTAGATGCCATTTCCTGCAGTTGTGCCCTTGAGCAAGGCACTTAACCTCCCCACAACAACAGCTCCCAGGGCATCCAGTGTAGCATCTCTCCAAAACCTTTATACATGTATGTGTTTCTTTCGGAGGGGTTGGGTTAAAAGTGGAAGTCATACTTTGGTTGGACCAATAAAGTGATCTTATCTTATTTAGAACACCAGGCAGTCACAGTTGAGAGGCATCGAGTCAGAGGTCAACAGCTTTCGCTGCTGTGATTTCACTGGACACGTTCCAGGTTGTCGCTTTTCTTCTTTTCTGTTTTAAAGGAGAGTGGAGTTCAACTCATCTACACTATATTCATTTTTTTTCAGTTGGAGACAGTGATTAAACCAGGGGGGCCTGCCTTTAATCGTTTGAATCCCGGGTCTGACAGAAATAATCTGTCGGGAAGTGAGCTGATAACAGGAGGGTTGCTGGTATCAAATCTTAAAAATGCCATTGCCTACCGTTGTGCCCTTTAGCAAAGCACTTAACCTCCACAACAACAATTGTCCACGGGCGCCCAGTGAGGCAGACCTGGTCCAACCTGTTTATGTGTGTCTTTCGGAGGGGTTGGGGTAAAAACTAAGTCAAAGTTCGGTTGGACATTTTTTACATTGATGAATAAAGTGATTTTAATCTGTAGTTGCAACCTAAAATTTTATATTTTTTTCTAGGTAGTCTTCATGCAGTCACACCATGCATATCGTCTTTGTGCCCGGCCAGGGAAATAAACTAGAGGAAACACTTCTATGACGTCTGCAATGAAGGATTTTCCATTCAAAAGAAGATCTGAACAATTAAAACAAATACAAGCTTTTTCTACATGAACAGAAAAGTAAATTAAATTTGATATGGGACTTTGCCAAGTGTAAGGAAAGGAAGTTACTTTTCAGACTTGTGGAAGTGTAGGTGTGATTTCTGAAGTAGGCGGTGGACAGTGGAGTGGTGAACTAAGGTCACAGCTCCCACTCTTCCTGTCACAATTATTCAAGATAAATCTAACAGTGGGTTTCCATAGAAGAAGACAGGGGTCAATGAAACCTCGAAAGCCATTCATTTTCAATGGAGAAAAGCAAGGTTGGCAGGGACTGTTGTGCAATGCGAGCATGGGCGAGGAAGCGTGAACAGGATGGGACCAAAGTCGGGGAAAGCTGAACTTTATGCAAATACTCAGTGATATTGAACAGTTGAAGCTAACTATAGCTTCCACCCCTCTGGATTGGCTGTTGATACCAAGCACTACCTAGCCTGCTTGCTAGCACCCACATAAGGGCGAAGCTAACGTGGCTATCCAAATTATCACGTTCATAGGAAACCCAATTTTTTTACCACTAGGCTACCTGCCGCACCCACTAAGGCTGCATCCTGATTTCGACCATTTTCCCAAAGTGTCATAATGGATTCAACATTGGTGGAAACTCCCTCTAGCCAATGATTTCAACAATGCAATGCTTTTAAATATATGACAGAATGAGTGCAAGTTAAATATATGACAGAATGAGTGCAAGTGCACAATTTAGGAGAATGTTGGAGAATCTCAATCTCAATCTGAGCCTGACTGTAGCCTGGTTAGGCAGTGTCCACTTTCCACTCGACATGGCAGTCATCTAGTGCTTTAAGCTAGGATAAGGACGTACATTTATTTTCCTTTATTGAGTCAGAAGCATCCACTTCATTGCGTTCTAATGTGGTTTTCTCGGCCCTCTCCCTAGAACAAAGACTCTCCTGTTCCTCTTATGAAGTGGGACTCTGTTGACCATGCTCGGTCAGAGAACAAGCATGGTCCTTCAATGACTTGCCCTGGAAGTGGAACAACCATGTGGAACTACATAAGCAAACAAGGACTAAAGAGATTGCCATACACGCTTTGTGAACTTCTCCTCAAATTCATTTAAAATGTAGTATTTTGGGTATTTTGTGCTATTTTTTGGGCAAGAGAAAATTTATGGAGCATGAAAATGCATGCACGAAAACACCTCAGCAAAAATAACTGCTCTCATGCTCTATAAACATTGAAGGGTTTAAATTACATCCACTGTGCTCGTAATAAGAAGTTACACTGTGTGTCTGTTTTTATTGATTTGTCGAAGGCTTTTGACACCGTGGACCATGTTGTGTTAGTGCAAAGGTTGAAATGTTGTGGAATTACTGGTCATGCTCTAGATTGGTTAATAAATTACCTATCAAATCGTGCACCATGTGTAATGGCGGATAGAGGTGTGCTCAAGTGTTCCGCAAGGTTCTATTTTGGGCCCACTGTTGTTCATTTTGTATATCAACAACATTGGGGATCTTTTTGAAACAGAGGATGTTCATTTTTATGCAGATGATACTGTTCTTTATTCAAGTAGAAGTAGTTTATCTTTAGCTTTTGAAAATGCCCAAAGAGCATTAAACATCATAACAGAATCTGTATGATTTAAGGACGATTCTAAATTCAGGTAAAACAAAATGCATGGTATTTTCAAATGCCAGACATGTTACAAATCATGTCATTGCTACATTGGCTGGACATACTATAGAGCAAGTTTAAGTGTACAAATATTTGGGTGTGTGTGTTGATGAGAAGCTGAGCTTCACTGTGCATGTAGAGAACTTGATAAGGAAGCTCAAACTGAGAATATGATTTTATTACTGGCATAAGGCTGGTTTGTCTTTTGAGGCCAGGAAGGAGCTGGTATGATGTACATTACTGTCAGTTTATACAGTGGGGAGAACAAGTATTTGATACACAGCTGATTTTGCGGGTTTTCCTACTTACAAAGCATGTAGAGGTCTGTAATTGTTTATCATAGGTACACTTCAACTGTGAGAGACGGCATCAAAAACAAAAATCCAGAAAGTCACATTGTATGATTTTTAAGTAATTAATTTGCATTTTATTGCATGACATAAGTATTTGATCACCTACCAACCAGTAAGAAGCTAGAAGGGAAGCTAGAAACCATTATACACAGGCAGTTAGAAAAGCCAAGGCTAGCTTTTTCAAGCAGAAATTTGCTTCCTGCAACACTAACTCAAAAAAGTTCTGGGACACTGTAAAGTCCATGGAGAATAAGATCACCTCCTCCCAGCTGCCCACTGCACTGAAGATAGGAAACACTGTCACCACTGATAAATGCACCATAATTGAGAATTTCAATAAGCATTTTTCTACGGCTGGCCATACTTTCCACCTGGCTACTCCTACCCCGGTCAACAGCACTGCACCCCCCACAGCAACTCGCCCAAGCCTTCCCCATTTCTCCTTCTCCCAAATCCAGTCAGCTGATGTTCTGAAAGAGCTGCAAAATCTGAACCCCTACAAATCAGCTGGGCTAGACAATTTGGACCCTTTCTTTCTAAAATGATCTGCCGAAATTGTTGCCACCCCTATTATTAGCCTGTTCAACCTCTCTTTCGTGTCGTCTGAGATTCCCAAAGATTGGAAAGCAGCTGCATACTCGTCGCCAAACCCACTGGCTCCATGTCATCTACAAGACCCTGCTAGATAAAGTCCCCCCTTATCTCAGCTCGCTGGTCACCATAGCATCTCCCACCTGTAGCACACGCTCCAGCAGGTATATCTCTCTAGTCACCCCCAAAACCAATTATTTCTTTGGCCGCCTCTCCTTCCAGTTCTCTGCCGCCAATGACTGGAACAAACTACAAAAATCTCTGAAACTGGAAACACTCATCTCCCTCACTAGCTTTAAGCACCAACTGTCAGAGCAGCTCACAGATTACTGCACCTGTACATAGCCAACATATAATTTAGCCCAAACAACTACCTCTTTCCCTACTGTATTTATTTTATTTATTTATTTATTTTGCTCCTTTGCACCCCATTATTTGTATTTCTACTTTGCACATTCTTCCACTGCAAATCTACCATTCCAGTGTTTTACTTGCTATATTGTATTTACTTTGCCACCATGGCCTTTTTTTGCCTTTACCTCCCTTATCTCACCTCATTTGCTCACATCGTATATAGACTTGTTTATACTGTATTATTGACTGTATGTTTGTTTTACTCCATGTGTAACTGTGTCGTTGTATGTGTCGAACTGCTTTGCTTTATCTTGGCCAGGTCGCAATTGTAAATGAGAACTTGTTCTCAACTTGCCTACCTGGTTAGATAAAGGTGAACTAAAAAAAATTAAGAATTCCAGATCTCACAGACCTGTTAGTTTTTCTTTAAGAAGTCCTCCTGTTCTCCACTCATTACCTGTATTAACTGCACCTGTTTGAACTCGTTACCTGTATAAAAGACACTTGTCCACACACTCAATCAAACAGACTCCAACCTCTCCACAATGGCCAAGACCAGAGAGCTGTGTAAGGACATCAGGGATAAAATTGTAGACCTGCACGAGGCTGGGATGGCCTACAGGACAATAGGCAAGCAGCTTGGTGGGAAGGCAACAACTGTTGGCGCAATTATTAGAAAATGGAAGAAGTTCAAGATGACGGTCAATCACCCTCGGTCTGGGGCTCCATGCAAGATCTCACCTCATGGGGCATCAATGATCATGAGGAAGGTGAGGGATCAGCCCAGAACTACACGGCAGGACCTGGTCAATGACCTGAAGAGACCATAATTTGCAAATAAATTCATAAAAAATCCTACAATGTGATTTTCTGGATTTTTTTCCCTCATTTTGTCAGTCATAGTTGAAGTGTACCTATGATGAAAATTATAGGCCTCTCTCATCTTTTTAAGTGGGAGAACTTGCACAATTGGTGGCTGACTAAATACTTTTTTGCCCCACTGTATATATATATATATATGCAGGCCTCAGCCATTACCATGAGAGCACTTGATTCAGTGTATCATGCAGCCCTCAGGTTCATTACAAATCAGAAACTTCTAACACATCATTGTGATCTCTACAGCGCTGTTGGCTGGTCGTCATTGACCTTGCGTAGGCTTAAACACTGGTATACACTGATTTATAAGGCCATATTGGGTAAAATGCCATTTTCTCTCTGTTCTTTTTTAGTCAGGTCAGTAAATAAATATCAATTACGGTCCCATTCTGATTTGCTTCTAACAGTACCAAAAATTAGAACAGGTCATGGTAGTTACTTAGCCCCGTGGTCCTGGAATTCTCTCCTGAACATTATCAAATTTGATGATCTAGTTTCGTTGGTGGAGTTTAAACACTTGATCGATGTATATATCATAGAAGAGTGTAATTGTTTTTAGGCCAGCTATTTTTAGTCAAGACGTTTGTGTTTTAATTTAAAATGTTTTTTTTGTACTGTTTATAGTTTTGTTTAATGTTGAGTTAGTGTATGTAAGTCGTTTTGTCTGAAACGTTGTTCCCTCTGCTGCTATTGGACAAGGTCTCTCTTGGAAAAGAGATCTAAATGAGAAAAAAACTATTTATAAAGGTAAAAAATAAAAATAAAAAAAGGATTAACAAATGTGACCAAATAAATGTATGGTTATGTCACACAGTTATGCCACATGAATCTCTCTAGAGCATGATATACAGTTATAGATGATTTGCGAAGCATCTATGTAGTGCTTATGAAGCCTATATGAAGGATATATGAAGCCTTTGTAAGATGCACTTCAAATAAACCAAGTCTCCATTCCTCAGTATGGAAACCAAGTCTCCATTCCTCAGTATGGAAACCAAGTCTCCATTCCTCAGTATGGAAACCAAGTCTCCATTCCTCAGTATGGAAACCAAGTCTCCATTCCTCAGTATGGAAACCAAGTCTCCATTCCTCAGTATGGAAACCAAGTCTCCATTCCTCAGTATGGAAACCAAGTCTCCATTCCTCAGTATGGAAACCAAGTCTCCATTCCTCAGTATGGAAACCAAGTCTCCATTCCTCATATGGAAACCAAGTCTCCATTCCTCAGTATGGAAACCAAGTCTCCATTCCTCAGTATGGAAACCAAGTCTCCATGGAAACCAAGTCTCCATTCCTCAGTATGGAAACCAAGTCTCCATTCCTCAGTATGGAAACCAAGTCTCCATTCCTCAGTATGGAAACCAAGTCTCCATTCCTCAGTATGGAAACCAAGTCTCCAGTATGGAAACCAAGTCTCCATTCCTCAGTATGGAAACCAAGTCTCCATTCCTCAGTATGGAAACCAAGTCTCCATTCCTCAGTATGGAAACCAAGTCTCCATTCCTCAGTATGGAAACCAAGTCTCCATTCCTCAGTATGGAAACCAAGTCTCCATTCCTCAGTATGGAAACCAAGTCTCCATTCCTCAGTATGGAAACCAAGTCTTCCATTCCTCAGTATGGAAACCAAGTCTCCATTCCTCAGTATGGAAACCAAGTCTCCATTCCTCAGTATGGAAACCAAGTCTCCATTCCTCAGTATGGAAACCAAGTCTCCATTCCTCAGTATGGAAACCAAGTCTCCATTCCTCAGTATGGAAACCAAGTCTCCATTCCTCAGTATGGAAACCAAGTCTCCATTCCTCAGTATGGAAACCAAGTCTCCATTCCTCAGTATGGAAACCAAGTCTCCATTCCTCAGTATGGAAACCAAGTCTCCATTCCTCAGTATGGAAACCAAGTCTCCATTCCTCAGTATGGAAACCAAGTCTCCATAGGCGACCCAAAACAACGGCGCCGCAGAAGGGGTAGACGGAGTGGTCTTCTGGTCAGGCTCCGTAGATGGGCACATCGCTCACCGATCCCGAGTATACTACGAGCCAATGTCCAGTCTCTTGACAACAAGGTAGATGAAATTCGAGCAAAGGTTGACTTCCAGAGAGACAGCAGAGATTGTAACATTCTCTGTTTCACGGAAACATTGCTCACTCGGGATACGTTATCAGTCAGTACAGCCACCCGGTTTCTTCACGCAACGAGCCGACAGAAACAAACATCTCTCTGGTAAGAAGGGCGGGGATGTTTGCCTTATGATTAACGAGTCATGGTGTGATCATAACATACAAGAACTCAAGTCCTTTTGTTCACCTGACCTAGAATTTCTTACAATCAAATGCCGACCGCATTATCTACCAAGAGAATTATCTTCGATTACAATCACAGCCTTGTATATCCCCCCCAAGCAGACACCCCGACGGCCCTGAAAGGACTTCATTGGACTATGTAAACCATAGATCCTGAGGCTGCATTTATTGTAGCTGGGAATTTTAACAAAGCTAATCTGAAAACAAGGCTCCCTAAATTTTATCACAATATCAAACGGGCTGGCAGCATTCTGGATCATTGTTACTCTAACTTCCGCGACGCATACAAAGCCCTCCCTCGCCCTCTTTTCAGCAAATCTGACCATAACACCATTTTGTTGCTCCTAGCCTATACACAGAAACTTAAACAGGAAACGCCCGTGCTCAGGTTTGTTCAACGCTAGTCCGACCAATCGGATTCCACAGTTCAAGATTACTTTGATGACGTGGACTGGGATATGTTCCAGATAGCCTCAGACAACAACATTCACGTATAGGCTGATTGTGAGTGATTTTATTAGCAAGTGCATTGGTGGTGATGTACCCACGGTGACTATTAAAACCTTCCCCACCAGAATCCGTGGATTGATGGCAGCATTCACGCAAAACTGAAAGCGTGAACCACTACATTTAATCACAGCAAGGCGACTGCAAACATGACCGAATACATACAGTGTAGCTATTCCCTCCGCAAGGTAATCAAACAAGCTAAGCGTCAGTATAGAGACAAAGTAGTCGCAATTCAACGTCTCAGACACGAGACGTATGTGGCAGGGTCTACAGTCAATCACGGAATATAAAAACCAGCCCCGTCTTAGAAACCGACGTCTTGCTCCCAGACAAATTAAACAACTTCTTTGCTCACTTTGAGGACAATACAGTGCAAACTGACACAGCCTGCTACCAAAACCTGCGGGCTCTCCTTCACCGCGGCCAACGTGAGTAAAACATTTAAACGTGTTAACCCTTGCAAGGCTGATGGCCCAGAGAGCATCCCTAGCCGTGTTCTCAGAGCATGCGAAGACCAGCTGGCTGGTGTGTTTACGGACATATTCAATCAATCCCTATTCAGTCTGCTGTTCCCACATGCTCCAGGAGGGCCACCACTGTTCCTGTTCCCAAGAAAGCTAAGGTAACTGAGCTTAACAACTATCGCCCTGTAGAAATCACTTCCGTCACCATGAAGTGCTTTCAGAGACTAGTCAAGGATCATATTACCTCCACCCTACCTGGCACCCTAGGCTCACTCCAATTTGCTTCCCGCCCCAATAGGTCCACAGATGACACAATCACACTGCCCTAACCCATCTGGACAAGAGGAATACCTATGTAAGAATGCTGTTCATCGACTACAGCTCAGCATTTAACACCATAGTACCCTCCAAACTCGTCATTAAGCTCGAGACCCTGGGTCTTGACCCGGCCCTGTGGAACTGGGTCCTGGACTTTCTGACGGGCCTGCCCCGAGTTGGTGAGGGTAGGAAACAACAACATCTCCACCCTACTGATCCTCAACACTGGGGCCCCACAAGGGTGCATTCTCAAACCTCTCCTGTACCCCCTGTTCACCCATGACTGCGTGGCCATGCATGCCTCCAACTCAATCATCAAGTTCGCAGACGACAATACAGTGGTAGGCTTGATCACCAACAACAACGAGACGGCCTACAGGGAGGAGGTGAGAGCCCTCATAGTGTGGTGTCAGGAAAATAACCTCACACTCAAAGTCAACAAAACTAAGGAGATGATCTTGGACTTCAGGAAACAGCAGAGGGAGCAGCCCCCTATCCACAGAGGGGATAATAGTGGAAAAGGTGGAAAGTTTTATGTTCCTCGGTGTACACATCACGGACAAACTGAAACTGTCCACCCACACAGACAGCATGGTGAAGAAGGCACAACAGCGCCTCCACAACCTCAGGAGGCTGAAGAAATGTGGCTCGTCACCGAAAACACTGAAACTTTTACAGATGCACAATCGAGAGCATCCTGTCGGGCCGTATCACCGCCTGGTATGACAACTGCTCCATCCACAACCGCAAGGCTCTCCAGAGGGTAGTGCGGTCTGCACAATGCATCACCGGGGGCAAACTACCTGCCCTCCAGGACACCTAAACCACCCGATGTCACAGGAAGGCCAAAAAGATCATCAAGGACAACAACCACCTGAGCCACTTCCTGTTCACCCCACTATCATCCAGAAGGCGAGGTCAGTACAGGTGCATCAAAGCTGGGAGCGAGAGAATGAAAAACAGCTTCTATCTCAAGGCCATCAAACTGTTAAACAACGATCACTAACATTGAGTGGCTGCTGCCAACATACTGACTCATCTCTAGCCACTTTAATAATAAAAAATTGGATCACTTTAAACATTGCCACTTTATTTAATGGTTACACACCCTACATCACTCATCTCATATGTATATACTGTAGTCTATACCATCTGCTGCATCTTGCCTACGCCGCACGGTCATCGCTCATCCATATAAGTACATATTTTTATTAATTCCTTTACACTTGTGTGTATAAGGTAGTTGTTGTGAAATTGTTAGATTACTTGTTAGATATTACTGCATAGTCCGAACTAGAAGCACAAGCATTTCAATACACTCACATTAACATCTGCTAACCATGTGTATGTGACTAATAAAATTTGATATCTCCATTCCTCAGTTTGGAAACTTGGGCCAGGAAGTGAAAGACACTGAAAATAGAAGAAGGGCTATTAGTAGCAGCCTAATCAGCCAAAGATGGGAGGAAAGTGTGAACGAGGGCAAACACAGGTAACCCGGGTCACTCCATCGTAACTTTGTTGTATCCATAAGACACGGATGACTGCCCTGTGGTTATGAATATAGCATGTACAAGATCGCTTGTGTGACTGACTCAATGACTACATGTGTCTGTGTACCAAGTCGACTGTGGCTCATATATCGAAACGAACAGGGAGGATATAGATCCTTTTCAACTGTCACTTTTTGCAAAATTGTAGTGAGTTTTCACATTAGCTTCATCAACAGTTTCATGTGCTGTGTCGTTAAATAACATAATACAAATATACCGAACATACACCAAACATTCAGATATATCACATATGTATGTATTCTACCATACAATACAAACACCTACATATATATACACAACTTTCACATTTCGTCATCTCTGAGGCGCCTATATTTTTTCGAATGAAACATAAGCCGTTTGATGTTATAATCTGTCAAATTTTCTGTTTAGGATACTCCTCCCAGGATTTTCATTTAAATCTGGTGATAGGTTATATAATTTGGTCACAAAACCAAGTCTGAGCGAACAAAACAAACATGGATGCTTAGCTAATTTTCTAACTGGCTAAAATGGGGGGGGGGGGGGGAAACCATGAGAAGTACACAACCAAATTAAAAAGAGACCAGTTCGGTGTTTTAGCCTGTGCCATAAGGGAACATTCCATGAACATGGCTCACACATAAAGGCAGTCTCTAGCCTACCACCCACACCCTCCTTCCTCCCTCTCCTCAGTCAGCCTCTATACCACACATAAGTAATTCATCGGCTTTCACATCTAAACAACCGGCTCTGTTTCCTGGCTCAAATGAACAGGCGGCAGTGCCAAGAAAAAAAAACACAGCAACTTCTCAGTCATCTTTAGAATGCTTAAGAGTAAAACATAGCCACAACCTTCGGTCCACGCTGATTAGCAAATACACATTTATTGCAACCCTGACCAAAAATGACAAAATAAATGTAAAATTGGACAAAAATATTGTCTCTAGCGTGGGGGAATTTGAGCAAACAATTGTTTGTAAAACTGTATACAGTGCATCCGTGTAAAACATAAATAAATGTGACCTCTCCTCTCCACCAAAACAGTATATTGTGTCAGTTTGTGGACGGTACGTGCAACAGTCCCCCGTTTTGAGATGTCCTTGTTTGGGAACAGAGTGACCTTGCAGAAAAAGTATTTATGCTTTGAGCTATATCGCTTCTTCACGCTTTCCTCTCAAGTCTTATCTTCTTCCCTCTTTCTGTGATGCATTCCTTCATTTCAGCCCTCATTTAAAAAAAATAATAATTTTAAGCTGTAATTGTTCAATTCTGAGGACTCCTGTGAGGACAATACGGTGATGACTTGATACTGAGAAAAAAAAACTCTACACTGGTGTTTCATGTCCTAAATTGTCTCCTTTCAAAAAGACAGAACTGAACTTAGTCTATTCTCAAGGAGACACATTCTAAATCACAGCTGTATTTCTTATTTTGAGAGACAAACTACAGAAGAAAAGAGAGGATGATAATTTAAATAATAAAATCATTATTCAGGTTCTATCCAGCCAAACATTTATGACCCAATTTACAACACACAGCCAGCCAAGCCTTCTACGGTAAGACAGCTCATTCATCACCAATTGACTGTTACTTTCTCCATCTGTGCACATGTTCTCTCTCACACACACACACACTAGAGGTCAACAGATTATGATTTTTTAATGCAGACACCGATTATTGGAGGACCAAAAAAAGCTTCCCACAATAAGTTGGGTGAATTTTGGCCCATTCCTCCTGACTGAGTTGGTGTAACTGAGTCAGGTTTATAGGCCTCCTTGCTCGCACACGATTTTTCAGGTCTGCCCACACATTTTCTATAGGATTGATGTCAGATTTGCCTGGTAGCTAGCAGATTTAGCCTTACGCAGCAGGGCATCAGGGATTTGTGGTGGCCACTAAAATACCTTGACTTTGTGGTCCTTAAGCCATTTTGCCACAACTTTGGAAGTATGCTTGGGGACATTGTCCATTTGGAAGACCCATTTGCGACCAATCTAACTTCCTGACTTATTTCTTGAGAAGCTGCTTCAATATATCCACATAAATGTCCTTTCTCATGACGCCTTCTATTTTGTGAAGTACACCTCCTGCAGTAAATCACCCCCACAACATGATGCTGCCACCCCCGTGCTTCACGGTTGGGATGGTGTTCTTCGGCTTGTAAGTCTCCCCCTTTTTCCTCCAAACATAACGATGGTCATAATGACCAAACAGTTCATTTTTGTTTCATCAGACCAGAGGACAATTCTTCAAAAAGTATGATCTTTGTCCACATGTGCAGTTGCAAACCATAGTCTGGCTTTTTTATGGCGGTTTTGGAGCAGTGGCTTCTTCCTTGCTAAGCGGCCTTTCAGGTTATATCGATATAGGACTCGTTTTACTGGGGATATAGATACTTTTGTACCCGTTTCCTCCAGCATCTTCACAAGGTCCTTTGCTGTTCTGGGATTGAGTTGCACTTTTTGCACGTTCATCTCTAGGAGACAGGATGCATCTCCTTCCTGAGCAGTATGACGGCTGCGTGGTCCCATGGTGTTTATACTTGGGTACTAATTGTTTGTACAGATGAATGTGGTACCTTCAGGCATTTGGAAATTGGCTGATTTCTTTTGATTTCCCCATGATGTCAAGCAAAGAGGCACTGAGTTTGAAGGTAGGCCTTGAAGTACATCCACAGGTACACCTCAAATTATGTCGATTAGCCTATAAGAAGCTTCTAAAGCCATGACATTATTTTCTGGAATTTTCCAAGCTGTTTAAAGGCACAGTCAACTTAGTGTATGTAAACTTCTGACCCACTGGTGATATTACAAGTGAATTACAAGTGAAATAATATGTCTGTAAACAATTGTTGGAAAAAATCACTTAGGACATCTACTTTGTGCATGACACAACAGACTTGCCAAAACAATAGCATTCCATTTACACATATGGTAAATGTCATTAACAAGATGTAATTAGAAAGAACACATAAAGGGCCTTTATACTAGTTTTTTTTAGGTACAAATGTCTTATTTTTTTAAACTCTGATATGAGAAGAACAAATGTTTGAAGCAGAGCATCAGTATCAAATCAACATATTATCCATAATAAAAACTAAAAAGCTACGATAGGAAACAGTGGGTGAGCACAAATCTTCTGGAGACCTTCAAACGTTCAGGAAATAATTTCCTAGACAGATTTGCCTGGTAGCTAGCAGATTTAGCCTTACGCAGCAGGGCAAACAGTTCCTCTGGCAATCATTGAAACCTTCCTGGTAACGAGGTCACTCAGCATGTCTGTACTGAGGGAGGCTCTGTACTGGGTTTTGTTCTTGGCAACGAGACTAAATATTGGTTCGCAGTCTTAATTACTGTGGAATATGACCAATATCCCCAACATCACAGTCGAAAGGTGGGAGTAGACCAGGCTGCCCCCCCCCCCCCCTTTCATTGTGCCGATTTCTCTCCAGGCCTGATCTGTGCGCATGTTGACCAGACTCTGCCCTACTGTATTTCTTTGCAGTGCATAAAAAAATTCTGATTTTCGAAATTAATAAAATCTCAAATCTAGTCCAAAGGCATTTTAGAAGCATTGCCTCTATAGCTGATACCAGACACTCATTCATTCTTCATCGCACAGTCTTCTAAACTCCCGACTTCATTTTCTTGAAGCTAGGGGGCACTATTTTCATTTTTGGAAAAATAACGTGCCCAAAGTAAACTGCCTATTTCTCAGGACCAGATGCTAGAATATGCATATAATTGACAGCTTAGGATAGACAACACTCTAAAGTTTCCAAAAATGTAAAAATATTGTCTGTGAGTATAACAGAACTGATATTGCAGGCAAAAGCCTAAGAAAAATCCAATCAGGAAGTGACTCATGTTTTGAAACAGTTGTGTTCCTATTGGCCATTGAAAGGGATATCAACCAGATTCCTTTTTCTACGTATTCCCTAAGGTGTCTACAGCATTTTGACGTAGTTTCACGCCTTTGTTGAAGAATGAGCGTAAAGTTGATATATTATCAAATAGATATTTGAAAAACACCTTGAGGATTGATTATAAAAAACGTTTGCCATGTTTCTGTCGATATTATGGATGTAATTTGGAATTTTGGTCAGCGTTGTCGTGACTGCTATTTCCGGTGGATTTCTCAACATAACGTGGCCAACAAACTGAGGTATTTTGGGTATAAAAATAATCTTTATGGAACAAAAGGAACATTTGCTGTCTAACTGGGAGTCTCGTGAGTGAAAACATCCGAAGCTCAAAGGTAAACTATTAATTTGATTGCTTTTCTGATTTTCGTGACCAAGCTTCCTGCTGCTAGCTGGACATAATGCTATGCTAGGCTATCGATAAACTTACACAAACGCTTGTCTTTGGCTGTAAAGAATAATTTCAAAATTTGAGATGACAGGGTGATTAACAAAAGGTTAAGCTGTGTTTCACTATATTTCACTTGTGATTTCATGAATATGAATATTTTCTAGTAATATATTTTGACCGTTGCGCTATGCTAATTAGTGTAGTTGATGACAATTCTCCCGGATCCGAGATGGGTAGTTCCAAGAGGTTGTTTAACGACAAGATGTTTATATTTGATTATACTTTTGTAATGCTTTTTGTGACGTGGATTAAAATTACAGTTACAGTCTATCAGGTTGCGTGATCCTTGTAATGTTACGTGGAAAATACAACTACTGGGAATTAAATGCATATCACACTCGCACAAATGCGAACAGTTATTTTTTGTATTTGCATTTAATTTCTTTCACTAGCAAATGTGAGTGAACAGCTGGCACTTCAGAGCCCACTGAATGTCCATCTTATGTTCTCTAAAGTTAGCTTGAAACAATTAGTGTTTACCTTTCCACAACACACAGAGTCAAAGGGATTTGTCCATGTGTTTATGTACAGCTGACAGTCGGGAATCTCAGCATTACAACAAACAGGAAGAGGGGCAGACACGAGGTAGCTACGTCGAATAATGATACATCATTCTTCATGTCCGTTGACACAAACTCTGTACACATCTGTGTGGCAGTTCGAGAATCAGGATGTTAGATTTACTCAGTGGATTAATTTTTTATTCAAATGTAAAAAAAAAAGAAACAATAACAATAATTATCAGGACCTATTCATTTCTGCGTACCATTAACTCCAATCTCGTACCAGCGTACATGGACAGAGAATTGCGTAGTTGTCACACAAAATTTGTTGTCATGACGTTGCCCTCTTTGGGAACAGCAAGACCCATCCCCCTCTCCCTGACTCCCCCTTTCCTCCTTCAACTAGGCTGCTGTGGTCAGAAGGAGGTCGTAAATTCCTGAGGATCTCCTCATGGCCACACAGTATAGAGACAGAGTGAATTTTCATAGAGAACAAAGGAATTTCTTCCACCTCACAGAACTTGAGGTCCCGAACAACGTTTACGTTCCGGAGAAGGTATAAAAGATCGGTGAAGAATCCAGCTACGAACTGGTCCGTTTGTTAGAACTTGGGGAAGCTCATGGGAGACGGTGCGGCCACATTACCATAACGCTGTTTATATAATAGCCTCAGATATGAGGTTTACATCTAATTGTTGTATAAGATGAATGAGTGAGTATGATACTGTTTGTAAAATTGTGTCATGTGATTTTGGACTGTTTAATGAAGGCAACTCCAATTCCCTTTTGAGTTGAACAAAATCAGAGGACCGCCCATGAGGACCCTTTTCTGCAATTCCGAATAAAACCCAACTTTGAGAAATTCTCAGTAAAGCATGTTTTTCTCAATCACGGGAGGACAAAGGTTGCAGACCATTGCTGAATCTTTTAACCATACCACGTGGTTAAACTCTTAGACTATCGATACCGACAGAATAAGAACAAGTCTTTGATATTAATTACTAGTCTGCTGCTAGGAATCATTGAAAGCGAAGAACAACCGCCGAAACATCCATTCTACAACAAAAGGAATGAATGTCGCTCTGAACAATCCATTCTAACCACGAGATAGAGAGGATGAAAACTCTCCAACAGAAACTAACTTTTCAACAAAGATCAAAACGACACAATGAGCGTAAATATATATATATTGATTGCAATTGTTCCCAAATGAGTGAGTGTTCATGTGTAAAGGATTAGCATTTCAATTGTTATAATTATTAACTCTGTAGTGACTTCTTAGTCGACCCCCACTTCCCTCTTGTCTAACAAGCCGCCATTCCGGTTTAGCCCACTAGGGCACATTCTCCTATCATTTCTTGCAACCACTTTGTTTGTTTATGCATTTCTGTGAATTACTTAGTTAGTAATAAATAAATGATTTAAGACAATTGATGTATGGATGACTCATAATAAGGACTGGGTTCGTGCAGATAACCAACAATTTACGACTGGAATGAGACTAACGTGAGGTAAAGTAAATCATTCATTAATACGAAGACTAATTGATCAGATATAAAATATTTGAAAGGTTATATTGGGAAATTATAACTTTGTAATCTGAATATTTTCCTTGGTGCTCCGACTTCCTAGTTAATTACAGTTACATGATTAATCAGTTTGATCACGTAATACTAATTACAGAGAATCTTTGATAAAAACTAAGTCTTCAATTTAATGATAGTAAAGACACGACAGCGTGCACGTTGGCAGGTCTGCTTGTTGCACCGGTATCGCTTGCCGTGCAGAAGCAGAGGGAACAGGCTTATGGGTGGCTCGAGTCTTTAATGACTTTTCCGGACTTCCTTTCACACCGCCTGATAAAGAGGTCCTGGATGGCAGGGAGCTCAGCCTCAGTGATGTACTAAAGTTTTTAAGAACTTCAAATTCTTTAAAATCTTTCTAAAACTATAACTATATAAATGTTTCCATAAAATGACTCACCATTCAAGATGGAGACACCAAACCACATGTTCACATGTTCAGGATATCCCATCAATCAATTAATCAATCAACCAGTCCAATCATTCCATCTATCTATTCTATGCCATTTAAGATACAAGACCAACTTTCAAACATTCAGGATATCCGAACTTCACATTGTTTAAAACAGTAATGAAATAATACATTTAAATGACCATAAATGAGGGGGGGATGAATTGCATGAGTGAGGTACATTTCATTCGAACACAGTCTTTCAACCACGGTCCTAAACACTTACATTGAATCCCAATGAAATGACAAATCTTTCAAATTCAATCCATATGGCAGTTTATTTTGCATTCCTTCTAACAGTGGCTTCAGAAAGTACTCACACCTTTGGACTTTTTCCACATGTTTTACAGCCTGAATTTAAAATTGATTATATTAAGATTGTGTCACTGGCCTATATATGTGGGCAACTATAAATACCTAGGTGTCTGACTAGACTGTAAACTCTCCTCCCAGACTCACATTAACCTCTTTGATCTCTAGGGGCGCTATTTCATTTTTGGATAAAAAACGTTCCCGTTTTAAGCGCGATATTTTGTCACGAAAAGATGCTCGACTATGCATATTCTTGACAGTTTTTGAAAGAAAACACTCTGAAGTTTCAGAATCTGCAAAGATATTGTCTGTAAGTGCCCCAGAACTCATTCTACAGGCGAAACCAAGATGATGCGTCAACCAGGAAATGAGCAGAATTTCTGAAGCTCTGTTTTCCATTGTCTCCTTATATGGCTGTGATTGCGCAAGGAATGAGCCTACACTTTCTGTCGTTCCCCCAAGGTGTTAGCAGCATTGTGACGTATTTGTAGGCATATCATTGGAAGATTGACCATAAGAGACTACATTTTCCATGTGTCCGCCTGGTGTCCCTGCGTCGAAATTGGAGCGTAAAGCCAGGTGCAATTATTTTTCCATTTGAGAGCAAGGAGAAACCAGGCTTCCACGAAGGATATATCATTGAAGAGATATGTGGAAAAACACCTTGAGGATTGATTCTAAACCACGTTTGCCATGTTTCAGTCGATATTATGGAGTTAATTTGGAAAAAAGTTTGCGTTTTGAGGGCTGAATTTTCGTTTTTTTTTTTTTTTTTTTTTTTTTTTTTTTGGTAGCCAAATGTGATGTACAAAACGGAGCTATTTCTAATACACAAATAATATTTTTGGAAAAACTGAGCATCTGCTATCTAACTGAGAGTCTCCTCATTGAAAACATCAGAAGTTCTTCAAAGGTAAGTTATTTTATTTGAAGGCTTTACTTGTTTTTGTGATAGTTGCCTGCTAAATGCTAACGCTAATGCTAACGCTAAATGCTACGCTAGCTAGCTACTGTTACACAAATGATTGTTTTCCTATGGTTGAAAAGCATATTTTGAAAATCTGAGATGACAGTGTTGTTAACAAAAGGCTAAGCTTGAGAGATAGCATATTTATTTCATTTCATTTGCGATTTTCATGAATAGTTAACGTTGCGTTATGGTAATGATCTTAGGTCTATAAATAGAATCCCGGATCCGGGTTTGGTCGTCGCAACAGGTTAAGCATCTCCAATCCAAAGTTAAATCTAGAATAGGCTTCCTATTTCGCAACAAAGCCTCCTTCACCTATGCTGCCAAACATACCCTCGTAAATCTGACTATCCTGCCAATCCTAGACTTTGGCGATGTAATTTACAAAATAACCTCCAACACTCTACTCAGCAAATAAGATGCAGTCTATCACAGTGCCATCCGTTTTGTCACCAACTACCCACCACTGCAACCAGTAAGCTCTCATTGGCTGGTCCTCGCTACAAATTCGTCGCCAAACCCACGGGCTCTAGGTCATCTATAAGTCTTTGCTAGGTAAAGCTCCGCCTTATCTCAGCTCACTGGTCACCATAGCAACACCAACCCGTAGCATGCACTCCAGCAGGAATATTTCACTGGTTGTCCCCAAAGTCAACACCTCCCTTGGCCGCCTTTCCTTCCAGTTCTCTGCTGCCAATGAGTGGAACGAATTGCAAAAATCACTGAAGTAGGAGACATATCTCCCTCAGTAACTTCAAGCAGCGGCTGTCAGAGCAGCTTACCAATCGCTGCAGCTGTACACAGCCCATATGTAAAAAGCACATCCAACCAAATTTACCTACCTACCTCATCCCCATATTAAAACATTTTCTGCTCTTTTGCACACCAGTATTTCTACTTCCACATCCTCATCTGCACATCTGTCACTCCAGTGTTAATTGCTAAATTGTAATTACTTCGCCACTATGGCATATTTATTGCTTTACCTCCTTACGTCATTTGCACACACTGTATACATATTTTATATTGTGTTATTGACTGTACATTTGTTTATCCCATGTGTAACTCTGTGGTGTTGTTTATGTTGCACTGTTTTGCTTTATTTTGGCCAGGTCGCAGTTGTAAATGAGAACTTGTTCTCAACTGGCCTACATGGTTAAATAAAGGTGAAATAAAATAAAAAATAAACCCAATCACCCAAAAAGTGGAATT
Organism: Oncorhynchus clarkii lewisi; assembly: GCF_045791955.1. Lineage (NCBI taxonomy): Eukaryota > Metazoa > Chordata > Actinopteri > Salmoniformes > Salmonidae > Oncorhynchus > Oncorhynchus clarkii. The sequence continues at coordinate 2,230,474 of NC_092174.1, forward strand.
ATGTTTTAGGAATTTTTACAAATTAATAAAAAATGAAAAGCTGACATGTCAAATAAGTATTAAACCACTTTGTTATGGAAAATATATGGCAAGACCTGAAAACGGCTGCCTAGAGAATAATGTGCAAATATTGTAAAATCCAGGTGTGCAAAGCTCTTAGAGACTTACCCAGAAAGACTCACAGCTTCTTTACCCCCTTTTTCTCCCATTTTCGTGGTATCCAATTGGTAGTTACAGTCTTGTCTCATCGCTGCAACTCCCGTACGGACAAGGGAGGGGCGAAGGTTGAGAGCTGTGCGTACTCCGAAACACAATCCGACCAAGCGGCACTGCTTCTTGACACAATACACACTCAACTCGGAAGCCAGCCACACATTGGTGTCAACGTGTACTTTGTCAGTGTGTACTGCGCCCGGCCCGCCACAGGAGTCGCTAATGCGCGTTAGAAGAAGGACATTCCTGCAGGCCAAACCCTCCCCTAACCCGGATGATGCTGGGCCAAATGTGTGCCGCCCCATGGGCCTGCGAGACAGCCTGTACTCGAAACAAGAATCTCTAGTGGCACAGCTAGCACAGCGATGCAAGTGCCTTAGACCACTGCGCCACTCGTTAAATCCACTTTGAGGGCCTCCCATCAACTCGAAATTGAGCTCAGGTGCATCCTGTTGCCATTGATCATCCTTGAGATGCTTCTACAACTTCACTGGAGTCCACCTGTGGTAAAAATCTATTTATTGGACATGATTTGGAAAGACTTACACCTGTCTATATAAAAGTCCCAGAGTTGACAGTGCATGTCAGAGCAAAAACCAAGCCATGAGGAAATGTCCGTAGAGCTCAGAGACAGGATTGTGTCGAGGCACAGATCTGGGGAAAAAAATGTCTGCATCATTGAAGGTCCCCAAGAACACAGAGGCCTCCATTATTCTTAAAAATAAGTTTGGAATCCACCAAGATGGTTCCTTCACCTTCCAACAAGACAACGACCCTAAGCACACAGCCAAGACAACGCAGGAGTGGCTTCGGGACAAGTCTCTGAATGTTCTTGAGTGGCTCATCCAGAGCCGGACTAGAACCCGATTGAACATCTGGAGAGACCTGAAAATAGCAGTGCAGCGACGCCCCCTATCCAACCTGACAGAGCTTGAGAGGCTCTGCAGAGAAGAATGGGAGAAACTCCCCAAATACAGGTGTACCAAGCTTGTAGCGTCATACCCAAGAAGACGTGAGGCTGTAATCGCTGCCAAAGGTGTTTCAACAAAGTACCTGAGTAAAGGGTCTAAATATTTTAAGTAAATGTGATATTTCAAAAAACTGCGTTTGCTTTGTTATTATGGGGTATTGTGTGTAGATTGATGAGGATTTTTTTTATCCATTTTAGAATAAGGTTGTAATGTAACAACACGTGGAAAAAGTCAAAAGATGTGAATACTTTCTGAAGGCACTGTATTTTTATAATCGACTTCCAGTCATGTGTGCATACATTTCCGTATGGGTGGTCAACAGCAGTAATCGAACCCACAATCCTTACGTGGCAAGTGCCATGGTCGAGCAGCTGAGCCACACAGGACCATGGGGTGTTACTTACCGAGTTGGTCCCCAGGACCTGCAGGTCTGGCTCCCGGGACTCCAGCAGCTTGGCCACCATGTGGAGGAAGCTCTCCACAAAGGGCTTGATGCTCTGGGAGTGACAGGCCATCAGGAGCTGGTCCAGAGCCTCCATGGCGATGACTACGTACCTGCATGGGTCAAGAGAATGTTAATTATTTTCAGTATATTTATAAAATATAAAATGGTTCAGGTAGCAGAGTAGCCATTCTGGTTGCCTAACGACTCAAACTGAATTCTTCCACTGCTGTTTGTTGCTACATAATTCAGTCTGAGACTGCCATCGTTGAAGTGGTCTGTGGTGACGTCAAAATGAGAGGTGTTGTACAAAATTAAGTTATCGGCGATTGGAAAATCTCGAACCAATCAGAGAATCAAAGCCAATGACACATTTTCTAAATGCCGCATGACCCAAATGTGTTCCATTTCTGGCCCAACCCATCAGTATTTCAGGGACCAATCAGAATGGTCAAAATGTGTGTGTTCTAGAAATAGTTGGGGAAGTACTCAAATTCAGACTCATTGCGGAGAAGAAACTAACATCCGTGGGCATGGCGTTTCGTTTGGCCGGAGCAAGGAGTTTGGGTAGCCAGGCAGCCATTCTCGAAGACTGGCATTGGATGTATTATGTGTTGAGGGTGCAGGGCAATGACAAGCAGGCACCGGGGTTAGTTTTCATGTCACAGCCATTACAGGCAGACCATAACATACAGTGCCTAGTCTAAACACCCGTGGCACAGTTTTTTTAGTGCAGATCTAGACAACCTACTCCACATTTCTTGGGATTTCACCATGAGGCCAACGGTGAATAAAATGGTTAGAGTTTAATGGTTGTGATAGGAGGAAACTGAGGATGGATCAACAACATTGTAGTTACTCCACAATACTAACCTAATTTAAAAGAGTTAAAAAATAGAAGCCAGTACAGAATAAAAATATTCCAAAACATGCATTCCGTTTACAACAAGGCAATAAAGTAATTCTGCCAAAAATGTGGGAAAGCAATACATTTTTGTCCTGACTAAAAAGTGCTGTGTCTGGGGAAAATCCAATAAACACATTACGGAGTACAACCCTCCATATTTCCAAGCATAGTGGTGGCTGCATCATGTTATGGGTATGCTAGTTATCGATAAGGACTGGGGAGTTTTCATGATGAAAAAAATGTAGTTGAGCTAAGCACAGGCAAAATCCTAGAGGAAAACCTGGTTCAGTCTGCTTTCCACCAGACACTGGGAGATAACCTTTCAGCAGGACAATATTCTAAAACACAAGGACAAATCTACACTGGAGTTACTTACCAAGAAGATAGTGAATGTTTGAGTGGCCGAGTTAGATTTTCTAGACTATGGTAAGACCTGAAAATGGTTGTCCAGCACTGATAAACATCCAATTTGACATTGATAAATATTGAAAATAATAAATGTTACACAATCCAGGTGTGGAAAAGTCTTTGAGACTTAAAGTCTCACAGCTATAATCACTGCCAAAGGTGCTTCTACAAAGTATTGAAACAGGGGAGTGTATACTTATGTAAATGAAATATTTAATCTTTAATAGATTTGCACAAGTTTCTAAAAAAAAAATGTTTTCACTGTCATTATGTTTTCACTGGCTGCCAAAGGTACTTCCACCAAGGAATACGTCTGGGGTGTAAAGACATACATCTTCATTTTGAATTAATTAGAATCTAGGATATATATATATATATATATATATATATATATATATATATATATATATATATATATATATATATATATATATATGACACACACACACATTCAAAAGTTTAGCATCACTTAGAAATGTCCTTGTTTTTTTAAAGAAAATCACTTTTATTTTACTCCCTTCACAGAACAGCACAAATTGGCTCTACCCAGAATAGAAAGAGGTGTGGGTGGCCCCGGTGCACAACTGAGCAAGAGGACAAGTACATTAGAGTGTCTAGTCCTCAACTGGCAGCTTCATTAAATAGTACCCGCAAAACACCCGCCTCAACGTCAACAGTGAAGAGGCGAATCCGGGATGCTGGCCTTCTAGGCAGTTGCAAAGAAAAAGCCATATCTCAAACTAGCCAATAAAAACAAACAATTAAGATGGGCAAAAGAACAGACACTGGACAGAGGAACTCTGCCTAGAAGGCCAGCCTCTTCACTGTTTAAGTTGAGACTAGTGTTTTGCTGGTACTATTTGCCTTGATAGCTTTGCACACTGTTGCATTCTCTCAGCCAGCTTCTGGAATGCTTTTCCAACAGTCTTCAAGAGGTTCCCACATTTGTTGAGCACTTGTTGGCTGCTATTCCTTCACTCTGCAGTCCGACTCATCCCCAAACCATCTCAATTGGGTTGAGCTCAGTGAATGTGGAGGCCAGGTCATCTGATGCAGCACTCCATCACTCCTTGAAAAAAATAGCCCTTACACAGCCTGGAGGGGTCATTGTTCTGTTGAAAAATAATTATAGGACAAAGTGCAAACCAGATGGAACGGTGTATCGCTACAGAATGCTGTGGTAGCCATTCTGGTGAAGTGTGCCTTGAATTCTGAATAAATCAAACAGTGTCATCAGCAAAGCCCCCCCAACACCATCACACCTCCTCCTCCATGCGTTACGGTGGGAAAAACACAAGTTGATCATAATTTTACAAAGACACGGCTGTTGGAACCAAATTTGAACTCCAGTCCAAAGGACAAATTTCCACTTGTTTAAAGCCCATTGCTCATGATTCTTGGCCCAAGCAAGTCTCTTCTTATTATTGGTGTCCTTTAGTAGTGGTTTCTTTGCAGCAATTCAACCATGAAGGCCTGATTCACTCAGTCTCCTCTGAACAGCTGATGTTGAGATGGGTCTGATACTTGAAATCTGTAAAGCATTTAATTGGCCTGCAGTTTCTGAGGCTGGTAACTAATGAACTTATCCTCTGCAGCAGAGGTAACTCTGGGTCTTCCATTTCTGTGGCGGTACTAATGAGAGCCAGTGTCATATCGCTTGATGGTTTTTGCGACTTTCAAAGTTCTTGAAATTTTCCAGATTGACTGACCTTCATGTCTAAAATAAATTATTGACGATCATATCGCTTTGCTTAATAAGATGGACTTTGTCTTTTATCAAATAGGGCTATCGTCTGTATACCACCTCCAACTTGTCATAAGACAATGGATTGGCTCAAACGCATTAAGAAAAGAAAATCCACATATTAACTTTTAAGGCGGCACACCTGTTAATTGAAATGCAGTCATGCAACTGGTTGAGAGAATGCCAAGAGTGTGCAAAGCTGTTATCAAGGCAAAGGGTGGCCATTTGAAGAATCTCAAAAAATATATATATTTTGATTTGTTTAACAATTTTCTGGTTACTACACGATTCCATGTGTTATTTCATAGTTTTGATGTCTTCAATATTATTCTACAATGTAGAAAATAGTAAAAATAAAGAAAACCCCTTGAATGAGAAGGTGTTCTAAAACATTTGACCGGTAGTAAGTAAGAAAGTATACCTAAACTCAGCAGAGACATCCCTTTTTCAGGACCCTGTCTTTCAAAGATAATTCATAAAAATCCAAATAACTTCAAAGATCTTCATTGTAAAGGGTCTAAACACCGTTTCCCCATGCTTGTTCAATCAACCATAAACAGTTAATGAACATGCACCTGTGGAACGGTCGTTAAGACACTAACAGCTTACACAGGGTAGGTATTAAGTTCAGAGTTATGAAAACTTAGGACACTAAAGAGGCCTTTCTGCTGACTCTGAAAACCACAAAAAGAAATATGCCCAGGGTCTCTGCTCATCTGCATGAACGTGCCTTAGGCATGCTGCAAGGAGGCATGAGGACTGCAGATGTGGCCAGGGCAAAAAATTGCAAAGCCGTTACTGAGACGCCTAAGACAGCGCTACAGGGAGACAGGACGGACAGATGATCGTGTAACAACACCTGCACAGGATCGGAACATCCGAACTTCACACATGCAGCACAGGTACAGGATAGCAACAACAACTGCCCAAGTTACACCAAAAACGCATAATCCCTCCATCAGTGCAGACAGGACTGGCAAAAAGTGCTCTTCACTGATGAGTCGCGGTGTTGTCTCACCAGGGGTGATGGGTCGGGATTTGTGTTTATCGTCTCAGGAATGAGCGTTACACCGAGGCCTGTATTCTGGAGCAGGGTTGATTTGGAGGTGGAGGGTCCGTCATGGTCTGTGGCAGTGTGTTACAGCATCATCGGTCTGAGCTTGTTGTCATTGCAGGCAATCTCAACGCTGTGTGTTACAGGGAAGACATCCTCCTCCCTTAAGTGGTACCCTTCCTGCAGGCTCATCCTGACATGACCCTCCAGCATGGCAATGTCACCAGCCATACTGCTCGTTCTGTGCGTGATTTCCTGCAAGACAGGAACGTCATTGTTCTGCCATGGCCAGCAAAGAGCCCAGAACTCAATCCCATTGAGCACGTCTGGGACCTGTTGGATAAAAATACAATCAGGAAGGTTTTTTTAAACTGCCTCATGGGGTGTAGATTTGGTTAAAGCATATTTTGACCATAAGAGACTACATGAATTATTGATGACAGTGTTGTTAACAAAAGGCTAAGCTTGTATTTCAATATATTTATTTCATTTGCGATTTTCATGAATAGGAAACGTTGCGTTATGGTAATGAGCTTGAGGCTATGATTTCAATATATTTATTTCATTTGCGATTTTCCGTTGCGTTATGGTAATACGGGCTATTTACGCTCCCGGATACGGGATTGCTCGACGCTAGAGGTTAACCAGGTAGGCAAGTTGAGAACAAGTTCTCATTTACAATTGCGACCTGGCCAAGATAAAGCAAAGCAGTTCGACACATACAACGACACAGAGTTACACATGGAGTAAAACAAACATACAGTCAATAATACAGTATAAACAAGTCTATATACGATGTGAGCAAATGAGGTGAGATAAGGGAGGTAAAGGCAAAAAAGGCCATGGTGGCAAAGTAAATACAATATAGCAAGTAAAACACTGGAATGGTAGATTTGCAGTGGAAGAATGTGCAAAGTAGAAATAAAAATAATGGGGTGCAAAGGAGCAAAATAAATTAATAATTAAATACAGTAGGGAAAGAGGTAGTTGTTTGGGCTAAATTATAGGTGGGCTATGTACAGGTGCAGTAATCTGTGAGCTGCTCTGACAGTTGGTGCTTAAAGCTAGTGAGGGAGATAAGTGTTTCCAGTTTCAGAGATTTTTGTAGTTCGTTCCAGTCATTGGCAGCAGAGAACTGGAAGGAGAGGCGGCCAAAGAAAGAATTGGTTTTGGGGGTGACTAGAGAGATATACCTGCTGGAGCGTGTGCTACAGGTGGGAGATGCTATGGTGACCAGCGAGCTGAGATAAGGGGGGACTTTATCTAGCAGGGTCTTGTAGATGACATGGAACCAGTGGGTTTGGCGACGAGTATGAAGCGAGGGCCAGCCAACGAGAGCGTACAGGTCGCAATGGTGGGTAGTATATGGGGCTTTGGTGACAAAACGGATTGCACTGTGATAGACTGCATCCAATTTAGGGTATTGGAGGCTATTTTGTAAATGACATTGCCAAAGTCGAGGATTGGTAGGATGGTGAGTTTTACAAGGGTATGTTAGGCAGCATGAGTGAAGGATGCTTTGTTGCAAAATAGGAAGCCAATTCTAGATTTAACTTTGGATTGGAGATGTTTGATATGGGTCTGGAAGGAGAGTTTACAGTCTAACCAGACACCTAAGTATTTGTAGTTGTCCACGTATTCTAAGTCAGAGCTGTCCAGAGTAGTGATGTTGGACAGGCGGGTAGGTGCAGGTAGCGATCGGTTGAAGAGCATGCATTTAGTTTTACTTGTATTTAAGAGCAATTGGAGGCCACGGAAGGAGAGTTGTATGGCATTGAAGCTTGCCTGGAGGGTTGTTAACCTCTTTGATCTCTAGGGGCGCTATTTCATTTTTGGATAAAAAACGTTCCCGTTTTAAGCGCGATATTTTGTCACGAAAAGATGCTCGACTATGCATATTCTTGACAGTTTTTGAAAGAAAACACTCTGAAGTTTCAGAATCTGCAAAGATATTGTCTGTAAGTGCCCCAGAACTCATTCTACAGGCGAAACCAAGATGATGCGTCAACCAGGAAATGAGCAGAATTTCTGAAGCTCTGTTTTCCATTGTCTCCTTATATGGCTGTGAATGCGCAAGGAATGAGCCTACACTTTCTGTCGTTCCCCCAAAGTGTTAGCAGCATTGTGACGTATTTGTAGGCATATCATTGGAAGATTGATCATAAGAGACTACATTTTCCAAGTGTCCGCCTGGTGTCCCTGCGTCGAAATTGGAGCGTAAAGCCAGGTGCAATTATTTTTCCATTTGAGAGCAAGGAGAAACCAGGCTTCCACGAAGGATATATCATTGAAGAGATATGTAGAAAAACACCTTGAGGATTGATTCTAAACCACGTTTGCCATGTTTCAGTCGATATTATGGAGTTAATTTGGAAAAAAGTTCGCGTTTTGAGGGCTGAATTTTCGTTTTTTTTTTTTTTTTTTTGGTAGCCAAATGTGATGTACAAAACGGAGCTATTTCTTATACACAAAGAATCTTTTTGGAAAAACGGAGCATCTGCTATCTAACTGAGAGTCTCCTCATTGAAAACATCAGAAGTTCTTCAAAGGTAAGTTATTTTATTTGAAGGCTTTACTTGTTTTTGTGATAGTTGCCTGCTAAATGCTAACGCTAATGCTAACGCTAATGCTAATGCTAAATGCTACGCTAGCTAGCTACTGTTACACAAATGATTGTTTTCCTATGGTTGAAAAGCATATTTTGAAAATCTGAGATGACAGTGTTGTTAACAAAAGGCTAAGCTTGAGAGCTAGCATATTTATTTAATTTCATTTGCGATTTTCATGAATAGTTAACGTTGCGTTATGGTAATGAGCTTAGGTCTATAAATAGAATCCCGGATCCGGGTTTGGTCGTCGCAACAGGTTAACAGTGTCCAAAGAAGGGCCAGAAGTATACAGAATGGTGTCGTCTGCGTAGAGGTGGATCAGAGACTCACCAGCAACAAGAGCGACCTCATTGATGTATACAGAGAAGAGAGTCGGTCCAAGAATTGAACCCTGTGGCACCCCCATAGAGACTGCCAGAGGTCCGGACAGCAGACCCTCCGATTTGACACACTGAACTCTATCAGATAAGTAGTTGGTGAACCAGGCGAGGCAATCATTTGAGAAAGGCTGTAGAGTCTGCCGATGAGGATGTGGCTATTGACAGAGTCGAAAGCCTTGGCCAGATCAATGAATACGGCTGCACAGTAATGTTTCTTATCGATGGTGCCTTGGTAGAAGAGTGGGGTAACATTTTACAGCAAGAACTGGCTAATCTGGTGCAGTCTTTGAGGAGGAGATGCACTGATGAAACAAAGATTGAACTATTTGGCCTGAATTCCAAGCGTCATGTCTGGAGGCACCATCGCTATGGTGAAGCATGGTGGTGGCAAAGATGAACAGAGCAAAGTACAGAGAGATCCTTGATGAAAACCTGCTCCAAAGTGCTCAGGACCTCCGACTGGGGCAAAGTTTCACCTTACAACAGGACAATAATCCTAACCACACAGCCAAGACAACGCAGGAGTGACTTCGGGACAAGTCTCAATGTCCTTGAGTGGCCCAGCCAGAGCCCAGACTTGAACCTGATCTAACATCTCTGGAGAGACCTAAAAATAGCTGTACAGCAGTGCTCCCCATCCAACCTGACAGTGCTTAAGAGGATCTGCAGAGAACAAAATGGAAGAATCTCCCCAAATACAGGTGTGCCAAGCCTGTAGCGTAGTACCCAAGAAGACTCGAGGCTGTAATCACTGCCTAAGATGCGTCAACAAAGTACTGAGTAAAGGGTCTGAATTCAATTTTCAATTTTTTATAAATTAGTCAATTTCTTCAAACCAGTTTTTGCTTCATCATTAGTGTGTGCAGATCGATGAGGGGGGAAAAACTATTTAATACATTTTAAAATAAGGCTGTAAGCCTACAAAATGTGGAAATATGCAAGGGGTCTGAATACTTTCCAAAGGCACTGTATATGTATGAAATTGTATTAATTTGTTAACTTTGAAGAAGTGGATCAGGTAGAAAAAAAAAATGTTTTAGATTACCTTTTAAGGCAGCAAAATGTGAAAACTTTCACGAGTGAATGTACATAAAATGAATGAATATTGTGCCAACAATTCAAGATATTGTGCCAAAAAAAATAAGAACAACTAGCAACTAAGCCACTGTAATGTACACGATTTAACAATGTAGCACTACTCTAGTTTCACATTTCCATTCCATTCATTAGCATTCAAATAGTCTGTGGGTGCTACAGCAAAATCAGAGAACTTGCCCAGCGAATGGGGTTGGCAACCCTTGGACAGTGAACACAGATGGGCAATATTGGGCAATGACAAGCAGTTAGTCACACATACTACAACGCCAATAATAAGGTGCCATTTGAAACTAACACTTTCTTGGTCTACGTGTGTCTCTCTCTTTGGTTTTCAGCTTTAGGGGTAAATCACACCCAATGAAATGTAATTTCTGTCAATATAATCGCTGTATTGATTCAGCGCTGCCACTCTATTTTTGCAAATTTCATCAGACAGACCCCAGTTTTAGTCCTTAATGAATGTTTATTACTTTCCACAAAGCATTTCGCAACACATTAAATCACAGGAGAGAAATCACTTAGAATGACTATAAAACCAGAGCCTTACAAAGCGACTTTTCGAAATACAAGTATGTTTTTAAGAGGGATTTTCTAAATGATTACACAACACAGTGGGGTCTGGGTCGAATTGCAGTGGGGTTGCCAGATCTTTTTTTTTTTAAGTAAAAAAATTAAGAGTACAGATTGTTGTATCAAATCCATTTTTATTTGTCACATGCACCGAATACAAACGGTAAAGACCTTACAGTGAAATGCCTACTTACAAGCGCTTAACCAACAATGCAGTTAACTTCTTATGGCTGGGGGGCAGTATTGAGTAGCTTGGATGAATAAGGTGCCCAGAGTAAACTGCCTGCTACTCAGGCCCAGGAGCTAAGATATGCATGGGATTAGTATATTTGGATAGAAAACACTCTGAAGTTTCTAAAATGGTTTGAATGATGTCTGAGTTTAACCTCTAGCGTCGAGCAATCCCGTATCCGGGAGCGTAATCATAGCCTCAAGCTCATTACCATAACGCAACATTTCCTATTCATGAAAATCGCAAATGAAATGAAATAAATATATTCAAACACAAGCTTAGCCTTTTGTTAACAACACTGTCATCTCAGATTTTCAAAATATGCTTTTCAACCAAAGCTACACAAGCATGTGTAAGAGTATTGATAGCCTAGCATAGCATTAAGCCTAGCATTCAGCAGGCAACATTTTCACAAAAACAAGAAAAGCATTCAAATAAAATAATTTACCTTTGAAGAACTTCGGATGTTTTCAATGACGAGACTCTTAGTTAGATAGCGAATGTTTATTTTTTCCAAAAATATTATTTGTGTAGAAGAAATAGCCAAATGTGATGAACAAAACGGAGCTAAGAAAAACACAGGAAAATGCAGTCACTTACAACGCCAAACTTTTTTCCAAATTAGCTCCACAATGTCGACAGAAACATGGCAAACGTTGTTTAGAATCAATCCTCAAGGTGTTTTTCACATATCTATTCGATAATCTATCAGTGGTGGCAGTTGCCTTCTCATCAGAAGAAAACGGAAAAATACTGCAGCTGGAGATTACGCAATAATTGCGACGGAGGACACCAAGCGACCACCTGGTAGATGTAGTCTCTTATGGTCAATCTTCCAATGATATGCCTACAAATACGTCACATTGCTGCAGACACCTTGGAGAAAACGTGGAAAACGTAAGCTGACTCCTAGCTTCTTCACAGCCATATAAGGAGTCATTGCCATGAGGCGGTTTTAAAAAATGCGTCACTTCCTGATTGGATTTTTATCTGGGTTTTTTCTGTAACGTCAGTTCTGTGGCACTCACAGACAATATCTTTGCAGTTTTGGAAACGTCAGTGTGTTTTCTTTCCAAAGCTGTCAATTATATGCATAGTCGAGCATCTTTTCGTGAGAACATATCTTGTTTAAACGGGAACGTTTTTCATCCAAAAATTAAAATAGCGCCCCCTATATCCAAGAAGATAACAGTACTCAAATGGCAGGCAAAAACCTGAGAAAAAATCCAACCAGGAAGTGGGAAAGCTGAGGTTTGTAGGTTTTCAACTCATTGCCTATCGAAGATTGTGGGATATTGGTGATATTGCACTTCCTAAGGCTTTCACTAGATGTAAAAAGTCTTTAGAACCTTGTTTGATGCTTCTACTGTGAAGGAGGGGGGAATGAGGGCTCTTTGAGTCAGTGGTCTGGCAGAGTGCCACGACCTTATCATCCGCATTCACGTGATAGTTAGTTTGAGTTCCATTGCATTTCTACAGACAAAGGAATTTTCCGGTTGGAACATTATTGAAGATGTATGTTAAAAACATCCTAAAGATTGATGCTATACATTGTTTGACATGTTTCTACGGACTGTAACGGAACTTTTTAACTTTTTGTCTGCTCCTAGTGATCGCGCGTCATGAATTTGAAATAGTGTACTAAATGCACGAACAAAAAGGAGGTATTTGGACATAAATGGACATTATCGAACAAAACAAACATTTATTGTGGAACTGGGATTCCTGGGAGTGCATTCTGATGAAGATCATCAAAGGTAAGTGAATATTTATAATGCTATTTCTGACTTCTGTTGACTACACAACATGGCAGATGTCTGGGGTTTTTTGGTCTCTGAGAAGCCGTACTCAGATTATAGCATGGCGTGCATTTTCCATAAAGTTTTTTCGAAATCTGACACAGAGGTTACATTAAGGAGAAGTGTATCTATAATTCTGTGCATAATAGTTGTATATTTTATCAATGTTTATTATGAGTATTTCTGTAAATTGATGTGGCTCTCTGCAAAATCATCGGATGTTTGTAAACTGAGATTTTTGGATATAAATATGAACTTTATCGAACAAAACATACATGTATTGTGTAACATGAAGTCCTATGAGTGTCATCTGATGAAGATCAAAGGTTAGTGATTAATTTCTCAATTTCTGCTCTTTGTGACTCCTCTCTTCGGCTGGAAAAATGGCTGTGTTTTTCTGTGACTTAACAATTTCTCTCTGACCTAACATAATCGTTTGGTTTGCTTTCGCTGTAAAGCCTTTTTGAAATCGGACACTGTGGTGGGATTAACAAGAAGTGTATCTTTAAGATGGTGTAAAATACTTGTATGTTTGAGGAATTTTAATTATGGGATTTCTGTTGTTTTGAATTTGGCGCCCTGCACTTTCACTGGCTGTTGTCATATCGATCCCGTTAGGAAGATCTCAGCCCAAAGAGGTTAAGAAAAATACGTGTTAAGTAAAAATAATAATTAAAGAGCAGCAGTAAAATAACATTAGCATGACTATATACATGGGGTACAGGTACAGAATCAATGTGCAGGGGCACCGGTTAGTCGAGGTAATTGAGGTAATATGTACATGTACTGTAGGTAGAGGTAAAGTGACTATGCATGAATAAAAAATAGAGTAGCAGCAGCGTAAAAGAGTGGGTGGGGGGGGGGACAACACAAACAGTCTGGGTAGCCATTTGATTAGCTGTTCAGAAGTCTTATGGCTTGGGGGTAGAAGCTGTTAAGAAGCCTTTTGGACTTAGACTTGGCGCTCCGGTACCACTTGCTGCTGTGCAGTAGCAGAGAGAACAGTCTATGACTAGGGTGGCTGGAGTCTTTGACAATTTTTAGGGCCTTCCACTGACATCGTCTGGTAAAGAGGTCCTGGATGGCAGGAAGCTTGGCCCCAGTACTGGGCCGTACGCACAACCATCTGTAGTGCCTTGCGGTCAGAGGCAGAGCAGTTGACATACCAGGCAGTGATGCAACCCGTCAGGATGGTCTCGATGATGCAGCTGTAGAACCTTTTGAGGATCGAAGGACCCAAGCCAAATATTTTTCAGTCTTCTAAGGGGGAATAGGCTTCTTTTTTTTGGGGGGGGGACCATGATAGTATGTTGGTGATATGTACACCAAGGAACTTGAAGCTCTCAACCTGCTCCACTACAGCCCCGTCAATGAGAATGGGGGTGTGCTCGGTCCTCCTTTTCCTGTAGTCCACAATCATCTCCTTTGTCATCATCACATTGAGGGACAGGTTGCTCTCCTGGTATCACATGGCCAGGTCTAGGCTGTCTCATCGCTGTCGGTGATCAGGCCTACCACCGTTGTGTCGTCGGCAAACTTAATGATGGTGTTAGTCATTCCTGGGTAAACAGGGAGAACAGGAGGGGACTGAGCACGTACCCCTGAGGGGCCACCATGTTGAGGATCAATGTGGCAGATGTGTTGTTACCTACCCTTACCACCTGGGGGCGGCCCATCAGGAAGTCAGGGTCCTTAGTGCCCTCAAAGCGCATCACTAAGCTATGGTGCTGAACACTGAGCAGTAGTAAATGAATAGCACTCTCACATAGATGTTCCTTTTGTCCAGGTGGGAAAGGGAAGTGTGGAGTGCAATAGAGATTGCATCGTCTGTGGATCTGTTGGGGTGGTATACAAATTGGAGTGGGTCTAGGGTCTCTGGGATAATGGTTTTGATGTGAGCCATGACCAGCCTTTCAATGCACTTCAAGGCTACAGACATTAGTGCTACAGGTCAGTGAAGGCACTTGCCAGTTGGTCAGCGCATGAACGGAGTACATGTCCTGGTAATGCATCTGGCCCTGCTGCCTTGTGAATGTTGACCTGTTTAAAGGTCTTACTCACATCGGCTATGGAGAGGATGATCACACAGTCGTACAGCTGATGCTCTGATGCATGCTTCAGTGTTCCTTGCCTCGAAGTGACCATAAAATCATTTAACTTGACTGGTAGGCTCGTGTCACTCGGCAGCTCGCGGCTGTGCTTCCCTTTGTAGTCTGAAATAGTTTGCAAGCCCTGCCACAATAGTACGATCCAATCTTAGTCCTGTATTGATGCTTTGCCTGTTTGATTGTTCGTCGCAGGGCATAGCAGGATTTCTTACAACCGTCCGGGATAGAGTCCAGTTACTTGAAAGCTGCAGCTCTACCCTTAGCACATTGCGGATGTTGCCTGTAATCCATGGCTTCTGGTTGGGGTAAGTAAGTATGGTCACTGTGGGGACGATGTCATCGATGCACTTATTGATGAAGCCAGTGACTGATGTGGTGCACTCCTCAATGCCATCGGAAGAATGCTGGAACATGTTCCAGTCTGTGCTAGCAAAACAGTCCTGTAGCTTAGCATCGGAGTCATCTGACCACTACCGTATTGAGCGAGTCACTGGTGTGTCCTGCTTTAGTGTTTGCTTGTAAGCAGGAGGATATAATTATGGTCAGATTTGCCAAATGGAGGGTGAGGGAGAGCTTTGTACAGATCTCTGTGTGTGGAGTAAAGGTGGTCTAGAGTTCTCTTTTCCTCTGGTTGCACATTTAACATGCTGGTAGAAATTAGGTAAAACGGATTTAAGTTTCCCTGCATTAATTATTGGTGTCCTTTTCCCTGCATTAAAAGGACAATATACCATTGTTTTTAGAAAGACCATTTGGAAAATGTATTTTTATTGAGTGAATGTATATATTGGTTGTCTTAATTTTGATAAGATATGAAATCGTAATGAATTGAAGGTTATTTGTTGATGTACAATTTTGGAAATACACAAAAAACTTAGTGTAAATGAAAATAATTATTATTTGAAGAAGAGGCCACAAGAAGACAGTTGATTAGTTTATTGGGGTAGGGGTTGTTTCAAGGTCAATGGTCACTCGAGGGTCACTTACCCGTAGCGGTGGCGGACCACATCTCGGCTCAGTCGCTCCGCCAGGTAGGCCCCAATCCTGTCCAACTTCTCCGGGGCTGAAACCGCGTAGAAGGTGAGCTTCTCCATGTCTGACTTGGACAGGCCATCCTGAAAGAGTAGTGCACAAGGGGTTACAGAAGCACCAAACGTAAGAACATTGTCAGAAACTGAGGTAAAAGAAGAAGTATTGTTGTTTTTGTTATACGGGCATAATGAACATGATGCACTTGTTCAGTCCCCCTCATGGATTTCAAAGGAATGGAAAAGTGTAAGATATAGGGTGGAAAATCCCTCTAGCTTAAGCTTACAGCAATTGAAATCCATGAGCGGAGTGAAAAAAAATCAGGAAGAAGAGTGGAGATTCGGAATTCAGCGCTGTAGTAATACGATATGGGTGGGTGGTGGCAAGTCATTTTCAGGAAAGGCAGTTCGAAAAGCAGATGCTGCCATTTTTTTAATAATTCTAGCCCAATCAGCACTTGAACTGGACAGGGAATTGAAAATGACCTTTCAATTCATTCATACTTCCGGCGCCGACAGAGATGGCCGCCTCGCTTCGCGTTCCTAGGAAACTATGCAGTGTTTTGTTTTTTTACGTGTTATTTCTTACATTAGTACCCCAGGTCATCTTAGGTTTCATTACATACAGTCGAGAAGAACTACTGAACATTAGAGCAGCGTCAACTCACCATCAGTACGACCAAGAATATGACTTTCGCGAAGCGGATCCTGTGTTCTGCCTTTCACCCAGGACAACGGAATAGATCCCAGCCGGCGACCCAAAAAAACGACTTCATAAAAGGGGGAAACGGAGCGGTCTTCTGGTCAGACTCCGGAGTCGGGCACATCGTGCACCACTCCCTAGCATTCTTCTCGCCAATGTCCAGTCTCTTGACAACAAGATTGATGAAATCCGAGCAAGGATAGCATTCCAGAGGGACATCAGAGACTGTAACGTTCTTTGCTTCACGGAAACATGGCTCACTGGAGAGACGCTATCAGAGTCGGTGCAGCCAAATGGTTTCTCCACGCATCGCGCAGACAGAAACAAACATCTTTCTGGTAAGAAGAGGGGCGGGGGCGTATGCTTCATGGTTAACGTGACGTGGTGTGATCATAACAACATACAGGTACTCAAGTCCTTCTGTTCACCTGATTTAGAATTCCTCACAATCAAATGTCGACCGCATTATCTACCAAGGGAATTCTCTTTGATTATAATCACAGCCGTATATATTCCCCCCCAAGCAGATACATAGATGGCTCTGAACGAACTTTATTTGACTCTTTGCAAACTGGAATCCATTTATCCGGAGGCTGCATTCATTGTAGCTGGGGATTTTAACAAGGCTAATCTGAAAACAAGACTCCCTAAATTTTATCAGCATATCGATTGCTGGAAAAACCTTGGATCATTGCTATTCTAACTTCCGCAACGCATATAAGGCCCTGCCCCACCCTCCTTTCGGAAAAGCTAACCACGACTCCATTTTGTTGATCCTTGCCTACAGACAGAAACTAAAACTGAGCTGAGGTCTGTTCAACGCTGGTCCGACCAATCTGATTCCACACTCCAAGACTGCTTCCATCACGTGGACTGGGATATGTTTCGTATTGCGTCAGACAACAACATTGACGAATACGCTGATTCGGTGACAAGTTCATTAGAGCGTGCGTTGAAGATGTCGTTCCCATAGCAACGATTAAAACATTCCCAAACCAGAAACCGTGGATTGATGGCAGCATTCGCGTGAAACTGAAAGCCCGAACCACTGCTTTTAATCAGGGCAAGGTGACCGGAAACATGACAGAATACAAACAGTGTAACTATTCCCTCCGCAAGGCAATCAAACAAGCTAAGCGTCAGTAAAGAGACAAAGTAGAATCTCAATTCAACGGCTCAGACACAAGAGGTATGTGGCAGGGTCTACAGTCAATCACGGATTACAAAAAGAAAACCAGCCCTGTCATGGACCAGGATGTCTTGCTCCCAGGCAGACTAAATAACTTTTTTGCCCGCTTTGAGGACAATACAGTGCCACTGACACGGCCCGCAACTAAAACATGCGGACTCTCCTTCACTGCAGCCGACGTGAGGAAAACATTTAAACGTGTCAAACCTCGCAAGGCTGCAGGCCCAGACTACATCCCAAGCCGCGCCCTCAGAGCATGCGCAGACCAGCTGGCTGGTGTGTTTACGGACATATTTAATCAATCCCTATCCCAGTCTGTTGTTCCCACATGCTTCAAGAGGGCCACCATTGTTCCTGTTCCCAAGAAAGCTAAGGTAACTGAGCTAAACGACTGAGCACTCACTTCCGTCATCATGAAGTGCTTTGAGAGACTAGTCAAGGACCATATCACCTCCACCCTACCTGACACCCTAGACCCACTCCAATTTGCTTAACGCCCAAATAGGTCCACAGACGATGCAATCTCAACCACACTGCACACTGCCCTTACCCAACTGGACAAGAGGAATACCTATGTGAGAATGCTGTTCATCGACTACAGCTCGGCATTTAACACCATAGTGTCCTCCAAGCTCGTCATCAAGCTCGAGACCCTGGGTCTCGACCCCGCCCTGTGTAACTGGGTACTGGACTTCCTGACGGGCCGCCCCCAGGTGGTGAGGGTAGGCAACAACATTTCCACCCCGCTGATCCTCAACACTGGGGCCCCACAAGGGTGCGTTCTGAGCCCTCTCCTGTACTGCCTGTTCACCCACGACTGCATGGCCACGCACGCCTCCAACTCAATCATCAAGTTTGCGGACGACACAACAGTGGTAGGCTTGATTACCAACAACGATGAGACGGCCTACAGGGAGGAGGTGAGGGCCCTCGGAGTGTGGTGTTAGGAAAATAACCTCACACTCAACGTCAACAAAACTAAGGAGATGATTGTGGACTTCAGGAAACAGCAGAGGGAACACTCCCCTATCCACATCGATGGAACAGTAGTGGAGAGGGTAGTAAGTTTTAAGTTCCTCGGCGTACACAACACAGACAAACTGAATTGGTCCACCCACACAGACAGCATCGTGAAGAAGGCGCAGCAGTGCCTCTTCAACCTCAGGAGGCTGAAGAAATTTGGCTTGTCACCAAAAGCACTCACAAACTTCTACAGATGCACAATCGAGAGCATCCTGTCGGGCTGTATCACCGCCTGGTACGGCAACTGCTCCGCCCACAACCGTAAGGCTCTCCAGAGGTTAGTGAGGTCTGCACAACGCATCACCGGGGGCAAACTACCTGCCCTCCAGGACACCTACACCACCCGATGTCACAGGAAGGCCATAAAGATCATCAAGGACAACATCCACCCGAGCCACTGCCTGTTCACCCCGCTATCATCCAGAAGGTGAGGTCAGTACAGGTGCATCAAAGCTGGGACAGAGAGACTGAAAAACAGCTTCTATCTCAAGGCCATCACTGTTAAACAGCCACCACTAACATTGAGTGGCTGCTGCCAACACACTGACACTGACTCAACTCCAGCCACTTTAATAATGGGAATTGATGGAAAATGATGTAAAATATATCACTAGCCACTTTAAACAATGCTACCTAATATAATGTTTACATACCCTACATTATTCATCTCATATGTATATGTATATACTGTACTCTATATCATCTACTGCATCTTTATGTAATACATGTATCACTAGCCACTTTGTTTACATACTCATCTCATATGTATATACTGCACTCAATACCATCTACTGTATCTTGCCTATGCCGCTCTGTACCATCACTCATTCATATATCTTTATGTACATATTCTTTATCCCCTTACACTTGTAGTAAGGTAGTAGTTTTGGAATTGTTAGCTCGATTACTTGTTGGTTATTACTGCATTGTCGGAACTAGAAGCACAAGCATTTCGCTACACTCGCATTAACATCTGCTAACCATGTGTATGTGACAAATAAAATTTGATTTGATTTGAAATGTCCAATTCAACAACACTGAAAATGCCCATGAATTCAAATTCAAATTGTAATTCACATACAGTACCAGTCAAATGTTGACACACCTACTCATTCAAGGGTTTCTCTTTAGTTGTACTATTTACTACATTGAGGAATAATAGTGAAGATATCAAAACTATGAAATACATGGAGTCATGCAGTAAGCAAAAAAGTGTTAAACTTTTTTTTTTTAATGTAGATTCTTCAAAGTTGCCACCCTTTGCCTTGACAGCTTTGCACACTCTTGGCATTCTCTCAACCAGCTTCACCTGGAATGCTTTTCCAACAGTTTTGAATGAGTTCCCACATATGCTAAGCACTTGTTGGCTGCTATTCCTTCACTCTGTGGTCCAACTCATCCCAAATCATCTCAATTGGGTTGAGGTTGGGTGATTGTGGGGGCCAGGTCATCTGATGCAGCACTCCATCACTCTCCTTATTGGTCAAATAGCCCTTAAGCAGCCTGGAGGTGTGTTGGGTCATTGTCCTGTTGAAAAACAAATGATAGTGGGACTAAGTGCAAACCAGATTGGATGGCGTATCGCTGCAGAATGCTGTGGTAGCCATGCTGGTTAAGTTTGCCTTGAATACTAAATTTATCACAGACAGTGTCACCAGTAAAGCATCCACACACAATCACACCTCTCACAAAGAGGTAGTTGGAACCAAAAATGTCCAATTTGGGTTTATCAGCCCAAAGGACACATTTCCACTGGTCTAATGTCCATTGCTCGTGTTTCTTGGACCAAGCAAGTCTCTTCTTATTATTGGTGTCCTTTAGTAGTGGTTTCTTTGCAGCAATTTGACCATGAAGGCCTGATTCATGCAGTCTTTTCTGAACAGTTGATGTTGAGATGTGTCTGTTACTTGAAATTTGTGAAGCATTTATTTGGGCTGAACATGGATCTTCCTTTCCTGTGGCGGTCCTCATGAGAGCCAGTTTCATCATAGTGCTTGATGGTTTTTGCGACTGCACTTGAAGAAACATTTATCTTTGATTATTTGAGCTGTTCTTGCCATAAAATTGACTTGGTCTTTTACCGAAACAAGGCTATCTTCTGTATACCAACACAACTGATTGGCTGAAACGCATCAAGAAAATAAATTCCACCAATTAACTTTAAACAAGGCACACTTGATAATTGAAATGCATTTCAGGTGACAAACTGTTAAGGGATTTTTTTATCAATAATGACTAATTATGTATACATTTCAATCAGGACTGACTAATCAGAATACTATTATGTTACTGTATAGATATATTAATTTTCTTTTTATCCTAGTACTGAATATAATGTGTGTAAATATAATCAAGAATTAGAACAATGACTGTCTGTTCCTTGGTAGAAATGAATGAACTTATCGTCAGACTGGCTAGTATGCTTATCTACACAGGAAGACCTTGGCTCATAAATTATATTAAATTGGTGTGGGACGATGTGGGAAGGCTTGAGATACTGCCTTTGTACCAGGGTGAAGAAGAGACGGGACAGTTAGAAAACTAATGACGTCATTTTCAGTTTATAACCTGTGGTAAAATGTTTCATGTTCAGTACTCTCGAGAATATACGCTAACGATTGATTTTGAGACCGGTCTCTGTCCATTTTATGCAAATAAGACTTACAAATTCTTAGAAGTGGGCAGAGTGTTTAATTTAATTGGGTATTAAAACATGTAGGAATTTAATTCCAGTAACACAAACCTCATGAAGCTGGTTGAGAGAATGCCAAGAGTGCATAGCTGTCCTCAAGGCAAAGGGTGGCTACTTTGAAGAATCTCAAAAATAAAATGTGTTTAAATTAACACTTTTTTGGTTACTCCATGATTCCATGTGTTATTTCATAGTTTTGATGTCTTCACAATTATTATACAATGTAGAAAATAATAAAAATAAAGAAAAACCCTGGAATGAGTAGGTGTGTCCAAACTTTTAGCTGGTACTGTATGTCAACCTGATGTGTGGGCGGTGGAAGTTATGGAGTGTTGTCCTTGAATTTAAATCATATAGCCGTTAACGTTAGGGTCAGATGGGGGACGGGAGAGAAAGAGTGTTTGAGAGTTGAGGTATTAATCAAGGTTCCAGAGGTAAATCACAGAGGTTAAGACATCGTTAAACGCTGTCAAGCGCTGGAACATGCATGTTCAGATGGATGTCTGTCTGATGTAGAGGGAGGGTGTTCATTAAACTCAACGCTCTGGATGCATCCCAAAGAACACCCTATTCCCAATATAGTGCACTTCTTTTGGCAAGGGTCACAGAGGGCTCTGCTCAAAAGTAGTGCACTATAAAGGGAATAGAGTACCATTTGGGATGCATGCTTTATGGCAAATCACATTCACTGTGTCCTTGCTTTCTCCTTATCAGTATGTTTTCTCCATCCCACACATACTGTGTGGGTGTGTGTGTGTGTGTTTGCATGACATGATGTCCTCCAAGCCCATTACAATGATAACGCGCAATATTAAATGAAAATGCATAATAAATAAAGTATTACATTATACTACACATACAATATCGGACCATGGACACTAATGTACACTATGCATAGGGTTGCAAAACTACAGATAATTTACCAAAGTTACTGTAAATGTCCTTTTTGTAATAAAAGTATGGCAATCTATGGAAACTTTGGTAATTTATACTTGATTTAAAACATTTACATAAAATATTAATTGTTTCCTCAATCTGTATATCCGTGTCCATATTTACATGACTTTCTATCTGATAGACCATACGGTTCAAGAGAAAATAGCCTAATTCATTTTTAAAAGCATCTAATCAACAATGATATAATTTGCTATCAACTCTGCAACCCTTCCAACTATTGCCTTTAAGAACTGTCACCAGTTTGGCCCCAAAACATAGAGACATAGATATAATAAATTAAATCAAAGTGTGTAAAACAAGGATATTCCACACCGAAAACCTCAAATTAAAAAACACCAGTGGTATTCACTTAGTTTTTTGGTTATTTGTATTACAGCTTTGGCATTCTTTTTTTCATATTAAAACATCTTGTTATTTTTCATATATTTTACATGTTATGAATGTTACCTAAAATCCTTTAAAGTTCCCAACAATATGGTAGTTTACTAGTCAATTTTGACATTTACCAGTAACATGCTCTTTGCAACCCTAACTATGCACATACTTCACTATATAGTAATGGAATATGGTCCATTACATTTTAACTGGGTCAATTCCTGAAATGAATTGATATTCAACTAATTGACTGGGAATTCCCTTCATGAAATGACTGAGCTCATGTGGAATTGACCCCGACCCTGTGTTAGATTCTAGCCTGAAATATACTTATTAATAGTACCACACTAGAATGTATTTATTACTTTACGTGTATAAGGAATGATTATGTTGGGGTCAATGAAGGGTGAATAGGAACTTGGTGTATGGAAAGTTACTGAGTGAGACAAGGGGAAGTGCAGAAAGTTCATATTATGTCCCATGTTTCCAAGGAGGGAGGTGAAAGGCAATAGTTAGTGTTATAGAGTGATAAATGATGCTGGCTCATCTAAGCAATAGGCGTCACAATCACTGGTCCTAGGTTGGTAACTGTTCTATGAGCAATAGAGAAAGTTAGTTGGTTATTGGTCTCCATGATAGTGGTGTAAATCAGTTCCTAATAAACGACAGGTAAAGATTACATCATGTGTCCTCCAATTACATGTTAGTCTTTTCAAGATACTGCAGTTAGTCTCTGATAAGGCAGGCCAGCTGCGGAACCAGGGAGGAGCGAGGAATTCGGCTCGAGGTCAAGTCAACAGATGAAGTGAAAAGATACCCCTGGGAAGGGGGCCAGAGGGGCCCAAGGCAACAAACCTCCTACTACAGTTCTATCTCAAAAACATTCACTTCCACACCCACAAAGGTTCTAGCATCAGGCAGGGTCATGACTACACCAGTGAGAGGAACCAATTAAGTTCCTGCCTAGCAACAGAGATGCATTGGCTGTCTAGATGTGCAAGGTGTTGACCCCGCCTAGTTGGAGGTAATAAATATATGTTCTTGTGTCATCATGCTTCGTCTTTGCAGCTGTTTGACCCAGTGGGTGAATAAACTTGGTTTGAGCTTTTTTTTGTCGTCCGTTTGAGCTTTTACGCTGTATGTTCAGAACTTGGTTGGAATATTGAACTATTACTATAGTGAATTGAAAAGAGAGAGGAAGAGCACAATAAAGTGAAACCATTTTGGTAACACTTTCTATGAAGTACATATGTATAACATAATTTATGAGTTGCATGCACAGCTTCGCTTAAATGCCCATATCATACATTGACACCGCCAAATACAATGTTACCAGGTCAGCTAACTCTCATGCATTTCTTTCTTTCTATTGTGGAAAATTATTTGCCTGGCTACTCATCCACATCGTTCCGGCAAACTGACCTTTCTTTTCCACAATGAGTCTGGATTTGCCTCCCTCTCCGATGATTTCTAGAACACATTCTGACCATTCTGATTGGTCCCAGAAAGCAATAGGTTGGGCCAGAGCCGGCCTACATGATGACGTTATCAACTTTGATACTCTGATTGGTTAGATTTGTAAGAGACTATCCAATTACTGATGCATTTGTTTTGTATAACACACCTCCTTTTGAAGTCACAAAAAATGACTTCTAGGATGGCAGTTTCAGACCGACTGTATGTAGCAACTGATAGAGCAGAGAAACTAAATTCCGGGTGAGTCATCAGGCAAGAAGATGATCAGGCTCTACTTAAAAGACTACAAATACCTACTATAGTGTTTTATAATTGCACATAGAAAGTGTATCTGATACATCTACAACAGAGAGACTCCGTTGTATGTCCTACACATTTTACACAAGTGGGAGGGAAGAAAAAAAATGACTGTACCCAGAGTAATGTCGCCAGAGTATTTTTCCAGCACCTGCTCTGAGTGATAATTCACTTGACAATGTCGCAACCATTTGTGCATTCCGACTCCCCCTGCACCTGTTTGCGTACACTAAAGGCCCTTGAGATTGAGACAGACACAGTGTGAGAGAGAACGAAAAGAGACTCCCTTGTGTATGTGATTCTGCATACCACACACACACACACACACACACACACACAATTAGCTTTTTTCATTAAAAACAGGGTTAAGGATTCAAACAGCTGTTAATAAGTTGTCGTGTCAAGGTTATCAAAAGCAATGTCACACAAATAGATTTGTCAAACCAAAACGGTTACGTGCCGCGTTACGGCAGGCCAATTATGGGTAATGTCTGAAATAGCACCCTATTCCCTACATAGTGCACTACTTTTGACCAAAAATGGTGTTTGAACTTGAGGCAAATTTCTCATCATAACAGCGACACAGGGTCTCCAAAGCAAGCTAAGCACTGGGGTAACAATGGGCTTGGATGCATGCACTACCACACAATCCTATTTGTGTTATCAAGTTGGTTGTAGTGACAGCTATTTAGTAAATGGCTTGTTATCGCTATGATAAACTGTTAGAGTGCAATGGTTAGGACTAGATGTGTTAATATTGGTCTGTCAGCTGATGATGACCATTGTTCATCATGACAGTTTAGGGCTGTAGGCAATTTTTTTAAATCATGAGTTTAATTATGATAATGAGATGGTGTTTGCCATTTATGCATCATACGCAAATTTAGATTTTGAAAGATGGTTGGAAACTAAAAGGAAATCATTTGAATAAGTCAAATGAGCTTTCAGGTCACACACTCCATGACTACAAAATTCCATGACTACGAAATTATAACCTACGCTTCCCGAAATGTTTGTTTGGCAGTCGTGTATGCTACTTTGAGAGCATTTCCAATCAGTCTAGGTAAAAACTACAGGAAAGGATTGACATTTTAAACAAATGTCTATAACCAAAGATGTGTTATCGAAGTAATGTCATTAAAATGTCTTGTCAAATGCATCTTGTAACAGAGGTAAAATACTCACTTTGGGGTCCTCTGGGAAGATGTTATCAACCAGGCGTTTGTACCTGGGCCTCAGGGGTCCACAGCAGCCACAAACTCCTGGAACACAAAACATACTAATTTTAAAACACACAACAGGTGATAACACAACAATAAAACATAAATTATGATTATCATCTGATCCCAACATTGCATCAATAAATACCATATCACTACTCTATAAATTACCACGCATCATTAATATGGGTAATTAAATTTTGCCTTGACTGTTTATGTACAGCGACTGTCCCTACACGCTGAATCTTGACCTTAAAAGCAAGAAAGCTACAAAATAGAATGGAATAGGGTAACAACTTTAATAAAGGCAAATTAGTATTAACATCACTCAGTTGAATAATCAGCATTAACCAATAACTCAGTGACAGGCGACAAAGTGTGTGCGTGAGCGTGTGCAAGAAAGAAAAAAAGAGATTGAATGCATTTGTGCACATGTATGCATGTTTGCTCACGCCCAAGTGTGTGTGTGTGTGTTCAATTCACATTCATGGCCAGTACGAGGCCATTGTCCATCTTCAGAGAAACGTCAGAGCTAGGGTGTTTTACAGATCTCAGGATGCAGTAGACCAAAGCAAAGGTAAAATAACAAGTCAGTCCTGTGACAATAGATCAATGTGGAGAGGTGTTTCGCATTAAGAACAGAACCCAACACTATGGCCACATTTTATATAACGGCTTCAGGAAAGAAACAATAAGAAACACAGCGCAGCGGTCTAAGGCACAGCATCGCAGAGCTAGAGGTGTCACTACAGACCCGGGTTCCATCTCAGGCTGTGTCGCAGCCAGCCACGACTGGGAGACCCCTGAGGCGGAGCACAATTGGCCCAGCATCATCCGGGTTAGGGGAGGGTTTGGCCGGCTGGAATGTCCTTGTTCCATCGCGTTCTAGCGACTCCTTGTGGCAGCCAGGCGCATGCACGCTGACTTCGGTCACCAGCTGTACGGTGTTTCTGCCGACACATTGGTGTAACTGGCTTCTGCGTTAAGCAAGCAGTGTGTCAAGAAGCATTGCTGCTCAGCGGGGTCGTGTTTCGGAGGACGCCTAGCTCTCGACCTTCGCCTTTCCTGAGTCCGTACAGGAGTTGCAGCGATGGGACAAGACTAAACTACCAATTACATAATCATTGGGGACAAAAAAATGGGGTAAAAAGTAACAAAAAATAATTAAATAAAAAGTTCAAACATAGAATTGTACTTTACACACAAAAAAATGAACAGTAACACTTTCTGTAATAAAGGGCAACAACGCAAAAAAACTACTTATTTGGTTGAAAATGTCCTATGTATCGTCGATATTAGAAACATTCATTCCAGTGCCAAAATTTACAAAAAAGTATAAGTAGCATTATTTTGGTGATAGTCAGGGAGTAGATTCCAAAACGGAGTTTTGTAACTAATGTCGTCACAGTGCCTACAGAAAGTATTCATACCCCTAGACTTATTCCACATTGTTGTGTTACAGCCTGAATTCAAAACTGATTAAATTGGGGGAGGGGGGGGGGGGGGGTTCTCACCCATCTAGACACACACACACACACACACACACACACACACACACACACACAATAAACCATAAATGAAAACATGTTTTAAGAAACTTTAGCAAATTTATTGGAAATGCTATACAGAAATATCTAATTTACATAAATATTTACACCCCAGAGTGGAAGCACCTTCGGCAGCAATTAGCTGTAAGTCTAAGAACTTTCCACACCTGGATTGTGCAACATTTGCCCATTATAATTTTCAAAATTCTTCAAGCTCTGTCAAATTGGTTGTTGATCATTGCTAGACAACCATTTTCAAGTCTTGCCATAGATTTTCAAGTAGGTTTAAGTCAAAACTGCAACTTGGCCACTCAGGAACATTCACTGTCTTCAAGGTAAGCAACTGCAATGTAGATTTGGCCTTGTGTTTAAGGTAATTGTCCTGCTGAAAGGTGAACTCCTCTCTCAGTGTCTGCTGGAATTCAGACAACCACTAGGATTTTGCCTGTGATTAGCTCTATTGTTTCTTTTTATCCCCCACAAAAAACCTAGTCCTTGCCGATGACAAACATACCCAAAACATGATGCAGCCACCACTATGCTTGAAAATATGTAGAGTGGTACTCAGTAATGTGTTTTATTTGCCCCAAACATAACTGTATTCAGGACAAAAAGTTCATTGCTTTGACACATTTTCTGCTGTATTGCTTTAGTGCCTTGTAGCAAACAGGATGCATGTTTTGGAATATTTTTATTCTGTACAGTATTTTGGAGTACCTACAGTGTTGTTGATCCATCCTCAGTTCTCTCTTATCACAACCATTAAACTAACTGTTTAGAGTGGTTAAGTTTTGGATTACAATCATGCTGATTTGCCCACCAACACAGGATTGTAATGATGAACTGATTGCACTCTATCCAATCGTGGCAGCAGAATCTCCAGACAGCGGGACAGACCTTCCCATTATGATGTGGTGTCTTGTTTACATAAGACAACACGTCACCATGACATGTTGAACGAACACTTGACCCCTAATCCCTTCATGGAGTGACCACTTCCTGATTTGCTTGATTGTGATCATGCAAGTCTGCCAATGTTTTGGGAAACATTTGCATTGAGACGATGCGCACTTACATCCCAACTGCCAGCTGTCAATACTCCAAAATTCAAAACCCATTAGCGAGCATCCTGTGTCCTGCTGCAACCTGTTTTGTAACTTGACTCGCTATGAAACACTGATAGACAGACCGACACTCAGGTAGTAGATAGTGAAAAAGTTGTAAAGCAAAAAAAATAATAATAATAAAATGGTACAGAAGGACACGCTCTGCTACTCGTCTGTGACTTCGCTAACGTGGCCTGGCTTCTCAATGTGCCCGCTAGCTACTACGAACTACCTTCATTGACAAACAGAGATGGAAGTATCTAGTGATTTTGGGCACAAATAAAGCACAAGCTACACACTGTGTAACAGCTTGCTGAAGATTAAATTGTAGACATGTTCTAAGAAATCCATCCTGATCACAGTCGGCAGCTGCTAACTCGATATGGTCTGCAGTAACACATCCACATCGAACCAAACCCCCAAGACTCCATTTTATTTGTTTTTATGAGCAGCAGAAAAACAAAATGTGTAATCAGTGAAAACAAATAAGGTTTGAAAACAAATAAGGAACTGGCTGAAATGCAAAAATATTGTCCCATTACAAAACTAGACCCATAGAGATATCCAAGAATAAACTAACTTTACCCCAGTCAGTGTGTGTTCAGAGAGAGATAATTTACAAACTAAATGCCACATGTTAATGGACATTACTAGAACTCAAAACCCAACCCTCAAATATGCCAAGGAAAAAACTGATCAAAACCCATGGAATACCACAGGCTCTCCTGGCTGAAGCCCATGCTTGAGAGATACAGTATAAGCATTCTGTTCCACAAAGACTAGTCCACAACCCATTAATGAACTAATATCAGCCTATTGTATTGGGGTTTAAAAAAGGATAGGTGATGACATTTGTTTGCAAGAAAGTAACATCTAAGCAATGAAGCTATGAATAAGACCGTAGCCTAGAGATTAACTGGAGAAGAATGCAATTGTTGAATTTACAGTTGAAGTCGGAAGTTTACATACACTTAGGTTGGAGTCATTTTTCAACCACTCCACGAAGTTCTTGTTAAACAAACTGCCGTTTTTGCAAGTCGGTTAGGTGTGCATCAGTGTGCATGATTAGGTGTGCTACAGTGTGCATGACAAGTAATTTTCCCAACAATTGTTTACAGACATATTAATTCACTATCACAACTCCGGTGGGACAGAAGGTTACATACACTAAGTAGACTGCCTTTAAACAGCTTGGAAAATTCCAACAAATGATGTCATGGCTTTAGAAGCTTCTGATAGGCTAATTAACATTTCAGTCAATGGGGGGTGTACCTGTGGATGGATTTTAAGGCCTATCTTCAAATTCAGTGCCTCTTCACTTGACATCATGGGAAAATCTAAAGAAATCAGCCAATACCTCAGAAAATAATTGTAGACCTCCAAAAGTCTGGAACTTACTCCCAAGGTTGAACCAAACACCTGAAGGTACCACGTTCATCTGTACAAACAATAGTACGCAAGTATAAACACCATGGGACCACGCAGCCATCATACCGCTCAGGAAGGAGACGCCTTCGGTCTCAGAGATGAGCGTACTTTGGTGTGAAAAGTGCAAATCAATCCCAGAACAATAGCGAAGGACCTTGTGACGATGCTGGAGGAAACGGGTACAAAAGTATCTATATCCACAGTAAAATTAGTCCTACATCGACATAACCTGAAAGGCCGCTCAGCAAGAAAGAAGCCACTGCTCCAAAACTGCCATAAAAAAGCCAGACTACGGTTTGCAACTGCACATGGGGACAAAGATTGTACTTTTTGGAGAAATGTCCTCTGGTCTGATGAAACAAAAATAGAACTGTTTGGCCATAACGACCATCGTTATGTTTGGAGGAAAAAGGGGAACGCTTGCAAGCCGAAGAACACCATCCCAACCATGAAGCACGGGGGTGGCAGCACCATGTTGTGGGGATGCTTTGCTGCAGGAGGGACTGATGCACTTCACAAAATAGATGTCATCATGAGAAGGAAAATTATGTGGATATATTGAAGCAGCATCTCAAGACATCAGTCAGGATGGGTCTTCCAATTGGACAATACACCCAAGCAAACTTCCAAAGTTGTGGAAAAATGGCTTAAGGACAATAAAGTCAAGGTATTGGAGTGGCAATCACAAAGCCAATCACTCAATCCTATAGAAAATTTGTGGGAAGAATTGAAAAAGTGTGTGCGAGCAAGGAGGCCTATAAACCTGACTCAGTTACACCAGCTCTGTCAGGAGGAATTGACCAAAATTCACCCAACTTATTGTGGGAAGCTTGTGGAAGGCTACCCGAAACTTTGACCCAAGTTAAACAATTTAAAGGCAATGCTACCAAATACTAATTGAGTGTATGTAAACTTCTGACCCACTGGGAATGTGATGAAAGAAATAAAAGCTGAAATAAATCGTTCTCTCTACTATTATTGACATTTCACATTGTTAAAATACAGTGGTGATCCTAACTGACATAAGACAGGGAATTGTTACTAGGAATAAATATCAGGAATTGTGAGAAAGTGAGTTTGAAGTTTACATACACCTTAGCCAAAAACAATTAGACTTCAACTGTATATAGATATCCTAAACTAAATTGTTTTGATAACTTTCAAATGTAGCAACAGGTCCATGTAGAATGAACAACAATTTACATAATACCATAGAGGCAGTCTTCTACCAATATAATAATGTGCGCCTTTCATTGTCATTCCCAGCTATTACACATACTGTGCCTATCTGCATTTTGTCTGGTGGTAATAGGGCTACCTTGGCAAAAATGGTGGTCATATCTGCATGTGTGGTGTCCCGTACACAACAGGAGTACCCTGATCCTGGTGCAAAATACATATGGTTTCTCCCTCCCCATATTTACTAATACCATTCAATTCAATAATAAAAAAAGACAACACAAGTAAAAGTTGTGTCCAGTAAAAGTTTAATGCCGAGTGCCAGGTCTCTCTCCATTTAGAGACTTCAATATCAAGCCTGTCTGTCTGTCAGTCAGGACTTCATCACATCATCTTGCAAATCTGTGTGCTGGCTCTATAAATGTTTCCATAAACACATACACACAGTCACTGTTCTATTACCAATGGCAGTTAGGATAGGTAATATCTGAAACACGAACGGGTACTATGTTGAAGTTTGAACAGGTCAGATACAACCTTCCCAACTATGGTCTCCCTATCACATGAATGAGGCTGAAATATGGCAAAAGCATCTCCAGTCCATCTGTAGAAATAATAAGCAGAGTTCGTCAGTGACACGTGGAATGAAAATGGTGTTGCTATTACTGGACATTTGTGCTGTACAGTATTATTAGTAATCACGTCCTTGTGGATGTGTTGAGTGCCATGTCTCTCTGCATCTCTGAACACATGCACACAGTCACGGTTCTATTACCAATGGCAGTTATGGCTAGGTGATATCTGACACAAACATACAGTGCCTTCGGAAAGTATTCAGACCCTTTGACTTTTTTCACATTTTGTTAAGTTCTTATTTCAAAACTGATTCAATTGTAGTTTTTTCCTCATCAATCTACACACAATATCACATAATGACAAAGCAATAGAAATGTTTGCTAATTTATAAAATAAAAAAACTGATACTTCACATTTACATAAGAATTCAGACCCTTTACTCAGTACTTTGTTGAAGCACCTTTAGCAGTGATTACAGCATTGAGTCTTCTTGGGCATGTCGCTATAAGCTTGTCTCACCTGTATTTGGGGAGTTTCTCCCATTCTTCTCTGCAGATCCTCTCAAGCTCTGTCAGGTTGGATAGGGAGCGTTGCTGCACAGCTATTTTTAGGTACCTCCAGAGATGTTTGATCGGGTTCAAGTCCGCGCTCTGGCTGGGCCACTCAAGGACATTCAGAGAGTTGTCCCAAAGCCGCTCCTGCGTTGTGTTGGCTGTGTGCTTAGGGTCGTTGTCCTGTTGGAACATGAACCTTTGCCCCAGTCGGAGGTCCTGAGCACCCAGGAGCAGGTTTTCATCAAGGATCTCTGTACTTTGCTCCGTTCATTTTTGCCTTCATCCTGACGAGTCTCCCAGTCCCTGCCGCTGAAAAACATCCCCACAGCATGATGCTGCTGCCACCACCATGCTTCACCGTAGGGATGGTGCCAGGTTCCCTCCAGACGTGACACTTGGCATTCAGGCCAAATAGTTCAATCTTGGTTTCTGACCAGAGAATCCTGTTTGTCATGGTCTGAGAGTCTTTAGGTGCCTTTTGGCAAACTCCAAGCAGGCTGTCACGTGCCTTTTACTGAGGAGTGGCTTCCGTCTGGCCACTCTACCATAAAGGCCTGATTGTTGGATCGTTGTCCATCTGGAAGGAAGAACTCCAGAGCTCTGTCAGAGTGACCATCGGGTTCTTGGTCACCACTCTGACCAAGAACCTTGTCTCCCAACTGCTCTAGGAAGAGTCTTGGTGGTTCCAAACTTCATCATTCTTAAAATGGAAGGAGGCCACTGTATTCTTGGAGACCTTCAATGCTGCAGAAATTTTTTAGTACCCTTCCCCAGATCTGTGCCTCGACACAATCCCATCTTGAAGCTCTACGGACAATTCCGTCGACCTCACGGCTTGGTTTTTGGTCAGACATTCTTGCTCAACTGTGGGACCTTATATAGACAGGTGTGTTCAAGTCTCATAGCAAAAGGTCTGAATACTTATGTTTTTTTTAATACATTTGTATGAACCTGTTTTTATGTTGTCATTATGGGGTATTGTGTGTAGATTGCTGAGGCATTATTTTTTATATAATACATTTCAGAATAAGAGTCAAGGTGTCCGAATACTTTCCGAAGGCACTGCATACTATGTTGAATTTTGAACAGGTCCGACTAAACCTACCTAATTCTGTTCTCCCTATCGACAACCTGGAGGTGAGCAGGCAAGAGGTGAAGCTGGAGGTGAGGTCTTTGACAGAGGCCGAATTGAATGGCAAAGTAGCGTAGATCTGCTCCTGGCTCATCGAAGATACTGGTCAGTCAGACACACACCACTGATTACATTATCAATGGTGGTTATGATTAGCCTGGTGGAACCAACCTGGCCGTTGCATTCACCTTCCTATTTCACTTCAGATATGATAAAATGTGAAGTGAAATAGAATGCAGTGAGGGCATGTTTGGATGATGCTGAAGAGGTTCCCCTTTCTGGTCTTCTCTATGGTGCATGTTTTGCTGTAAACTGGACATCTCTCGAACAACTGCAGCAGGCAATCTTATGAGGTGGTGTTGACTGTGAGGACCTGTGACAGGGTGATATATAGATAGCCAAGTGGTAAATGCCATTTTGTTCTAAAGAAATGAGAAGCTTTTTTATGATGCGCTTCACAACCAAAAGGACTCTACTAGCTGCATCTGCTTTGCTGGGGAATTAGCCTACTAATTTAGAATAGGACTTTTCACATAACATACACTACCTGTCGTAGTCAAAGCCGTTTGTCATCATGGCAGTAACTCGGGTCACTATCAAAGGCCTCATGATGGCGTGTCCTTTTCATAGGAGTCGAGGG
This sequence comes from Oncorhynchus clarkii lewisi, assembly GCF_045791955.1. NCBI lineage: Eukaryota > Metazoa > Chordata > Actinopteri > Salmoniformes > Salmonidae > Oncorhynchus > Oncorhynchus clarkii. The sequence continues at coordinate 2,264,131 of NC_092174.1, forward strand.
AGAGTCTGGCAACAACGGAAGTGGTGTCACAAGGGTAATTGTGTCGCATGACACTTAGTCGGAGGTCTTGCCTGACAAGCTGTGAAATGGCAAGTGAACAGTGAATTAAATAATTGTTGGAGGTCACTAAACCATTGCAATGACATTGCTGGATATGTTATGATACCCACCTGGTAGGTCCCGGCATCCGTTCATGACCAGGGGATCAGTCTGGCACCCAACTATGCACTTTGTCTAACAGAAAAACAGGGTCAACGACTGTCATCAACGCTCAATTATAGACATAGTTTGAGAAAAAACGTAACCTTGTTTGGATGTTAAATCTATGCTTAACAAATGTAGGCTGACTGGCTCGAGATTGAATTAGATTCAGGCCGGGGACGCCATTAGACTATGAAACCAGCTATGACAAGTTTTGCTATGGCCCTGGGATGGCTGGAGTTTGTTGCTGCTAGTTAGTACATTGTTGTAGTCAGACACGAGTTAGCTAGTACCACCATAGCTGCATCCAATATATATTTGTTCCCTGGAAATGGGGTTGCACCTCGAGGCTAATGTGACTGTTTCGTATTAATAAACAAAAATGTAGGGCTCTATTCAATCTGTAAAGATGAAGCATTACATTTTCCACGATAGAAATGTAAAAGGTCATTTCTGAATTGAGAAGCGTTTACCGTGAACGCAGTCTCAGCTAGAGCGGAAACTTTGCTTTCTTATTTAAATCACGCTGTAAAGCTGAACTTCCAAGATACGGATTGAATAGAGCCCTTAGTGGCATGGAAATAGGATAACATATAATTAATAGGAATCTGCCATATTATGATGTAGTCAAATTCATTATAGAGATGGCAATGTTGCCATTACTGTTACTAGCAAATTTGTAAAAAAAATAGCTAGCAATGCTAAAATAGGTCATATACGGTGGTCCCCTCAAACTTAGTTAGCTGGCTAAAGTTATACTGCATCTAAAGTCAATCTGGCGACATCACAATCCTAAAAAAAGGTTTTCCAACTAATAATTTTCTTGTCATTTTTTGTCATTTTTTGTGTTTCCAAGCAAAATCGGCATTGTACCGAGGTAGGCTAACGTTGGTCAGCTAGGTAACTATCTAGACCGTTAGGGTAGCTAGCTAGCTAACATCACTCGTCACTATCACTTGCATAGCTGACAATGATTATCAAAGTCTACAGACACAACCAGCAATTCGTGATCTAGCTACCTGTATACTCACCACCACTGGGGACCAACGAACTCCAACCAACTTCCACATGATAGGTTCCATCGGCAGGGCATGCAAACCAGTTGGCTGTGCATCCTGCTGGATGCATGCATTGCATGGTCAATCCGTACAGGGATATTCAGTTTAAAATGGCAGCGATCCTTTGAAAGTATTGGGGGCGATGAAACAACAGAGCCCCACTTAATGAACAGAACGAAGCTGGCTGAGGGGCGATTTGCATGTGGAGTTTGGCAAAAGGGGGCATGATTTGTTAACATTGTAATCCAAACCCAACCTTAATTTACTCGATGTGACACACTAAGGTTCCAAACTCAGTTTTAGACAAGACTGACTTTATTACTCAAATTATCCTATTTACACTTTGTAGTCAATTCTAAAACTAGAATAAATGTTTCGGACTCATATTGATGCTACATAGGCCATTTTCAAAAGGGATTAGTTGATTTATAGGGGCAGTCGCTCTGTAATGACAAACGTTTTAATTATCTGAGTACTAAAGTGGGTACTCTAAAAAGATGGCGGATGAGACAGACTACGCACCAGTAAAGTAAAGAGACAGAAAACGCAGCGGAGAAGGAACAAAAATCAATCATTACTGCTAACAGGTCTTTGACAAAACCGCTCTTCAAAGCTCAAACAAACTTCTGCAAAAGCATTTCCCAGCTGCCCCTTCCCTGACACTTCTAACGCAGAGGCGCTTTCTGGTATACAATACATTCTCATCATACAGGTAAAGCGAGGTCACTTTAACACCTAAGCAAAGTTATCTTCCTGGCACAAGGGAGCTTGACAGATCCCCAGGGCTCAAGAGTCATAAACTTCATTAATGCAGTGTATCAAAAGCCAGTCAGCAGGCAACCTTTCCAGGCCCAGCCTGTAAGATGGTCATTATGGAGCTGGCAATTACCTGCCACATTAAAGCACAGAGGAAAGCAGGGAGCCAGTGAATGTGTGTTAGTTAGCTTAATTGACGACTCAGCCCATAGGTTACGTCCCAAATGGCACCCTAATCCTTATGAAGTGCACTACTTTTGACCAGGGACCTATGGTAGGGACACAAGGAATAGGGTGCCATGTGGGAAGCCTTAAGCCTCACAGTGCCAGCTTTGAGTGAAACTGCGAAGGACTGGGGGATTAAAATAACCTTTGTTTATCCAGAAGGCATTCCAAGAGGCAATTCTTGTTTTTCTTTAGAATGGCTCTTTCAATAACAACCAGGTCAGGGAACAGTTGGTAGGAACATAAGGTAACCCTCCTTCGCAAGACGTTCATGGCAACATTATAATAATGATTTGACAGATGTTATGAATAGTAAAGACAAGAGATGTTATGACTGATACATACAGTATACAACATATCAATGACAGCTATAACATGCTCATGAGAAGTCTTACAATGTATTAAAACTTACTTCATCATAATGCATTATACCTGCAGGCTTCAAGTAAAGTACATTTTTTCATGCTGTGGATGATATGTTTGTTAATGATAATTGAGTGTTATTGTGTTGGTTTGGTTAAGGGGCTTGAGTTTTTCCATATACAATACTAGTCCAAAGTTTGGATACCTACTCATTCAAGGGTTTTTCTTTATTTTTACTGTTTTCTACATTGAAGAATCTCAAATATAAAATACATATTTTTTGGTTGCTACATGATTACATTTGTGTTATTTCATGGTGTTGAGGTCTTCACTATTATTGTACAAAGTAGCCACCCTTTGCCTTGATGACAGCTTTGCACACTCTTGGCATTCTCTCAACCAGCTTAACGAGGCAGTCACCTGGAATGCATTTCAATTAACAGGTGTGCCTTGCTAAAAGTTAATTTGTGGAATTTCTTTCCTTCTTAATGCATCTGAGCCAATCAGTTGTGTTGTGACAAGGTAGGGGTGGTATACACAGAAGATAGCCCTATTTTGTTAAAGTCAATTATTTTATTTTTTTTAACCTTAATTTAACTAGGCAAGTCATTTAACCTCTCTTGGGTAGAGGGCAGTGCCCAAAGTAAACTGCCTGTTACTCAGGGCCAAAAGCTAGGATATGCATATAATTGGTAGATTTGGATAGAAAACACTAACGTTTATAAAACTGTTACAATAATGTATGTGAGTATAACAGAACTGATATGGCAGGCAAAAACACTGAGGACAAACCATCCAGGGAAAAAATAAAATTGAGATCACAGGATTTTCCATTTGTTTTCTATGGGATACCCTTATTATTAGAAACCTTTGTTACAGTTCCCATGGCTTCCACTATATGTCTTTAGAAATTGTTCAATGTTTTTCTTTTGAGAAATTAAGAAGTAGTGCTATTCATTGTGTCACTCCAGGTGGACTCTACTGTTTTGATGCGTGTGAACTGGAGCGCGCTTCACGTTGTTTTTATCCGGTATTGGAAACAGTTTTGGATTAGGAACGTTGTTTGATATGTTTGGACCAAGTTTACAGGTAACTTATTAGATACTTTGTAGGCGGTGTATTTCTGAATCAAACGCGCCAAATAAATGGACACTTTTGGGGCGTTATGTCCAAAGGACATTATCGAACAAAAGGACCATTTGAAATGTTTCTGGGACAATTTGGAGTGCCAACAGAAGAAGATCTTCAAAAGGTAAGGCATGAATTATATCGCAATTTCTGACTTTTGTGGCGCACCTGCCTGGTTGAAATATGATTGTCATGTGTTTGTATGCGGGGCGCTGTCCTCAGATAATCGCATTGTTTGCTTTTGCCGTAAAGCCTTTTTGAAATCTGACACGGCGGATGGATTAACAAGAAGTTAAGCTTTATTTTGATGTATAACATATATTTTCAAGAATGTTAAATATTTGAATTTGGTATTTTTGAATTACGCGCTCTGCAATTTCACCGGATGTTGGCCAGGTGGGACGCTACCGTACCACCTGCCCATAAGAAGTTAAGAACAAATTCTTATTTACAATAACGACCTACCGGGGAACAGTGGATTAACTGCCTTGTTCAGGGGCAGAACAGATTTTTTCCTTGTCTGCTCAGGGATTCGATCCAGCAATCTTTTGGTTACTGCTCTAACCACTAGAATACCTGCCGCCCTTATGGCAAGAACAACTCAAATAACCAGAGAAACTTCAAGAGAAATTTCAAGAACTTTAAAAGGTTCAAGTGCAGTTGCAAAAACCATCAAGAGCTATGATGAAACTGGCTCTCATGATGACTGCCACAGGAAAGGAAGACCCAGAGTTACCTATGCTGCAGAGGATAAATTAGAAAGTTAAATACATCTCAGAATGCAGCCCAAATAAATGCTTCAGAGTTCAAGTAACAGACACATCAAGGAGTGTGTGAGAATCAGGCCTTCATGGTCAAATTGCTGAAAAGAAACTACTAACAGACACCAAGAAGAAGAGACTTGCTTGGGCCAAGAAACATGATCAATGGACATTAGACCGGTGGAAATCTGTCCTTTGGCCTGATGAGTCCAAATGTGCGTTTTTTGGTTCCAACCACCTCGTCTATGTGAGACGCAGAGTAGGTGAATGGATGATCTCCGCATGTGTGGTTCCCATCGTGAAGCATTGAGGTGATGGTGTGATGGTGCTTTGCTAGTGACACGATCTGTGATTTATTTAGGATTCAAGGCACACTCAACCAGCATGGCTACCACAGCATTCTGTAACGATACGCCATCCCATCTGGTTTGCGGTTAGTGGGTCTATCATTTGTTTTTCAACAGGACAATGACCCAACACACCTCCAGGTTGTGTAAGGGCTTTTTGATCAAGAAGGAGAGTGATGGCGTGTTGCATCAGATGACCTGGCCTCCACAATCACCCAACCTCAACCCAATTGGGTGGTTTTGGAAGAGTTGGACCGCAGAGTGAAGGAAAAGCAGCCAACAAGTGCTCAGCATGTGTGAAGTAGAGGTAGACCGATTCTGATTTTTTTCAACGCCGATACCGATTATTGGAGGACCAAACAAGCCGATACCGATTAAAATCGGCAGATTAAAAAAAATTAAATGTATTTGTAATAATGACAATTACAACAATACTGAATGAACACTTATTTTAACTTAATATAATACATAAATAAAATCAATTTAGCCTCAATTAGATAATGAAACATGTTCAATTTGGTTTAAATAATGCAAAAACAAAGTGTTGGATATAAAAAAAAAATGGTATTGTGTAGAATGCAAAACCCATACATCTCAACACAGCCAGCATGCTTCCTCCAATCAGTCTACATTGGAGGGAGCATCAAGGAGCTTGCTGGCTACAGCACCACTGCACCAAGCCCTGTCCCTTCTGCTCCTGCCACAAGTGTTCATCTGCCCAAATATATTTGTGCAGGCATGGATGTGCCTAAGGGCCAAAAGGGCACAGCATGGAGGCGTTGCTGTGTTTGCAAGATGAAGTCTCCCATCACATGCACCACATGCTCAGTGACCCTCTGCTTTACATCAGAAAGAGACTGCTATGGCATCTGGCATCAGCAGCAGAATATTTTCTAGAGTTTTGGCAAAGTTGGTGGGGTTATATGGCAAAGTGGGTGGGGGCTATGGTCAGTATGTTATATCTGGAGTACTTTTCCTGTCTTATCCGGTGTCTTGTGTGAATTTAAGTCTGCGCTCTCTTTCTCTCCTTCTTTCTCTCGGAGGACCTGAGCCCTTGGACCATGCTTCAGGACTACCTGCCATGATGACTCCTTGCTGTCCCCAGTCCACCCGGCCTTGCTGCTGTTCCAGTTTCAACTGTTCTGCCTGCGGCTATGGAACCCTAAACTGTTAATTTTTACTCTTGAGGTGCTGTCCTGTTGCACCCTCTACAACACATATGTCAGAGTCAAGGCCCGCGGGCCACATCCGGCCCGCAAGAAGGTTTTTTACGGCCCCTGGGATGATCTTGATTTATTATTAGAACCGGCCCGCAGCAAGCCGGCAGCCCGCAGATCTTTTACACGCACCAATACTACATTTCCCACAATGCAAAGGTGACGCACCGAGCAGTAGGCTGCTTCATTTCAATATTTATTGGCACAGCAGTCGTCAGCATCACAGTAAAATTAACTTTCAGATACCCATCAAAAATGGCAAAACGGAAGGTGGATACTGAGAACCGGGGGTTTCAAACAAGGTGGGAGTCGGAGTATATGTTCACGAAGGTAGCTGGAAAACCTGTGTGTCTTCTGTGTGGAGAAAGTGTGGCGGTACTGAAAGAGTATAATCTGAGACGACATTATGAAACGAAACACGCGGACAAAAACAAGAATATGGACATGGAACAAAGGCTACAAAAGGCAGAGGAATTAAAACGAGGCCTCAAATCTCGACAGGCTCTGTTCAAAAAAGCCAAATCACAAGGCCAGGCTGCTGTCAAGGCCAGTTTTATTTTGGCAGAAGAGATCGCTAAATCAGCCCGGCCATTTACGGAGGGGGATTTCATCAAAAACTGCATGATTAAAGTTTGTGACGAAGTTTGCCCAGAAAAAAGGCAACTCTTTTTAAATGTGAGTCTGAGCAGAAACACCATTGCCGAGAGAGTAGACCAGTTGTCCATCAATCTAAAAGAGCAGCTTGTGAAAAAGGGAAAAGATTTTATTGCATATTCCTTGGCTGTGGATGAGAGCACCGACATTTCTGACATTGCCCAGTTGTCAATTTTCATCCGCGGAGTGGACTCCAACCTAAGCGTGACAGAGGAGTTTTTGGCTTTACGTCCTATGCATGGCACAACTACGGGGCATGATTTGTATGAAGAGGTGTCAAGATGTGTAAATGAGATGGAGCTGCCTTGGGAAAAACTCGTGGGTTTGACAACCGACGGAGCACCTGCGATGTGTGGACACAGGAGCGGACTGGTGGCGAAGATACGGGAAAAGATGCAAGAGGAAAACGCGACAGGTGAGCTGACAGCTTATCATTGTATCATACACCAGGAAGCGTTGTGCGGTAAAGCCTTGAAAATGGAGCATGTAATGAGCATCATCACGCGCACAGTTAACTTTATCAGAGCCAAAGGTTTGAATCACCGCCAGTTCAAGGCATTTCTGACGGAGTTAGAAACGGAGCATGGTGATTTGCCTTATCACACAGAGGTGCGATGGCTAAGCCAGGGAAAGGTGCTTCAAAGATGTTTCGAGCTTCGTGAGGAGATTTGTCTGTTCTTGGACAGCAAAGGGAAAGACACAACACAACTCCGAGACGAAATGTTTCTGTGTGAAATGGCTTTTCTGTGTGACATTACGAGTCATCTGAATGCAATAAACTTGCAGCTGCAGGGTCGGGATCGTGTCATCTCTGATATGTACAGTACAGTGAAGGCATTTAAAACCAAACTGACTCTGTGGGAGACGCAGATGCGGAAAGAAAATTTGAGCCACTTTCCCAGCTGCCAGACCATGAAAGAGAAGCTCTCTACCAGTGCGTTCCCGAGCACACAGTTGGCTGATAAAATAGGTATGCTTGCCGCTGACTTTCGACGCCGATTTGCTGACTTTGAAGCACAAAAAAGCAGGTTGGAACTGCTCGGTAACCCATTTGCTGTTGACGTGGAAAGCTCACCACCAAACCTCCAAATGGAGTTGATTGACCTCCAATGCAATGATGCACTGAGGGCAAAATATGCGGCAGTGGGTGCTGCGGAGTTCGCCCGTTTCCTCCCCGGCACAATGCCCCAGCTGCGCATCCAGGCTGCTCAAACGTTGTCTATGTTTGGCAGCACATACCTGTGTGAACAACTGTTTTCTTTGATGAACCTGAACAAAACATCACACAGAAGTCGACTTACTGCTGAACACCTCCACTCAATTCTGAGGATTTCTTCAGCTCAGAGCCTTACCCCGAACATTGATGAACTTGTGGAAAAGATGGGACACCACCAAGTATCACCCTCAACCTCAAACAAGTGAACATTACTGTGCAATCACATATTTAGAGTTTTTACTCAGTTCAAGTTTAAAAGTTAAAATTTAATATTTGTTTTCACTGCATGTTACTTCTCCTTAAACAAAGTGTTGTTTTTGATTAATAGATTTTTGCACTTTATTTTTTTGTATTTCAATCCAATTATATTTTAAAAATATTTCAGTTGAGTGGATGATAGAAAATTGCTATTATTGTTTTTTCTTTGAAGTAAATTTAGCCCACTTTTGCTAAAATAGAAAATATAGTCTACTGATGGTGCCTTGAATACCGGTTTCTTTCATTTAATGTTCATGTTATGGGGATATTTATATAAAGGAAATTTGTCTTTTGTGTCTGTTGAAAATTAAAGATTACTGACAGAGCCATAAGAAAATATTGCTTTATTTATCTGATCATATTGTAATATATTTGTTAGGTTTTCAGTAGGTTCAATTAGGTTCACTAGACTATATGCGTCATTTAAAAATTTTTCAATGAACATTCGAACAGTCCGGCCCTCGTCTTGTAGCTGATTTTTTTATTTGGCCCTCCGTCCATTTGACTTTGACACCCCTGCTCTACAACCACTGATCTCCACCCGGAACAGCCAGAAGAGGACTGGACACCCCTCATAGCCTGGTTCCTCTCTAGGTTTCTTCCTAGGTTTTTGCCTTTCTAGGGAGTTTTTCCTTCTACACCTGCATTGCTTGCTGTTTGGGGTTTTAGCCTGGGGCTATATAAATAGATTTGATAGAGGAATGAGGGTCTTCCAAATATTGAAAGTGTGTAAATAGTTACCCATGTTATTTTGTAAATGTATATATCTTTCATATATTTTTTATCAATAATAATTTTTTTCCCCAATTTTTTTTTCCATTTATTTTTCTCAATTTCTTTTATTTATTTTTTTTTGGGGGGGGGTCGAGGTGTTAGAATACCATTTTGGTATTTTGTATAGTCATTTGTTTCAAAATGTATACCTTCACAAATTTGGCCACTTGGGTACATTTGGGCTACTTGTGTGGGACACCTGGGTGACTTCATGACAAATGTCATGTAGCACACTCATTTTGGAAGTTGTCATTCTGAAACTTTGCACAAGTACTGTTGCCCTCTTATATTTTTCACTGAAATTGTCCCCATCCTCATATCTGAATGTTTGTTTTATCTAGTTCATTTTAAAGATGATATAAAAATAAAAAATTTATGTTTTTTTTCATTGTTTTATCTAAACCAGATCTATTGTGTTTTATATTCTCCTACATTCAATTCAAATGTACACACACTTCAGAGTGTTTTCTTTCAAATGGTACCAAGAATATGCATATCCTTGGTTCTGTGCCTGAGCTACAGGCTGTTAGATTTGGGTATGTCTTCAGGCGGAAATTGCACAAAGTAGATGTCTCTAAGAGGTTAACTGTATGTTTGCAAGATTGGATCCCCCGAGCTGACAAGGTGAAAATCTGTCTTTCTGCCCCTGAACGAGGAAGATAACACACCATTCCTAAGCCGTCATTCAAAATAAGAATGTGTTCTTAACTGACTTGCCTAGTTAAATAAAGGTATATAAAAATAAAAAATCTGCAAATTGGCGCCCAAAAATACCAATTTCCGATTGTTATGAAAACTTGAAATCGGCCCAAATTAATTGGCCATTCCGATTAGTCGGTCGACCTCTAGTGTGAACTCCTTCAAGACTGTTGGAAAAGCATTCCAGGTGACTACCTCATGAAGCTGGTTGAAAGAATGCCAAGAGTGTGGATGTACTTTTCATTTTTGAAGGATCCTGCTGTGAAGCTTTCAAAGATAGCTTGGGATTCCTTATAAGGGTTGCTATTTGCCTTGATATCAAATTTGTGCATTGTGAATATGAAGAGTCTTGAGCGCAATCATTAAGGGTTGTTTCACTTCGCTCTCCATTCAGTCATTTATTAATCCACTTCAAGATCATTACCATTTTGCTCTCAAGGCAATATTTACAAGTAACAAAGAATAAATTCCACCACGTTTTCCCTCCTTATCCACCAAAAGGCTCCAGATCATATTTCAAAGCATCAGCATGCTCCCCGTCAAACGGTTAATTATAGATATGATGAGTCGTTCTCATATCTTAAATCTCCCCTTCATCAAAGAGCCCTCGTAATAAATATACATAAAATACAAAATTCCACTTGCATAATGAATACTTATACCCAGTGAGTCATAGCACTAGGGTTGTGGGCACTGAAACACCAGTGCACAGCATGTCTTGTAGTCATTTGGTGTCATGTAAAAAAATATACATGAATCCCTACAATAACAGCCAAGAAAATGACACATACCATCAGTGGTATGACATTTGACTGCTGAGCATTGTATTTTGGTGTCAAGATTAAAACAAGCATGAGAAAACTCCGAACGCTTCAAGACTTTCCAAGAAGGTCACACATTCCTATCCAAAACATCACATCTATGTTGTAGCTTTTGACTACTGACTAGATGGCGTACACGTTCTGACCATGTGCGGAAAGTCCAAAACGAAAAGCATTGGAGAGGGGATTTTGCCAGCAATTGCCAGGCTCGGGTGAAATCATTAGATGGGGGTCAGGCTTCATCATGCCTGTTTAGATTACACACACACACGCCACACTCTGGGCCCGGGGCTGCTGGGGCACTAGCGCGATCTGGCGACAGAAGAAACGTTCGGTCCCGTCAAAACAGTGTGTGTGTAAATTAAAATGGATTATGGGGGCTCTGATCTGCAAAACTAATTTCCGTGCTATTCCCAAACGATCCTGTCCCGTGGGATTAGCGGGAAACAGTTTAATATATCCCAAGGCGCACTGGAACTACATCACGGATAAAGGGAAACTTTTGGAAAACTTCATAGTGAACTGAAATTACATTAAAGGGCCAACCTGGGATTCAAACCACAAAGCATTTACCTCTGCCAGTTATTTGGTAAAAAGCTAAAGGATGGGGAAACGTAAGTACTCAAATATATAAACAGAGTTATTACAATGCTTTAGAGTTTGTTTTCAATTACATTGTTTACTAACAAGCTTATGTTTTGGTTTCTGATGGGGTAAGTCAGTTGAACTAAACTGATGACACATTCATAAGTTATATTCTCCAAGAGTCTCCAACTGCCTCCAACTTCTCTTAAATGCAAGTAAAACTAAATGCATGCTCTTCAACCGATCGCTGCCAGCACATGCCCGCCCGTCCAGCGGACGGTTCTGACTTAGAATATGTGGATAACTACAAATACCTAGGTGTCTGGCTAGACCGTAAATTCTCCAGACTCACATTAAGAATCTCCAATCCAAAATTAAATCTAGAATCGGCTTCCTTTTTCACAATAAAGCATCCTTCCCTCATGCTGCCAAACATACCCTCGTAAAACTGACCATCCTGCCGATCCTTGACTTCGGCAATGTAATTTACAAAATAGCCTCCAACACTCTACTCAGCAAATTGGATACAATCACAGTGCCATCCGTTTTGTCACCAAAGCACCATATACTACCCACCCTGTATGCTCTCGTTGGCTGGCCCTCGCTTCATATTCGTCGCCAAACCCACTAGCTCCAGGTCATCTATAAGTCTTTGCTAGGTAGAGCCCCGCCTTATCTCAGCTCATTGGTCACCGTAGCAGCACCCACCCATAGCACACGCTCCAGCAGGTATATTTCACTGGTCACCCCCAAAGCTAATTCCTTGTTTGGCCGCCTTTCCTTCCAGTTCTCTCCTGCCAATGACTGGAACGAATTGCAAAAATCACTGAAGCTGGAGACTCAAATCTCCCTCACTAACTTTAAGCACCAGCTGTAAGAGCAGCTCACAGATCACTGCACCTGTACATAGCCCATCTGTAAATAGCCCATCCAACTAACTCACCCCATACTGTTATTATTTTTTTCTCCTTTGTACCCCAGTATCTCTACTTGTACATTCATCTTCTGCACATCTATCACTCCAGCTTTTAAATGACTAAATTGTAATTATTTTGCCACTATGGCTTATTTATTGCCTAACCTCATTTGCACACACTGTACATACTTTTTTCTATTGTGTTATTGACTGTAAGTTTGTTCATGTGTAACTCCGTTGTTGTTTGTGTCGCACTGCTTTGGTTTATCTTGGCTAGGTTGCAGTTGTAAATGAGAACTTGTTATCAATTAGCTTACCTGGTTAAATTAAATAAAAATAAAATCAATGGCTACACATATTCAAGTTAAAAGTAAAAAAAATGGATGCACCAATCCCAGATTGCCTCATTTAATTGAAGGCACAGGCATTGTTTGTGGACTTCAGCCCATGCTGCTTTTCACCGAATGTCTCTCTCTAATCTGTGTGTGCTTATTGTTATTGAGCTATAATGTCCAAACCAACGAGCAATTTACCATACTACTCTGAACACTAACCCCACCCAATAGGACTTCCCAGCACATTTTTCAAATCTTGGAGGACTTTTGAAAGAGCCTCATCTAATCTTGGAGGACTTTTGTTTCGGACAACCCGAAAATTCTGACATTCAATTCAATATATCTTGGAGACAGAAATATGCAGATGAGCGCTCATTGACATTTCAGTTGGCCAAATGGAAAGTCTTAGGGAGGGAGAGGGCCAACACAGTGAAGGACTAGGCTGGGAACAGGTCAGCATAATTAACTAGGTCAGCATAGTTAATGAGCTGATAGCCCAAACACAGGAAATGACTGAAATATGAGCGGTGAAAATGCAACTCTACCCATCCATTCCACAACATGGTGTAACTTTACACAAAACATGGCAGTGATCTGCACACCAACGCAGATACATGTGTGGACATTCATTGAGAAAATGTTTCTCTTGACAAGTTATCAGCTGATGAAGCCTTACAGTAACTGACATCTGAACTGCAACAAACAGACGACAATAGTTGGGGTTTTTTCAGTATTATGCTGAATTTTACTCAGAAGTAATTTCTTCGCCTTGCCAAAAGGTCATAGCCCTAAAATCTCTCTCCTCGGATCAGTAAAACACAGCAAACGCAGAGGATGAAGAGGCTGTAAATAGGTAAGAGGTGCCATGCTACATCATCAAGATACATACATCCCATTCAGGTGTAGGGTTACCTCTAGACATTGATCTTGGGTCAGTTTCACTTTTCCCCTAATGGTTAAGAATAGGATTGGGGGAGCGGAAGCTGATCCTAGATCTGCACCAAGAAGAAACTTCACCCCGGAGCTCCCATTCACCACATTGCAAAATGGCAAAATCCTGTTGCATAACTCTCAGAACCGCCAGGCCTTTCATCCTATAAGAACCCGCTAGAGATTGTTGCTGGGTGTCCCCTTATGCGTCAGATACATATCAACCCGCAAGGAGCAGCAAACATAAGCACCAACGCTTGATAAATAGTACATAAACAATTTTAAAGCATGAATTGCATTTAGAAATATATCCATGTAAAAATATAACAATAGCTATTTGTTTAGATAGAATTCTACAAAACATATTCTTGATTCTACAAAGTCCTAGTGAAAAATATAGACCTAAAGCCAATTTTTGACACTTCCAGCTAATGACCCATCAATATTCTAACAGTCGAATAAATACATTTCATATACTGTACCCTCACAGAGTGGGCCACCAACAAATATCTAAATAATGAACTAAATGGCATCACGTGATATTTTGGCAAAGGCACACTGATGCTACATCGCTCTCCAACCAAGGTGCATAAATAAAGCTCAAACTGAAGTCAAGATTAAATTCAGCAACTCCAGAGGGGCATCCTACGAATAAAGTCATACGAATGTGGCTCACCTTTTAGTCAGGTTAAACAAATAATTCAGAATGAACCTTCTCCGTGGCGGGCTAACTTCATTTATACTGAATAAAGTGTCTGAGCCACAAGTTGAGGACCAATGAAATCAGATTCCCTCCCCCTCGCAAAGATTGCGTCATCATCTCCTTCATTTGAGGAAGACTGAAAATATTTTATTCAATCAAAGGTTGTGTGTTACTTTTTTGATGCTGCTTCATTTAACACCATAGCCTGTTGAAATGCAGGATAACTTTCCTTTCATTTTGATTTCGGCACAAATTAAAATGTGGTACTGAAACACCAATGGATTGATGTTTCAGTATTGTCTCAATGAACAGTTCAGTGTTCGACTAGCCACTTGTGACATGCATGCATACTTGAAAGCCTGCTAGATTTAGCGGCAGTATCCACCATCGTAGTACGGATGAAGCCTAGGCTGGAATGTGAAATTGAAGCTGGCTAGCGTTAGAAAACCCTGAGTAGATCTAGCTTGCTTCATAGGATACCCTTCTGGACTGTGGAGGTTGACATAAATGCTTCTAAATACCCCGTTGGTCAGAACAATGAGGAAGCATTTATTGTGGAAGCAACTTCCACTGTCCTCAAAGACTACATCATTTTTGCATTCCATTTTCACATGCAAGTGATGTATATGCTATATCGGTAGTTCTCAAGGAATAACTTACCAGAAGAACTGACATTCAAGGCCTTTGCAGATGCAGTACACTGTGGGAATGTTCCAGATTGTCTCTTCTACAATAAAGACCGTGTACTGCATCCGCAAAGGTCTTGACTGTGGCATTAACTCAACATAGAAATGACAGGAAATAGGTTTATTTTCATTCAAAAGATTTAATGACAAAGATAAAACACACACACAAAGTATAAAAGTTCCCTTTCATATGTCATGACTTCCTTAGATTTCACAATAACAGCACCCAACACTCTTACACTAAAGTCTCATTGATTGAAAAAGTGCACGTGTACAGCGCACAACAAGCTATGAATGTCTATGATGGCCCATTATGAAAAGCTGTGGTGTTGAGTCAATCAATTTCCATCAATGTAATCCAAGAGGTCATGACTTAATACAATCTCATTCATTACGTATTTGCCACAGACAAACAAGGAATCTAATAAGGTTACATAATTCTGATTTCATTCACTTGACAATGCAAGGCAGAACATGCTTCATTAAAGGCCCAATGCAGCCATTTTTATATCAATATCAAATCATTTCTGGTTAACAATTAAGTACCTTACTATAATAGATTTCCATTTAAAAATAAAAAAAAATAAAAATGGGCCAAAATAGCTTTTTAGCAACAACCAAAAAATTCTCAAGCAAGAATCTTGATTAGGACTGTCTGGGAGTGGTCTGAGTGGGAAGGGGAAAATGGAAAACTAGCGGACATTGGCAGAGAGGTTTGGAACTATTTTTGTTATTGGTCCATGTCACCATGGAAAGCCACCCATGCAAACCTGCTGATTAGAAGGTCCTGTGTAGATTGTATTTTCAACCAGAGACTATCAGGATTGGACATTGGTTAAAAAAAAATTTTTTTTTAAATCACACGTTTACAGTGTTAGTTTCAGCTGTTGTGCAATATGATACAAAACACACACAAAATAATTTTGACTGCATTGGGACTTTAAAATAACAATATTTCTTTAGTTTGAGAATGCATAGAGAAAAAAAACATTGGTTTCATAACAGAGAAAATGTTTAACAAACAATTCATGGCCTACGGAGGAGTTTAGTATAGTGGAGGCTGCTGAGGCTCGTAATGTCCGTAACGGAGCAAATGGATACCATTCCACTTATTCCGCTCTCGTACCAGCCTGTCCTCCCAAGTTAAGGTGCCACCAACCTCCTGTGATATTACCTTTATTTAACTAAGCAGGTCAGTTAAGAACAAATTCTTATTTTCAATGACGGCCTAGTGGGTTAACTGCCTTGTTCAGGGGCAGAGCGACAGATTTTTACCTTGCCAGCTCGGGGATTCGACCTTGCAACCTTTCGGTTACTAGTCCAACGCTCTAACCACTAGGCTACCTGCTACCCTATACAGACAGAATACTATGTTGATTCCCATAATTCATAACCCATGGTCTGCAGAGACCGTGGCCTGAAGCACAGAATACAAACCAACCAAAACAAAACCTACCAAAACTCAGGAGGGATCTTCCGTTCCAAGTTCTGCTGTAGTTGGAAGCTCCATTGGCTTCTGTATGTGGTACCTGCATGTATCTCCTGATTCTCCTCATGGTCACCCCTAGAGGATCCACAGGGGCCACTGGTCCTCACAAGCTACTGGTCCACTCAGATAATCCAAGAAGCTAATTCAGATGATCCAAGAATTCCCATGAACTCAACAAGGTATAGCTTGCTCTACCTTATTGGACTACAATAGAGCCCAACATGGCTGGGCTATTGGAGGTTGGATTCCGTTGATCCGATCATAGTAGAAACTTCAGTGTCCACAGAACCTTATGATGTAACCGTTCCACCTCAGCAGAGCTACATAACTCAGTAGTCCAAGCAAGAATTCTAGATTCGGATCACTAGATTCAACAAATTGCTTTCCCACTTATCTAAAAACCTAAGAGAAATTAACGTGCTACTTTTCACCAGACTCCAACGCAAGCCACTCTCAACCTACTCTTCTGTCAGTCAACACCTGCAATTATCAGCCAGTCTGACGGAGAAAAGGAGAGACGCCATTGGGCTGTTATCTGTGTCTGTCTGCCCCGGGTCAGGTTACTTTTCCTCATTGGACGGTAATAGAGAGGATAAGGTCATACAACCCAGAAGAAGAGAAAGACCTAGAAAGTAAAGTGAAGGTATGTAAAGTGTGCAGAGTGTGTATGCAAAACACACTTTAAATAAATTTGACCTGACTAGGATGAGGAATTGCAAGGATGACAGCGTCAGACTCATGATCCAGCATTAAAGTCTGTATGTACAATTCATTCCCATTGAGCAACTATAGAGGGTTTAAAGCTAGACCTAGTATATTTGTACAATTTGGCCAGCATCAGATATTTATAGTAATAAACCAAATAATAAAATGTCTCTACTCACACTTTCAACTCAACAAATGTGTTTGGTTGGAATTTTACAGACATGTTAAAAAAATACATTGTTAAATCCAATACCTTTTCTTATAAAGAAAATCCATAACATCAATAAACATCCTTTGGGGTCAATTTTCTTCTGGGAAAAGGAAATGGATAGTTTCCAGCGTCCTCCAAAGCTTTGAAAATTAAATGAGTCTTTCTTAAACGCAAGAGATGATTCGTGAGTTACAAAGCAATCCAACTGAGTTGTAGTCTGTACTCAAAGCTGTACTACATTTTAGTTATTTAGCAGATGGGAGCAATTAGGATGAAGTACTTTTGCTCAAGGGCACAGAAAGATTTTTCACTGAGTAAGCTCGGGAATTTGAACTAGCGACCTTCCGGTTACTGGCCCAATGCTTTTAACCACCAGGCTACCTGCCGCCCACCAGGCTACATGCCACTAGGCTACCAATACATGTGACTCGTTTCAGGAAACTAGGCGTATGTCGCGTCACTACTTTACAGGAGAGCCATTTGAACGTAAACTTATTTTTTTATAAAAATGCGTTGTTTTGGAAGAGGTAGTTGGAGTGGACTTCTAGTCTGACTCAGGAGGAGTGCACACCATCCACCGCTTCAGATGATATTACTTGCTATTGTTTTTGCCTGGACAATAAATTAGAGACTTTAGGAACTGTACCATATTCTGTTTCACGGAATCATGGCTCTCTCCGGATATACTGTCCAGATCCATACAGCCACCTGGGTTCTCAGTACACGGCACAGACAGGAATAAGAAAGGCGGTGAAGAAAAGGCGGTGGTGTTTGTTTCATTATTAACTACTCATGTTGTGATTGTGAAGACGTACAGGAACTCAAGGCCTTTTGTTCATCCAACCTAGAATACCTCACAATCAAATGTATTACCTCCCAAGAGACTCTCTTCGGTTATAGTCAGAGCCGTGTATAATCCACTTGAAGCCGATACCACGGCGGACCTCAAGGAACTACACTGGAATTTGTGAAAACTGGAAGCCACATATCCTGAGGCCGCATTTATTGTAGCTGGGGAATTCAAAGCAAATTTGAGGAAAATGCTACTGAAGTTCTATCAACACATTGCCTGTAATAATCACGCATCAAAAACTGTCGACCATTGTTCCTCCCCCTTCCAGGATGGCTACAAGACCCTCCTTCGGCAAATCAGATCACGACTCCATCCTGATTCTCCCGTCCTATAGGCAGAAACTCAAACAGGAAGTACCCGTGCTAAGATCTATTCAAAGCTGGTCTGACAAATCAGAATCCATGCTTCAAGCTTGTTTTGCTCAATCGGACTGGGATATGTTCCAGGTTGCCTCAGAGAATAACATTGATGTATACACGGACACAGTGACTGAGTTCATCAGGAAGTGTATAGGGGATGTTATTCTCACTGACAATTACAACCTACCCAAAACAAAAACTGTGAATAGATGGCAGCATTCGCGCAAAGCGCGAACCACCGCAATTAACCACAGCAAAGTGACTGGGAATATGGTCGAATACAAACAGTGTAGTTATTCCCTCCATAAGGCAATCAAATAGGTAAAATGTCAGTACAGAGTCAAAGTGGAGTCACAATTCAACTGCTCAGACATGAGATATATGTGGCAGGGTCTACAGACAATCACGGATTACAAAGGGAAAAGCAGCCACGTCACGGACACCGACTGATGTCTCGCTCCCGAACAAGCTAAACACCTTCACTCGCTTTGAGGATAACACTCTCATTCTCTGTGGCTGACAAGAGTAAGACATTTAAGCATGTTACCCCTCGCAAGGCTGCCGGCCCAAATGGCATCCCTAGCCACATCCTCCGAGGATGCGCAGAACAGCTGGCTGGAGTGTTTACGGACATATTCAATCTCTCCCTATCCCAGTCTGCTGTCCCGACTTGCTTCAAGATGGTCTGATGAATCACACTTCACCATCTGGCAGTCTGACGGACTAATCTGGGTTTGGCGGATGCCAGGAGAACACTACCTGACCCAATGCATTGTGCCAACTGTAAAGTTTGGTGGAGGAGGAATAATGGTTTGGGGCTAGGTTTTCATGGTTCAGGCTCGGCCCCTTAGTTCCAGTGAAGGGAAATCTTAACATTACAGCATACAATGACATTCTAGATGATTCTGGGCATGCTCACTAATGCTCGTGGCTGAATGGAAGCAGGTCAACACAGCAATTTTCCAACATCAGGTGGAAAGCCTTCCCAGAATAGTGGAGGCTGCTATAGCAGCAAAGAGGGGCACCAACTCCATATTCATGCCCATGATCAGGTGTCTGTGACTAGTACATTTTAACCTACGAATAACCTATTTATTTATGGTTGAGTGCTTCCTTGTTGTGTAGTGCAAACTATTTTGTTTTTGCTGGTGTAAAGATGACGGGTCTCCCTCAACTCGTCACTTAATTTCTTGAAGTATACCAAAGTAACCCTCTCTCTGGCTGGCCTGAGTACCTTCTTCGTCCATGGAGTGTCTCGTCCAAGCTGCTCCTTTTTGCTCATTCCTAGCTCTGTGGCAGTTCAAAAATCCCCAACTCAATCGACCTCAACACCCAATTTACTCACATTCAGACTCATACATACACGCTGCCCCTCTCTCCCTTTACCTTCGTTGGCCTCTATTTTTTACATTTGTCAGAGAAAATGATCATTTTCGTGGTATTGCTTTGTGCACCGACTTTACTTAACTTTGGAGAAAACGAACATTGTCGCTGGGTGAGTACATCTGACAATGTGCTCTCCCGTCCATTATACATTTTGTCTGCAGGAACTCGCTCTTTTGCACTCGGTCCACTCGTCCAAGTGCTGATGTATTTGTAGCATGAGGTGTCACTACCAAAGTCTAATGGTTTTAAATTACTGTTTTGTATTGTCTGGAAACTCACTTGTAGAATTCGCTTGCAGTAGGTCTCCTAAAAAAAGAGAAGCCATGCAAGGTTATTAAACAGTTGTGCCTAGTTATTCTTCTTTTGTTGATATCAGGTAACGTGCAACCTAACCCTGGCCTTGATATGCAATGTCTCCAAACCTCCTCTGATTTTAAATCAAGATCTGGTTTTGGTCATTTTCATTTGTCAAAAATTGATGGGGATAGGATTTGGGATAACACAATTACATCAGTTGATTTTTCTGAAACCTGGCTCAGCAAGTCTGTTTTTGATAAGGATATTTGTAAAAGTGGTTACAATGTTTATTGCACTGATCGAGTTAAGGTGGGGGTGTGGCTATATATGTAAAAACTACATTTCCTGTAAGTGTGGCAAAGTCTGAAGCTATTTGTAAACAGTTGGAATTTCTTGCATTGAATATTGAGGTTTCAAAGGGTCTCTATAACTGTGATTGGCTGTTATAGACCCCCCTCTGCTCTCAGTGATGCATTTTCTTCTTTGACGCACCTTATGTCTAAACTTCTTTACAGTGAAATTATCTTGATTGGTGATCTCAACTGGTGTTGGTTAAAGCCGGTGTCTGACGATTTAAAAATGTTTTGTAATTCTATGAATCTTACCCAGTTGATTAACTCACCCACTCCCCCAAATCTTAAATGCCCAGATAAATCTACCCTGATTGATTTGATAGACTAAATGTTCCACATAAATATTCTGCGGTTGGTGTTTTTTGTAATGATTTAAGTTACCATTGTACTGTTGTTGCTGATAGAAATACTAAGGTTCCTAGACAAACCCACATTTTATTCATAAGAGAAATTTGAAGTGTTTTAATGAGCAGGCTTTCTGTCATGATTTGTTTTATTTTGAGTGGAGCAAGATTGAGCTTATCCCTGATGTGGAAGCTGCCTGGAAATTCTTTCATGATGTTTTTTCCCAAATAGTAAACAAACATGCCCCATTCCGCAGGTTCAGGGTTAAAGGGCGGGATAATCTATGGTTTTCTTCTGAGCTGTCTTGTATTATTCACAACCTTAATCTAGCCTGGGCTAAAGCAAGGAAATCATGTTCTGATGCCGACTGGCTTATTTTTAGGCAGTTACGAAACAAGTGTACTTTCTTCTCAGGAAGGCCAAGTCTGAATATTTTATGTCTGTTACCACTGAACCTGAATGACCCTAGAAAGTATTGGAAGGCTATTAAAGTTTATGACTGGTAACAGTACATTTTATGAATGACCGTCATGTGTTTTGAAGGACTCTTGCTCTATTTGACAAAACTGAAATGCTGAATTGTTTCAATGAGCACTTTGAATCATCTGGTAGGCTGTTTGATTCAGTGTCCTCCGTCTCTGTACAACCCTGTGTGGATGAACCAGTGAGAGCTGGTCAAACCTTTAGCTTTTTGACATTCTCAGTGCAGGTGGTACATAAAGACCTGAAATCCTTAGATCAGAGAAAGCCTGCAGGTCCTGATCTTTTGGATCCCTGCTTTTTAAATCTGGCAGCTGATTTTATAGCTGAACCACTTATCTGTTCAATCTAACCCTGGAATGTAATGAAATTCCAAAGATCTGGAAATCAGCATTTTGTCCTACCACTTTTAAAAAAGGGGGAGATCCAAACCTTTTAAATAATTATAGGCCAATCTCAAAGCTGTCACCCATGGTGAAAATACTTGAAACCCTTGTGAGTGAACAGCTAAAAGAGTTTATTTACTAACTCTATTTGATCAATGTACCAATCGGGCTTCGGGAAGAAGAATAGCACAATTACAGCAGCCATGAAGGTTTTAAATTATATCACTGAAGCCCTTGACAAAAAACAGCACTGCGTCTCACTTGTTATTGATCTCTGTCGAGTGTAGGTCTTTCATGCAGTTGCATGGCTTGCTAACTATCTGTCTGATAAAACTCAGTGCACTCAATTTGATGGGCTCATGTCTGTTAAATTGTCTGTCTGTAATGGTGTGCCCCAAGGCTCTGTACTTGGTCCTCTCATTCACGATTTATATAAATAATTTTGACAAATTTCCAAAATGCGCAACTTCATTTTTATACTGTTGTGCCTCATCTCTTACAAAAGCTTTCCAGAACTTGCAAACTGCTTTTTATACTGTTTAACATACCTTGTGTCAATTGAAGCTTATCCTCAATACTGACAAAACTAATGGTGTTTTCTAAAGCAAGAAATTGACCTCTGAACCTTTCACCAATTACTACCTGTCAGGGCAAGGAGATTGAGGTTGTTTTTCAAACTGGTCAGAATTTAAGTATGGATGGCGCTAAATACAGGGAAATTCTTGAGGGAAACCTGTTTCCGTCTTCCAGAGATTTGAGACTGGGACGGAGGTTCACCTTCCAGCAGGACAATGACCCTAAGCATATTGCTAAAGCAACACTCAAGTGGTTTAAGGGGAAACATTTAAATGTCTTGGAATGGCCTTGTCAAAGCCCAGACCTCAATCCAATTGAGAATCTGTGGTATGACTTAAAATTGCTGTACACCAGTGGAACCCATCCAACTTGAAGGAGCTGGAGCAGTTTTGCCTCGAAGAATGGGCAAAAATCCCAGCGGCTAGATGTGTCAAGCGTATAGAGACATACCCCAAGAGACTTGCAGCTGTAATTGCTGCAAAAGGTGGCTCTACAAGTATTGACTTTGAGGGGGTGAATAGTTGTGCACGCTCAAGTTCTGATTTTTTTTGTCTTATTTCTTGTTCGTTTCACAATAAAAAATATTTAGCATATTCAAAGTGGTAGGCATGTTGTTTTAATCAAATGATACAAACCCACAAAAATCTATTTTGATTCCAGGGTGTAAAGCAACAAATAGGAAAAATGCCAAGGGGGTGAATACTTTCACAAGCCTATGTAGAAGATAATGCAGGCCACCAGGGCAAAACTCCAACAGGTGTATCATTGGGGCGAGCCGGGACAGTCCGATTACATAAAACATTACAATTCTTATCTATTTCCGAGATGACCGCTTTACAGCCTGCCCCAGAACCTTGAAGGCCACACACACAAATAGACAATGACCTAAGTTGTATCCCAAATGGCACCTTATTCCCTATGTAGTGCACTACTTTTGACCAGGGCCATTAGACCTCAAAAGTAGTGCACTATATAGGAAACAGGGTGCAATTTGGGGCACCACCCCATACATTTTTTATCTATCACAATCCTAGCCAGACAGGACATCTACATTTAAGAGATGGCCCATATTGTGTCTCAAATGGCACCCTATTCAAAAGTAGTACACTATTATAGGGAACAGAGTACAATTTGGGGAGCCGCATCATGAATGTTTAATCCGGCACAATCATAGGCAAATTCAGTTCTTGGCCGGAGGGTTAATCTCCAAAAATAATTATTGGAAAAGAGAAACCTCAAAGTCCCGCTTGAATATGGATCCGCAATCTTCTTGAATAGTCCCATTCTATCAGATAGTCTAATCCTGGTCTTACAGCCTAGGCCCAATGCCTGTCCCCTCTTGATTGGTTCACTGTGTGTGTGGTGGACTTGGGGGGCATATGACCAATCTTTACTATCTCAACACATTCACTACTCAATCCACTAGCCAGTGATATAATATACATCTACAGACCTACGGTATAGTACTAATGTTTCTCTTTGGTACAAGATGATACATATCCATTTTCTTTTTTAAATTGACTCATTATTGGAGAATTTCATTGATGAGAATTCTTGTGAGCTAATAATTACTTTTCACGCACATTTATATCCTCTGGGTATTATTTTATTTTTAAAGAAAACTCTCAACCCCAATTTCAGCCTCTGTCCTACCTCTTCAAATAAAAAATGCATTCAGGTGAGACTTCAGGGGGGGAATTGCTCATAAATATATATTTTGGGGGTGGGTAAACGTAGTTGTACGTAATGTAAAATGATAGGCATCACCAGCTACTTCGGCTCTGGGCAGTTAGCTCACAGTGGTAAGGTGTGGAGTTCCTGACATCTACTGCCACTTGCGGTGTAAATTTTTATCCCCCATGGGGTGTTAATCTTTGAAACGTGGACTCACAATTGCTGTGGTATTGTTTCGGGAAGAAAAGTGCAATCATCACGTTGAAAATAAAGATTAGGGGCTCAATTCAATCCAACCTGCATTGCAGTGTCTACGCAGTAGCTCTTTTTCCAATGGTCAAATTAACTCTGATTGGTTTGGGGTACTGTTTAAAAACCTACAACTACTACCAAGGTGACCCCTCTTACAGGAATGCTTTCACTTTTTAGAATTAGATGAATATTGTAAATAAAGGATTCAAAAAAATAAAAGATGTGCCCAATGTGGGATTAGAACTCACAACCACTGAACTAATAGCCAACTGCCTTAGTGCACCAATCTGTCATAGCAGCTGGGGGGAAAAATACAACTAATTAACATGCCAACCATTTTCATTTATTTCTTATTAAGATGCATGCAACTACGAATATAGACATAATCCTTATAACCGACATGTTTTTATTTTTAAAAGCACATAGATGTGTATGAAACGGAAAGCAAAAACCTTGAAATTGGTCATATGCGGAAATGTGCCTTAGTGCCGTTTGAATTTTGTGTAACTTCAGCAGTCCAGTGTTACCCAAACTGTGGGGCACGCCATTATATACAGTGCCTTCGGAAAGTATTCAGACCTCTTGACTTTTTCCACATTGTTACTTTACAACCTTATTCTAAAATGTAATAAATATTTTTTCCGCAGCAATCTACATGAAATACCCTATAATGACAAAGCGAAAACAGGTTTAGAAATTTCTGCAAATTTGTTACAAATAAAACACTGAAATACCTTATTTACAAAATTATTTAGACCCTTTCCTATGAGCCTCAAATGAGCTCAGGTGCATCCTGTTTCCATTGATCATCCTTGAAAATGTTTCTACAACTTGGGAGTCCACCTGTGATAAATTAAATTGATTGGACATGATTTGGAAAGGCACACATCTGTCTATTTAAGGTCCCACAGTTGACAGTGCAGTTTCAGAGCGAAAACCAAGCCATGAGATCTAATGAATTGTCCATAGAGCTCTGAGACAGGATTGTGTCGAGGCACAGATCTGGGAAAGGGTACCAAAATAATGTCTGCAGCATTGAAGCTACCCAAGAGCACAGTGGCCTCCATCATTCTTAAATGGAAGTTTGGAACAACCAAGACTCTTCCTAGAGCTGGCCACAAGGCCAAACTGAGCAACCAGGGGTGAAAGGCCTTGGTCAAGATGGTGACCAAGAACCCAATGGTCACTCTGCAGAGGAACTCTGGAGCTTTGTCAGAGATGGTTGTCATTCTGGAATGTTATCCCATCTTTGCAGCACTCAACCAATCAGGCCTTTTAGGTAGAGTGGCCAGACGGAAGCCACTCCTCAGTAAAAGACATGACATCCAGAGTTTGCCAAAAGGCACCTAAAGACTCTCAGACCATAAGAAACAAGATTCACTGGTCTGATGAAACAAAGATTGAACTCTTTGGACTGAATGCCAAGAGTCACATCTGGAGGAAACCTGGCACCATCCCTACGGTGAAGCATGGTGGTGGCAGCATCATTCTGTGGGGATGTTTTTCAGAGGCAGGGGCTGGGAGACTACATTCATCTTTGCCTCGATCCTGACTAAAGTATAGAGAGGTCCTTGATGAAAACCTGCTCCAGAGCGCTCAGGACCTCAGACTGGGGCGAAGGTTCACCTTCCAACAGGACAACGACCCTAAGCAGACAGCCAAGAAAATGCAGGAGTGACTTCGGGACAAGTTTCAATGTCCTTGAGTGGACCAGCCTGAGCCCGGACTTGAATCTGATCTAACATCTCTAGAGAGACCTGAAAATAGCTGTGCAGCAATGCTCCCCATTCAACCAGACAGAGATTGAGGTTGTCTCGTCAAATGTAACTACAACCATGCATAATGCACATTCACTAATAAAGACTAACTTCTTGTAGCAGGCATTAGGCTACAGAAAATAAACACAGGGCTCAATCTCTCAAACCCACGTCCTAATTATTAGCCAGCTAATCTTTATATTTCAGGTTTAGCCAGCCTGGATTATTTGCTAGCTAACAAGATTGAACAGTTGAATTGTTATGAACACACCCTTCTGTTTGTCTCCAACTGTTTGAAAAGGATGTTAGCCTGTCCAATTTCTTAAGATGTTAAAATCAAGTGGCCTAACTTATTTCTCAGACTGGCAACTCGTTCTCAATTCCTCATATAATTGTGTTTTATGCTTATTGCACATTTATAAAAACACAGACTAGACAGCTCGCATAACAGTCTTAGGCTAAAATGCTGCTAGCGGGTACCCCAATGCCACGTGTGACAAACTGAGCATTCAATTTCCAGAATCAATAGTCTCGTTTTAGTAGTGTCTGCTTTGCGCTCAATTTCAGTAGTCGAGAAATAAAAAGGGTATCGTTAAAAAAAAGTTAACTACTGTATTACAATAAAATAATGTCTCAATGTGTTTTGGTGTCCATATGACCGATTCTGCTGGACCAAACCGCAGATATGATATCTCAACTTTGTTGGCGTGAGAGGCAGGGGCTGTGTGTGTGTGTGTGTGTGTGTAAACCATTAGAGGAAGAGGCGAAGCGAGAGGTTTCACTCTTGCTAAAAATCTGTCAAAAATAAACCCAATGCATTTATATAGCCTTATTTTGGACCGAAGTTTGTCCACCTGCCTTCCCGACTTTGGGATAACGACTCCCATTGTAAGGGGAGTACGTGCATCTCCTCATTATATACAGATCTCTGGTGTAAATGGGAAGGTGCACACAACACAGAGGAGCGAAGGAGACGAGACCAAAAATACAATATGAGAACAAGCGGACATAAATGCATTAAAATAACAAATAACAAAAATATTGACTCTTGTGATACAGTCATTTGGAATATGCATACATTAAAAGGAATCAAATGAATTTTATATATCGCCTAGCCCTAGTTTGAGCCACCAGGAGTGTTTCCAAATTCACATGATCCGACAACAAAACCTCCAGCCCTAAAGTCATCCCACAGATGAAAAGGGAAGCTACCTATAATAACAACAATAATAATATTTTGTCATAGCTTACGAATCATTTTACCTGACCAGGTTTTGAGATCAGTAAAAACTCCAGGTCCCAGAAAAGACATACACATTTTGCCTCACCACTTCTGAACCTGTGGTGCCACCTATGGAATTGCGTAGGTGTTTATCAAATATCAAGCTATGACATAATATGAAAGCAAACAGAATCTCAGCTAAATGTCTGTTTTGCTAATTAAAAACAACAAATTATAGTTCAGGGAATAAACCTGTGTAGAACTACGATATTTTTGGTAACACTTGATGGTCCACCTGTTTACAATGCATTACAAATGCACTTAAAGTACCTGTTATAATTTGCATAGCGCACCAGACGTGCTATAAGCATTCATAACAGCTCACTCTTCATTTTGATAGGACAAAGGTGGTCATATGCATTTAACATGCTGTATAAGCATTGATAATGGCTCATTTATACAGAGACTATTTAAATGCATAAATACCTATAGTGAATTGAAAGCCAGGTGGCTTACAAAAAGTGCAACCAAAAACAACAGTATATTGAAAATATGTTCAGTGAACTACAAACAAAATGACCTAAATGGATTCCTCAAGAATTCAGACGCATTAAGAGAAGCAGCCCAGTCCTTTTCTCTACCATTTCATATCACTTTGAGTACCGAGGGGCAGAAAAGCCATGCGCAAAACAAAATGACGAAAGTGGAAAACAACAAGGCCAGGATCCATCAAGGCACTGGGAATGATTGCGACCCTGTCCCATCCATCTCGGGCGGAATTACAGGCACTGCAAGGGAGAGAACAACGCCAGTGAGAGGAGGGAAGAAAAGAACGAGGGTGGAGGGGGGGGTGGGTTGCTGCCAAGTGACAAATGAGCCCAATATAAAAAAGGCCCTCTCCCACATTCCACCTACAGACTATGAATCTCTAAAGAGCCCAAAAAGGGCATCAATCACCCGCCTATACAGGCAAGCACACTCTCGGGCCAAAGGCAGGTTTAAACAACAGTGTCCCAGAGGAGTGTCTCGCAACAACCTGGTCTGGCAGCATTAACTTCAAAGGGCTGGTACATTTTAATTTGGCAGATATAGCGGTCTCAAAAGTTCTAAACTATTTTACATTGCAGAGGTTATATGGTGTGATTTCTTCATGAACAATACTTACTTTCCTCTCTACAGCACAGTGATTAGCTGGAGTGCCAATCATGTCACTCATTGACATGCCATAGGTTTGACTCGACAATGGAGTTGGCAAGAGCACATAGAAAGGGAAAGGGGATACCTAGCCAGTTGCACCACAATGCATTCAAACTAAATGCGTCTTCGGCATTTAACCCAACCCCTCTGAATCAGAGGTGCAGGGGTCTGCCTTAAATCGAAGTCCACATCGTCGGCGCCCGGGGAGCAGATGTTGTTGGGGGGTTAATTGCCTTGTTCAAGGGCTGAACGATAGATTTTTCCACCTTGCCAGCTTGGGGATTCAAACCCGGAAACTTTTGCTTACTGGCCTAACGCTAGGCTACCTGGAACCAGGCTGCAATGTGGATAGGATCTGACAATACACCACTACAGAAACTGCTTATTGAAGCGTGTGGTCAAGCATATTACACAGCACTAAAATGGACTTCAGAAGACGTGAGCTTTGTGCACTTAAAGAACATAACGACAGCTTTAAGGTCTAGAAATTATCAATATTAAACCAGGTTTCCATCCATCCAAGTACCTGTCAAGATTATTATTTTTAAATAAATAATCATCATCATGACAGAAAAAGTATAATTGTCTGAAAACCTTCCTATATGGTCGACAGAACAAAATACTTAAGACAGGGGTGTAAAGTTTGTTTGTGAAATACAGTAATTGTCAAAAGTTCAGACACACCTAATCATTCATTTTTTTTTTATTACATATTATTCTACATTGTAGAATAGTGAAGAAATCATGAAATAACACATATGGAATCATGTAGTAACCAAAAAGTGTCAAACAAATAAAAATATATTTTATGAGATTCTTCAAATAGCCACAGTCAAGCTGCCTTGATGACAGCTTTGCACACACTTAGCATTCTCTCAACCAGCTTCATGAGTCACCTGGAATGTATTTCAATTAACAGGTGTGCCTCGTTAAAAGTCAAAATTGTGGAATTTATTTCCTTCTTAATGCGTTTGAGCCAATCAGTTATGTTGTGACAAGGAAGAGTTGGTATACAGAAGACCGTCTTTTACCAAATAGGGCTAAGTGCATATTATGGCAAGAACAGCTCAAATAAGCAAAGAGAAATTACTTTCAGACATGAAGGTCAGTCAATACGGAACATTTCAAGAACTTTGAAAGTTTCTTCAAGTGCAGTCGCAAAAACCATCAAGTGCTATAATGAAACTGCCGCTCATGAGGACTGCCACAGGAAAGGAAGACCCAGAGTTACCTCTGCTGCAGTTCATTGAAGTTATCAGCCTCAGAAATTGCCGCCCAAATAAATGTTTCACAGAAATCAAGTAACAGACACATCTCAACATCAACTGTTCAGAGGAGAGTGAGTGAATCAGGCCTTCATGGTCGACTTGCTGCAAAGAAACCACTACTAAAGGACACCAATAAGAAGAAGAGAATTGCTTGGGCCAAGAAACACGAGCAATGAACATTAACCCGGTGGAAATGTGTCCTTTGGTCTGACAATTAAAACCATTTTATAACAACAATGTAGAAAAGAGGTGTGAATACTTTCTGAAGTTGCTGTAGTTAATTGCTTTTGGTACAGCAGCATGTCATCTCTGATAAAGTGCACAACCATGGCAGACAAAGGTCCATCATTTTTGGTTTAAAATGTTTACCACCTAAAACTGGTGGATGTCAAAACCCTTTTTCTTTGTGAAGTTGAAGAACCCAGGGTGGTGAAAGTGCATGGTGATGAGCTTGATGCTCCTTTCCAATAACATTATGATCGATGCTTGACTGCCGTTGGAGAAATAATCTTGCTCTTTTATCCATAATAAATGTACTGTATGTACTGTAGGCTATATCAACACTATCTACAAGCTGTTGGCAAGAGTGCAAGTGCCAAGACCAGAGTGGGAACATTTGCTATATAGAACAAAACATTCTTACAGAAAACCATCAGTAGATTTGAAAATGCAATAGAAACCCATTTAACTATTCAGTACTTGGGAATTGAACCACAAGTTATTTGTATGTGCACTACCTCATCACGCAGAGCCTTTTATCAAGTTAGTTTGATGGAAACATCTCTGGTGTGAAAATGTGCATATTGTTTTAATACAGATTTGTAATATTCACAAGAAAATCTGTTGCCAATTGGATGGAAACCTAGCTACAGAGACCAAATTTGAGACATTTTGTTGGTGCGACAGAATAAAAGTGTACCTGCTTGTTATCATAAAATAACACAGCTGCACTCTCACTTGAGTGAAGAGATTACGTCCCACAAGACAAACTCAAAATGTCACTCAAAGGAAAATCACTTTGAGAACAAAAACAGAGAGGGTTCAAAAAGGAGTTCTGAAAGGCACCCATGTGGTTCTCCACTGAAGGTTGTTAAGCAACTAGGAAATGTTGCAACATGGATGTCCACTAAATTTGTCAAGGGAAGGGAAAATGAAAACACCACATCAATTTAGGAAATAAATTGGAGAGTAAATTGAATGTGGATCAAAACAAAAAACTGGGAAAACACACATAAAAGGCTTTGTTTCAGTACTTAAATAGTGAGAGCTAACAAAAAGGTGTTACTCTCTCAACATCTCAGAAGAACCAACTGAAGCCCAGGCCAGCAGGGCATAAACCAGCTGGGCTAGCACAAGTGAAACCTTCCAATTAAGGAGGTGGACAAGCCAGCACAAGTGTAACATATACTAACACCAATTGGTGCTCCCTACGTGCTACCTATAAATGGAAAAAACGAAACATGTAACACAGATGGATGCACACACGTGTATCGGGTGTGCTATTAGCGTCACTGAAGCGGGTCTATGAGACTGACAATGTAATTGCTTTCTATGACATTTCCAGCATGGCGACGATCCCATTTCCTCTGGGAATAAGTTTCCAGCGAGATAGTTGTTGTGGCACGCTTGAGATCACGCTAGAATGTCAGATGAGTGCTGGATCCCTCTGATTTGGCACGATGAATGCAAATATTTCAAAGCAAAGGTAATTTTCTAAAGTATTCAGACCCCTTCCCCTTTTCCAATTTTGTTACGTTTACATACAGCCTTATTCTAAAATAGATTGCATTTATAGTTTTCCTCAATCTACACAGAATACCCCATAATTACAAAGTGAAAACAGGTTTTTAGAAACCTTTGTTATTCAGACCCTTTGCTATGAGACTCAAAATTGAGATCAGGTGCAGCCTATTTCCATTCATCATCCTTGAGATGTTTCTACAACTTGGAGTCCAGCAGTGGTAAATTCACCTGTCTATATTAAAGGTCCCTCATTTGACAGTGCATGTCAGAGCAAAAACCAAGCCATGAGGTCGAAGGAAATATCCGTAGAGTTCCAAGACAGGATTGTGTCGAAGCACAGGTCTGGAGAAGGGTACCAAAAAATTGTCTGCAGCATTGCGGGTCCCCAAGAACACAGTGGCCTCCACCATTCTTAATTGGAAGATGTTTGGAACCACCGAGATTCTTCCTAGAGCTGGCCACCCGACCAAACTGAGCAATCGGGGGAGAAGGGCCTTGGTCAGGCAGCTGACGAAGAACCCGATGGAGCTCTGTCAGAGTGACCAAGAGTTCCTCTGTGGAGATGGGAGAACCTTCCAGAAGGACAACCATCTCTGCAGTACTCCACCAATAAAGACTTTCTGGTAGAGTGGCCAGATGGAACCACATGACAACAAGCTTGGCGTTTAACAAAAAAATAAAATAACCTACACAAGATTCTCTGGTCTAATAAAACCAAGTGAATTTTTCATCCTGAATGCCAAGTGTCACATCTAGGAGGAAACCTTGTACCATCCCTACAGTGAAGCATGGTTGTGGCAGCATCATGTTACAGGGATGTTTTTCAGCGGCAAGGACTGGGAGACTAGTCAGGATCGAGGGAAAGGTGAACGGAGCAAGGTACAGAGAGATCCTTGATGAAAACCTACTCCAGAGCGCTCAGGACCTGGGGCGAAGGTTCACCTTCCAACAGGACAACGACCCTAAGCACACAGCCAAGACAATGCAGGTGTGACTTCCGGACAAATCTCGGAATGTCCTTGAGCGGCACAGCCACAACATACGGAAGAAAAACTGACTGAAACAGGACGGTACTACCAATAAGAAACATCTCTGGAGAGACCTGAAAATAGTTAGCGATGCTCCTTTCCAACCTGACAGAGCTTGAGAGGATCTGCAAAGAAGAATGGAAGAAGCTCCCCAAATACAGGTGTGCCAAGCTTGTTGCGTCATACCCAAGAAGACACGAGGCTGTAAGTTACAACTACCATATCTTTAAAAGCTCGGTAATCTGGCAGTGACCTCTTTCTACAATCTTTCAACGTCATCGCTGCATTTATGGGACCAATACACCAGCAATGATGGCCTCCATTTGGTGTCACACACAGCCCTTCAACTTCTTGTCTGATCATGAAGGGGGAGGGTTGAGACAGAAATAAAATGAGTGTTTGGCACCATACTGTGAGCTTCAAAAACCTGTTTGCCTTTTCTCAGCCAGCCACATATTCTAAAAATGAAAAGACCGCAAGAAAATGTGTAACATTGTGTGCTGTCTAATTATTTGGTAGTTGCTTTTTTGGTTGTGTTCATTAGACAACAAACTGAATAAAAACTGACTGAAACAGGAAGGTACTACCAATAAGAAACATTTTTCATTTTCCGTTGCTTGCCCTAATGAACACAGACCTAGATCATCCTATAGCACTAGTAGTCTGCCCACTAGCAGACATGGTATTCAGGCATACGTTTACTTTATGAAACACGTGTTGTGCTGAAAATACATCTGTTCCAACCACCAAGGGAGAAGTTCATCATGATGTCTATCAAAACCAGGCAATTTCAGCTCAGCTCTCCCTTTCCCCTGTCCAAATTTGCCTGGTTACAGGACATAACAACAAAATCAACCCTCAACCAGTTGCAAAGGCCATAAAGTCCCATTACCCAAAAACCCCAGGCGGTTAAATCAGTGAATGTGCCATGGACTTAAACCAACTTTCAGTTAACCACCCCCTTCTCATCTAATGCTCTCCACTATAAATCAGACCGCAACTTAAAGATTATGGTTGAGAAATTCCTTGATGGATCAGCAAGGAAATCTCAATTGGTGAGATAAGGCAGATTAGAGATTTTCTCTGGGAATAGGCCGCAACCTGTTGAACTAGAGCAACCGGGGGGGGGGGGTTAACCCCAGCTGTTGGGGTTAAGAAAGCCTAGTTTTGGAGAGCCATAGGTTGTGCCAAGCAAAAAAACAGGAAACCAACGCTATATGACTTAAAAAATCAAAGTCAGTTTGCTTGGTTGAGTGTTTCAGGAGGGGGTTGGAGGGAAGTACAGAAACTATAGTTAACAAAAATATGGTCCCATGTTTCATGAGCTGAAATAAAAGATCCCTTAAATGTTCCAGATGCATAAAAAGCTTACTCCTCTCAAATGTTGTGCACAAATGTCTTTACATCCCTGTTAGTGAGCATTTCTCCTTTGCCAAGATAATTCAACAACCTGACATGTGTGGCATATCAATAAACTGATTAAACAGCATGACCATTACACAGGTGCACCTTGTGATGGGGCAATAAAATACAATGCCACAGATGTCTCAAGTTGAGGAAGCATGCAATTGGCATGCTGGCTGCAGGAATGTCCACCAGAGCTGTTGCCAGATAATTTACCATATGCCGCCTCCAACGTTGTTTTAGAGAATTTGGCAGTACGTCCAACGTGCCTCATAACTACAGACCACGTGTAACCACACCAGCCCAGGACCTCCACAACTGGCTTCACCGGCAGGATCATCAGAGACCAGCCACACGATTGGCTGGGCGTGACTCCACCCCTGCCCAGTCATGTGAAATCCATAGATTAGGGCCTAATGAATATATTTCAATTGAATATATATATAAGCTTTTTTTTCACTAATATTTTTGTTCAGTATAGTTCAGATCCCAGAATCATTGTGAGTTCTGCTATCATCTGAAGAACCTATCCCATGGTGCACCATGTTCAATCTTCACACCAGGGGTGTGCTCACTAGG
Organism: Oncorhynchus clarkii lewisi; assembly: GCF_045791955.1. NCBI lineage: Eukaryota > Metazoa > Chordata > Actinopteri > Salmoniformes > Salmonidae > Oncorhynchus > Oncorhynchus clarkii. The sequence goes on from NC_092174.1 coordinate 2,298,328, forward strand.
AACCAAACAAGAAAACAAAAGGAAACAGCAGTAAACGCTTGTATTATCAGAGAAGTGATGGTATATAACTTTCACAATTGAGTATACATCCATATAAACAGTAAATTACTGTCATTCTTTTACCAAGCCTGATAGAAAACAATTACTGCCTCTGAAGTGAAATGAATCTGTATTATTAATCTACTTGATGTGCCAGCAACTGCATTAATCAAATTATTAGGTCTAGCCAATCAATCCTATTGTACAGATCATTTTCCATGGACTACTGACCTTCATATTTTTCCTGGGACAAATGCACTACTCGTCTCCTTTCTTGATCCATTTCCAAGAACGGCAGAATACAAGAATCACAAAAGGTTTCTTTTACTCAATATAGGCAACTTCAGCTTAAAAGTCCGCATTTTTTGTCAGTTGAAATTAAACTGCACAATCCAAAAATCTGCCAATGCATCCTTAGAGATGATTTATGCGCAACTTTATTATATCAAGGTCCATATCAAAATGGATCCTGCAAAGACCCAACTATTGTTGAGGGTGTTGGTGTGGCATTGCAGAAAGGTTACAGCTAAAATAATTATATTCCATTGCTGTAGGAAATGCAATACAATCTAGATTAGCAATATACTCAATTGACCCACCCCCTCCCAAAAGTCAGAAGGTATGTGTGACATGGCTTAGCCTGTTACGGTTAAGAACGGGGGGGGGGGGGGGGGGGGGGGTATATGTAAATGTGATATATGCAAACGTATCATCATCATCCAGACAGGCTCCATAATCATGCACGCTGTGAATTACACTCAGTGGATTCCACATAGCCATGAACCTAAAGCCTTCATAACAAAGTGGTGTGCTGCCTCGACCACTATTCCTTATATGGTACACTACCCTTGACCAAGGCCTAGGGCACTGGTCAAAAGTAGTGCACTATGTAGGGAATAGGGTGACATTTTACAGACACACACAAGGCCTAATTGATCCACTACTGGCGGCCATCTACCCCCCCAAACTACAATTTCAAAATATACATAATTAACACTAGACCCCCCCCCCCCCTCCCTCCCTCTCCGTCCTTCACTTTTCCTAAATAAGTTTATATAAAACACACAGCCATTGTCAGAATCTTAATATCACAAACAGAACTGGAATTTTAGGAAGACATGTCATTTTTGGGTTTTCCTCCGTTGCCGTCCCCCAACAGCACGGTCCGCTCCTTCTGACAGTGCAGTGCCCAGCTGATAATCACCTCGACATATGTGGCATGTGAACATAAATTATAAGGAAATAACAGATTAAATCAATTCAGAAAAGTATGGGGAGAATGGTTGAGTTGAAGAACAAGGGGAAGCGAACGATGCCTAATGTAATCACCAATTGTGAATGAAGAACAGGGTGGGCCATTCTATTGTATCCATTGTAATTATATGCTTAATCTTAAAATGGTATGTTACCTATATCAGTTCACCAAATCAAAGCAGTCTTATCAGTCTACTCTGACCCACTTGGAGTAGGCTACACAGAGCGTGCATAATTGTACATGCTGCACAACTGTCAATATCTGGAAGAATATCCACATCGGACAGCAGGTGAGCAAACAAGTGTTGAATGAGACTTGAGAATGTGGTGATGAGACTTGTGGAACCTTACATTGGGAAGGGGAGAAATGTCACCATGTACAATTTCTTCACTTCGCGGTCATTGGCAAACAAGTTGATTGCAAAGAAAACAATTCTGGCAGGCTCCATGAACAAAAAGATGCAGGAATTCTATCCTCCAATAAGGCACCTGCATTGTGGTGCAAAGGTTCTGAAGAATGACAAGACAATGTGACACAGAGGAAAAACAGAGATTATTATGGACTACAAGCAAACAAAAGGTATATAGAAGTGTGTCAAGCAAGGTTAAGTTAGTGTCAACTGTTAAGGACAAGGGATAACAACTACATTTAATCCAACTCATGCAATTGCGTGACTATGCACACAAGCACAAGCTGACAATTGACTATTTTTGCTGTCATATCTACACTTATATTCATTATAATGTAATTTTTTTTTCTTTACAGTCTCTCTCAAACTCTGTCAGATTAGATGGGGAACGTCTCTGCAAAGCTATTTTCAGGTGTTTGATTGGGTTCAAGTCCAGGCTCTGTATGGGCCACTCAAGGACATTCATAGACTTTTCCTGAAGCCAGTCCTGCATTGTCTTGGCTGTGTGCTTAGGGTCATGGTCCTGTTGGAAGGTGAACCTTCACCCCAGTCTGAGGTCCTGAGCAGGTTTTCATCAAGGATCTCTGTACTTTGCTCCGTTCATCTTTTCCTCGATCCTGACGAGTCTTCCAGTCCCTGCTGCTGAAAAATATCCCCACAGCATGATGCTGCCACCACCATGCTTCACTGTAGGGATGGTGCCAGGTTTCCTCCAGACGTGACACTTGGCAATCAGACCAGAAAATCTAATTTCTCATGGTCTTTAGTTGCCTTTTGGCAAACTCCAAGAGGGCAGTCATGTGCCTTTTACTGTGGAGTGGCTACCATCAGGCCACAATACTAGAAAGGCCTGATTGGTGGAGTGCTGCAGAGAAGGTTGTCCTTCTGGAAGGTTCTCCCATCTCCACAGAGGAACTCTGGAGCTCTGTCAGAATGACCATCGGGTTCTTAGTCACCTCCCTGACCAAGGCCCGTCTCCCCCGATTACTCAGTTTGGCCAGTCAGCCAGCTCTAGGAAGAGTCTTGTTGGTTCCAAACATCTTCCATTTAAGAATGATGGAGGCCACTGTGTTCTTGGGGACATTTTGTGTTACCCTTCCCCAGATCTGTGCCTCAAAACAATCCTGTCTCGAAGCTCTATGGAAAATTCCATCGACCTCATGGCTTGGTCTTTGCACTGTCAACTGTGGGACCTTATATAAACAGATGTGTGCCTTTCCAAATCACGTCCAATCAATTGAAATTACCACAGGTGGACTCCAATCAAGTTGTAGAAACATCAAGGACTATCAATGGAAACAGGATGCAAAATAGCTCAATTTCCAGTCTTATAACAAAGGGTCTGAATAATTATGTAAATAAGGTATCTATTTATTTTAATTTCCAAACATTTCTAAAAACCCGTTATTTATCGCTTTGTCATTATTATTGTGTGTAGATAGTTTTAAAAATGTTCCTCATCAATTTTAGAATAAAGGTTGTAACAAAATGTGGGAAAAGTCATGGGGTCTGAATACACTGTATAGGACGTTGGTAGAGTTGCAGCAGGTTTAAAAGCTGTGGCCCCAGGCCGGGGACAGTCCGTTGACAGAGAGCACCATGAGGGGTAGGAAGCGAGAATATAGGCTTCACCAAGATAACTGAGGGATTGGGCTTGTGTGTCTGGCAGCGGTCTGGCTGGTGAGGGTGCGTGTGTCTAGGGGGCAATTGAGTATGAAAGACAACAGATGACCTCCGGGTTTAGAGCAGTTTTAACGCAGCTGCACAGCAACCAATTGCACGTCTCCAGTCACAAGGGAGAAGGACACCTGGGTAATTCAATGTGGTGTCAAACAAAAACAGAGGTGTTCTCTTTTCTTCAAATAGCTGGTTTGTGTTCATAAGGCATCAAATTGAGGAAAATGGACAGACACAGGAAGGGACTACCTAGGCGCTTATAATGACATTGTTCAATAAGAAACACTGATTTCAATTTCCTGGTGGTTCACTATCATTTAATATTTTATTTCAAAACATCAGGTGGCTAAACGTGGGGATGGTCCCTGCTGTGTATCAGCAAAGGGACTAGGAAAAGAAGAAGTTGGATTTACTGGTCAGTCGGGAGGGGTAGAATGGGGAATGCATATAGTGAAAAGGGGAGAGGTTTAGAAAGCTGTGTCCCAAACATCTTATTCGTCATCTAAAATAGTCGCCATGACAGAATGTTGTTCAATGATGGAAAAAGCTTACATAATGTAAAACCGAAAGAGGTAAGTTCGAGACTGGAACAGCGGAAGGGTGGATATGGTCCTGGGGAGCTACTAGAAGTGCTGGTTTGTGTTAAACCACAGCTTTAAATAACCAATTTCAAATAATTAATGTCTTGGACCTTGTCTCAAGTGGTTTAGTACTAGGCTGGAACCAAAGCCAGTACAGACCCAGTATAGCTCTCCCAGGACCAGAGCTGGAGATCCCTTGGGTCCTGGTTAAAAGTAGTGCACTGCATAGGAAATAAGCTGCCATTTGGGACTCATGACGAAGTGGACTACTAACAGATTACAAAAGCGGGCGTATCGATAGGGGCATTTGCAGCTACTGCATTTTCACTTTCAAAAAGTACACAAACAAGAGCCGGTCTCTTGCTCCCAACTTGATCATACACCCCACCCCCAGGCACAAAAAAATATATATATTAAAAATAATAATCATAATAATTAACACACCCTACCAGAGTCGTTCTCCGAATCCATCTCATCAGCTGGGGTGGTTTGCATAAGACCTGGCAGGTACCTACACCTCTGACTTTTTCCCCCCTCTCTCCCTGTGAGCCTCAGCTCTGACCTTGCAGCGCTTCGGTTCTCCTTGCTAACAGCAGAAGTGCTGAACGGTGCAGATAGCAGCACTGCAGCTATCTGTGCAGTGCTCAAACAAACACAAGATGCAGGGCTGTCCCATTACTATGCAGGCGGTTAGAAATGACAATATTCACTGGCTAGTTTTGGACCCGGTATTTGGCCAAATTAGGTGATCTGCAGGTTTTGAAATCATCCATTGAAGAGTATTTACTCTTGCGTGGGATCGGTCCGGTTTTGAAGTAGTATTAATTAACAACAGACCCAGGTGGCTAAAGGCAGTAGTTGCACTTCCATGCTCATCTATTCAGCACAATAGCCCAGCCTGACACTGATTTGAGTCCTTGGTGGCATTGTTAGAGAGTCCTTTACCAGAGCCCTTCGATGTTTCTCTTCCAGAGATGTACATTGAAGATAACTGAGGAAAGGGCATTTTACAATGAGAAAAACAGTGATTGCAAAGAGCCCAAGGAATCCTAACTTGTAAAGTTAAAAGGGATAGTTCAATGCAGATATAAAATAAATGTTGGACCAAAAACCCGATGCAATGTAAAATTGGGAACTATCCCTTTAATACACTATCTGGTGTGATTACATTATTTGTTGTAACATAAAAGTCAGTACAACACATGCAGGTTATGCAACACATTGATGTAATTGTGCGGTCAATTATACCCTTAATTAGCCAATGAGTCACAGCTGTATGGACTTGATCAGCACATCGCAGCTTGTTCAGCCTATAGTGCAAAGGAGAGCGTAGCATGCCTTTATAATGCACACACCCAAGGCATACAGTTAGTATTGAACAATGCTCTGTGCATGTGGTGAAGCTGGTTTGCCAGAAAATATTTAGAAGACTGATAATATGACATCAGGGGATTTATTATAGAAGCAATGATAGGCATTAGTTGAAGCACGGTGTTAATTCAAGTCTCCCTACCATCATATTTTAGCCAATCTCGATGAAGATTTGCGAAACAACTTGATTGGCGGTACACAATATACTCCCTGCCTCTTGTAATGAGCCGTCTGACCGTTACCAAGAATCACATACCAGATTTCTTTAACAGGGTCGTTAGCAATTGATTTAAGAGTATTTCTTGCACCGCCCTATGGGACTACCAATCACGGCCGGTTGTGATACAGCCTGGAATCGAACCAGGGTCTGTAGTGATGCCTTTACCACTGAGAAGCAGTGCCTTAGACCGCTGCGTCACCCGGGATCCACTCGGGATAATCAATAAATACAAAACATTTTGATTAGATAGGACAAGGATTAGAGTTTTTGCCTTAGAACTGCACAGCTGATTCAAATCAGCTGTGTAGTTCTAGGGCAAAAGCAAAAAATGTGCAGTCATTTGGGTCCCCAGGACCAGGATTAAGAAACACTGAGCAAGGTAGCTAGCTAATGTTAGCTTGATTGTACAAAGTCCAGCAGCTAGCCTCTGTAGCTAGTTACTAACACCAGTCAGCTGGAAATTAGCTAGCTAAAGAACAGGCAGAGAAAGATGTCTAGTTTGTTACACTAATAACTTCAGACATTAGCTAGCTAGCTAGAGCCAGACAACATCAGTTGAAGCTAGCTAACAATAGCTAGTTCACCAGTCCTACATTTTACCACAGAACATGTGGGGGGGGGGGGGGGGGTTGTATCATTTGATTTTGAAGATGCAACATTTTTTATTGTGAAACAAACAAGAAATAAGAAAAAGAAACTTGAGCGTGCATAACTATAACCAAAGACAATACTTTATCGAGCCACCTTTTGCAGCAATTACAGATACAAGTCTCTTGGGGTATGTCTCTATACGCTTGACACATCTAGCCACTGGGAATATTGCCCATTATTCAAGGCAAAACTGCTCCAGCTCCATCAAGTTGGATGGGTTCCGCTGGTGTACAGCAATCTTTAAGTCATACCACGGATGCTCAATTGGATTGAGGTCTGGGCTTTGACTAGGCCATTCCAAGACATTTAAATGTTTCCCCCTTAAACGACTCAAGTGTTGCTTTAGCAGTCTGCTTAGGGTCATTGTCCTGCTGGAAGGTGAACCTCCGTCCCAGTCTCAAATCTCTGGAAGATTGAGCCACCTACCCAACCAACCAACCAGACAGCTAGCTAGCCACCTACCCACCCAGACAGCTAGCTAGCCACCTACCCAACCAGACAGCTAGCTAGCCACCTACCCAACCAGACAGCTAGCTAGCCACCTACCCACCCAGACAGCTAGCAGTAGCCTATACCATTAGTATCAAAGTATTTGGGAGCTCTCATCCCCTGATAAACTATGGAAATGTATACTTTACGCAATAAGTACATGCCTGTGTAACCTACTTTCCTGGGGCTATCCATGCCAACATCACCAATAGGCTAAATATGTCAAACACACAAGCTACTTGTGTTAGCTTAATAACTAAAGTGTTCGCTTACATTTCACTGCTGATTTTGCAAGCTGGTCATACTAACAATGCGCTTATATGTTTGGCTTCACCTGGCATCCTTGGTGCTCTGTGTAGTACAATGCAGGAGGCAGACCAGGGACAACTCTTTGCAGTGGGTTATAATGTTAGTGTTTACTTCAACAATCCGCTCTGCAAAAATAATGACAAAGACCCAGTGAAATATGAAACACACCTGTGCGCACACATACACAAAAATAGGTCTACTTTAAAAAGTGAAAATCCCCAAAACAGGAAATTTCACAAAGGGAAAAGGAATCTTATCCCACACAAGCATACAATTCCATTCCCAAAAAGATACGTGACATAGGCGATGGAAAAGCATTATATTTATATATATTTAAGCCAAATCCTTCTTTACCGAACGAGTCTTTGGCGATGCATACAAATTACAGTTTGCGAAAAAGGGGGAACGATCCTTAATATGCCTGTACCACCAAACATCCAATTCCTTAATAGAAGATCAAAACAATGCAGCCATATGTAAGAGTTGCCTTTTTAATGCATTTGAGTTTCACAATTAGCATCTCAAAGACAGACAGCAGGGTGTATGTATATCAAATCCATTATCTGGCAAGGCCCATCATCCCTCGACTCCAATGAATTAGCAAAGAAGCCTGTGTTAAGTTTTATATACACAAAGACAAAAATAACAATGGAGAAAAGGCGACTGACTTTGCAATTTTACGCAACCGCCATTACATTTTGGGATGCATCTAGACATAGCTGAATTCCATGTGTAATAAGCTTCGACATCAGTTGACTAATTTCAAAGTTGTAAAACTTGACCAGGGTTGCATTCAGCAGGCACACATAGGAGAAACTGCTCTGATTGGAGAGGTTTTGGTGCCCTCACATTGTGTGCTACTGAATGTGGCCAGTCTTCCAGAGGTGCAACACTACTATGGGGTGTATTCATTTAATGTACAACGTTGAAAAACATTTTGTACCAGAAAACAAATTAGTTTATTACAATTGACAAATTTAGGTAGGTCCCTCCCCATTTAGACTGGTTTGCTTATGTTTAAATAAAGGTTAAAAATAAAAAATAAATGCACTTGGAATGAAACAGGGAAATCCCATTGAGACCAAAGCCTCCTTTGCAAGGGAGCCAAGCACACAATATTTACAATTCCAATGCAATAAAAACATACAATATTTACGAGCAATTTAAGATAAGTAATCACCCAGCCGTCTGAACTGCCCTAGCGGCACCAAAACACGCACCTTTCGAACCTTTAAATGAAAATGCAGATCTACCTTATTACTCAGTGGTGACCGAACGAATTTCCAGAGTTAGCCATCCCGGTAATTGAGTCTGGTGACGCATGCGTATGTCTGGAATTTGTCTAAACGTCTGAAACGGATTTAGGCCTATACTTGGGAAACCAGGATCCTGTTCAGTAAGGCACGCTAAAGTAAAATAAAAATGTCACTTATCTAACAAGTTCAGGTAGTACCTCGCCATTTCAAAATGTTTCTTCCCTACCAGTCACAACCCAGATATGTGTGTGGACTTGATGGCAAATTAAGGACCTTAAATTCAATGATTGAAAGACCTGTAATTCATGGAATCATTGACTACCAGTGAGAAGATAAACCCAGTAGACACTGCACGACCTCAATTATTAATATTGTGTGTAAACAGATCATGGTCTTCCCTTCAACAATGGGGGCACTCAATGGGCCTCATTTGTCGATCATATTTAACCAGTTGGGAAAATGCTACACCGACTCAAGAACAGTGTCCAGGCCCTCTAGGGCAACTTCACCCAAGGGAATGTTAGAAAGCAATCCAACTTGTCATCTCCATCAGTCTTCAGTGTAAACAAGGCCTTCGTCTGTGGAGAACAATTAGGCCTACATTTCAAAACAGGGAACATGTGGAGTTCTCAGCTGAACAATGGTGTGCAGGGAAACAATGGGAAGACACAAAACAAAAGTACAGCACTACACTAATCAGCTGAGACTGCGGTGCTGCTGAGCCTTTTTTCTTTTCTTTTTTTTCTTTAATAACTCCCCCAGCTTCAGTCAAGCCTTGGCGGACATAATAGCAACGGTTTTGTCTTAGCTAATTACTTAATTGAGGTGCTTAACACTTTAGGTGTTAATGAGTAGATAAATGGCTTCATTGACAAAATCTCAAACCATCCCTTTAATATGGAGGAAATTACAGGCACTGGAGCTAATTACAGGGTTTTTTTCTTAGGCGGGGCGTCTAAGTGGTAATTTTCAGTTTCAGTGTCAACTTAAATGACCCAAACCAGATAAATATATCTTCTGATTGTGTTCTAACTCATATACACAACATATACGGCCCCAGTCATAAGTCTAAATATTTTATATTTGAGATTCTTCAAAGTAGCCACCCTTTGCCTTGACAGCTTTGAACACTCTTGGCATTCTCTCAACCAGCTTCATATGACATTCACCTGGAATGCATTTCAATTAACAGATGTGCCTTGTTAAAAGTTAATTTATTTATGTCTTAATGCCTTTGAGGCAATCAGTTGTGTTGTGACAAGGTATGGGTGGTATACAGAAGATAGCCCTGTTTTGGTAAAATACCAAGTCCATATTATGGCAAGAACAGCTCAAATAAGCAGAGAAATTACAGTCCATCATTACTTTAAGACATGAAGGTCAATCAATTTGGGAAAAAGAAGAAGAAGAACTTTGAAAGTTTCTTCAAGTGCAGTCGCAAAAACCATCAAGCGCTATGATGAAACTGGCTCTCATGAGGACCGCCACAGGAAAGGAAGACCCAGAGTTACCTCTGCTTAAGAGGATACGTTCATTAGAGTTGCCAGAGTCAAAAATTGCAGCCCAAATAAATGCTTCACAGAGTTCAAGTAACAGACACATCTCAACATCAACTGTTCAGAGGAGACTGTGAATCAGGCCTTCATGGTCGAATTGCTGCAAAGAAACCACTACTAAAGGACACCAATAATAAGAAGAGACTTGCTTAGGCAAAGAAACACATGCAATAGACATTAGACCAGTGGAAATCTCTTTTGGACCGATGAGTCCAAATTTGCAATTGTTGGTTCCAACCGCTGTGTCTTTGTGAAACGCAGAGTTGGTAAACGGATGATCTCCGCATGTGTGGTTCCCACCGTGAAGCATGGAGGTGGCGGTTTGATGGTGCTTTGCTGGTGACACTGTCTAATATATTTAGGGTTCAAGGCACACTTAACCAGCATGGCTACCACAGCATTCTGCAGTGAAACACAATCACATCTGGTTTGCGCTTAGTGGGACTATCATTTGTTTTTCAACGGGACAATTGACCCAAAACACTCATACAGGCTGTGTAAGGGCTTTTTGACCAAGGAGAGTGATGGAGTGCTGCATCAGATGACCTGGCCTCCACAAATCAACTGACCTCAACCCAATTGAGATGGCTTGAGGTGAGTTGGACCGCAAAGTGAAGGAAAAGCAGCCAACAAGTGCTCAGCATATGTGGGAACTCCTTCAAGACTGTTGGAAAAGTATTCCAGGTGATGCTGGTTGAGAGAATGCCAAGAGTGTGCAAAGCTGTCATCAAGGCAAAGGGTGGCTACTTTTAGAATCTCAAATATATTTTGATTTGTTTAACACTTTTCTGGTTATCTTCACTATTATTGGACAATGTAGAAAATAGTAAAACTAAAGAAAAACCCTTGAATGAGTAGGTGTATCCAAACTTTGGACAGGGGATATATCATACACACACACACACTTTTTGTATTATACCATCTTTGAGCACTAACAATCAAATAAAAGCTTGACAGTCAGGGTGAATCTGAAATTCCGGAGAAATGCCCATTGATTTTGTTTTTATGTTTGAGCAGAGGAACACAAGATTAGCCATAGCAAAATGCATAGAACTGCAGGACATTAGCCATAAAACTTAACAATTGTCCTTTAGCTCAATAGAAAAATGTTGAATTGCAGAAATTTGCTTTACAACAGCAACATTTTTCCTATGCTGCCAAGAAAGCTAGAAAGGTATGATCGAGTTTACACTTCCAATAAACTGTGGTGAGGTCAACATAATGAAACGGTCTACAAATATTTTCATTAAAAAAATGTTTGGAATAATTTTTTTTTTGGGGGGGGGGGGGGGGGGTTGCAAACATCCCTGGGTCGCCGCTTTGCCAGGGTTGAAAAGGTTGAAAACCCCTGCTCTAACACACACACACTTTGAGCATTTACACAAACAGGTCATATTCCACTGATAGATTGGCCTAAGCAATATCAATGTATGAGGGTATCATGTTACAGCTGGGCAATTCCACAGTAACAGAATGACCCGGAGACTCAAAATCTACGCAAAAAAAAACAACATTGATTTCAAATTCAACAAATCATACACTTTTTATGCACAAGGACTACTTCGAAAATGTACACAGAATGTCACAAAAACACATTTACTGGAAGAACGGTGCAGATGCTAAATTTGGTAACATAATTACGTTCATATCTCCCTCAATTTATGTGACCACATTTTCCAAAAACGTTTAAATATCTGCTCCGGATTAAGACTCAAAGACGCCCTGGCTCAAAATATATGCATTTGTTTAGATAGCGTCATCGTGAAGCATATGAGAAGAATTTAGGGTGGTTTACAGACAAATTAGGGCTCTATTCAATCCGTAGCCTGACGATCCGCTGTATAGCGCAATTGACAATTAAAAGGCAAAGTTCCCGCTGGTTGCAGAAATTACCTTTAAAATGTGAACATAATTCAGTTATAGGGCCACATTCTTTTCAAGCCACTTCGAGAAAGTGATTTTCGTCGCAGGTTAGGAGAGCATTTTCTCCAACCCTAACCGCAGGCTCCTACCCTGCTACGAAAAAGTCACCGTTATCGAAATGGCGTGAAAAGTGCGTTTCCAGTCAGCGATACAGATTGAACCCAGCACTTAATCTTTGACCTAGAACGTGCAAACACATCCACTGTCAATCAGAAACCAGGCCTAATTTTGCGCCTTGTGTTTACCTTTTTTATTTTATGTCATATTGCCCACAGTCCTAAACGTAGTCTTCAAATCAAGGTACTGACAACTAATTCAAACACCACAATTGCATTTCTACAAGGCTAATTCCACCAATGCCTATAGAATCTCTCATATGAGTTGAGTGAACATACAATGTTGCGACACACAAAACGACGCAACAGAGCGATTTCCTTGTGCACCCAAGAAATGTCTGCTCGATTTTAAACAAGTATTGATGGCCCTGATAATTCCATCAAAGCCATGCTTTGAACACCTTTGGATGGACAAATGACTCATTGTGAAACACGCTATGGATTGAACAAGCGACCCCCTTCGTCAATGTACCGCTGTTGATAACAAGTACCACAACCTTTCAATTTAAAACATCCTTCAAAAACAAATCACTTCTCTTACCCGCTGGCATTCTTCCGCTAATGTACCGCAGTTCCTCTGACGTGGGCAGCGATTGAATCTTCTGTTTTGCTACATGTAGTTTATATCGTCCGTATTCTCCGAAATCGCTGCTCCTTCACTTCATCAAATTACATTGAAAGAGGGTCGATCAAGGGCACACTGTAACATTAAATCATGAACGAGTTCAGTCGTGAATTCGTTAAAACGTTGTGTAAGCTAAATTAAAGGTTTATTCAAAAGTCTGTTTTAACATCACCTACATAAATGGCACTGTGATAAGACTATAACGCAACCTACCTATGTATGTATGTATTTAAAAATAATAATAATTACTCGGTGGATTCGAATGTCACGAACATTGATATAGATTCTAACGTATGTTGCTCAACGATACAATGTAACATTCGAAGGTTTTAATGGTTAAATACCTGTAAACTACGCGGATTAACCCCCACAGATTAGGCTACAGCTTCCTGTAATAGGACTGCTTTACATTGAGGGACAACACGGAAGTAGGAGTCGCTCTTGAAGCGATATGTCACCTCTTCGCTCCTAAACAATATAATTTATTACATATTTCTCTGTTTAATGGGGGAAATATAGGTATTTGGCAAGTTAGTTATTCTTACCAGACAATTATTTGAAGGGGACTGTCACGTTTGCTTATGCCAACCAATCAATAAGGAAGTGTGACCTAAAGTAGTCCCTCCCACTAGTACCAAAACTTTCATACAGGAGCCATGTTTATGCATGACAGTCATTTTAGCCTGCCAAAGACAAGCAATGGTCACTGCTCTTTGGTATTACTCCAAGTGAATTTTTGTAGGGCCTATCAATTACTTATACAAAAACGATAGCCTATCGATGAAGTGGTGAAGTCGTAAATCAGCATGGTAAAGCGTGTGAAAGTCTCCGAGAGGGACTGCTTTTTAATCTCTTAAATGCCTTTGCTGCACAATCCAATGGATTTATCTGTGATTAAAAGCTTTTATCCCACAGATGGCATCCCTAGCATCTGTTAAAGCAGACTAACTGACATGCCTCAATACGATCCTAGCAGACAAAATGATCCTATTTCTTCATGAATCTACCACATTTTAGAACAATCCACATACACGTTACTGTAAATGTACAAATTAAACAAAATAAAAATAGTATCGAGTGATCAGAACCTGGTGATATCAGGATGTAGGATGGGACATAAACCTAACAACTTCAAATACAAATTTCTCTGAACATATGAAAAACCCCCACCAAATTCAATGGAGAATACTTTAAATAGGATGCAGAAACAATACTCTGAGCCACAGCGCCATACTACTTGTCATACACCTTCCTAATATTCAGTTGCATCCCCCCTCCTTTTGCCCTCATAGCCTCAATTCGTCGGGGCATGGACTCTACAAGGTGTCGAAATCGTTCCACCGGGATGCTGGCCTGTGTTGATTCCAATGCTTCCCCCATTTGTGTCAAATTGGCTGGATGTCCTTTGGGTGGTGGACCATTTTTTATACACACAGGAAACTGTTGAGCATGAAAAACCCAGCAGTGTTGCAGTTCTTGACACAAACCTGGACCCTACTACCATACCCTGTTCAAGGGCACTGAAATATTTTGTCTTTCCCATTCACCCTCTGAATGGCACATATACACAATACATGTCTCAACTGTCTCAAGGCTTTAAAATGATCATTTAACCTGTCTCTTCCCCTTCCTCTACACTGATTGAAGTGGATTTTGTAACGGTTCTGTAACCACAGACACTGGGAGATGGGAATCAAGTACAGAGTGAGGAATTAATAATAAATAGACATGAAACTAAACAAGAACAGCATCAAGAAAAACAAAACAACATCAATGCAGACATGGGAATGAAACTGAGGAAGTGACAGATATAGGGGAGGCAATCAATGACGTGATGGAGTCCAGGTGAGTCCGATGAAGCGCTAGTACGCTGAACAATGGTGACCGGTGTGTGTAATGATGAGCAGCCTGGCGACCTCGAGCGCCAGAGAAGGGGACGTGACAGGATTTAACACGTGACATCAATAAGGGATCATAGCTTTCACCTGGTCAGTCTATATCATGGAAAGAGCAGGTTAAATCAAATCAAATACAGACCTGACATGAAATGCTTACTTACAAGCCATTAACCAACAATGCAGAGTTTGTTTTAAAGTAAGTAAGAAAATATTTGGAAAAAAGTAACAATAATATAACAGTAACAAGGCGAAGAATTCAGACCCCTTGACTTTTTCCATGCCTTGTTATGTTGCAGGCTTACTCTAAAATGTATTAAATGTTTATTTAAATTTTTTATCTACACACAATACCCCTTAATGACAAAGCAAAACAGAGGTTTTGAGACATTCTTGCTACTTTATTAAAAATAAACGAAAATATCACATTTACATGAGTATTCAGACCCTTTACTCAGTACTTTGTTGAAGCACCTTTGGGAGCGATTACAGCATCGAGTCTTCTTGGGTATGATGCGACAAGATTGGCACATCTGTATTTGGGGAGTTTTTCCGATACTTCTCTGCAGATCCTCTCAAGCTCTGTCAGCTTGGATGGAGAGCATTGCTGCACAACTATTTTCAGGTCTGTTTGATTGGGTTCAAGACCAGGCTCTGGATGGGCCACTCAAGGACATTCAGAGACTTTAAAAAATATATTTCTATTTTTTATTTCACCTGTATTTAACCAGGTAGGCCAGTTGAGAACAAGTTCTCATTTACAGCTGCGACCTGGCCAAGATAAAGCACAGCAGTTCGACACATACAACACAGAGTTACACATGGAATAAACAAACATATAGTCAAAAATACAGTAGAAAAAAAGAAGTGTATATATACAGTGAGTGCAAATAAGTTAAGATACGTGTGGTAAGGCAATAAATTACAATATAACAGTTAAACACTGGGATGGTAGATGTGCAGAAGATGAATGTGCAAGTAGAGATACTGGGGTACAAAGGAGCAAGATAAATAAATACAGTATGGGGATGAGGTAGTTGGATGGGCTGTTTACAGATGGGCTATGTACAGGTGCAGTGATCTGTGAGCTGCTCTGACAGCTGGTGCTTAAAGCTAGTGAGGGAGATATGAGTCTCCAGCTTCAGTGATTTTTGCAGTTTGTTCCAGTCATTGGCAGCAGAGAACTGGAAGGAAAGGCGACCAAAGGAGGAATTGGCTTTGCGGGTGACCAGTGAGATGCGTGTGCTACGGGTGGGTGCTGCTATGGTGACCAGTGAGCTGAGATAAGTTGGGGCTTTACCTAGCAGAGACTTGTAGATGACCTGGAGTCAGTGGGTTTGGCGACGGGTATGAAGCGATGGCCAGCCAACGAGAGAGTACAGGTCGCAGTAGTGGGTATTATATGGGGCTTTGGTGAAAAAACGGATGGCACTGTGATAGACTACATCTAATTTGCTGGGTAGAGTGTTGGAGGCTATTTTGTAAATGACATCGCCGAAGTCGAGGATCGGTAGGATGGTTAGTTTTACGAGGGTATGTTTGGCAGCATGAGTGAATGATGCTTTGTTGCGAAATAGGAAGCCGATTCTAGATTTCATTTTGGATTGGAGATGCTTAATGTGAGTCTGGAAGGAGAGTTTACAGTCTAGCCAGACACCTAGGTATTTGTAGTTGTCCACATATTCTAAGTCAGAACCGTCCAGAGTAGTGATGCTGGACGGGCGGGCAGGTGAGGGCAGTGATCGGTTGAAGAGCATGCATTTAGTTTTACTTGCATTTAAGAGCAGCTGGAGGCCACAGAAAGAGAGTTGTATGGCATTGAAGCTCGTCTGGAGATTAGTTAACACGGTGTCCAAAGAGGGGCCAGAAGTATACAGAATGGTGTCGTCTGCATAGAGGTGGATCAGAGAATCACCAGCAGCAAGAGCGACATCATTGATATATACAGAGAAGAGAGTCGGCCCGAGAATTTAACCCTGTGGCACCCCCATAGAGATTGCCAGAGGTCCGGACAACAGGCCCTCCGATTTGACACACTGAACTCTATCAGAGAAATAGTTGGTGAACCAGGTGAGGTAATAATTTGAGAAACCAAGGCTGTCAAGTCTGCCAATAAGAATGTGGTGATTGACAGTGTCGAAAGCCTTGGCCATGTCGATGAATACGGCTGCACAGTAATGTCTCTTATCGATGGCGGTTATGATATCATTTAGGACCTTGAGCGTGGCTGAGGTGCACCCATGAACAGCTCTGAAACCAGATTACATACGGTGGTACGGTGGGATACGGTGGGATTCAAAATGGTCGGTAATCTGTTTGTTTACTTGGATTTCGAAGACCTTAGAAAGGCAGGGTAGGATATACAGTATATAGGTCTGTAGCAGTTTGGGGCTAGAGTGTCTCCCCCTATTAAGAGGGAGATGACAGCGGCAGCTTCCAATCTTTGGGAATCTCAGACGATACGAGAGAGAGTTTGAACAGGCTAGTAATAGGGGTTGCAACAATTTCGGCAGATCATTTTAAAAAGAGATTGTCTAGCCCGGCTGATTTGTAGTGGTCCAGATATTGCAGCTCTTTAAGAACATCAGCAATCTGGATTTGGGTGAAGGAGAAATGGGGAGGCTTGGACTGTTAACCGGGGTAGGGGTAGCCAGGTGGAAAGCATGGCCAGCCGTAGAGAAATGCTTATTGAAATTCTCAATTATAGTGGATTTATCTGTGGTGACAGTGTTTCCTAGCCTCAGTGCAGTGGGCAGCTGGGAGGAGGTGTTCTTATTCTCCCAGAACTTTTTTGAGTTTGTGCTGCAAATTTCTGCTTGAAAAAGCTAGCCTTATATTTGTTCCTAACTTCCCTGAAAAGTTGCATATCACGGGGGCTATTCGATGCTAATTTAGAACGCCACAGGATGTTTTTTCTTCTGGTCAAGGGCAGTCAGATCTGGAGAGAACAAAGGGCTGTATCAGTCCCTGGTTAAATTTTTTTTTAAGGGGCATGCTTATTTAAGATGGTGAGGAAGGCACTTTTAAAGAATAACCAGGCATCCTCTACTGATGGGATGAGGTCAATATCCTTCCAGGTTACCCGGGCCAGGTCGATTAGAAAGGCCTGCTCGCTGAAGTGTTTTTGGGAGTGTTTGATAGTGATGAGGGGTGGTCGTTTGACCGCAGACCCGTTGAGGATGCAGGCAATGAGGCAGTGATTGCTGAGATCTTGGTTGAAAAGAGCAGAGGTATATATGGACGGCAAGTTGGTTAGGATGATATCTATGAGTGTGCCCGTGTTTACGGATTTGGGGTTGTACCTGGTGGGTTCATTGATAATTTGTGAGAGATTGAGGGCATCAAGCTTAGATTGTAGGATGGCCGGGATGTTAAGCACGTCCCAGTTTAGGTCACCTAGCAGCACGAGCTCTGAAGATAGAGGGGGGAAATCAGTTCACATATGGTGCTGAGGGCAGAGGGTGTGTCACGCCCTGACCATAGAGAGCTTTTATTCTCTATGTTGGTTAGGTTGGGGTGTGATTTAACAGTTGGTTATGTAGGTTAATTATATTTCTGTTGGCCTAGTATGGTTCCCAATCAGAGGCAGCTGTTTATTGTTGTCTCTGATTGGGGATCATATTTAGGTAGCCATTTTCCCATTGTGCTTTGTGGGACCTTGTCTATGTATAGTTGCCTGTGAGCATTATATTAGCATCACGTTTTGTTTGTTCGTGGTGTTGTTTTGTTCTTTAAATTTGGAAACATACCACGCTGCATCTTGGTCCACTCCTTGATCGTGACAGGGTGGTCTATAGCAAGCGGCAACGGTGAGAGACTTGATTCTGGAAAGGTGGATTTTTAAAAGTAGAAGCTCGAATTGTTTGGGTACAGACCTGGATTGTAAGAGAGTCTATATCTGCAGTAGATTGCAACACAGCCTCCTTTGGCAGTTCTATCTTGTCAGAAAATGTCATAGTTAGGGATGGAAATTTCAGGGTTTTTGGTGGTCTTCCTGAGACAGGATTCAGACACGGCTAGGACATCTGGGTTGGCAGAGTGTGCTAGGGCAGTGAATAAAGCCAACTTAGGGAGGAAGCTTCTAATGTTAACATGCTTGGAACCACCAATTGTGCAAGTTCTCGCACTTAAAAAGATGAGAGAGGCCTGTAATTTTCATCATAGGTAGACTTCAACTATGATAGACCAAATGAGAAAAAAAATCCAGAAAATCACATTGTAGGATTTTTAATGAATTTATTTGCAAATTATGGTGGAAAATATCAAAAGTTTATCTCAATACTTTGTTATATACCCGTTGTTGGCAATGACAGAGGTCAAACGTTTTCTGTAAGTCTTCACAAGGTTTTCACACACTGTTGCTGGTATTTTGGCCCATTCCTCCATGCAGATCTCCTCTAGAGCAGTGATGTTTTGGGGCTGTTGCTGGGCAACACGGATTTTCAACTCCCTCCAAAGATTTTCTATGGGGTTGAGATCTGGAGACTGGCTAGGCCACTCCAGGACCTTGAAATGCTTATTACGAAGCCACTCCTTCGTTGCCCGGGCGGTGTGTTTGGGATCATTGTCATGCTGAAAGACCCAGCCACGTTTCATCTTCAATGCCCTTGCTGATGGAAGAAGGTTTTCACTCAAAATCTCACGATACATGGCCCCATTCATTCTTTCCTTTCCAAGGATCAGTCGTCATGGTCCCTTTGTAAGAAAAACAGCCCCAAAGCATGATGTTTCCACCCCCATGCTTCACAGTAGGTATGGCGTTCTTTGGATGGAACTCAGCATTCTGTGTCCTCCAAACATGAAGAGTTGAGTTTTTACCAAAAAAGTTACATTTTGGTTTCATCTGACAGTCTCCCAATCTTCTTCTGGATCATCCAAATGCTCTCTAGCAAACTTCAGACGGGCCTGGACATGTACTGGCTTAAGCAGGGGGACACGTCTGGCACTGCAGGATTTGAGTCCCTGGCGGCGTGCTTTGTTACTTTGGTCCCAGCTCTCTGCAGGTCATTCACTAGGTCCCCCCGTGTGGTTCTGGGATTTTTACTCACCGTTCTTGTGATCATTTTGACCCCACGGGCTGAGATCTTGCGTGGAGCCCCAGATCGAGGGAGATTATCAGTGGTCTTGTATGTCTTCCATTTCCTAATAATTGCTCCCACAGTTGATTTCTTCAAACCAAAATGCTTACCTATTGCAGATTCAGTCTTCCCAGCCTGGTGCAGGTCTACAATTTTCTGGTGTCCTTTGACAGCTCTTTGGTCTTGCCCATAGTGGAGTTTGGAGTGTGACTGTTTGAGGTTGTGGACAGGTGTCTTTTATACTGATAACAAGTTCAAACAGGTGCCATTAATACAGGTAACGAGTGGAGGACAGAGGATCCTCTAAAAGAAGAAGTTACAGGTCTCTGAGAGCCAGAAATCTTGCTTGTTTGTAGGTGATCAAATACTTATTTTCCACCATAATTTGCAAATAAATTCATTAAAAATCCTACAATGTGATTTTCTGGATTTTTTCTCTCTCATTTTGTCTGTCATAGTTGAAGTGTACCTATGATGAAAATAACAGGCCTCATCTTCAAGTGGGAGAACTTGCACAATTGGTGGCTGACTAAATACTTTTTTGCCCCACTGTGTACATATGAGATGAGTAATGTAGGGTCTGTAAACATTGAGAGATTGAGTCTGTATGTTGGCAGAAGTCACTCAATGTTAGTGATGGCTGTTTAACAGTCTGATGGCCTTGAGATAAAAGCTGTTTTTCAGTCTCTCGGTCCTAACTTTGATGCACCTGTACTGACCTCGCTTTCTGGATGATAGCGGGGTGAACAGGCAGTGCCTTGGGTGGTTGTTGTCCTTGATGATATTTTTGGCCTTCCTGTGACATCGGGCAGGTAGTTTGCCCTCGGTGATGCATTGTGTAGACCTCACCACACGCTGTCTGTGTGGGTGGACCATTTCAGTTTGTCCGTGATGTGTACGCTGAGGAACTTTCCACCTTCTCCACTACTGTCCCATCGATGTGAATAGGGGGGTGATCCCTCTGCTGTTTCCTGAAGTCCACGATCATCTCCATTGTTTTGTTAACATTGATTGTGAGGTTATTGAGTTAGACGTGTGCATGGCCAGGGAGTACAGAAGAGGGCTGACAACACACCCTTGTGGGGCCCCAGTGTTGAGGATCGAAGGGGTGGAGATGTTCTTTCCTATCCTCACCACCTGGGGGGTGGCCCGTCAGAAAGTCCAGGACCCAGTTCCACAGGGCCGGGTCGAGACCCAGGGTCTCGAGCTTAATGACGAGTTTGGAGGGTACTATGGTGTTAAATGCTGAGCTGTAGTCGATGAACAGCATTCTTACATAGGTATTCCTCTTGTCCAGATGGGTTAGGGCAGTGTGGTTGCGATTGCGTCGTCTGTGGACCTATTGGGGCGGTAAGCAAATTGGAGTGGGTCTAGGGTGTCAGGTAGGGTGGAGGTGAAATTATCCTTGACTAGTCTCTCAAAGCACTTCATGATGATGGAAGTGAGTGCTACGGGGTGATAGTCATTTAGCCTGTTATGGATGATGTGAATTTTCGCAGCTTTTTGTTAAAAATCGCGCAACATTTCAAAGTCCTGCTACTCATGCCAGGAATATAGTATATGCATATGATAAGTATGTGTGTATAGAAAACACTCTGAAGTCTCTAAAACTGGTTAAATCGGGTCTATCTGGCTATAACAGAACGTGTTTAGGAGTAAAAATCCCTGGTAAAACTGTTTACCAAAAACACAAAAAAAATATTTGTCCGCCATTCAATGTATTGTTTAAGGCGACCTAAAATAAATGATCCCTTGTAAACGCCTACAGCTTCCACACGATGTCGCCATTGCTGTCAATTTCTGACTCATTTATCCTTGGTTACAACACGAATAGGCCCCTCCTTTCTTGAGGCACACCACAGTATGTTGTGAAACTGAAAAAATGGACGATGATTTCCAGACTTGCTGCTATCGAATACAGATCGCCCCGTGATCAATTTGATACATCATTAACGTTTATCAATACGTAAAGTTGGTTTAGAAAAGTCGTTTGAAGTGATTTGTAAAAGTTTATAGGCGACTTTTGTAATTTTAAATAGTGACGTTGCGTCTTGTAAATGGGCTTTTTGCAGCATCAGACTGGCCTTCAGCAAATTACATTTTGGGTATACAATGACGGATTTAATCGGGAAAAATACCCAATTGTGATGTTTATGGGACATATAGGAGTGCCAACAAAGAAGCTCGTCCAAGGTAATGAATGTTTTATATTTTATTTCTGCGTTTAGGGTAGCGCCGGCTACCGCAAATTCTGTTGTTTACGTGTCGTGCTGGTATTTTGGGGGGGGGGGGGGGTGCATGCTATCAGATAATAGCTTCTTATGCTTTCGCTGGAAAGAATTTTACAAATCTGACTTGGTGGCTAGATTCACAACGAGCGTAGCTTTAATTCAGTACCTTGCATGTGTATTTTTATGAAAGTTTGAGATTTATCGAGTACTATAGGTGGCGCTCTGAAATTTCCGCCTCCGTAAGAAGTTAGCTCAGTTACCTTAGCTTTCTTGGGAACAGGAACAATGGTAGCCCTCTTGAAGCATGTGGGAACAGCAGACTGGGATAGCGATTGATTGAATATGTCCGTGAACACACCAGCCAGCTGGCCTGCACATGCTCTGAGGACGTGGCTAGGGATGCCGTCTGGGCCGGCACTCTTGCGAGGGTTAACACGTTTAAATGTTTTACTCACGTTGGCCGTGGTGAAGGAGATCCCACAGGTTTTGGTAGCGGGCCGTGTCAGTGGCACTGTATTGTCCTCAAAGTGAGCAAAGAAGTTGTTTAGTTTGTCTGGGAGCAAGACGTCGGTGTCCGCGACTGGGCTGGTTTTCTTTTTGTAGTCTGTGATTGACTGTAGACCCGTGACTCTACTTTGTTTCTATACTGACGCTTAGCTTGTTTGATTGCCTTGCGGAGGGAATAGCTACACGGTTTGTATTCATGTCTCTGGTCACCTTGCCATGATCAAATGCAGTGGTTTGCACAAATGCTGCCATCAACCCACAGTTTCTGGTTGGGGAAGGATATAATAGTCAACGTGGGTACCACATCACCGATGCACCTGCTAATAAACTCGCTCACCGAATCAGCGTATAGATCAATGTTATTGTCTGATGCTATCCGGAGCATATCCCAGTCCACGTGATCGAAACAATCTTGAAGTGTGGAATCAGATTGGTCGGACCAGCGTTGACCAGACCTAGTTCCTGTCTATAGGCTGGGAGCAACAAAATGGAGTCGTGGTCAGATTTGCCGAAAGGAGGGCACGGGAGGGCTTTGTATGCATTGAGGAAATTAGAGTAGCAATGATCCAGAGTGTTGCCAGCCCGGGTCGCGCATTCGATATGCTGATAAAATTTAGGGAGCCTTGTTTTCAGATTAGCCTTGTTAAAATCCCCAGCTACAATAAATGCAGCCTCAGGATATATGGTTTGGATATAAGTGTTTGCTTGGGGGGAGGTATACACGGCTGTGATTATAATCGAAGATAATTCTCTTAGTAGATAATGCGGTCGGCATTTGATTGTAAGGAATTCTAGGTCAGGTGAACGAAAGGACTTGAGTTCTTGTATGTTGTTATGATCACACCACGACTCGTTAATCATAAGGCATACACCCCCGCCCTTCTTCAGGTTCTCAATAAGGTCCCGAACGGTCTTATTGAGGACCTGGATGATTTCTGCAGTTTATTGGTTTTAAAACTCAACTATGATAAATGCACTATATAACGGATTGGGTTTCTAAAAGACAAACTTTAAATTGCTATGTGGTCTCCCGATTAAATGGGCATATGGTGCAGTTAATGTGCTTGGTGTACACATTCCTGAAGATTTGAATGATCTTGCAAATATACATTTTGAGAGAAACCTTATCAAAATAGATAGGATCTTGAAAGCATGAAAAGGTAAACCCCTGTCCATCTATGGGGAAATTACATTTATTAAATCTCTAGTGATATCACAATTTACATTTCTATTCATGGCTCTACCAACTCCAGGAGAATGTTTTTTCAAGTTATGTGAGCAAAATATATTTCATTTTATTTGGAATGGAAAACCAGATAAAGTGCAATGGGTATATTTATGTAATGAATAAGAGTTTGGAGGGCTAAAACTATTAGATATCAAGGCATTACATTTCTCTCTTAAAGATTCTATTATGCCGAAACGATATATTTAAATCTAAACTGGTTTTTCAGTAGGCTACTAAGACAGGCAGATCTAATGTTTTAATAGGGAGCTCTTTGCTGTTATACAGATTAAAACTGCCCATTTCCGGCCTCCCGAGTGGCTCAGCAGTCTAAGGCATTGCATCGCAGTGTTGCGGCATCACTACATCCTGGCGTTTGATCCCAAATCAAATCTATTTATATAGCCCTTCGTACATCAGCTGATATCTCAACGTGCTGTACAGAAACCCAGCCTAAAACCCCAAACAGCAAGCAATGCAGGTGTAGAAGCACGGTGGCTAGGAAAAACTCCCTAGAAAGGCCAAAACCTAGGAAGAAACCTAGAGAGGAACCAGGCTATGTGGGGTGGCCAGTCCTCTTCTGGCTGTGCCGGGTGGAGATTATAACAGAACATGGCCAAGATGTTCAAATGTTCATAAATGAACAGCATGGTCCAATAATAATAAGGCAGAACAGTTGAAACTGGAGCAGCAGCACAGCCAGGTGGGCTGGGGACAGCAAGGAGTCATCATGTCAGGTAGTCCTGAGGTATGGTCCTAGGGCTCAGGTCCTCCGAGAGAGAGAAAGAGAGAATTAGAGAGGGCATACTTAAATTCACAAAGGACAAGTACTCCAGATATAACAAACTGACCCTAGCCCCCGACACATAAACTACTGCAGCATAAATACTGGAGGCTGAGACAGGAGGGGTCAGGAGACACTGTGGCCCCATCCGAGGACACCCCCGGACAGGGCCAAACAGGAAGGATATAACCCCACCCACTTTGCCAAAGCACAGCCCCCACACCACTAGAGAGATATCTTCAACCACCAACTTACCATCCTGAGACAGAGTATAGCCCACAAAGATCTCCGCCACGGCACAACCCAAAGGGGGACGCCAACCCAGACAGGATGATCACATCAGTGACTCAACCCACTCAGGTGACGCACCCCTCCCAGGGACGGTATGAGAGAGCCCCTGTAATAGG
This sequence comes from Oncorhynchus clarkii lewisi, assembly GCF_045791955.1. Taxonomy (NCBI): domain Eukaryota; kingdom Metazoa; phylum Chordata; class Actinopteri; order Salmoniformes; family Salmonidae; genus Oncorhynchus; species Oncorhynchus clarkii. The sequence continues at coordinate 2,322,932 of NC_092174.1, forward strand.
GTTAGAGGCAGAGAATCCCAGTGGAAAGAGGGGAACCAGCCAGGCAGAGACGGCAAGGGCGGTTCGTTGCTCCAGAGCCTTTCCGTTCAGTTTCCCACTCCTGTGCCAGACTACACTCAATCATATGACCCACTGAAGAGATGAGTCTTCAGTAAAGACTTAAAGGTTGAGACCGAGTTTGCGTCTCTGACATGGGTAGACAGACCGTTCCATAAAAATGGAGCTCTATAGGAGAAAGCCCTGCCTCCAGCTGTTTGCTTAGAAATTCTTGGGACAATTAGGAGGCCTGCGTCTTGTGACCGTAGCGTACGTGTAGGTATGTACGGCAGGACCAAATCAGAGAGATAGGTAGGAGCAAGCCCATGTAATGCTTTGTAGGTTAGCAGTAAAACCTTGAAATCAGCCCTTGCTTTGACAGGAAGCCAGTGTAGGGAGGCTAGCACTGGAGTAATTATGATAAATTTTTTTGGTAATAGTCAGGATTCTAGCAGCCGTATTTAGCACAAACTGAAGTTTATTTAGTGCTTTATCCGGGTAGCCGGAAAGTAGAGCATTGCAGTAGTCTAACCTAGAAGTGACAAAAGCATGGATTAAGTTTTCTGCATCATTTTCGGACAGAAAGTTTCTGATTTTTGCAATGTTACGTATACGGAAAAAAGCTGTCCTTGAAATGGTCTTGATATGTTCTTCAAAAGAGAGATCAGGGTCCAGAGTAACGCAGAGGTCCTTCACAGTTTTATTTGAGACGACTGTACAACCATTAAGATTAATTGTCTCAAAGATCTCTTTGTTTCTTGGGACCTAGAACAAGCATCTCTGTTTTGTCCGAGTTTAAAAGTAGAAAGTTTGCAGTCATCCACTTCCTTATGTTGAAACACATGCGTCTAGCGAGGGCAATTTTGGGGCTTCACCATGTTTCATTGAAATGTACAGCTGTGTGTCATCCGCATAGCAGTGAAAGTTAACATTATGTTTTCGAATGACATCCCCAAGAGGTAAAATATATAGTGAAAACAATAGTGGTCCTAAAACGGAACCTTGAGGAACAGCGAAATTTACAGTTGATTTGTCAGAGGACAAACCATTCAGAGGCAAACTGATATCTTTCCGACAGATAAGCTCTAAACCAGGCCAGAACTTGTCCGCGTTTTCCAATCTCTCCAAAAGAATGTGGTGATCGATGGTATCAAAAGCAGCACTAAGGTCTAGGAGCACGAGGACAGATGCAGAGCCTCGGTCTGATGCCATTAAAAGGTCATTTACCACCTTCACAAGTGCAGTCTCAGTGCTATGATGGGGTCTAAAACCAGACTGAAGCATTTCGTATACATTGTTTGTCTTCAGGAAGGCAGTGAGTTGCTGCGCAACAGCCTTTTCAAAAATGTTTGAGAGGAATGGAAGATTCGATATAGGCCAATAGTTTTTTTATATTTTCTGTGTCAAGGTTTGGCTTTTTCAAGAGAGGCTTTATTACTGCCACTTTTAATGAGTTTGGTACACATCCGGTGGATAGAGAGCCGTTTATTATGTTCAACATAGGAGGGCCAAGCACAGGAAGCAGCTCTTTCAGTAGTTTAGTTGGAATAGGGTCCAGTATGCAGCTTGAAGGTTTAGAGGCCATTATTATTTTCATCATTGTGTCAAGAGATATAGTACTAAAACACTTGAGTGTCTCTCTTGATCCTAGGTCCTGGCAGAGTTGTGCAGACTCAGGACAACTGAGCTTTGAAGGAATACACAGATTTAAAGAGGAGTCCGGAATTTGCTTTCTAATTATCATGATCTTTTCCTCAAAGAAGTTCATGAATTTATCACTGCTAAAGTGAAAGCCATCCTCTCTTGGGGAATGCTGCTTTTTAGTTAGCTTTGCGACAGTATAAAAAAGGAATTTCGGATTGTTCTTATTTTCCTCAATTAATTTAGAAAAATAGGATGATCGAGCAGCAGTAAGGGCTCTTCGGTACTGCACGGTACTGTCTTTCCAAGCTAGTCAGAAGTGTTCCAGTTTGGTGTGGCGCCATTTCCGTTCCAATTTTCTGGAAGCTTGCTTCAGAGCTCGGGTATTTTCTGTGTACCTGGGAGCTAGTTTCTTATGAGAAATGTTGTTAGTTTTTAGGGGTGCAACTGCATCTAGGGTATTGCACAAGGTTAAATTGAGTTCCTCAGTTAGGTGGTTAACTGATTTTTGTCCTCTGGCGTCCTTGGGTAGACAGGGGTAGACAGGCACCTCAGGGCGAGTGCGGGAAGGAGGCACAGGACGCACAGTGCTGGTGGAAAACAGGCTGCCTAAGTATTATTACGATAGACAGCTGCCTCTGATTGGGAACCATACCCGGCCAACAAAGAAATAGAAACCTAGAATGCCCACCCAAATCACACCCTGACCTTACCAAATAGAGAAATAAACAGGCTGTCTAAGGTCAGGGCGTGACAGACGCTTTATATTTGCATAGATTTTTCATCCCGGTAGTGGTTGACATTTATTTCAAACACTTGACATTTGGACATGGCCTCCGCTGCAAGGGTTGTGTATAGAGTTGGACAACTCCCTATGCCAGGCATTGTAAGAAGCTGCTTGATAGGACATTTAGTCTAATTTCAATAAATACAGTTTCAAAAATCCAGAGAGTAGAGTATATCCAGAATGTACTACCAGCTAGATTAAAAACTCCTTTCTCTCCTCAGACATGGGAGTCTAATACGTTACTAATTGCTAACAGGTATACTACTTTATTTTTTTGTTATAAGCAATTATGACTCTATAATGTCTTATAATTAGGGTTCTGCACTTTTGACTTCTAACACCAAATCAAATCAAATGTTATTTGTCACATAGACATACATGGTTAGCAGACGTTAATGTGAGTGTAGCGAAATGATAGTGCTTCTAGTTCCGACCATGCAGTAAAATCTAACAAGTAATCTTTCCAAACAATTCCACAACAACTACCTTATACACACAAGTGTAAAGGAATGAATAAGAATATGTACATAAAAATATATGAAAGAGCAATGGCCGAACGGCATAGGCAAGATGCAGTAGATGGTATAGAGTACAGTATATACATATGAGATGAGTAATGTAGGGTATGTAAACATTATATAAAGTGGCATTGTTTAAAGTGGCTAGTTATACATTTATTACATCAATTTCTTCATTATTAAATTGGCTAGAGATGAGTCAGTATGTTGGCAGCAGCCACTCAATGTTAGTGATGGCTGTTTAACAGTCTGATGGCCTTGAGATAAACAGCTTCTTTCAGTCTCTCGGTCCTAACTTCAATGCACCTGTACTGACCTCGCCTTCTGGATGATTGTGGGGTGAACAGGCAGTGGCTCGGGTGGTTGTTGTCATTGAAAATCTTTTTGGCCTTCCTGTGACATCGGGTGGTGTAGGTGTCCTGGAGGGCAGGTAGTTTGCCCCCCGGTGATGAGATGTGCAGACCTCACTACCCTCTGGAGAACCTTACGGTTGTGGGCGGCGCAGTTGCCGTACCAGGGGTTGACACAGCCCGACAGGATGCTCTCGATCTGTAAAAGTTTGTGAGTGGTTTTGGTGACAAGCCGAATATCTTCAGCCTCCTGAGGTTGAAGAGGCGCTACTGCGCCTTCTTCACCACGCTGTCTGTGTGGGTGAGCCATTTTAGTTTGTCCGTGATGTGTACGCTGAGGAACTTAACTTTCCACCTTCTCCACTACTGTCCCGTCGATGTGGATAGGGGGCTGCTCCCTCTGCTGCTTCCTGAAGTCCACGATCATCTCCTTTGTTTTGTTGACATTGATTGTGAGGTTATTTTCCTGACACCACACTCTGAGGGCCCTCACCTCCTCCCTGTAGGCTGTCTAGTTGTTGTTGGTAATCAAGCCCACCACTGTAGTGTCGTCTGCAAACTTGGTGATTGAGTTGGAGGCGTGCATGGCCATGCAGTCATGGGTGAACAGGGAGTACAGGAGATGGCCGAGAACGCACCCTTGTGGGACCCCAGTGTTGAGGATCAGCGGGGTAGAGATGCTGTTACCTACCCTCACCACCAGGGGGCGGCCCGTCATGAAGTCCAGGACCCAGTTGCACAGGGCGGGGTCGAGACCCTGGGGCTCGAGCTTAATGACGAGGAGGGTACTATGGTGTTAAATGCTGAGCTGTAGTCAATGAACAGCATTCTTACATACAGTGGGGAGAACAAGTATTTGATACACTGCCGATTTTGCAGGTTTTCCTACTTACCAATTACAGACCTCTACATGCTTTGTAAGTAGGGAAACCTGCAAAATCGGCAGTGTATCAAATACTTGTTCTCCCCACTGTAGGTATTCCTCTTGTCCAGTTGGGTTAGGGCAGTGTGCAGTGTGATTGCGATTGCGTCGTCTGTGGACCTATTGGGGCGGTAAGCAAATTGGAGTGGGTCTAGGGAGTCAGGTAGGGTGGAGGTGATATGGTCCTTGACTAGTCTCTCAAAGCACTTCATGATGACCGAAGTGAGTGCTACGGGGCGATAGTCATTTAGCTTAGTTACCTTCCATGTAGTGTTATTGTTGTCAAGAGGAGTCCGGAGACAATGCCACGTAAATTATCCTTACATATTACTCAAAATAATAAAAGTACAAACATGACTGTAAACAAATGCCATTAAGAGCACATGTTCAACTTCATAACAAATATGTTTTCCCATCTCTAGAGGTTAAATTAAGAAAAATGACTATAAAAGTTGACAAGTAGCTGGGTTGACCATTACAAGGTTGATGATTTCATCCTTAATGAGCCATAACTATCACGTTTAGGGAAGACCCAGATACAGACAATGTCAAAGTAACAAAAGGTTATTACTAGAACAGGGGCAGGCAAATGACAGGTCAAGGGCAGGCAGAAGTCAGTAATCCAGGGCGGTGTGACAACGTACAGAATGGCAGGCAGAGTCAGGGCAGGCAGAACGGTCAAAACCAGGAAAATTAGAATACAGGAACTATAGAAAAAGACAGGAGCAAGGGACAAAACGCTGGTAGGATTGACGGACAAAACTAACTGGAAACAGACAAACAAGACTTCCGCCGAAGAAGGCTCCTCTCCTTGTTCGGTGCGACGTTCGGCGATCGACGTCACCGTCTTTCTAGCAATCGCCGCTCCATTTGTCTTGTTTTGTTCCATACACACCTGGTTTTCTTTCCCCCCAATCATCTACATGTATTTAGCCCTCTGTTTCACATAATGTCTTTGTGTGTAATTGTTTGGATGTTATGTGGTTTAGTTACGTGCTTTATTTTCTAAGTTCCTGTTTATGAGCACATTGTATGTTTTTTGTTCTTTATACTGTATGTGGAACGTCATTAAAGTGTGCTTGTTACTATACTCTGCTCTTCTGCACCTGACTTCGCCTCCAGTACAGCCACGTAACAGAATTACACACCTTAAATGGAGTCAGCAGGAGCAGGTACCCCGGTTAGAGGAGTCGAGGAGCGCTTCCAGGAACATTCGGCCATGTTACATCATCTTGGTGCCATGATGGATTGCGTTGTCCAGACCATGGACCGCTGGGAGAGACAGGAAGTCTCTTGGGTTGCCTCCACCCGTCCCGTCCGGAGAGAATTCTACTTGGATGCGTCCCTCCCTTCCCTGGGAGTATGATGGGACGGCATCACAGTGCCAGGGATTCGTTACAACTGGACCTCTACCTGGCCACTGTGCACCCAGCTCCCTTGGGAAGGGAGAGAGTGGCTGCACTCGTCTCCTGCCTCACGGGAATAGTGCTGGAGTGGGCAAACGCCGTGTGTAGAGAAGGAAACACGGCATTGGACCACTTCGAGGAGTTCACCCGTCGCTTCCGGGCCGTCTTCGACCATCCACCCAAAGGTAGAGTGGCGGGGGAAAGGCTCTTCCACTTGAGGCAGGGAACGAGGAGCGCCCAGGAATTCGCCCTGGAATTTCGGGCCTTGGCCGCCGGAGCAGGCTGGAACGACAGGGCCCTCATCGACCACTATCGATGCAGCCTACGAGAGGACGTCCGACGTGAGCTGGCCTGCAGGGATGCCACCATCCCCTTTGACCAACTGGTGGATTTGTCCATCCGGTTGGATAACCTGCTGGTCACCAGCGGACGTCCATACGGGGCTCTGTCGGTGCCATCTTCCAGTAGCCCCGCTCTGGTGCCCATGTAGTTAGGAGGGGCTGCTCATAGGGAGACTGGAGGTGGGGCCATCACGTGCACCATCTGTGACCGCAGAGGACACACTGCCGGTTGGTGCTGTGTTGGTTCCTCTGGGAGTCGAGGCAACAGGCAGGGCACTCTGGCATCACCCCAGGTGAGTTCGCACCACACTCATCCAGAGTCCTCTGTTGATCAACTGTTTGTGCCTGTTTGTTTCCCTGAGTTTTCTCCACATTCCCAGCATAAGGTGCTCGTTGATTCAGGCGCAGCTGTGAATTTTATTGACAGAGTGTTAGCCATTAGTTTAGGGATCCCCATTGTTCCTGTGGTTAGACCTTTCCCGGGAAACGCTCTGGATAGTCGACCATTAGTCTGGCTCTTGACCCGTAACCTACCCCTCCACATACACTTCCGGAATCTGGGTCCGTGGTTTGTGGGGCCATTTAAAGTCCTGAGGAGGGTGAACGAAGTATGTTACAGATTACAGCCCCTCGTTCCATTTGTCTGTCCTCAGGCCAGTGGTGGCTGGTCCACTCCAGGAATCTGAGGTGCGGGAGGTCCCTCCGCCCCCTTTGGACATCGAGGGGGCCCCGGCGTACATCGTTCATTCCTTCCTGGATTCGAGGCGTCGGTCGAGGGGCCTTCAGTACCTCGTGAAGTGGCAGGGATAGGGTCCGGAGGAGAGGTGCTAGGTTCCGGTTGCAGATGTTTTGGATCCTGAACTGCTGCGGGAGTTTTACCGTCTTCCGCCGAAGTCGGCTCCTCTCCTTGTTCAGGCGGCGTTCGGCGATCGACGTCACCGGCTTTCTAGCCATCGCCGCTCCATTTTTCATATGTCCATTTGTCTTGTTCCATACACACCTGGTTTTCATTTCCCCAATCAATCTACTTGTATTAACCGTCTGTTTCACATCATGTCTTTGTGTGTAATTGTTTATGTTATGTGGTTTAGTTACGAGCTTTATGTTCCTGTTTATGAGCACATTGTATGTGGAACGTTATTAAAGTGTGCTTCTTAGTACAATCTGCTCTCCTGCACCTGACTTCGCCTCCAGTACAGCCATGTAACAAATACACTGGGGATAATGGGCAAGATGGGCGACACCTGGAGGGGGGTGGAGACAAGCACAAAGACAGGTGAAACAGATTAGGGTGTGACATATATAAGTGGACTAGAAAGCGTTGTCGCACAAAGGCCAGGGTACGACGGGGGCAAGGGTGGCAGGCAAACTTGGAGTGGGCCCACTCCAGAACCGAGGAGCGGACCGTGTCAGGAACAAGCATCCAATTATCTGCCCCACCCCTCCCCAAGGTTCAGCTGGGAACGCTGGGCCTCACAAACCTGTTTCCCTATCCCCCAGCTGAGTGCCGTCGCCAGGCACGAGGTGGGAAGGAAGGTATCGGGTTCCGCTGTTGTAGCCGTGGGGCTACAGCGGTGCGACAGCGCATCCGGCTGGACATTCTTGGATCCCGGTTGGTACGAGAGTATGAGAGGGAGAAGTTGAACCGGGTGAAAAGCAGGGCCCATCTAGCTTGCCTGGAATTGAGATGCTTGACAGTGCAGAGAAATTCCAGATTATTGTGGTCGGTCCACATAATGAACGGATGTTCCTCCCCCTCCAGCCAGTGCCTCCATTCCTCCAAATCAGTCTTCACCGCAAGAAGCTCACGATTCCCCACATCGTAGTTCCTCTCCGTGGCATTGAGGCAATGGGAGAAGGCGGCGCCGGGATGTAACTTGAGGTCCTGGGCAAAAGCTGGGATAGGACAGCCCCCACTCCGACATCCGAAGCATTGGCCTCCACCACAAACTGGCAGGACGGGTCAGGATGAACCAAGATTGGAGCAGTGGCGAAACTGTGTTTGAGATCCCGGAACGTCGGGTCAGCAGATGGGGACTACTTGAACAAAACCTTGGGATAGGTGAGTGCAGACAGGGGGAAGCCAGGGTGCTGTAACTCCAGAAAAACATTGGCAAATCCCAGGAAACGTTGCAGCTGCACCCTGGATGTAGGTTGGGGCCAATCCCCCACCGCTCTCACCTTCTCGGGATACATCTGTACACTCCCTGCAGTGATGATTTAACCCAGGAAGGGGATGGTGGAGCGATGGAATTCTAACTTCGACTTTCACAAAAAAGCTGGTTTACCAGGAGGTATTGAAGAACCTGTCGGACGTGGAGCACGTGTTCTTGGGCGGAGCGGGAGAAGATGAGGATGAACCGTTTCAACATGTCACGAGAACATTATCAACATGAGCCTAGACTACAGCAGGGGAGTGGTGCCTGGTGGAAGGTCAATCCCACAGTCATAGGGTCGGTGCGGCTGAAGTGAAGTGGCCCGGACTTTACTTGAACACCTCCCGGAGGTCCTACTACTCTGCGAGAATGGGGGAGAGGTCCGAGGCAACTTCCGAGCCCCCAGGAAGATGTCCCGGGGCAAGCTGGTTGGCAGAACGGGGTCCAAACCCATATGGTGGCACCAGCAGACCAGTCAATACGGGGATTGTGTCGCTGTAGTTAAGACAATCCCGATACCATGGGAACCTGAGGAGACTAAATGAGCAGGAATTGGATCGTCTTGCTGTGGTTCCCTGACACCCATAGGTTGATGGGTGTGGTATTGTGGGTGACCCGACCTATAGAGCACCCGTCCAGCACTCTAACGTAAATGGAGAGGGGCTGAGTGGGGATGCCTAGCTCAGACGCTAGGGTAGTGTCCATAAAGCTCTCATTGGCCCCAGAGTCGATGAGTACCCAGAGAGATTTTGACTGGCTTCCCCAAAGCAAAATGGCATGAAAAGGGGAGAGGAAAAGTTATCCATATGTACCATATATATATACCATATATACCAGAGTACTCGCTCCTACCGGTGAGCCTCATCTTTTAGTGGACAGGTGGAGACGAAATGGCAGCAGCTACTCTTCCTGGGGTCCAAACATATTTAACCACTTATATTACATATAAAACAAAAACAGTACATCATATAACATTGCTTTAACACTACATATCTACAATACAAAATGTTCAATACCACCATACAACAATATCACATGGGTATCGCATGTGTCTGTACCTTTGCGTGTGTCTCTTCACATTCCCTGTTGTCCCATAAGGTGTATTTTTACCTGTTTAAAATAAATCTGATTCAACTGCTTGCATCAGTTACATGATGTGTAATCATGGCTCTATATAGTACTGTGCACCTCCCACAGTCTGTCCTGGACATGGGGAATGTGAAGAGACCTCTGGTGGCATGTCTTGTGGGGTATGCATGGGTGTCTGTGTGCAAGTATTTTAAAACAGACTAGCTCGGTACATTTAGCTTGTCAACACCTCTTACAAAAACAAGTAGTGATGAAGTCAATCTCTCTTCCACTTTGATCCATGAGAGATGATTGACATGCATGTCATTAATGTTAGCTCTCCTTGTACATTTAAGGGCCAGATGTGCTGCCCTGTTCTGAGCCAATTGCAAGTCCCTCTTTGTGGCAGCTTACCACACTACTGAAATATAGTCTTGGTGCGACAAAACTAGGGACTGTAGGACCAGCCTTGTTGATAGTGTTGTTAAGATGTTCTTAGCTACTGCTGTATCAATATGTTTTGACCATGACAGGTTACAATCCAGGGTTACTCCAACCAGTTTAGTCTGCTCAATTTCCACATAATTCATTACAAGATGTAGTTGAGGTTTAGGGTTTAGTGAATGATTTGTCACAAATACAATACTTTGAGTTTTGGAAATATTTAGGACTAACTTATTCCTTGCTACCCATTCCGAAACTGACTGCAGCTCTTTGTTAAGTGCTGCAGTAATTTTAGTTGCTGTGGTAGCTGACGTGTATTGTGTTGAGTCATCTGCATACATAGACACACTGGCCTTACCCAAAGTCAGGGCCCTAAACAGCTATCCTGAGGAATTCCTGATTCTACCTGGATTATGTTGGAGAGGCTTCATTAAATTAATTCTGTTAGACAAGTAACTCTTTATCCACATTATAGCGCGGGTGTAAAGCCATTACGCATAGGTTTTTCCAGCAGCAGACTATGATCGATAATGTCTCAAGCTACACTGAAGTCTAACAAGAGAGCCCCCACAATCATTTTATTATCAATTTCTCTCAGTCATTTGTGTAAGTGCTGTGCTTGTAGAATGTCTTTTCCTATAAGAGTGCTGAAAGTCTGTTGTCAATTTGTTTACTGTGAAATAGCATTGTATTTTGTCACAATTATTTTCCCGAAGTTTACTAAGGGTTGGTAACAGGCTGATTGGTCAGCTATTTGAGCCAGTAAATCGAGCTTTACTATTCTTGGGTAGCGGAATTACTTTAGCTTCCCTCCAGGCCTAGGGCACACACTTTCTAGTAGTCACACCCCGATCTGTTTCACCTGTCTTTGTGCTCGTCTCAATCCCCTTCCAGGTGTCGCCCATATACCTGTGTTCTCTGCCAGTTAGTTTTGTTCGTCAAGCCAACCAGCGTTTTTCCCCTAGCTCCTGTCTGTTTCTAGTTTTCCCAGTTTTGACCATTCCGCCTTCTCTGACCCTGAGCCTGCCTGCCGTTTTGTGCCTTGTTAATAATCCAGTGTGACGTGACCTCTACCTGCCCTGACCCTGAGACAGCCTTCCGTTCTGTACCTTTTGGACTCTGATCTGGATTACCGACCTCTGCCTGCCCTTGACCTGTCGTTTTCGTGGCCCCCTGCTCTAGTAATACACTTTTGTTACTTTGACACTGTCTGCATCTTCCCTAAACGTGATAAGTAGGCTTAAATTGAAGATGTGGCAAATAGGAGTGGCAATATCATTCGCTATTATCCTCAGTAATTTTCCATCCAGATTGTCAGACCCCGGTTTTGTAAATAAAGCCAGTTTGTTATTTAGAATGATTTATTTCTGTTTTTAGAGGGAGAGAAACCAAAAAACCTATAGTCATCCCACAGGTTTCCCAGTCAAGGCCAGCACAGGCATTGAACTAGCATATGTAGCCACACAGTTTTACACTGCTCTGCAGTGTCTTAGACCATTGCGCCACTCAGGCACTGTACAACATGATCCATCGGGAGTGGCCTACAGTACTATAGTAAGAGCAAAATCCTAACAAAATAAAACAAAAACCTTAGTGTAACAACAGTTTTAGTAAGTAATACTGATGTCGTGCACAATTATCAGTTTCTATTTAGGTTTATGCTGCCCTTTCATTGTCAGTCAGAGACACATTAGGACCCAAAAGCATAATCCCCCTTGCGCTGGTTTGGAGCAATGAAGTGGTGAAGCAGGGTACCGTACTAAACCACAAATTACATCTAAGTCCTGAAGCATAAAATCAAAACCTTTAGCGGGGAAAACACTGTACCTACGTTTGCTTATCTTGCCAATGAAAAAGTCATTAAAATAGCTTGCAATATCAGTGGCTTGTGTGATAAATGAGCCATCTGATTCAATGTCCGTATACATGGATGAAAGCTTCACGGCAGACTGCAACCCCTTTCACTAGATAAGACGTCCTGTGTTGTTTCCGTTTTGTTTGCACAACTTGCTTGGCCTGTTGTGTCAAGTCACTCTGGTTCACACTGACCGTGTGCAATGCCATAAGAATCATCACATCTTTCTGTCACGGATGCCCTTAGTTTGAAGATGTAATCCGGAGACGTGTTTTATGCAACAGCCTTCTGTGTTCTCTTTTCGACTCCCTCCGCATTTACAATCAAAAGCCACATTTTTTTAATATTTTTTAAAATTTTGTTATTGAATATCCAAAACATACAACATACTTGCAGTGAAGCCGCTCAACAACTACACCACAACTACACCACACCAGGCATCCAACAGACTCGCATTCAGAGTGACACACAGAAGCATCCAGGGTCAATGACCTGCTCAAGGGCATGTCGACAGATCTCACACAATACGGGGACGCAAACCTTCCAAGATCCCCCACAGTTTCCAATAGCTGTCCCTCAACCATCCAAGACCCCTCCCACAGTCCCCCCCCAATAAAAATAAAAATAAAATTAATTCCATTCCCCACCCATATGCACCAACAACCAAGAAAATGAACACATGATAAAAAAGAAGACAAAAGAAAACAACAGTGGAAAAAAAAGACATCAAGGACAACTATATATGTTTGAGTACATGTCTGGCACTATTTACATGTGTGTTGTGTGTCCGTGTATGTGTCACGCCCCGACCTTAGTATTCTTTGTTATTTTGGTTAGGTCAGGGTGTGACATGGGTGATGTATGTGTTTTTGTACTGTCTAGGGGTTTTGTATGTTTATGGGGTTGTTTACGGTTGCCTAGATTGAGAACCAATCAGAGGCAGCTGTTTATCATTGTCTCTTATTGGGAACCATATTTAGGCAGCCATATTCTTTGGATAATTAGTGGGTTATTGTCTATGTATTAGTTGCTTGTGTCTGCACTTATATTATATAGCGTCACGTTCGGTTTATTGCTTTGTAAGTTTGTTTAGTGTTTCTTTGTCTTCATTAAAGAAGTATGTATTCATCTTACGCTGCGCCTTGGTGTCCTCCATATAACGAACGTGACAGTATGTGTGTATATGCATGTGTACAAACACCTGCACAGCATCAGCCTCAGGCAAACCAGCATTTGCTGTAAAAACACTGCCCCTCAGTGTCATTCAAACTTACTTTTTATATTTTATCTTTGACCATCCTTCTATCTCCTGCCCAGCAACTCCACATCCCAACCCTCAGCCCATCCCCACCGGCCACCCTCTTCGGATTTCTTCACAAAATATATCTTTCAACAATGCCTAAAGTACAATTTCTATCCATCTAATCGAATAGAAGATAAATACTTTTACTAAGAGTAGTAGTAATTGACTGACCCGTTCTCTCCAGATCTCCTAACAGTACTATTTCTAGGATAAATTTTAGATCAATGTTATGCGTTTTCAGCCATTAATGAACCTGAGACCAGAAACATTACCTGGAGGGTAATATCAAAATAAATGGTCTAATGATTCTGTATCCTCACAACAAAATCTGCAGAGGTGAGTGCAGACAGGGGGAAGCCAGGGTGCTGTAACTCCAGAAAAACATTGGCAAATCCCAGGAAACGTTGCAGCTGCACCCTGGATGTAGGTTGGGGCCAATCCCCCACCGCTCTCACCTTCTCGGGATACATCTGTACACTCCCTGCAGTGATGATTTAACCCAGGAAGGGGATGGTGGAGCGATGGAATTCTAACTTCGACTTTCACAAAAAAGCTGGTTTACCAGGAGGTATTGAAGAACCTGTCGGACGTGGAGCACGTGTTCTTGGGCGGAGCGGGAGAAGATGAGGATGAACCGTTTCAACATGTCACGAGAACATTATCAACATGAGCCTAGACTACAGCAGGGGAGTGGTGCCTGGTGGAAGGTCAATCCCACAGTCATAGGGTCGGTGCGGCTGAAGTGAAGTGGCCCGGACTTTACTTGAACACCTCCCGGAGGTCCTACTACTCTGCGAGAATGGGGGAGAGGTCCGAGGCAACTTCCGAGCCCCCAGGAAGATGTCCCGGGGCAAGCTGGTTGGCAGAACGGGGTCCAAACCCATATGGTGGCACCAGCAGACCAGTCAATACGGGGATTGTGTCGCTGTAGTTAAGACAATCCCGATACCATGGGAACCTGAGGAGACTAAATGAGCAGGAATTGGATCGTCTTGCTGTGGTTCCCTGACACCCATAGGTTGATGGGTGTGGTATTGTGGGTGACCCGACCTATAGAGCACCCGTCCAGCACTCTAACGTAAATGGAGAGGGGCTGAGTGGGGATGCCTAGCTCAGACGCTAGGGTAGTGTCCATAAAGCTCTCATTGGCCCCAGAGTCGATGAGTACCCAGAGAGATTTTGACTGGCTTCCCCAAAGCAAAATGGCATGAAAAGGGGAGAGGAAAAGTTATCCATATGTACCATATATATATACCATATATACCAGAGTACTCGCTCCTACCGGTGAGCCTCATCTTTTAGTGGACAGGTGGAGACGAAATGGCAGCAGCTACTCTTCCTGGGGTCCAAACATATTTAACCACTTATATTACATATAAAACAAAAACAGTACATCATATAACATTGCTTTAACACTACATATCTACAATACAAAATGTTCAATACCACCATACAACAATATCACATGGGTATCGCATGTGTCTGTACCTTTGCGTGTGTCTCTTCACATTCCCTGTTGTCCCATAAGGTGTATTTTTACCTGTTTAAAATAAATCTGATTCAACTGCTTGCATCAGTTACATGATGTGTAATCATGGCTCTATATAGTACTGTGCACCTCCCACAGTCTGTCCTGGACATGGGGAATGTGAAGAGACCTCTGGTGGCATGTCTTGTGGGGTATGCATGGGTGTCTGTGTGCAAGTATTTTAAAACAGACTAGCTCGGTACATTTAGCTTGTCAACACCTCTTACAAAAACAAGTAGTGATGAAGTCAATCTCTCTTCCACTTTGATCCATGAGAGATGATTGACATGCATGTCATTAATGTTAGCTCTCCTTGTACATTTAAGGGCCAGATGTGCTGCCCTGTTCTGAGCCAATTGCAAGTCCCTCTTTGTGGCAGCTTACCACACTACTGAAATATAGTCTTGGTGCGACAAAACTAGGGCCTGTAGGACCAGCCTTGTTGATAGTGTTGTTAAGATGTTCTTAGCTACTGCTGTATCAATATGTTTTGACCATGACAGGTTACAATCCAGGGTTACTCCAACCAGTTTAGTCTGCTCAATTTCCACATAATTCATTACAAGATGTAGTTGAGGTTTAGGGTTTAGTGAATGATTTGTCACAAATACAATACTTTGAGTTTTGGAAATATTTAGGACTAACTTATTCCTTGCTACCCATTCCGAAACTGACTGCAGCTCTTTGTTAAGTGCTGCAGTAATTTTAGTTGCTGTGGTAGCTGACGTGTATTGTGTTGAGTCATCTGCATACATAGACACACTGGCCTTACCCAAAGTCAGGGCCCTAAACAGCTATCCTGAGGAATTCCTGATTCTACCTGGATTATGTTGGAGAGGCTTCATTAAATTAATTCTGTTAGACAAGTAACTCTTTATCCACATTATAGCGCGGGTGTAAAGCCATTACGCATAGGTTTTTCCAGCAGCAGACTATGATCGATAATGTCTCAAGCTACACTGAAGTCTAACAAGAGAGCCCCCACAATCATTTTATTATCAATTTCTCTCAGTCATTTGTGTAAGTGCTGTGCTTGTAGAATGTCTTTTCCTATAAGAGTGCTGAAAGTCTGTTGTCAATTTGTTTACTGTGAAATAGCATTGTATTTTGTCACAATTATTTTCCCGAAGTTTACTAAGGGTTGGTAACAGGCTGATTGGTCAGCTATTTGAGCCAGTAAATCGAGCTTTACTATTCTTGGGTAGCGGAATTACTTTAGCTTCCCTCCAGGCCTAGGGCACACACTTTCTAGTAGTCACACCCCGATCTGTTTCACCTGTCTTTGTGCTCGTCTCAATCCCCTTCCAGGTGTCGCCCATATACCTGTGTTCTCTGCCAGTTAGTTTTGTTCGTCAAGCCAACCAGCGTTTTTCCCCTAGCTCCTGTCTGTTTCTAGTTTTCCCAGTTTTGACCATTCCGCCTTCTCTGACCCTGAGCCTGCCTGCCGTTTTGTGCCTTGTTAATAATCCAGTGTGACGTGACCTCTACCTGCCCTGACCCTGAGACAGCCTTCCGTTCTGTACCTTTTGGACTCTGATCTGGATTACCGACCTCTGCCTGCCCTTGACCTGTCGTTTTCGTGGCCCCCTGCTCTAGTAATACACTTTTGTTACTTTGACACTGTCTGCATCTTCCCTAAACGTGATAAGTAGGCTTAAATTGAAGATGTGGCAAATAGGAGTGGCAATATCATTCGCTATTATCCTCAGTAATTTTCCATCCAGATTGTCAGACCCCGGTTTTGTAAATAAAGCCAGTTTGTTATTTAGAATGATTTATTTCTGTTTTTAGAGGGAGAGAAACCAAAAAACCTATAGTCATCCCACAGGTTTCCCAGTCAAGGCCAGCACAGGCATTGAACTAGCATATGTAGCCACACAGTTTTACACTGCTCTGCAGTGTCTTAGACCATTGCGCCACTCAGGCACTGTACAACATGATCCATCGGGAGTGGCCTACAGTACTATAGTAAGAGCAAAATCCTAACAAAATAAAACAAAAACCTTAGTGTAACAACAGTTTTAGTAAGTAATACTGATGTCGTGCACAATTATCAGTTTCTATTTAGGTTTATGCTGCCCTTTCATTGTCAGTCAGAGACACATTAGGACCCAAAAGCATAATCCCCCTTGCGCTGGTTTGGAGCAATGAAGTGGTGAAGCAGGGTACCGTACTAAACCACAAATTACATCTAAGTCCTGAAGCATAAAATCAAAACCTTTAGCGGGGCAAACACTGTACCTACGTTTGCTTATCTTGCCAATGAAAAAGTCATTAAAATAGCTTGCAATATCAGTGGCTTGTGTGATAAATGAGCCATCTGATTCAATGTCCGTATACATGGATGAAAGCTTCACGGCAGACTGCAACCCCTTTCACTAGATAAGACGTCCTGTGTTGTTTCCGTTTTGTTTGCACAACTTGCTTGGCCTGTTGTGTCAAGTCACTCTGGTTCACACTGACCGTGTGCAATGCCATAAGAATCATCACATCTTTCTGTCACGGATGCCCTTAGTTTGAAGATGTAATCCGGAGACGTGTTTTATGCAACAGCCTTCTGTGTTCTCTTTTCGACTCCCTCCGCATTTACAATCAAAAGCCACATTTTTTAAATATTTTTTAAAATTTTGTTATTGAATATCCAAAACATACAACATACTTGCAGTGAAGCCGCTCAACAACTACACCACAACTACACCACACCAGGCATCCAACAGACTCGCATTCAGAGTGACACACAGAAGCATCCAGGGTCAATGACCTGCTCAAGGGCATGTCGACAGATCTCACACAATACGGGGACGCAAACCTTCCAAGATCCCCCACAGTTTCCAATAGCTGTCCCTCAACCATCCAAGACCCCTCCCACAGTCCCCCCCCAATAAAAATAAAAATAAAATTAATTCCATTCCCCACCCATATGCACCAACAACCAAGAAAATGAACACATGATAAAAAAGAAGACAAAAGAAAACAACAGTGGAAAAAAAAGACATCAAGGACAACTATATATGTTTGAGTACATGTCTGGCACTATTTACATGTGTGTTGTGTGTCCGTGTATGTGTCACGCCCCGACCTTAGTATTCTTTGTTATTTTGGTTAGGTCAGGGTGTGACATGGGTGATGTATGTGTTTTTGTACTGTCTAGGGGTTTTGTATGTTTATGGGGTTGTTTACGGTTGCCTAGATTGAGAACCAATCAGAGGCAGCTGTTTATCATTGTCTCTTATTGGGAACCATATTTAGGCAGCCATATTCTTTGGATAATTGGTGGGTTATTGTCTATGTATTAGTTG
Source organism: Oncorhynchus clarkii lewisi (assembly GCF_045791955.1). NCBI lineage: Eukaryota > Metazoa > Chordata > Actinopteri > Salmoniformes > Salmonidae > Oncorhynchus > Oncorhynchus clarkii. Next base: position 2,340,586 of record NC_092174.1, read on the forward strand.
CTTGTGTCTGCACTTATATTATATAGCGTCACGTTCGGTTTATTGCTTTGTAAGTTTGTTTAGTGTTTCTTTGTCTTCATTAAAGAAGTATGTATTCATCTTACGCTGCGCCTTGGTGTCCTCCATATAACGAACGTGACAGTATGTGTGTATATGCATGTGTACAAACACCTGCACAGCATCAGCCTCAGGCAAACCAGCATTTGCTGTAAAAACACTGCCCCTCAGTGTCATTCAAACTTACTTTTTATATTTTATCTTTGACCATCCTTCTATCTCCTGCCCAGCAACTCCACATCCCAACCCTCAGCCCATCCCCACCGGCCACCCTCTTCGGATTTCTTCACAAAATATATCTTTCAACAATGCCTAAAGTACAATTTCTATCCATCTAATCGAATAGAAGATAAATACTTTTACTAAGAGTAGTAGTAATTGACTGACCCGTTCTCTCCAGATCTCCTAACAGTACTATTTCTAGGATAAATTTTAGATCAATGTTATGCGTTTTCAGCCATTAATGAACCTGAGACCAGAAACATTACCTGGAGGGTAATATCAAAATAAATGGTCTAATGATTCTGTATCCTCACAACAAAATCTGCAGAGCTTCGATGATTTTATGCCCCAAATATTCAACATTTTGCAGGTGGCAAGAATTGTATATAATAATTCTTGCTCAATTAATCGAAAATGAGACATGGCAATCTGCAAAAAGGCAGTTTTTAAACAATGGATGAGCTTTTCTTAGTAATCTACTTGAGAACCACTTAGGGTTCAAGTAAAACTTTTGAATAAGTGAAGCTTTTAGAGAGAGGTTTAGTGCTTTTATATTTAATAATCTCAACCCACCCAGTTCATATTCATTATATAGATAGGCACGCTTTATTTTGTCTGGTTTAGCATCCCAGATAAAGAAAAGTATTTTTTGCTCATATGATTTGAAAAATGAATCATCAGGAGTAGGCAGCGCCATAAGTAAGTGAGTAAACAGATGACTCAGGAGTTAATCAGGGCAATTTTTCCATGGTTGCAGGATCTTGTCTATTTTTACAAGTTTTCTATTGAAATTCATTGTGGAGAGCTTATTTATATATTTTGGGATATGAATACCAAGTATGTCAACCTCACCATCAGCCCGTTTTATAGGTAAACTGCAGGGTAATATATTTTGTATTTTATAAATAAAATCCAGTCTTTATCAAATGCCTTTTCAAAATCCGCTATAAATACCAGGCCTGGCTTCATAGATGTTTCATGATGTTCTATTATTTCTAGTAGTTGTCATATATTATCGCCAATGTATCGTCCATGTAAAAAAACTGCAGGATGAACAATACCTGGTAAAACCCTTTTAATTCTGAGTGCTATGCACTTCGCTAGTATTTTTGCATTGACGTTTAAGGAACCTCCAGTTTTTTAGATAGACTTGATCATAATATTTGCCATCGGGGTCTTGTTTTAACCTCTCTGAGCACGGAACCCGGTAGCGGGCTGAAATTCTGATCGCTACATAAATAGTCATATTAAACATTCATGAAAATACAAGTGTCTCACATGTATCGAAAGCCTAGAATCTTGCTAATCCAACTGCGTTGTCAGATTTAAAAAAGGATTTACTGCGAAAGAATACGATGCAATTATCTGAGGATAGAGCCCCATAAAATAAACGATTTCAACCAGCACAGGATAACAAAATCAAACTGCATTAAAATAAATTGTTTACCTTTGACAATCCTCATCTGTTTGCAATCCCAATGCTCATTGTTACACAAAGAATGATCTTTTGTTTGATAAAATCAGTTTTTATAGCCTATTCGAGGGTAAATACCCACACAAAACGTGAATTTTCCAGTCATGTTTGGTTTCATTGCAATCAACTGGTTTGTTTGTAACACAACCAAACCTGATGGGCCATTTCGCGGGACGTATTGACTGAAAGAAGCCGATTTGAAGACAACAAGTAATGACATCGCTGTGCACCAATGATATGACCACTGTTTCGTTGATTGACTGTATTTTAACCCAATGACCACTGATCGTCTTGAAATCTAGTTGTGTAGATAGCCAATGAGCTGAGGTAAACGGCAATATGAAATGGTTATGTGTTGGAAGACCAACCCATGTCGTAAACTCCAGCGTAAAGTGAGTCAGAAGTTTTATACCGGAAGGAGCTACGCATATTACGCACTGCATTGTTGGGTAAACGCGCAGAGTCATCTGTTTACATATCAATCATTATGGCGACTAAGTCAGGGAAAGCTAAATCGAAGTCTACATATACAGGTGTACACACAATTTTAGAAGAAATTGATCGGAAAAGTGAGACAGAGATTGTTGTAGGACGATTCATTTAGCGATTCCCAAGTGGAGGAATATTTTTTGAACGGAGAGGACATGTTTTGAACTGGTAAGTTCTTCTCATGCTAATGCCCTTGTTTGAAATTAATAATCTAAAATATTATTTGTGATTTTTTTTACATTTTAGAAGCAATATATAAAAATGTAATGTAAATTAAATGTGAGATGCGTGGTTCTGCCGCCCCACCCCAACCCACATGAAATAGCCTATTTGAGGCTGTTGAGGGGAGGGCAGGCCCTAAATAATGGCCAAAGTGAAATGGAGACAGTAGATACAGCGGGTCTGTTGTAATATAATAAAGACAGTAGACCTAGCAGGTCTATAATAATACAGTGCCTTGCGAAAGTATTCGGCCCCCTTGAACTTTGCAATCTTTTGCCACATTTCAGGCTTCAAACATAAAGATATAAAACTGTATTTTTTTGTGAAGAATCAACAACAAGTGGGACACAATCATGAAGTGGATCGACATTTATTGGATATTTCAAACTTTTTGAACAAATCAAAAACTGAAAAATTGGGCGTGCAAAATTATTAAATTATTATTAATAATAGTGAAATATGACCTTCCTGCTGAGTACCTGACAGACTACCATTTCTATAGGAGTAGTTAATACAATCTAACAATGGAGCTTTAAGTATATAAAAAAGGCTTGATATACCTCTACTGGTATGCCATCAAGCCCTGGGGGTTTTCCAGAATGAAAGGATGAATAGCCTCAAAGTTATTCCTCTCTAATTTGGCCTTTGCACTGATCTTTCTGTATATTTGTTCATTTTCAATTTTTTTTATTATTTGGAAAGAATTCAGGGCCAAACAGGAAGGATATAACCCCACCAACTTTGCCAAAGCACAGCCCCTACACCACTAGAGGGATATCTTCAACTACTAACTTACCATCCTGAGACTAGGCTGAGTATAGCCCACAAAGATCTCCGCCACGGCACAACCAAAGGGGGGGGCGCCAACCCAGACAGGATGACCACATCAGTGACTCAACCCACTCAGGTGACGCAACCCTCCCAGGGACGGTATGAGAGAGCCCCAGTAAGCCAGTGACTCAGCCCCTGTAATAGGGTTAGAGGCAGAGAATCCCAGTGGAAAGAGAGGAACCGGCCAGGCAGAGACAGCAAGGGCGGTTCGTTGCTCCAGAGCCTTTCCGTTCACCTTCCCACTCCTAGGCCAGACTACACTCAATCATATGATCCACTGAAGAGATCAGTCTTCAGTAAAGACTTAAAGGTTGAGGCCGAGTTTGCGTCTCTGACATGGGTAGGCAGACCGTTCCATAAAAATGGAGCTCTATAGGAGAAAGCCCTGCCTCCAGCTGCTTGCTTAGAAATTCTAGGGACAATTAGGAGGCCTGCGTCTTGTGACCGTAGCGTACGTGTAGGTATGTACGGCAGGACCAAATCAGAGAGATAGGTAGGTGCAAGCCCATGTAATGCTTTGTAGGTTAGCAGTAAAACCTTGAAATCAGCCCTTGCTTTGACAGGAAGCCAGTGTAGGGAGGCTAGCACTGGAGTAATTATGATCAAATTTTTTGGTTCTAGTCAGGATTCTAGCAGCCGTATTTAGCACAAACTGAAATTTATTTGGTGCTTTATCCTGGTAGCCGGAAAGTAGAGCATTGCAGTAGTCTAACCTAGAAGTGACAAAAGCATGGATTCATTTTTCTGCATCATTTTTGGACAGAAAGTTTCTGATTTTTGCAATGTTACGTATACGGAAAAAAGCTGTCCTTGAAATGGTCTTCAAAAGAGACATCAGGGTTCAGAGTAACGGCGAGGTCCTTCACAGTTTTATTTGAGACGACTGTACAACCATTAAGATTAATTGTCAGATTCAACAGAAGATCTCTATGTTTCTTGGGACCTAGAACAAGCATCTCTGTTTTGTCCGAGTTTAAAAGTAGAAAGTTTGCAGCCATCCACTTCCTTATGTCTGAAACACATGCTTCTAGCGAGGGCAATTTTCGGGCTTCACCATGTTTCATTGAAATGTACAGCTGTGTGTCATCCGCATAGCAGTGAAAGTTAACATTATGTTTTCGATTGACATCCCCAAGAGGTAAAATATCTAGTGAAAACAATAGTGGTCCTAAAACGGAACCTTGAGGAACACCGAAATTTACAGTTGATTTGTCAGAGGACAAACCATTCACAGAGACAAACTGATATCTTTCCGACAGATAAGATCTAAACCAGGCCAGAACTTGTCCGTGTAGACCAATTTTGGTTTCCAATCTCTCCAAAAGAATGTGGTGATCGATGGTATCAAAAGCAGCACTAAGGTCTAGGAGCACGAGGACAGATGCAGAGCCTCGGTCTGATGCCATTAAAAGGTAATTTACCACCTTCACAAGTGCAGTCTCAGTGCTATGATGGGGTTTAAAACCAGACTGAAGCATTTCGTATACATTGTTTGTCTTCAGGAAGGCAGTGAGTTGCTGCCCAACAAGATTCGATATAGGCCAATAGTTTTTTATATTTTCTGGGTCAAGGTTTGGCTTTTTCAAGAGAGGCTTTATTACTGCCACGTTTAATGAGTTTGGTACACATCCGGTGGATAGAGAGCCGTTTATTATGTTCAACATAGGAGGGCCAAGCACAGGAAGCAGCTCTTTCAGTAGTTTAGTTGGAATAGGGTCCAGTATGCAGCTTGAAGGTTTAGAGGCCATGATTATTTTCATCATTGTGTCAAGAGATATAGTACTAAAACACTTGAGTGTCTCTCTTGATCCTAGGTCCTGGCATAGTTGTGCAGACTCAGGACAACTGTGCTTTGAAGGAATAAGAGGAGTCCGTAATTTGCTTTCTAATAATCATGATCTTTTCCTCAAAGAAGTTCATGAATTTATCACTGCTAAAGTGAAAGCCATCCTCTCTTGGGGAATGCTGCTTTTTAGTTAGCTTTGCGACAGTATCAAAAAGAAATTTCGGATTGTTCTTATTTTCCTCAATTAAGTTAGAAAAATAGGATGATCGAGCAGCAGTAAGGGCTCTTCGGTACTGCACGGTACGGTCTTTCCAAGCTAGTCAGAAGAGTTCCAGCTTGGTGTAGCGCCATTTCCGTTCCAATTTTCTGGAAGCTTGCTTCAGAGCTCGGGTATTTTCTGTGTACCTGGGAGCTGGTTTCTTGTGAGAAATGTTTTTAGTTTTTAGGGGTGCAACTGCATCTAGGGTATTGCGCAAGGTTAAATTGAGTTCCTCAGTTAGGTGGTTAACTGATTTTTGTCCTCTGGCGTCCTTGGGTAGACAGAGGGAATCTGGAAGGACATCAAGGAATCTTTGTGTTGTCTGTGGATTTATAGCACGACTTTTGATTATCCTTGGTTGGGGTTTTAGCAGATTATTTGTTGCAATTGCAAACGTAATAAAATGGTGGTCCGATAGTCCAGGATTGTGAGGAAAAACATTAAGATCCACAACATTTATTCCATGGGACAAAACTAGGTCCAGAGTATGACTGTGACCGTGAGTGGTTCCAGAGACATGTTGGACAAAACCCACTGAGTCGATGATGGCTCCAAAAGCCTTTTGGAGTGGGTCTGTGGACTTTTTCACGTGAATATTAAAGTCACCAAAGATTCGAATATTATCTGCTATGACTACAAGGTCCGATAGGAATTCAGGGAACTCAATGAGGAACGCTGTATATGGCCCAAGAGGCCTGTAAACAGTAGCTATAAAAAGTGATTGAGTAGGCTGCATAGATTTCATGACTAGAAGCTCAAAAGACAAAAACGTCTTTTTTTTTTTTGTAAATGGAAATTTGCTATCGTAAATGTTAGCAACACCTCCGCCTTTGCGGGATGCACGGGGGATATGGTCACTAGTGTAGCCAGGAGGTGAGGCCTCATTTAACACAGTAAATTCATCAGGCTTAAGCCATGTTTCAGTCAGGCCAATCACATCAAGATTATGATCAGTGATTAGTTCATTGACTATAATTGCCTTTGAAGTAAGTGATCTAACATTAAGTAGCCCTATTTTGAGATGTGAGGTATCATGATCTCTTTCAATAATGACAGGAATGGAGGAGGTCTTTATCCTAGTGAGATTGCTAAGGCGAACACCGCCATGTTTAGTTTTGCCCAACCTAGGTCGAGGCACAGACACGGTCTCAATGGTGATAGCTGAGCTGACTACACTGACTGTGCTATTGGCAGACTCCACTATGCTGGCAGGCTGGCTAACAGCCTGCTGCCTGGCCTGAACCCTATTTCATTGTGGAGCTAGAGGAGTTAGAGCCCTGTCTATGTTGGTAGATAAGATGGACTCCGTCACTCGTCAGCAGGTCAGGCTTGGTCCTGTTGGTGGGTGAGTCCCAGAAAGAGGGCCAATTATCTACAAATTCTATCTTTTGGGAGGGGCAGAAAACAGTTTTCAACCAGCGATTGAGTTGTGAGACTCTGCTTTAGAGCTCATCACTCCCCCTAACTGGGAGGGGGCCAGAGACAATTACTCGATGCCGACACATCTTTCTAGCTGATTTACACGCAGAAGCTATGTTGCGCTTGGTGATCTCTGACTGTTTCATCCTAACATCGTTGGTGCCAACGTGGATAACAATATTTCTATACTCTCTACACTCGCCAGTTTTAGCTTTAGCCAGCACCATCTTCAGAGTAGCCTTAACGTCGGTAGCCCTGCCCCCTGGTAAACAGTGTATGATTGCTGGATGATTCGTTTTAAGTCTAATTTCAATTTGTCAGAGCTAATGGTGGGAAGCTTCGGCTTGTAGTGTGTATAGCCTTAATATTCATGATGATAATTGTAATCCATATCGTATCACCATCATAGTTGCATCATAATTACCTTTAGCATCATTGAAAAACACATCCCAGCATTTCCATAGAAATTGACGTTTCACATGATCATGAAAGAGACCTCGCATTACTATAGAGACGGCCTCACTACAGTACAAATGTATCCCGTGAAAATGACATTATTCCCCAATGTCCCTATTCTGATATGTTTATATTTGTTTACAACAAGCGAGGGGAATATGAAGACAAATAAATAAAAAAGGTAGACAAACAAGAAATAATAAAATAAAATTATAGAACAGTTCGACAATAGAGAGAGGGAGAGAAGAGAGCGAGATCAAATGTGTATGATTAAGTGAACATGTAATTGAGTACGTGTGTATTCATATCCAGTTCACAGTTCCCATACTTTCTTTTTTTCATAACCTGAAGTCCCTGTAGAATTTAGAGCAGCCATGGTTTTATGGAGCTGTCTCAGAATAGCTGTCATCTATAAAGAGTTTGTCCACAATTAGAAAGGCACGCTTACCCCTCTCCATCTGTTGCCGATGAACAGGATACAGTCTCTTGCGATGTTCATTTATCTCCCGGGGAAATTGGTCACTAAGCCTGAATTTGGTCCCTTTAACATTTTATGGAGGAGTGTTCCTGTGGCGGGATTAGAGCAGCGGAAATTTAGAGTGCCACCTATAGTTTTTGATAAAACTCAAACTTTCATTAAAACACACATGCGAGGTACTGAATTAAAGCTACAGCCGTTGTGAATCTAGCCACCAAGTCAGATTTGTAAAATGCTTTTCGGCGAAAGCATGAGAAGCTATTATCTGATAGCATGCACCCCCCAGAATAGCAGACCGTCACCTAAACAACAGATTTTGCGGTAGCCGGCGCTACCCAAAACGCAGAAATAAAATATAAAACATTCATTACCTTGGACGAGCTTCTTTGTTGGCACTCCTATATGTCCCATAAACATCACAATTGGGTCTTTTTCCCGATTAAATCCGTCATTGTATACCCAAAATGTCATTTGCTGAAGGCCAGTCAGATCCTGGAAAATGCCCCTTTACAAAAGCTGTCACTTTTTAAAATTACAAAAGTTGCCTATAAACCTTTACAAATCACTTCAAACTACTTTTCTAAACCAACTTTAGGTATTAATAAACGTTACTAATCTATAAAATTGATCACCGGGCGATCTGTATTCGATAGCAGCAAGTCTGGAAATCATCGTCCATGTTTTCAATTTCACAACATCCTGTGGTGCGCCTCAAGACAGGAAGGGCCTATTCGTGACGTAACCAAGGATAAATGAGGCAGAAATTGACAGCAATGGCGACATCGTGTGGAAGCTGTAGGCGTTTACATGGGATTCGCATATATTTTCTGTCGCCTTAGACAATACATTGAATGGCGGATGAATATTTTTTTTGTGTTTTTGGTAAACAGTTTTACGAGGTATTTTTACTCCTAAACACGTTCTGTTATAGCCACAGACCCGATTTAACCAGTTTTAGAGACTTCAGGGTGTTTTCTATACACATATACTTATCATATGCATATACTATATTCCTGGCATGAGTAGCAGGACTTTGAAATGTTGCGCGATTTTTAACAAAAAGCTACGAAAATTCGCAGCGTTCCTTCCCCTGCTTTCGATCAATTCCTTTTGTTGGTTGTGTTCAAATTTTGCGATGATCGGTCGGGGACCCTTGGTCTTGTCGCTCCGAGCTCCAAGTCTGTGTAGACGGTGGAAAGCCACCTTGTTTACAGTCTCTAGAGGAAGTTTCAAGGCGGATTGCACGAATTCTCTCATCGCGCCCTCTGGATTTTTGGATATGTCCTCAGGAATCCCCCAAATATTAGATTTTCACGCATGCTACGACTTTGTATGTCTAGAAGCGACTCCTTCATCACCCGGTATTCCCTGAGTCGACAATCCATTTTAGAATCGTGGCTTTTTACCTTGGCTGTGAGTGCCTTGTTCTCTCCTTGGAGCATGATAATTTCACTCTGGCGAAACTCCAAACTCCCCCTCATAATATTTTTCCAGTGTTGCATGGATTCCAGCCAGCGCACTAGCCTCTACATCAATGGTAAGTAAAGTCTTCCGTGTCTGTCCTAGTACATAGGTCCTGGATGGCAGGAAGCTTGGCCCCAGTGATGTATTGGGCCATACGCACTACCCTCTGTAGCGCCTTACGGTCGGGCGGTGATGCAATTGGTCAGGATGCTCTCGATGGTGCAGCTGTAGACATTTTTGAGGATCTGGGGACCCATGCCAAATCTTTTCAGTCTCCTGAGGGGGAAAAGGTGTTGTGCCCTCTTCAAGACTGTCTTGGTGTTTTTGGACCATGATAGTTTGTTGGTGATGTGAACTTAACACTCTCAACCCGCTGAACTACAGCCCTGTCAATGTTTCCTGTAGTCCACTATCATCTCCTTTGTCTTGTTGTCCTGTCATCACACTGCCAGGTCTCTGACAACCTCCCTGTAGGCTGTCTCATCATTGTCGGTGATCAGGCCTACCACAGTTGTGTCGACAACCTAATGATGGTGTTGGAGTCGTGCTTGGCCATGCAGTCATGGGTAAACATGAAGTACAGGAGGGGACTAAACATGCACCCCTGAGGAGCCCCGGTGCTGAGAATCAGCGTGGCAGATGTGTTGTTGCCTAGTCCCAGGGTCGGAAGTTTACATACACCTGAGCCAAATACATTTAAACTCAGTTCTTCCAGACATTTCATACTCATAACATTTTTATTTATTTCATAACATTCTCAGGTGGGTCAGAAGTTTACATACACTCAATTAGTATTTGGTAGCTTTGCCTTTAAGCCATTTTGCCACAACTTTGGAAGTATGCTTGGGGTCATTGTCCTTTTGGAAGACCCATTTGTGACCAAGCTTTAACTTCCTGACTGATGTATTGTTGCTTCAATATAACCACATAACTTTCCTCGCTCGTGATGCCATCTATTTTGTGAAGTGCACCAGTCCCTCCTGCAGCAAAGCAACCCCACAACAAGAAGCTGCCACCCCCATGCTTCACGGTTGGGATGGTGTTCTTCGGCTTGCAAGCCTCCCTCTTTTTCCTCCAAATATAAAGATGGTCATTATGGCCAAACAGTTACATTTTCATTTGATCAGACCAGAGGATATTTCTCCAAAAAGTACGATCTTTGTCCCCATGTGCAGTTGCAAACCGTAGTCTGGCTTTTTTAGGTCGTATTTGGAACAGTGGCTTCTTCCTTGCTGAGTGGCCTTTCAGGTTATGTCGATATAGGACTCGTTTTACTGTGGATATAGATACTTTTGTACCTGTTTCCTCCAGCATCTTCACAAGGTCCTTTGCTGTTGTTCTGGGAATGATTTGCACTTTTCGCACCAAAGTACGTTCATCTCTAGGAGACAGAATGCGTCTCCTTCCTGAGCTGTATGACGGATGCGTGGTCCCATGGTGTTTATACTTGCATACTATTGTCTGTAAAGATGAGCATTGTACCTTCAGGCGTTTGGAAATTGCTCCCAAGGATGAACCAGATTTGTGGAGGTCTACACATTTTTTTCTGAGGTCTTGGCTGATTTCTTTTGATTTTCCCATGATGTCAAGCAAAGAGGCACTGAGTTTGAAGGTAGGCTTTGAAATACATCCACAGGTACACCTCCAATTGACTCAAATTATGTCCATTAGCCTATCAGAAGCTTCAAAAGCCATGACATCATTTTCTGGAATTTTTGAAGCTGTTTAAAGGCACAGTCAACTTAGTGTATGTAAACGTCTGACCCACTGGAATTGTGATACAGTGAAATAATCTGTCTGTAAACAATTGTTGGAAAAATGACTTGTGTCATGCACAAAGTAGATTCCTAAGTTTGTCAAAACTATAGTTTGTAAACAAGACATTTGTAGAGTGGTTGAAAACGAGTTTCAATGACTCCAACCTAAGCGTATGTAAACTTCCGACTTCAACTGTATATATATACAGTGGGGCAAAAAAGTATTTGGTCAGCCACCAATTGTGCAAGTTCTCCCACTTAAAAATATGAGAGGCCTGTAATTTATCATAGGTACACTTCAACTATGACAGACAAAATGAGAGAAAATCCAGAAAATCACATTGTAGGATTTTTTATGAATTTGCAAATTATGGTGGAAAATATAATATTTGGTCACCTACAAACAAGCAAGATTTCTGCTCTCAGACCTGTAACTTCTTCTTTAAGAGGCTCCTCTGTCCTCCACTCATTACCTGTATTAATGGCACCTGTTTGAACTTGTTATCAGTATAAAAGACACCTGTCCACAACCTCAAACAGTCACACTCCAAACTCCACTATGGCCAAGACCAAAGAGCTGTCAAAGGACACCAGAAACAAAATTGTAGACCTGCACCAGGCTGGGAAGACTGAATCTGCAGTAGGTAAGCAGCTTGGTTTGAAGAAATCAACTGTGGGAGCAATTATTAGGAAATGGAAGCCATACAAGACCACTGATAATCTCCCTCGATCTGGGGCTCCATGCAAGATCTCACCCCGTGGGGTCAAAATGATCACAAGAACGGTGAGCAAAAATCCCAGAAACACACGGGGGGACCTAGTGAACGACCTGCAGAGAGCTGGGACCAAAGTAACAAAGCACGCCGCCAGGGACTCAAATCCTGCAGTGCAGACATGTCCCCCTGCTTAAGCCAGTACATGTCCAGGCCCGTCTGAAGTTTGCTAGAGAGCATTTGGATGATCCAGAAGAAGATTGGGAGAATGTCATATGGTCAGATTAAACCAAAATATAACTTTTTGGTAAAAACTCAACTCGTCGTGTTTGGAGGACAAAGAATTTTGAGTTGCAGCCAAAGAACACCATACCTACTGTGAAGCATGGGGGTGGAAACATGCTTTGGGGCTGTTTTTCTGCAAAGGGACCAGGACGACTGATCCATGTAAAGGAAAGAATGAATGGGGCTATGTATCGTGAAATTCTCCTTCCATCAGCAAGGGCATTGAAGATGAAACGTGGCTGGGTCTTTCAGCATGACAATGATCCCAAACACACCGCCCAGGCAAAGAAGGAGTGTCTTCGTAAGAAGCATTTCAAGGTCCTGGAGTGGCCTAGCCAGTCTCCAGATCTCAACCCCATAGAAAATCTTTGGAGGGAGTTGAAAGTCCGTGTTGCCCAGCAACAGCCCCAAAACATCACTGCTCTAGAGGAGGTCTGCATGGAGGAATGGGCCAAAATACCAGCAACAGTGTGTGAAAACCTTGTGAAGACTTACAGAAAACGTTTGCCAACAAAGGGTATATAACAAAGTATTGAGATAAACTTTTGTTATTGACCAAATACTTATTTTCCACCATAATTTGCAAATAAATTCATTAAAAATCCTACAATTTTCTGGATTTTTTTTCTCATTTTGGCTGTCATAGTTGAAGTGTACCTATGATAAATTACAGGCCTCTCTCATCTTTTTAAGTGGGAGAACTTGCACAATTGGTGGCTGACTAAATCATTTTTTGCCCCACTGTATATACAGTGTATCTATCGTCTATGTCCTTAAATTAGTATATTGGAGGAAATGTTGCTTAGTTGTTGAGCAAAATCCAAGCTGTAATGCATCTTGACGTCTTTGCTTGCTGGTTCAGTAGAGGCCCCCAGAGACAACTACACGTCTTGGCAGACAGCTCACTCTTAACATGCAGGAGATTCTGCTCTTGCTTCTTCAGCTTGGCTGACTCAACAGCTTCTGGCATATCTGAAGACCTGATAGTTGCTCCTCTGGCACTTCCAGCACAGGTCTGTCCTCGGCTTAGCCCTTGAGATGTGGGGCAGCAATTTTCTCCACATATTCCTGAAGGAAGATAGCTCGACTACACGTACCTCTGGAAAATACAGAAAAAAATGTCAACTCAATTAAATCATCAAATGTGTAAATACTTTACATATCAAATGTTGTCATCGATTCCTTGTAGAGACGCCACACTGCTGCATTTGTCACATGGGATGGCAGCAGCTTTCCACCAAAATGTTTATGTCCTGGGTGGCGTCCTGGTAATACTATTGTATTATCCTTTTCGTAGTTATTGGTGAAGTTCACCACTCGCTGCAAGTCCTCATGCTTCAGGTATAACCTGTGCTTGCTTGGGCCAGCTATCTTTTTGATGGGAGGCATTATACCATTCTCCTTGTATGACTGGTCAGGCGTGTTCTACTGATGCTGAAAGACAAATTCCAGATATTAACATTACACACACTTCGTACATGTAAGTTAATGTCAGCTAGCAAACCAGCCAACGAACCTCCGCTAACGTTAGCTAGCTAACAGCGAGCTTTTCCTTGGTGTATTTTGTTTAGACATGTAATGTTAATGTTAGCTAGCTAAAAAATGAACTAAAATCCATAGAGTAACGTTAGCAAGCCAGCCGTTGACGTCCAGCAGGCTAGCTAACAGCAAGCTTAACTAGCAATACAAACTGATTGTCATAGCTAGCTAAAGTTAACCAAATAGGTTCAATGTTAGATTATTTTCCGTATACATGGATGAAAGCTTCATCGGCAGATTGCAACCCCTTTTATTAAATAAGACGTCCTGTGTCGTTTTCGTTTAGTTTGCACAGATTGTTTGGCCCGTTGTGTCAAATCACTCTTTATCCATAGAGTAACGTAAGTAAGCCAGCATGGCATGATCGTCCTCCAGAAAGTCGTCCATCAGAACTTTTCCCACTGATCTTTGTCAATAGTGCTAAATTCTGGGCAGCAATGTTGTTAAGAGCAGTAGCAACACATTTGCAGTTCTCCATGGCTAACATTATATCTTTCAAAAAAACTGCAGTAGAAAGGATTATCTACACATTACGAGCAGCTAATTTTATGGACACAAGATGCTACACCGCAGACCATTCCAAACTCATCTCTCGGCATATTCACCCCACTCATTATCTAAGCCAATCATGGCTAGCGGTAAGGTTCTGACTTTTCCTGTGCCTAAACCAACTAGGCTCATCATTTATGTAGCCTCGAGTCATCTTGGGTATGATGCTTCAAGCTTGGCACACCTGTATTTGGGGCGTTTCTTCAATTTTTGTCTGCAGATCCTCTCAAGCTCTGTCAGGTTGGATGGGGAGAGTTGCTACGTTGCTGAACAGCTATTTTCAGATCTCTCCAGAGATGTTCGATCGGGTTCAAGTCCGGGCTCTGGCTGGGCCTCTCGGACATTCAGAGACTTGTCCCAAAACCACTCCTGAGTGTTCTTGGCTGTGTGCTTAGTGTTGTTGTCCTGTTGGAAGGTGGACCTTTGCCCCAGTGTGAGGTCCTGAGCGCTCTGGAGCAGGTTTTCATCAAGGATCTCTTTACTTTGCTCTGTTCATCCTTGCCTCGATACTGACCAGTCTCCCTGTCCCTGCCGCTGAAAAACACTATCATAAAGACCTGATTAGTGGACTGTTGCAGAGACGGTTGTCCTACTGAAAGGTTCTCCCATCTCCACAGAGGAATTCTGGAGCTCTGTCAGAGTGACCATTGGGTTCTTGGTCACCTCCCTGACCAAAGACCTTCTCCCCCGATTGCTCACATTGGTCGGGCGGCCAGCACTAGGAAGAGTCTTGGTTCTTCCATTTAAGAAGGATGGAGGCCACTGTGTTCTTGGGGACCTTCAATGCTGCAGAACATTTTTGGGACCCTTCCCCAGATCTGTGCCTCGACACAATCCTGTCTCGGAGCTCTGCGGACAATTCCTTCGACCTCATGGCTTTTTTTTTGTTCTGACATGCATTGTCAACTGTGGGACCTTATATAGACAGGTGTGTGCCTTTCCAAATCATGTCCAATCAATTGAATTTACCACAGGTGGACTCCATTCAAGTTGTAAAAACATCAAGGTTGATCAATGGAAACAGGATTCACCTTTGCTCAATTTTGAGTCTATTAGTAAAGGCCCTGGATACTTATGTTTATATCAGTTTTTCTGTTTTATATTTTTAATACATTTGACAATGTCCAAACCTGTTTTCACTTTGTCATTATAGTGTAGGTTGATGAGGGAAAACAATGATTTAAGACATTTTAGATTAAGGCTGTAACATAACAAAATGTGGAAAAAGTCAAGGTGTCTGAATAATTTCCAAAGGCAGTTTACTTTGATGCAGCACAGATACACAGAATTTCAATTTTGAATGCCTCGTACAACCACGGGCTCAATGAGTCAGGTGGTACTGACCTGCTCCAATCCACTAGACCGATAGTAAGCTCAACTCCGCGGCCAGGAGAAGGCGATGCAGGTCGGGTGGGAGGCAGTCTGGTTGACCTCGATATATCCTATAAGATCAGATCCAGGAAACAAGGTCTTGGGCCCTCCTAGGATTCCGACGCCATCCGCTGCTACTTTTGCGGTGAGTCAGGCTGGCACGAGTCGAAGCACACTTCCTCTCCCCTGCCCAAGGCAGACTCGTTATTTTCCCCATCTGATTCCAACATGACCACTATCGTCATGTGTAGCTCGATGGTGAGAGATTTTGTCCTGCGGGCCGAACAAGGTTTGTCACCCAGGTGCCCGTATCCAAGACATCAACTCCCTCCTACCCACAGTTCTAGCCAACAACTCTAATATTGACACCATTGTCACTCAAGTTGGATTTAAAAATATTTGCTTTCGGCAACCTGAGGAACTGAAGATGGACTACAACATTCTCTTGAACAACCTTGTTTGCACAGGGAAGAGAACAATAATCTCTGGCCCCATGCTACAGAAGGGGTTCGGAACGTTACAGCCACCTCGCTGCCCTAAACAAGTTCCTAAAGAATGTCTGCAAAGACAGGAATGTCTCCTTTTGTGACAATTTTGACTTACGGTGGGAGTGACCAGCACTATTTAAAAGAGATGTGATTCACCCTAACCACAGGGGTTCCAGGATTATCTCCATCAACATAGCGAACTGTTAAGAGATCGTCTGGGTCTGGTAGCGCTCTTGTCCTCCCTGTCATAACATGCAACAGAGGACATGGAAATCGTGTTATATCCCAAAGAAATGGAAGTGCAGTACATTTAAATAAACTAATCTATGTCCCTTTAACAGATAGCTGCAATGGTTTTGTCCACAATAGTCAGATGCACAAATAATTGATCAGCCTCTCAGAACAGCACTAAAAACAAACCCAGAAAAGGACAAAAAAATTGCCCATATTAACATATGTAGCCTGAGAGACAAGGTTCATGAAATTGAAAACGTATTAACGTCAGAAAACATTAATATTCTGTCCATCTCTGAAAGACACTTAGATCATTCCTTTAATGATGCAGTAGTAGCTATACGTGGTAATAAAATGGTTTTACCCCACTACAGCCGACACATGGCATTGCACATGGTGATCTTAGGCTGCTCAGCCATGGAAACCCATTTCATGAACTCCCAACCAATTATTGTGCTGTTTTTTTTGCGCAGGCTGTACACACTTCAGTCTCTCATTCATAATTGGACAAGCACTTGATAAAGCCTTGAATGTCCAGGCTGCATCCCCTTTGTGTGGCTATAATGCCCCCTAAAGAAATCCATGCCTTTTGCAGCCGGTGGCCGTTGTGCCCTTGGGATGACCTCTCACACACATGGCTCTCAGTCAATTGATGCCTTTCTCACAGGCTACACGTGAAGACAGACACAGTGAGGAAGCAACAGCCAGCATCCTTATCCATTCTTAGTGCATATTGAATATATTGGAAGAACTTTCCACATTTACTTTCAACAGCCAACAAGATGAGTAGGCCTAAGGAACAGCAAAAGGACTAGCCTACGCCTGCTGTTGACCTATTCTATTCTGTGTCGGAAAAAAATATTCCAAACATAGTCTGGGACAGTTGTGGGATGCGATAGATCCCAAATTAATACAACCACGAGCATATATAAAAAAACATTAAAAGAAATGAGATCAGAACGTTTAGCTTGAAATCTTGATAAACTATTAGGCTGTTACTTCACATTATAAGCTCAGCAATGCGCACACGGCAGTAGGCTGGCTATAAGCGCAGATGTTCCATTAGCATGAAAACACCATTCTCAAAAGTGAACACAAATGTGATTATGCATGTAATGCATTTATGATAATGGTGCATTTTTAATGGTGAAAATGAACTTCCCTAAAATTTAAACTAATGCGCTTCTACACCTGTTGTGAAGCGGATTAATGTGCTTAATTTTGAGAATTTACTTGGCCACTTTAGTTGGAATACGAATCTTATCAAAACATATAGGCCTATGGGCTAGGCTACATGAGGTGTGTGACTATGATTTGAAAAAGTCGCAAAAAAGGCATACTCTGTTTCTTGCCTTACGCTGGGCATCATTAAAAAGTGATAGGCAAATATTGTCACCCATCTGACTATTCTTGATTTAATCGTGTCTTTACACATGTGAAATATGTTTTGATTTAGAATGGACCATTATCATGCACCTGTTGTCACGACTTCTGCCGAAGTCGGGTCCTCTCCTTGTTCGGGCGGCGATCGGCGGTCGGCGTCGCCGGTCTTCTAGCCATCGTCGTCGATCCACTTTTCATTTTCCATTTGTTTTGTCTTGTTTTTCCACACACCTGGTTTCAATCCCTTCATTTACTTGCGTTTTAACCCTCTGTTACCCCCCATGTTTTTGTGTGGGATTGTTTATTGTAGTGCTTGTGTACGTTCCCTGTGAGTGCACTACGGGTTATTTTTGTGCCTATTTATCTTGTTGTTCTGGATGCCGTTGGTTTTGCTTAATAAATCTCTGGTTATTACCCAGTTCTGCTCTCCTGTGCTTGACTTCTCTGCCGCCAATTACGCACCCCGCTACAGAATCCCACACTACAACATATGGAGTCAGCAGGAGCAGGTGCCCCTGGAATAGGGGTGGAGAAGCATGTTCGGGAGCACGCGGCGATGCTCCACCATCTCGGCGCCGCCATGGACCACGTTGTCCAAACTATGGACCACTGGGAGAGACAGGGAGTTCCTCCAGCGCCACCATCAGCACAACCAGGGTCTCTACTACTCGACCCCCTTCACCCGGTCCCAGTGGGATTCGTCTCGCCCTTCCCCGGGAGTATGATGGGACGGCTGCACGCTGCTAGGGTTTCCTATTGCAGCTCGACCTCTACCTGGCAACCGTCCAGCCGGCTCCTTCAGGTCGTGAGAAGGTATCAGCCCTCGTCTCGTGCCTCTCTGGGAAAGCCTTGGAGTGGGCCAACGCCGTGTGGGGAGAAGGAGATGCGGCGCCGTCGGACCATTTCCAGCGCTGGTCCGTCTCTACCATCTGAGGCAGGGGACAAGGATCGCCCAGGAGTTCGCCATGGATTTTCGGACCCTGGCCGACGGCGCGGGATGGAACAATAGGGCCCTGATCGACCACTATCATTGCAGTTTGCGTGAGGAAGGGACACCACTTGCAGGGACACCACCCTCACATTCGACCAGCTGGTGGACCTGCCCATTCGGCTGGATAACCTGCTGGCTACCCGCGGATGTCCAGATCAGGTTCTGTCAGTTTCATTCCCCAGCACTGCCACTCCGGTGTCCATGGAGCTGGGAGGTGCTGTGCGTAGGGAGACTGGAGGAGGTTCCGGCTCGTGCACCATCTGTGGCCACAGATGTCACACTGCCGGTTGGTGCCGGGTTAGTTCCTCTGGGGATCGAGGCAACAGGCAGGGCACTCTGGCGTCCTCCCAGGTGAGCCGGCACCATTCTCACCCAGAGCCCTCTGTTGCACAAATGTTTTTGTATGTTACTTTTCCTGAGTTTTCCCCGCATTCCCAGAACAAGAGGCTCTTCGATTCAGGCGTGGCTAGGAATTTTATAGACAGATTGTTTGCCCTTAGTTTAGGGATCCCCATTGTTCTCGTGGTTGGGCCCTTCCCTGTTCACGCCTTAGACAGTCGACGGTCAGGGTTGATTAGGGAGGCCACCGCTCCTCTGGGTATGGTGACACAGGGGTGTCACAAGGAGAGAATCAGTCTCTTCCTCATTGACTCTCCTGCGTTTCCCGTGGTGCTAGGCCTACCCTGGTTAGCTTGTCATGATCACACTGTTTCTTAGCAACGGAGGGCTCTCATGGGGTGGTCGCGAGAGTGCTTGGGGAGGTGTTTAGGGGTTTCCGTTGGTGCTACTATGGTGGAAAGTCCAGACCAGGTCTCCACCGTGCGCATTCCCCCTGAATATGCCGATTTAGCCCTCGTCTTCTCTAAAAAGGCGACTCAATTATTACCACCCCATCGACGGGGCGATTGTGCGATAAATCTCCTGCTAGACGCTGCACTTCCCAGGAGTCACGTGTATCCCCTCTCACAGGTGGAGATGGCAGCTATGGAAACATTCGGTCCTCCACTTCACCTGCCTCCTCAAATTTATTTTTTTGCGAAGAATGAGGGAGGTCTGCGCCCGTGAATTGACTACCGAGGCCTAAATCAGATCACGGCGAGGTACAGTTACCTCTTATCGCCATGACGATTGAGTCAATGCATGGGGCGCGCTTCTTCACTACACTAGATCTCAGGAGTGCTTACAACCTGGTGTGTATCTGGGAGGGATACGAGTGGAAGATGGCGTTCAGTACGTCCTCAGGGCATGATGAGTACCTCGTCATGCCGTACGGGTTGATGAATGCTCCATAAGTCTTCCAAGTCTTTTTCAGGGACCTGCACGGGCAGGGTGTAGTGGTGTAAATTGATGACATTCTGATATACTCCGCAGCACGCGCCGAGCATGTGTCCCTGGTGCGTAGGGTGCTTGGTCGACTGTTGTAGCATGACCTGTACGTCAAGGCTGAGAAATGCCTGTTCGTCCAGCAGTCCGTCTCCTTCCTAGGGTACTGCATTTCCACCTCGGGGGTGGAGAGTGACCTCATTTCAGCCTTGTGTAATTGGCCGACTACCACCATGGTAAAGGAAGTGCTGCAGGTCCTAGGGTTTGCCAATTACTACAGGAGGTTTATCCAGGTTTTGGTCAGGTAGCAGCTCCCATTACCTCACTGCTGAAGGGGTGCCCGGTACGTTTGCAGTGGTCGGCTGAGGCGGACAGGGTTTTTGGTCACCTGAGGGCTTCGTTTACCTCGGCTCCCGTGCTGGCCCATCCGGATCCCTCTTTGGCGGTCATAGTGGAGGTGGACGCGTCCGAGGCTGGGATAGGAGCCGTGCTCTCTCAGCGCTCGGGTACACCACCGAAGCTCCGCCCCGGTGCCTTCTTCTCAAAGAAGCTCAGCCCGGCGGAGCGAAACTATGAGGTGGGGGACAGGGAGATGTTGGCTGTCATCAAGGCTCTGAATGTGTGGAGAGATTGGCTTGAGGGGGCTAAACACCCTTTTCTCATCTGGACTGACCA
The DNA here is from genome assembly GCF_045791955.1 of Oncorhynchus clarkii lewisi. Taxonomy (NCBI): domain Eukaryota; kingdom Metazoa; phylum Chordata; class Actinopteri; order Salmoniformes; family Salmonidae; genus Oncorhynchus; species Oncorhynchus clarkii. Next base: position 2,361,051 of record NC_092174.1, read on the forward strand.
CCGCAATCTGGAGTACATCTGGGCAGCAAGGAGACTGAACCCTCGCCAGGCAAGGTGGGCCATGTGTTTCCCCTTTCCTGCAGACCAGGTTCCCAAAACGTGAAGGCAGACGCACTGTCCCGACTGTATGTCACAGAGGACCGGCCCATGGATCCCACTTCCATACTCCCGGCCTCCTGCCTGGTGGCTCCGGTAGTGTGGGAGCTGGACGTGGACATTGAGCAGGCATTACATGCAGAACATGCTCCCCTCCTCTGGTCATCCTGGGATCGGTCGGACTGTTTGGTTGAGAAGTACTGGTGGCCTACCTTGGTCAAGGACGTGAGGGTTTACGTTTCTTCCTGCTCTGTGTGCGCTCAGTGTAAGGCTCCTAGGCACCTTCCCAGAGGGAAGCTACACCCCTTACCTGTTCCACAGCGACCTTGGTCGCACCTCTCTGTGTATTTTCTTACCGATCTCCCCCCTCACAGGGAAACACCATGATCCTGGTCGTTGTGGATTGGTTCTCTAAGTCCTGCCGTCTCCTCCCTCTGCCTGGTCTCCCTACGGCCCTACAGACTGCGGAGACCTTGTTTACGCACGTCTTTCAGCACTACGGGGTGCCTGAGGTTATAGTGTCTGATAGAGGTCTCCAGTTCACTTCGAGGGTCTGGAAGGCGTTCATGAGGCGTCTCGATAAGCCTTACCTCGGGGTGTCATCCCGAGAGTAATGGGCAGGTGGAGAGAGTGAACCAGGATGTGGGCAGGTTTCTGCGGTCGTATTGCCAGGATCGGCCGGGGGAGTGGGCAGCGTTCGTGCCCTGGGCCGAGATGGCTCAGAACTCTCTCCGCCACTCCTCCACTAACCTCTCCCCCTTCCCGTGCGTACTGGGGTACCAGCCGGTTCTGGCGCCTTGGCATCAGAGTCAGACCGAGACTCCTCCGGTGAACGACTGGTTCAGGGGCGCGGAGGTGGCATGGAACGCCACCCATGTTCACCTCCAGCGGGCCATGCTGTGCCAGAAAGCCAGCACAGACCGTCACCACAGTGAGGCCTGGCTCTCGACCCGGAACCTAACCCTCCGCCTGCCCTGCCGGAAGCTGGGCCCGTGGTTTGTGGGGTCATTTAAAGTCCTGAGGAGATTAAACAAGGTTTGTTATAGGTTACAGCTTCCCCCTGATTACCTGATTACCGTTCAATGTGTCTCTCCTCAGGCCGGTGGTGGTTGGCCCGCTCCAGGAGTCTGAGGTAACTCTGCTATGTCTGGGTATTTTTTCTGTATCCTCATCCTCCTTCAGCAACTCTGCTATGTCTGGGTCTATATCTGTATCCTCGTCTTCCTTCAGCTACACTTCTATGTCTGGGTCTATATCCTCATCCTCCTTCAGTAACTCTGCTATGTCTGTATCCTCATCCTCCTTCAGTAACTCTACTATGTCTGTATCCTCATCCTCCTTCAGTAACTCTCCTATGTCTGTATCCTCATCCTCCTTCAGTAACTCTGCTATGTCTGGGTCTATATCTGTATTCTCCTTCAGTAACTCTGTTATGTCTGGGTCTATATCTGTATCCTCATCCTCCTTCAGTAATTATGTTATGTCTGGGTCTATATCCTTATCCTCCTTCAGTAACTCTGCTATGTCTATATCCTCATCCTCCTTCATCAACTCTGCTATGTCTGGGTCTATATCTGCATATGGCCACTCTCCCTTTTTATTTACCTCATGTCTCTAATGTGAGCTTAGACCCAAGGAAGGAATCCCTAGGACTTTTCTTATTTTCTTTAGAGCTGCATAACCAAGTCCAAGTTTGTGGGCTAGAAGAACCATCCTCACATTTATATCAAATGCCACATCTCCCTTGGAGCACTCCTGCAGCCTAGAGGAAGTGTAAACACTCCTCCTAAATTCATCACGATCACCTTCACAGTCTGCACATTCTATCATGACAGAATTACACAATCACTGGTTGGTGGGGTCTATGGTGATTTCAGTCCAGTGTTTAGACACTTAGAGCAAATCAAATCATGTACACGTTTATTTGAGCCATGTGGAATTAAAGCTACTGTTGGCTGGCTGCTGTCTGGATGGTCGCTGCTAGTTGTCATCTTCATCTTAACTAATTTGCGTCCCAACGCGTTGCTGCGGGCTACCTCATTTTCCTCCTCTACCCGTACAGCCACTGCCTCAATTGGCGGATCTGGCAAATTGTTTATTTCATTCACTGCTTTTCTCGCATTGGCTAACTGAGATCACCTATTTTTATTCAGATACTGTAGGTATATTCTTCGAAATTCTTATTTTGTCTCCCTTTACGTTGATTCTTCGCGGGAGATATTTTCAAGGAAGTGCTGCGTGGCACGTGAGGGATGTTAATCAATCAGATTGCCGGAAAGGGCCTTTATATGCCAGTAACTAATCGGATGTCAGGAAATTACTAATCTTTCAGCAAGGCGCGCTACGTCTACAAATGATATAGCCATGTATGGACTAGCTAACGATATGCTCCGGAAAACAAGCTTTTGAATGATATGTGGTTTAACATGGAGAGTTTTAGAAATAGCGGTTGAAGTTCTATGTGAGACATGCTACCAAGAACTACATTTACAGTAGGTGTAGTTGACGGAGTTGTGATAAAATTATACAAATGCAAATAAATATTTATACACATGTTTACCGATTTATTTGTACATTTTATGAAAGTTAGTTGCAAAATTTCCCAAAATCAAAAGAAAAAAATCTGTTTTTGCCTGTGGTGCCTGACCTTAAATTAAACAAAGATCTAGGCCTACTCAATAACTTAATAACTATTCCAATAATGACTCAAATCTGTAGCCTACAGTATGGTGAGTATCCTAGAGAGCTCATAAAAACAGGATAGTCTTTCTCTTCCCTTTTTAACATTACGAGTAATAGAAATCGACAACTCTCTGTCTTCATCTGATTCTTTGTTATAAGCATTTTCCCATCCTGGAGTCTGAGACCTTGCAGAAATCTCTGCTAGAGAAGAAGAGTGTATCACAATTTAGCATAGACACTATTACCCTATACTGGTTATCATCACCAGGATTTATATTGTTTAGGCATAGTTAGGCCTAGCTAACTCTTAAGGTGTTGTGTTCACCAGCTTAAAAATAATAGTGTTTGCTAAATTGAAAACGAACTTACATTACTCATACTGTTTTGCCTCAAGTAGCAAGCTAGCTAACAGTAATTTGCTGGATGCCTCTCACGTAATACCCTTAGGGTACAGATACCCTGAGCACAAGGTTCATGGAAGATAAGACCATTGAACTCCGCTAATCTTACCCAGCTAAATAACTAGCGAGTAGCGACCATAGCATATTTGCCAGCTTTAGGTAGCAGATAGCTAGTCAAGGTTACAAAACTAGCTAGCTGACTAGCTAATTTAAAAAAACAGATTGCATGGAAAGTCTATTCTGTAGATGGTAACTAGCTAGCTAGCCTAGTTGATAGGCCCAACAAAAATGCCGGCTAACGTTTGCTAGACAGCCAACACAATAGGCTAGCTAACTATCTATGCTAAATAGTCCAACAGAATACAAAGCAAAACAAATTGCATGGAAACTTACCTTTTCTCTCATACGTTGACATTTGTGACTTACAACCCTTTGTTTCCGTCCTAGCAATCTCTCATGCCTGGATTTTGCACAATAACCTTTTCGACCCCCTACTTTGCACATTGTCTCATGATGTCAATACCAATGATGTACAGTACCAGTCAAAAGTTGACACACCTTCTCATTCCAGGGTTTTTCTTTATATTTTCTACATTGTAGAATAATAGTGAAGGCGTCAATACTATGAAATAATACATATGGAATCATGTAGTAACCAAAAAAGTGTTAAACAAATCAAAATGTATTTTATATTTGAGATTCTTCAAAGTAGCCACCCTTGCCTTGATGACAGCTTTGCACACTCTTGGCATTCTCTCAACCAGCATCATGAGGTAGTCACTTGGAATGCATTTCAATTAACAGGTGTGCTCTGTTAAAAGTTAATTTGTGGAATTTCTTTCCTTTCCTTTTCTTAATGCGTTTGAGTCAATCAGTTGTGTTGTGACAAGGTGGTATACAGAAGATATCCCTATTTGGTAAAAGACCAAGTCCATATTATGGCAAGAACTGCTCAAATTAGCAAAGATAAATGACAGCCCATCATTACCTTAAGACATGAAGGTCAGTCAATCTGGAAAATTTCAAGAACATTGAAAGTTTCTTCAAGTGCAGTCACAAAACCATCAAGCGCTCTGATGAAACTGGCTGTCACGAGGAAAGGAAGACCCAGAGTTACCTCTACTGCTGTGGATAAGTTCATTAGAGAGTTACCAGCCTCAGAAATTGCAGCCCAATTAAAGTCTTCACTGAGGTCAAGTAACAGACACATCAACATCAACTGTTCAGAGGAGACTGTGAATCAGGCCTTCATGGTCAAATTGCTGCATAGAAACCACTACTAAAGAACACCAATAATAATGAGATACTTACTTGGGCGAAGAACCATGAGCAATGGACATTAGACTGGTGGAAATCTGTCCTTTGATCTGATGAGTCCAAATGGCAGATTTTTGGTTCCAACCGCCATGTCTTTGTGAGACGCAGAGTAGGTGAACTGATGATCTCCGGATGTGTGGTTCCCACCGTGAAGCATGGAGGAGGAGGTGTGATGGTGAGGGGGTGCTTTGCTGGTGACATTGTGATTTATTTAGAATTCAATGCACACTTAACCAGCATGGCTACCAGAGCATTCTGCAGCGATATATGCCATCCCATCTCATTTGCACTTAGTGGGACTATCATTTGTTTTTCAACAGAGCAATGACCAACACACCTCCAGGCAATGTAAGGGCTATTTGACCAAGGAAAGTGATGGAGTGCTGCATCAGATGACCTGGCCTCCATAATCACCTGACCTCAACCCAATTGAGATGGATTGGAATGAGTTGGACCGCAGCGTGAAGGAAACACAGCCAACAAGTGCTCAGCATATGTGGGAACTCTTTCAAGTCTGTTGGAAAAGCATTCCTTATGAAGCTGGTTGAGGGAATGCCAAGAGTGTGCAAAGCGTTCATCAAGGCAAAGGGTGGAATCTAAACTCTAAAATATATGTTGATTTGTTTGACACTTTGTTTACAACATGATTCCATGTGTTATTTCATAGTTTTGATATCTTCACTATTACTCTACAATGTAGAAAACATTAAAACTAAAAGAAACACTCTTGAAAGATTAGGTGGGTCCGAACTTTTGACAGGTACTGTATATAAATCCTGGATTGCTGATGCTATGTATTGGCCATTGAGAGGCTTTGAAGCCACCACACCACATTTCCACTCCTCAGTAGGAGCAGTACTCCATGGGAGTTAATGGAATACCACTATTTCAATTAAATGTTAAGTATTTTATTGTAGTGGGGACAATTAACTCCAAAAATGATGTTTTTATATATTTTGTATGTTTAGCTCACATAATATAATATAATTTAAAAGTATGCATTGAGGTGTCTGTAATATAATAAATGTTGCAAAAATGTATGTAGACATTAATAAATGCATTTCTATAGCTTCCAATTTTTTTTTACAACGGTGAGTGAGTGCCAAGATGGAGGCACAGTGGCTTAAACACAGTGCCCCGTAACGGTCATCTAGTGTATATACAAATCATTGGTCAACACATGGGAACGTTCAAGGACGTCATTATTTAGAGCGTGTTGCGCAGTTGGGCAGATCTTGACATGATGCCTTAATTCCTGGAATAAATAAATAATTGTACTAATGCATCCCTTCCAAAAGTGTGAATGTTCCAAAACAGGTTACATGATGGAATAAGAGTTTGTCTTATGACTATTTTAAGTGCATTTATAAACCATAATCCAATCAACTTTAATAGGCTTACATTTTGGCAAGCACAAATGACTCTGAATGAATCTCACAATTTTAACTATAACTATTCATTCATGTCTAAAATGTTTGTATTGATGATTCAACTAATTTTCCCATTGTCAAATGCACTGTTAGTTGATTTAACAATTACATTTTTTAATTTTTATGTGAACTGTTTTTTAAATCGTTTTTACCATTAGGCCTGGGCATCAGACTCCAGAGCCCTTTATTGCAGAGTTGTTTCAATGAGTTGGGTCGGTTTTCAATTGGCTAACACTTATCATGTGGTTTGTGCAAGCTGAATATGTTACATTTGGATGCCATTAGAAACTTCACATTTGTAACAAGCATGGTAACAAGCATTCATTAGTACACCTCTGCAATTACAGACTGCAATTACCACTAGTTTCATGTTGTTATTACTGTGTAACTATTACAGTTAATGTAATTACACTGTAATATGGTCCCCTTAAAATTAAGTTTTACATGAATCGTGGATTTCACGCAAGTGCACCCTGAAAACGTGTTGTATATCATACTGCTATGCACTCCCCTGTTAGTAAATCGACACTGTTATGTAGTGTAGTCAGAGTTGTGTAGAAAGGAAGTGAGAGCATCAGAGGGGGTAAATTAACACTTGGGGAGGTGTTACTTTAGAAACACACACATTGTCATGTGGAGTTAGCCTATCAGACAGTGAGCTATCTCATGCTATTCCAAGAGCATGGATGTGATACCTTAAAGTAGTGGAACGCCAGCCACCTTAAGACAAATAACTGCTGAAAGAGACTGTGGGTGTCATTTTGATAGGTAGCAAAAAGAGAGACCGTATTACTCCAAACACTTGAAACTGCATGTGTCTCTAAACTCTTCATTGATAGGGAGTTCATTATGTATTTAGATCTTTTTTTCAGTGTGGTTACACGATTCAATCCCATGTCTGTTGCATTCTGAAGATATCCTATGCAGAATATATGAAGTGATAGTGTTTGTTTTTACAACAGCACCCCTGCTTTTCATTTTCAATGTACCTCATTACACCAGATTGACAACTTGTTAGCCATGGAAGGCATTACAGCAGTCATAGGGTTTCAAATAAAGGGTAAATGTTGTGATTTAGAGCTGGGCTGTGTGGACTTTTGTGTTGGTCTTTGTAGTCTGCAATTCCCTAGAATATAAATAAATATGTTGGAAGGGTGCATTTGGATTTCCATAATGTTATAGTAAATGCCTTATCAGTGTCAGAGCAAGAGCTGAAATGCATCATGGTGCATCTTAGATCTCAAATGGCTTTTGGTCAGATTTCCTATCACGAATGACGTTTCTATGCAACAATTTCATGACGATGAATTTCCTTGAAACATAAAAAAAAAAAACTTATGACAGGCCTGATGGAAAAAGCTGATTTGTCTGTAAAATCTTCCAATGTCAACAAAACAAAATATGATAGACAAGGGTGGATATTTTTTTGTCAGTGAAAAAGATTTTGCGACGAGAATGCATTTATTCACAAATAATTGATATAACCATTAGAGGTCGACCGATTAATTCGGGCCCATTTCAAGTTTTGATGATATTACTAGTTTATCTAGCGTGTCCTGCGTTGCATATAATCGATGCGGTGCGCATTCGCGAAAAAGGACTTTCGTTGCTCCAACGTGTACCTAACTGTATATATTTTTAAAATATTTTTAAACCTGCATATTTAGCTAAAAGAAAGGTTAGCAGGCAATATTAACCAGGTAAAATTGTGTCACTTCTCTTGCGTTCATTGCACGCAGAGTCAGGGTATATGGAACAGTTTGGGCCGCCTGGCTCATTTATGAACTAATTTGCCAGAATTTTACGTAATTATGACATAACATTGAAGGTTGTGCAATGTAACAGCAATATTTAGACTTAGGGATGCCATCCGTTAGATAAAATACGGAACGGTTCCGTATTTCACTGAAAAAATAAACATTTTGTTTTCGACATGATAGGTTATTAATATGGTCGAATCCCAAAACTAAGGCTCGTATTCCCGTGTGTTATGTTATAATTAAGTCTATGATTTGATAGAGCAGTCTGACTGAGCGATGGTAGGCACCAGCAGGCTCATAAGCATTCATTCAAACAGCACTTTCGTGAATTTTGCCAGCAGCTCTTCTCAATGCTTCAAGCATTGCGCTGTTTCTGACTTCAAGCCTATCAACTCCCGAGATTAGGCTGGTGTAACCAATGTAATATGGCTAGTTAGCGGGGTGCATGCTAATATACAACCTAAAACTTCTTACCTGGGAATATTGAAGACTCATGTTAAAAGGAACCACCAACTTTCATATGTTCTCATATTCTGAGCAAGGAACTTAAATGTTAGCTTTCTTACATGGCACATATTGCACTTTTACTTTCTTCTCCAACACTTTGTTTTTGCATTATTTTAACCAAATTGAACATGTTTAATTATTTATTTGAGGCTAAATTGATTTTATTGATGTAGTAAATAAAAAAAAGTTTTCATTCAGTATTGTTGTAATTGTCATTCTTACAAATAAATATATATTTTTAAAAAAATCGGTCGATTAATCGGTATCGGCTTTTTTGGTCCTCCTATAATCGGTAGACCTCTAATAACCATCAGTGATGTACACTCTTGGAAGAAAAGGTGCTATCTAGAACCTAAAAGGGTTCTTCGGCTGTCCCTGTAGGAGAACCCTTTGAATAACTTTTTTTTGTTCCAGGTAGAATCCTTTTAATTCTAGGTACGTAGAACCCTTTTCAGTTCCCTTTCCACAGAGTGTTCTACCTGTAACCAAAAATGATTCTACCTGGAAACAAATGGGGACAGCTGAAGAACCCTTTCGGAACCCTTGTAGTGGTAAAAAAAGGTGGGGAAACTATCAAATCCAGTTGACGATTAAGATAAAACGAACAACCACCGATATAAAACGAACAACCACCGATATAAACCAAAACATAACATTTTTAAAAGTAATTTTTGATTGCACTGATTCTCTTTTAAAGTGTAGGTGTTGCTTTACTGTCCAACTGCTTGCTTCCTTGTCTCCTCACCACTGTCTGTTTCACTACTCTTCTGTCCATAATAAAGCACTGCTCTGCCTTCTAAACAAGGCAGGGCCTACAGGCCCTTGTTTTGTCTCACCTGGACTACTGTGGTCAGGTGACACAGAGGGACTTAGGAAATTACAATTGTCCCAGAACAGGGTAGCATGGCTGGTCCTTAAATGTACATGGGGAGCTAACATGAATAATATGTGCACATATGTCCCACAATGCCTTTCGAGTGAATTTGAGCAATACCCACCCCTGATTGTGTTTGTTAGTGACAGATACATCATTGTTGCGTTCAATAACATTTATTCCTGAAACTTTCAACAAGTGACAGCCAAAGTGAATGTTTCAATTAAAATTAAACCCTTTATGACCACATATTATACAGTTCATAAGGCCTTTAGTTATGGCCTAATTATCCTTGACATTGTGGTCTAAAAACCCTGGCTCATGGGCCACATAAGACCTGCAAGTCACACTGGTTTGTGAAGTGATTAGTAATTCCCAGGGCCAGATTTAGGTATAAGCGACATCAAATAAAATGTTATTGGTCACATACACATGGTTAGCAGATATTTTTGCAAGTGTAGCGAAATGCTTGTGCTTCTAGTTCTGATAGTGCAGCAATATCTAATAATTCCACAACAACCACCTAATACATACGAATCTAAGTAAATGGTTGGAATAAGAATATGTACATATAAACATATGGATGGGCCATGACCGACCCGCATAGACAAAATGCAATAGAGGGTATAAAATACAGTATATACATCTGGGATGAGTAGTGCAAGATATGTAAACATCATAATTAAAGTGGCATTAAAAAAGTGACTAATGATCCATTCGTTAGAGTGGCCAATGATTTCAAGTCTGTCTGTAGGCAGCAGCCTCTCTGTGTTAGTGATGGCTGTTTAATTAACAGTCTGATGGCCTTGAGATAGAAGCTGTTTTTCAGCCTCTCAGTCCCAGCTTTGATGCCCCTGTACTGACCTCGCCTTCTCGATGGTAGCAGGGTGAACAGGCAGTGGCTCGGGTGGTTGTAATCCTTGATAATCTTTTTGGCCTTCCTGTGACATCGGGTGGTGTAGGTGTCCTGGAGGGCAGGTAGTTTGTCCCCGGTGACGCGTTGTGCATACCTTCTGGAGAGCCCTGCGGTTGTGGGCGGTGCAGTTGCCGTACCAGGCAGGTGAAATAGCCCGGCAGGATGCTCTCAATTGTGCATCTGTAAAAGTTTGTGAGGATTTTAGATGACAAGCCAAATTTCTTCAGCCTCTTGAAGTTGAAGAGGTGCTGTTGCGCCTTCTTCACCACACTGTATGTGTGTGTGGGGGGGACCTTTTCAGTTTGTCCATAATGTGTATGCCGAGGATCTTGAAACTTTCCACTGCTGTCCCGTCGATGTGGATAGGTGGGTGCTCCCTCTGCTGTTTCCTGAAGTCCATGATCATCTCCTTTGTGTTGTTGACGTTGAGTGCCCTCACCTCCTCCGTATAGGCTGTTTCGTCGTTGTTGGTGATCAAGCCTACTACTGTTGTGTCGTCTGAAAACTTAATGATCGAGTTGGAGGCATGCATGGCCACCCAGTCATGGGTGAACAGGGAGTACAGGAGGGGGCTGAGCACGCACCCCTGTGGGGCCCCTGTGTTGAGGATCAGCAAAGTGGAGATGTTGTTTCCTACCTTCACCCCCTGGGGGCGGCCCATCAGGAAGTCCAGGACCCAATCGCACAGGGCGGGGTTGAGACCCAGGGCCTCTAGCTTAATGATGAGCTTGGAGGGTACTATGGTGTTGAATGTTGAGCTGTAGTCAATGAACAGCATTCTTACATAAACTCAGCAAAAAAGAAACTCTTAAACCCTTTTTCAGGACCCTGTCTTTCAAAGATAATTCCTAAAAATCCAAATTACTTCGTTGTAAAGGGTTTAACCTTTCTGGCGCAGGTGTTCCGTTAGCGACCCAATGACAACATCCGGTGAAATTGCAGTGCGTCAAATTCAAAATACAGAAATGGTCATAATAAACATTCATAAAAATACAAGTGTTATACATTGGCTTAAAGATAAACTTCTTGTTAATCCAGCCGCAGATTTCAAAAAGGCGAAAGCATACCATGCGATTATCTGAGGACAGTGCCCCGCTTACAAAAGCATACAAATATTTTCCAACCAAGTAGAGGAGTCATGAAAGTCAGAAATAGCGATAAAATGAATCACTCCCAGCTACACAATCAATGTTTGTTTTGTTTGACAAAGTCCCTCTTTATATCCCAAAAACTCAGTTTTGTTGGCGCATTTTGTTCAGTAATCCAATGGTTCAAATGCGGTCAAAACATGCAGACATATACATCCCAATAGTACCGGTAAAGTTAGTTGAAACATGTCAAACGATGTTTAGAATTAATCCTCAGGTTGTCAATTGTCTAAATAATCACTAATATTTAAATAGGACAACAGCGTATTCAATAGAAAGGAAAAACAACGAAGGGCGTGCACTCGGTCATGCACGCAAACCAGCACTGCATGATTCTACAGTCCACTGACAGAAAGGTCTCATTCTTCTTAATTTTTCATAAAACAAACATGAAACAATGAATAAAGACTGTTGACATCTAGTGGAAGCCATAGGAACTGCAATCTGGGTCCTAACCCATTAGATACTCTACAGGCATTCAATAGAAAATACAAAACAAAATCCCACTTCCTGGATGGATTTTCCTCAGGTTTTCACCTGACGTATCAGTTCTGTTATACTCACAGACATTATGTTAACAGTTTGAGATGTTAGTGTTTCCTATCCAAATCTACCAATTATATGCATATCCTAGCTTCTGGGCCTGAGTAACAGGGAGTTTACTTTGGGCAGGCTTCTCATCCAGATGTTTAAACACTGATGTTTAAACACCATGCTTGTTCAATGAACCATAAACAATTAATGAACATGCACCTGTGGAATGGTTATTTAGACATTAATTAATTTAACCGCTTACAGACGGTAGGCAATTAAGGTCACAGTTATGACACTAAAGAGGCCTTTCTACTGGCTCTGAAAAACACAAAAATAAAGATGCCCAGGTTCCCTGCTCATCTGTGTGAATGTGCCTTAGGCATGCTGCAAGGAGGCATGAGGACTGCAGATGTGGCCAGTGCAATAAATTGCAATGTCCGTACTGTGAGACGCCTTACACAGCGGTATAGGGAGACAGGACGGACAGCCGATCATCCCCGCAGTGGCAGACCACGTGTAACACCTGCACAGGATTTGTACAGCCGAACATAACACCTGCAGGACAGGTACAGGATGGCAACAACAACTGCCTGAGTTACACCAGGAATGTACAATCCCTCCATCAGTGCTCAGACTGTCCGCAATAGGCTGAGAGAGGCTGGACTGAGGGCTTGTAGGCCTGTTGTAAGGCAGGTCCTCACCAGACATCACCGGCAACAACGTCGCCTATGGTCACAAACCCACCGTCGCTGGACCAGACACGACTAGCAAAAAGTGTTCTTCACTGACGTGTCGCAGTTTTGTCTCACCAAGGTTGATTGTTGTCAAAGGAATGAGCGTTACACCGAGGCCTGTACTCTGGAGCGGGATCGATTTGGAGATGGAGGGTCTGTCATGGTCTTGGGCGGTGTGTCACAGCATCATCGGGCTGAGCTTGTTGTCACTGCAGGCAATCTCAACGCTGTGTGTTACAGGGAAGACATCCTCCTTCCTCATGTGGTACCCTTCCTGCAGGCTTCCTCCAGCACAACAATGCCACCAGCCATACTGCTCGTTCTGTGCGTGATTTCCTACAAGACAGAAATGTCAGTGTTCTGCCAAGGCCATTAAAGAGCCCAGATCTCAATCCCATTGAGCACATCTGGGACCTGTTGGATCAGAGGGTGAGGGCTAGGGCCATCCCCCCCCCAGAAATGTTCTGAAACTTGCAGGTGCCTTGGTGGAAGAGTGGGGTAACATCTCACAAATCTGGTGCAGCCCATGAGGAGATGCACTGCAGTACTTAATGCAGCTGGTGGCCACACCAGATACTGACTGTTACTTTTGATTTTGACCCCCCCCCCTTTGTTCTGCGACACATTATTCAATTTCTGTTAGTCACATGTCTGTGGAACTTGTTCAGTTTATGTCTGTTGGTGAATCTTGTTATGTTCATATAAATAGTTACACATGTTAATTAAGTTGTCTGAAAATACACGCAGTTGACAGTGAGAAGACGTTTCTTTTTTTGCCGAGTTTAGGTATTCCTCTTGTCCAGATGCAGTGTGATGGCAATTGCATTGCCTGTGGACCTATTGGGGTGGTATGCAAATTGCAGTGGGTCTAGGATGACAGGTAAGGTGGAGGTGATATGATCCTTGACTACTCTCTCAAAGCACTTCATGATGACAGAAGTGAGTGCTACGGGGCAAGTTAGTTCAGTTACCTTTGCCTTCTTGGGTTCAGGAACAATGGTGGCCATCTTGAAGCATGTGGGGACAGGAGAGATTGAATATATCCGTAAACATACCAGCCAGCTGGTCAGCGTATGCTCTAAGGATGCGGCTAGGGATGCCGTCTGAGCTGGCAGCCTTGCGAGGGTTAACACGTTTAAATGTCTTACAAACGTGGGCCACGGAGAAGGGGGGACCGCAGTCCTTGGTACGGGCCGCGTCGGTGGCACTGTATTATCTTCAAAGCTGGCAAGGAATGTGTTTAGTTTGTCTGGATGCAAGACGTCGGTGTCCGTGACATGGCTGGTTTTCTGTTTGTAGTCCATGATTGTCTGTAAACTCTCCCATATTCATCTCATGTCTGAGCTGTTATATTGCAACTCTTCGTCCCTATACTGACGTTTTGCTTATTTGATTGCCTTGGAGGGAATAACTACACTGTATTTGGCCATATGTCCGGACATCTTTCCATGGTTAAATGCGGTGGTTCACACTTTCAGTTTTGCACGAATGCCGCCATCTATCCACTTTTTTTTAGTTAGGGTAAGTTTAATAGTCACAGTGGGAACAACATCTCCTATGCACCTCCTTATAAACTCACTCAATGGATCAGCGTATGAATATATAATATTTTCTGAGGCTACCTGGAACGTGTCCCAGTCAGTGTGATCAAAACAATCTTGAAGCGTGGATTCCGATTGGTCAGACCATCATTGAATGGTCCTAGTCACGGGTACATCCTGTTTGAGTTTCTGCCTATAGGAGGGTAGAAGCAAAATGGAATTGTGGTCAGATTTGCCGACCGGAGGGCGTTGGAGGGCCTTGCATGCATTGCGGAAGTTAGTGTAGCAGTGATCCAGAGTTGCGCCAGCCCGGGCACTACAATCGATATGCTGATAGAATTTATGTAGCCTTGTTCTCATATTTCCTTTGTTAAAATCCCCAGCTACAATAAATGCAGCCTCTGGATATATGGTTTCTAGTTTGCATAGAGTTCAGTGGAGTTCTTTGAGGGCCATCGTGTTGTTGGCTTGAGGGGGGTATCCACTGATCTGAGTTGTTAATCATGAAACATACACCCCCGCCTTTCTTCTTCCCTGAGAGATATTTATTCCTGTCGGCACGAAGCACAAAGAATCCCGGTGGCTGTACCAACTCCGAGAGCCATGTTTCCGTGAAACACAGTATGTTGCTATCCCGAATGTCTCGCTGCAAAGCAGCCCTTGCCCTGATTTCGTCTTCCTTGTTCTCTAGAGACTGGACATTAGCAAGTAAAATTCTTGGAAGTGGTGGGTGGTGTGCGCGCCTCCGAAGTCTGACCAGAAGGACGCTCAGTCTACCTCTCCTGCGGCGACGTTGTTTGGGTCAGCCTCTGGAAACAGTTTGAATGCCTTGGGTGGTTCGAAGAAAGGATCCCCTTCGGGAAAGTCGTATTCCTGGTCATAGTGCTGGTAAGTTGACGTCGCTCTGATATCCAATAGTTCTTCTCGGCTGTATGTAATAAAACATAAGATTTTCTGGGCTAACAATATAAGAAATAATACATAAACTAAATACTGCTTAGTTTCCTCAGGACTAGAAGCGAGGCAACCCTCTGTTGGCACCATCTTGCAGTCGCTTTGGGCCCCCGGCCATTAGGGTTCTCAACTTACTGTTGAAATTAAGAATAGTAGAATACACAAGGTGAAAGTTCGAACACAACAAGTTGTGTATCAGCAGTTTCTCTCTTGTTTTGTCACTCACTCAATTAACCATGTCAGCTGATAATTTTTAGATTGGTAAGTTAGTCTAGCCATTTATCTAAACTTGTGGTAATCATGGCCAAATACCAAGGGGCCCTGAACTCCAGGGGTCCCCCATTGCTTTTGTTAGTCACCCTCACTGAGATGTGTAGAACTGCAGAAAACATGCTGTAAAACTGCTAGAATTTCTCTGCTCTGTCATGTCGTTGGCCTGGGGGTAGGTTTATGACAGTCATAAATACCTCTTCCCCCCCTTTCCTCTCTCTACCCTACTGATGTTACATTTGCAAAACCCTTGGTTAACAGAGATTCTGGGACCATCAGAAGGTGGGGGGAAATGAACTATATTCTGGTAATCCGACCAATTGAACATATGTGTTGGTACTTTATGACTATGATGTCAGTTCGGTTGTCATCTGAGACATTCTCATCAATGATAAGATGACAAACTCTACAGTGGAAAGTCTACACATCAGAGTTATCGGATTCACATGAAATATTTGTTCAATTTAAATGTTTGAATATGAAATTATTTGTGAAGGGATGAAATGTGATTTTAGCTTCTAAAATGTGAGAATTGGGTTTTTATAAGGTTAGGGCTCTGCTCAATCAGTGGCCCGCCCCTGTGAAGGGACATGGGCTATAAACATGCCCTCCTCTCCCTTCCTATATAAAGCCTTGACGACAATATAACCTCCTCTTCCGAGGATGTGAGGACGACCGTCCGATGTCAGAATGGTTCAGATAATAACTACAGAATGAACCCAACATCAGCGTGAGCTTTGGTTGCGAATGGTATGAATTTTGAACTCTTATTCACTACAGAAGTGATACCTCCCATCTGTTGAGTTAGCAACAGCAGCTGCAAACACAGGTTAGGAAGGAACAGACAGAGAATTCCATTACCACACAACGACGTTACTACAACATATCCAATTTACCAGCAGATACATTCTTCAAAGGACAAAGGACTCGGTTGGGCAACATGGCCTTCCATCTCCCACCAACCTACCGAAGCGCAGCTCAGAGTAAATATTTTTTGCATTTTCCTTTTCCAAATGGGGGGTAATTTAGAATGCATAAGATACTGTATTTATGATAGCACAGCTTCACCCTTTGTTCCTCAGTTCCTGCTCTGTCACTCAAACCCAGCCCCTTTTCTTTTGTGTAACAAGCTGTCATATCTGTTCCGCCCGCAAGGGACGTTTTCCTTTATGACGTAATTTGTAATCAAGTTATGATTTAATTATGTGTATGTGTAATTGTCTAATTAGTTAGGTATTTAGTAAATAAATAATTAAACCCAATTTTGTATCGCTGATTCAACTTGTTAGCCAGGGTTTGTGCAGTTAACCAAGAATTTACAACTTTCAGATGAGACTGAATTAAGATGACGATTAATATTGACTGCTATTGATGTAAAATATTACTTGGTCTTTAAGAGTTCATTCGGAAGATAACAGCTCTATAAATATTATTTCATGGTGCCCCGGCTCTAGTTAATTACATTTACATGATTATCTCAATCAGGTAATATTATTTACGGATAAATTATTTTATAGAATAGCATGTCATATCACTTAATCCGGCATAGCCAAACACACGACAGCTCCATGGCAAAATTAGCAGAATTGCATGAATGTTATAAAATTCAAAAATTCTCTCTCCCGCGATGGCAAAATGTGTAGAACTGCAGAAAATGTTTTTCTTTCCGCATTCAAACCAAAATGTTTTTTTTCACTCCTAAAAGGCTAGAGCCAGCCCTGGTAATTCTTATCCGAATCCAACCAGAGAGGATATCCAACAATTATATTATTTTATCACCTACAACCTGCTATGGTGGAAGACCTAAAAAAATATGACTACCTAAACCATCTAAACTGGAACAACAATCTCAGTAAAAGGTGAAAAAAAACGGACATTTTGGGGTTTAGAAATGTTTTTCTTATTTATCTTTGTGTAGTATAAAGATTAATGAATCAATAAACGGCACGAGGAAACAGATTTTAAAACAAACTATAATAAAAAAAATCTACTTGGAACAAAGCTTGCAAATATGATGAGGCCTCTCCCACATATTTACTCAACACGGTCGAGTAAAAACAACTCCATGGGATTGAAAAGATTTTTAATCAAATGTCCTGTTCAGTTATGCTGAAATGTAGGTGAGGTGACACACATTCCTAACACTGATCTGAATAAAAGCTATGGAAAGTTGCATACATTTCTAATGACTAAATGCACTCTAAACAGGATGGGAAAGTAAACACTAGTGTTTAAAATCTGAACACTTACGAGATATATAGTGCCTTCAGAAAGTATTCATACCTCTTGCCTTTTTTCTCACCAATCCACACACATTACCCCAACATGACAAAGTAAAAAAAATACATTGCAAATGTATTGAAAATGAAGTACAGAAATATCTAATTTACATTAGTATTCACACCCCTGAGTCAATACTTGTTAATCACCTTTGGTAGTGATTACAGCTGTGAGACTTCCTGGGTAAGTCTAAGAATTTAGCACAATGTTTTCAAATGATTAAATTCTTCAAGCTCTCATTTAGTTTCCCAGTGTCTGTTGGAATGCAGACGGAACCAGGTTTTCCTATTGGATTATGCCTGTGTTTAGCTCTCTTCCATTTATTTTTATCCTAAAAAACTCCCTAGTCCTTGCCAATGACAAGCATACCCATAACATAATGCAGCCACCACCATGCTTGAAAATGTGTACAGTGGTACTCAGTGATGTGTTGGATTTGCCCCAAACATAATGCTTTGTATTCAGGAAATACATGTGATTTCTTTGCCATATTTTCTGCAGTTTTACTTTAGTGCCTTATTGCAAACAAAATGCATGTTTTGGAATATTTTTATTCTGTATAGGCTTCTTTCTTTTCACTCTGTCATTAAGGTTAGTATTGTGGAATAACTACGATGTTGTTGATCCATCCCCCTAAAAAATCCTAACACAGCCATTAACCTCTGTAACTGATTTAAAATCACCATTGGCCTCATCCAAATTGTAATTAATAACTTCACCATGCTCAAAGGGATTTATTTTCACCCACCTACCAATAGGTGCCCCTCTTTGTGAAGCATTGGAAAACATCCCTGGTCTGTGAATCTGTGTTTGAAATTCCCTGCTCGACTGAGGGACCTTACAGATAATTGTATGGGTGGTGTACAGAGATTAAGTAATTGAAAAATCATGTAAAACACTATTGTTGCACACAGTATAACACCATACACATCAATACACAATAAAGACATTAAACTACACATTCATATACACAACAAAATACATCTCATTATAAACAACAATACACGGAAAGCAAAACACAATAATAAAAATACATTCTTCAGCAAAAGGGTCCCCTAACAACCATCTGAAATGCCTGAGGCACCAATTCCTCCAAATTTAAAGTGTATTGTAAATAATTTGACACGTACGGTGCAATGAAATTAAAGGCTGATTTATCTAACTGGAGACACCAAAGGCTGCACTACCCATCCCAGATCCGGGAGAATTGTCATCAACTACACTAATTAGCATAGTGCAAAAAATATTACTAGAAAATATTCATGAAATCACAAGTGAAATATAGTGAAACACAGTTTAGCCTTTTGTTAATCACCCTGTCATCTCAGATTTTGAAATTATGCTTTACAGCCAAAGCAAGACAAGCGTTTGTGTAAGTTTATCGATTGCCTAACATAGCATTATGTCCAGCAGGAAGCTGAAAGCAGGAAGCTTGGTCACGAAAATCAGAAAAGCAATCAAATGAACCGTTTATCTTTGATGATCTTCGGATATGTTCACTGACGAGACTCCCAGTTAGACAGCAAATGTTCCTTTTGTTCCATAAAGATTATTTTTTATACCCAAAATACCTCCTTTTGTTGGTCACGTTGTGTTGAGAAATCCACCGGAAATAGCCGAAAAAAAATCCAAATTATGTCCATAATATCGACAGAAACATGGCAAACGTTTTTTATAAATCAATCCAAGGTGTTTTTCAAATATCTATTCGATAATATATCAACCGGGACAATTGGCTTTTCAGTAGGAGCGAGAGGAAAAATGACTACCTCTGTCTTTTACGCAAGAATCACTCTGAGAGCCCTCAGCTGGCCACTGACGCAATGTAGTCGTTTATGCTCATTCTTCAAAATAAAGGCCTGAAACTACGTCTAAAGGCTGTAGACACCTTAGGGAAGCCACAGAAAAAGGAATCTGGTTGATATCCCTTTCAATGGGCAATAGGGATGCATAGAAAGACAAGGGTTTCAAAATAAGTCACTTCCTGATTGGATTTTTCTCAGGATTTCACCTGCAATATCAGGTGATATTGTTATACTCAGACAATATTTTTACAGTTTTGGAAACTTTCGAGTGTTGTCTATCCTAAGCTGTCAATTTTATGCATAGTCTAGCCTCTGGTCCTGAGAAATAGGCGGTTTACTTTGGGAACGTTATTTTTCCAAAATTAAAAATAGTGCCCCCTAGTTTCAAGAGGTTAAGACCATATTAAAATCTCCCACAATAGAGTCTAGTGTTGCTTGTAGAGTTGATACATTCTTTTGTATATTTTCAAAGAAGTTTGTATCATCATTATTTGGACCGTATAGGTTAATAAGACATATGTTTATTGTCCAAAAACTTATTTAAAATAATCTACTAGAGGTCGACCGATTAAATCGGAATGGCCGATTAATTAGGGCCGATTACAAGTTTCCATAACAATCGGAAATCGGTAATTTTGGACGCCGTTTAATCTGTTTTTTTACTCCTTTATTTAGAATCATGCTTGTCAGTTATTAAGAACACATTCTTATTTTCAATGACGGCCTAGGAACGGTGGGTTAACTGCCTTGTTCAGGGGCAGAACAGATTTTTACCTTGTCAGCTCAGGGATTTAATCTTGCAACCTTACTGTTAACTAGTCCAACGCTCTAACCACCTGGCTCACGAGGAGCCCGCCTGTTACGCGAATGCAGTAAGAAGCCAAGGTAAGTTGCTAGCTAGCATTAAACTTAATCAATCATAATCACTAGTTATAACTACACATGGTTGATGATATTACTAGTTTATTTTTCTTGTCCTGCGTTGCATAAAAATCGATGCAGTGCACATTCGCGAAAAAGGACTGTCGTTGCTCCAACGTGTACCTAACCATAAACACCAATATCTTTCTTAAAATCAATACACAGAAGTATATATTTGTAGACCTGTATGTTTAGCTAATAGAAATCCAGGTTAGCAGGCAATATTAACCCGATGAAATTGTGTCACTTCTCTTGTGTTCATTGCATGCAGAGACAGTGTATATGCAACAGTTTGGGCTGCCTGGCTCATTGCGAACTAATTTGACAGAATTTTACTTAATTAATTGTGCGCCACCCAATGGGCCTTCCAGTCACGGCCGGCTGCGACAGAGCCTGGACTCGAACCCAGAATCTCTGATGACACAGTGCCTTAGACCATTGCGCCACCCGGGAGGCCAGATATGCATATTCTTGGTACCATTTGGTACCATTTGTAAGGAAACACTGAAGTTTATGGAAATATGAACGGAAGGTAGTAGAACACAATAGATCCAGTAAAAGATAATACAAAGAAAAAAAACTGTCACTGACTTTGTGTCTGTTTTTCCTTCACGGGTTTGCCTTTGTGAGCACCTCTGGGTGTTAGCAAGTCCTCATGAGGCGGAGCTAGCATGTTGGAATAAACGCCTGTTTGTGAGAGGCTCCTGCAACTTTTTTGCGAAATAATCTAATTTAACCTACTTTATGGCACATTTTACTACAAACATCTCTTTCTAATACAATACAGTAACTTTCTATGTGAAAATGCAGAGAAATAAGCGACCAAAGGACAATAAATCAACATCTTGGGTCTACTCCCCACCAAACAATGAGACAGACATGGCGGAAGGCACACGTGACACTTACAGAACTTACCAGGGCTTTGGGAGAACTACGCGTTGCCATAGCTGAGGATCTTAAGGCTACTATTGCTGAACTGGACACCAAAATCGAGAGCAGCATTTGAACAGTCCCTTCGCAGGGCCAGAGTATTGAGAAAGCATCTGAATTCAACACTGGTAGGATCGCCGAGTTAGAGAAGCTATGCACGTCATTGCAGGATAGTGTGCAGAGGCTTTCTGTGAAAGTGGTCGACCTGGAGGGCCGATTCAGACGTCATAAGCTTCGCGTTGTTGGTCTGGCAGAGGGGGTGGAGGCTGGCTCTAGCCCCACCAACTTCTTCGCCAAGCTATTGAGGGATGCAATGGGATCGGAAGTTTTGGCTTTGGATGCCCAGCTGGACCGTGCACATCGCGCCCTTGTCCCAGTGCCTGGACCGGGCCAACGTCCTCGCCCAGTAATCATCTGTTGTCACAGTTTCAAGACCAAGGATCTTATCCTGCACGTGGCTCGAATGAGGGGTAACCTGTTACATAAAGTGCACCCCTTCCGGGATTATGCGCCCGATGTGGCAAAGCATAGCGCCGGCTACAGAGATGTCATGACCAAACTCTACAAACTCTATCTTCGCCCAGCCTTGCTCTTCCCTGTAAGACTCAGAATTACCCCTTCCTGTGAGAAGATTTGGCTCTCCTTGGTTTTGGACGCAGTGAAACCGTATTAAACGGTCTCAGCATGGGCTACCGAACATGTAAGATGCTGAGCTGACCAATGGAGGGTGGTCAGAGCTCTGATTTAACTTTAATTTCACTTTTATTCCGGCTGGGTCCAGAGTGATGCCTGTTTGGGTGACCTTCCAGGTTTGATCATTGACACTTTGATGGATATACTTATATTCCCCCAATTTTGTTTTGTTTCGTTATTTACTTTTAAATTCTTACATTATTCTTATTACCATGCCATTTATTTGTTGCTTGCAGGGGACTGGGGTGATGGTTGGAAGGGGCAGACGCAGATACCTGGATAGCAAGTTGCCGTTCTGCCTTTGTCATAGCCGTGGGCCGCTCTCCCGATTAGATTCCCACCAGCCCTCTGTGGTGCTTGTGTCTGTGTAGGTGTGCGTACATATAACTATTATTTGTACTTTATTATTATTTTATCTCTTAGCATTTTAGTACTATTATGTATGTGTATATTTTAAAATTAGTGTAGATTATTATTCTGGGGGTATGAATGTTTCTGAATGTATGTGTATGTGTGTGTCTGTATATATATATATATATATATATTGTATGTGTGTGTATATCTTTCTTTTTTTTGATTGGGGGGTACGTTTAATTTAGCAAAATCCTTGTTCCGATCTCCTAACCCACAATATGTAAATGTACTGCTGTCTATGTTGATTGCTGATGGTTTATGTTTAGACCGGCATTGCTTAGCAATATAATCTTGTAATGCTATATCTTGCTTATCTCAGGGATTGACCCAAGATGATGCTTAAGTGCCGTGCTTTTTTGGCATCGGCCAGACAATGTGTTTATTATTTTTATTTCCCCCCCCTCCTATTTGTGTATGCCTGTTAAATGTGGGTTGATGGGGGGGGGGTAAATGTTGGGGAAAGTAGGGGGACAGGGTGGAGAGTAAAGGTGCTTGCCGGGGGGGAGGGGTTGGTTGGATACTGCTTGGGTGTACAGTGCCTTGCGAAAGTATTCGGCCCCCTTGAACTTTGCGACCTTTTGCCACATTTCAGGCTTCAAACATAAATATATAAAACTGTATTTTTTTGTGAAGAATCAACAACAAGTGGGACACAATCATGAAGTGGAACGACATTTATTGGATATTTCAAACTTTTTTAATAAATCAAAAACTGAAAAATTGGGCGTGCAAAATTATTCAGCCCCTTTACTTTCAGTGCAGCAAACTCTCTCCAGAAGTTCAGTGAGGATCTCTGAATGATCCAATGTTGACCTAAATGACTAATGATGATAAATACAATCCACCTGTGTGTAATCAAGTCTCCGTATAAATGCACCTGCACTGTGATAGTCTCAGAGGTCCGTTAAAAGCGCAGAGAGCATCATGAAGAACAAGGAACACACCAGGCAGGTCCGAGATACTGTTGTGAAGAAGTTTAAAGCCGGATTTGGATACAAAAAGATTTCCCAAGCTTTAAACATCCCAAGGAGCACTGTGCAAGCGATAATATTGAAATGGAAGGAGTATCAGACCACTGCAAATCTACCAAGACCTGGCCGTCCCTCTAAACTTTCAGCTCATACAAGGAGAAGACTGATCAGAGATGCAGCCAAGAGGCCCATGATCACTCTGGATGAACTGCAGAGATCTACAGCTGAGGTGTGAGACGCTGTCCATAGGACAACACTCAGTCGTATATTGCACAAATCTGGCCTTTATGGAAGAGTGGCAAGAAGAAAGCCATTTCTTAAAGATATCCATAAAAAGTGTTGTTTAAAGTTTACCACAAGCCACCTGGGAGTCACACCAAACATGTGGAAGAAGGTGCTCTGGTCAGATGAAACCAAAATTCAACTTTTTGGCAACAATGCAAAACGTTATGTTTGGCGTAAAAGCAACACAGCTCATCACCCTGAACACACCATCCCCACTGTCAAACATGGTGGTGGCAGCATCATGGTTTGGGCCTGCTTTTCTTCAGCAGGGACAGGGAAGATGGTTAAAATTGATGGGAAGATGGATGGAGCCAAATACAGGACCATTCTGGAAGAAAACCTGATGGAGTCTGCAAAAGACCTGAGACTGGGACGGAGATTTGTCTTCCAACAAGACAATGATCCAAAACATAAAGCAAAATCTACAATGGAATGGTTCAAAAATAAACATATACAGGTGTTAGAATGGCCAAGTCAAAGTCCAGACCTGAATCCAATCGAGAATCTGTGGAAAGAACTGAAAACGGCTGTTCACAAATGCTCTCCATCCAACCTCACTGAGCTCGAGCTGTTTTGCAAGGAGGAATGGGAAAAAATGTCAGTCTCTCGATGTGCAAAACTGATAGAGACATACCCCAAGCGACTTACAGCTGTAATCGCAGCAAAAGGTGGCGCTACAAAATATTAACTTAAGGGGGCTTAATATTTTTCAGTTTTTGATTTGTTAAAAAAGTTTGAAATATCCAATAAATGTCGTTCCACTTCATGATTGTGTCCCACTTGTTGATTCTTCACAAAAAAATAGTTTTATATCTTTATGTTGGAAGCCTGAAATGTGGCAAAAGGTCGCAAAGTTCAAGGGGGCCGAATACTTTCGCAAGGCACTGTATACAGAAGATAGCCCCATTTCACAAGGAAAATAACCTCTCTATGAACGTCAACAAAACAAAGGAGCTGATCGTAGAGTTCAGGAGACAGCAGAGGGAGAATGTACCCATCCACAGGGCCGCAGTGGAGAAAGCGAAAAAGTAACTTGTTTGTGTATAGCCGTGTATAAGACAACTGCTGGGACTGCCCAAGAAAAGCTCCTGATTGACATGTGTACTATGTTGCATTGAGTTGGTTGGAACCTCTCCAGCGTGCTGACCAATAAAGAAGGATTCATTTAACATTGACTTCGAGTGTCCCTGTGTAAGAATTTCCACAACAAAGCGCTATGAATAAACTGTCTCTCATGAGGACCGCCACAAGAAAGGAAGACCCAAAGTTACCTCTGCTGCAGAGGATAAGTTCTGTAGAGTTCTCTTTCTCCCTCTCTCTCTTCTCCCAAAGGACCTGAGCCTTAGCACCATGCCTCAGGAGTACCTGGCCTGATGACTTCCTGCTGTTCCCAGTCCACCTGGTCATGCTGCTGCTCCAGTTTCAACTGTTCTGCCTGCGGCTATGGAACCCTGACCTGTTCACTGGACGTGCTACCTTGTCTCGGACCTGCTGTTTTGGATTCTCTTCCGCAGTCTCTACTGTCTCCAACTCTAAATGATCGGTTATGAAAAGCCAAATGACATTTACTCCTGAGGTGCTGACCTTTTGCACCCTCTACAACCACTGTGATTACTGTTGTTATCTGACCCTGCTGGTCATCTATGAACGTTTTAACATATTGGCCATGTTCTGTTATAATCTCCACCCAGCCCAGTTAGAAGAGGACTGGCCACCCCTCAGAGCCTGGTTCCTGTCTAGGTGCCTTTCTAGGGAGTTTTTCCTAGCCACAATGCTTCTACATCTGCATTGCTTGCTGTTTGTGATTTTAGGCTGGGTTTCTGTACAGCACTTTGTGACATTGGCTGATTTAAAAAGGGCTTTATAAATACATTTGATTGATTGGTTGATTACCAGCCTCGGAAACTGCAGCCCAAATAAACGCTTAAGAGTTCTAGTAACAGACATCTCTGTCACACCCTGATCTGTTTCACCCGTCTTTGTGATTGTCTCCACCTCCCTCCAGGTGTCACCCATCTTCCCCATTATCCCCTGTGTATTTAGACTTAGGATCTCTGTTTGTCTGTTACCAGTTTGTCTTGTTTGTTCAAGTCAACCAGCGTTTTGTGATGCCTGTTAACTCATTTAGTTAGATTTATCCATCATCCACTGTCCCACAGCCCAGCCAGTCAAATTATAAAACTATGACTATGGCATTACCCATAGTCAGCCTCCAGGATCCAAAAAAACAGTTTTATAACTGTGCTATTGCCGTTAGTATAAATTAAGATGAGTGTTTGCCTTTGTTATGTCTAATGTACTGTCTTCACATTCTATAAGGTTGAGGAGTGCAGTGTCAACTCTACTATAGCATGAAAACGCAAGCCCCTGTGATGCATCTTTTTGTAATTAGACAGGCATGGTCTACCCTGGGCATCTCTCATAGGCTCTTTTGAGAACCGTGGTTGGTAACCAGTATGCCCTAACCATGACTGACCTCTTCAGCAAATGGGTAATTGCTGAACCATTGGAGGGCAAATCGGGAACAGAGATCGCTTCAATAATCACCAACAAACGTATTGATTTTGGACTTGCGGACAACATCGTCACTGACCGGGTAAGGGAGTTTGCGAACGATGTACGTAGTCACTGACTGTCACTGATGACAAACGTTGGTCGTGAAAATTCTAACACTTAAGAATCATAGCCATGCAAGTGCTATGTCTGACACTTTTTCTTTCCCAGCTCAACAAATCCATATAGACAAGGTTTACCCAGCAGAAACTGTGAGTAGCAGAAATGGAGATCAAGGATGTGAGTATACGAATGCATTAAAGTGTAGTAATTCATGTAATGTCTAACGCAAACTTCTCCCCTCGTACACAGTCTATTAACAGTGTAACAATTTCTCTCAATAGGTGAACCCACCCAGCCCAGTTAGAAGAGGACTGGCCACCCCTCAGAGCCTGGTTCCTGTCTAGGTGCCTTTCTAGGGAGTTTTTCCTAGCCACAATGCTTCTACATCTGCATTGCTTGCTGTATGTGTATTCATATCCTGGCTGCACAGCCAGACTAACAGCATATCCATGAACATGTCCTGTCTTGTTACCTGAAAGTATGAAATGCAGATTGACTGACTTTACCACCTTTTTGAAATGACTGCACTCTCCTGATTCATATTGTCATTTATTTGCAAAGGTATTTAAATCCTGATAAACTCTAAACCAAACAGGATGTTCAGAGAAATAGGTCCTTGTTCCTCAGTGTGTGGGAGCTGATCCTGAGAAAGGGGACCATTACATTCCACATAATGATGTATGGATACATTGAAGACTTAAGACTAATTTCCATGTCATTCAAAATGGCTGGCGCATGAGGTCTCGTGAGATACACGTATTTAACATATTCGACAGGTATTCAATGGCACTTCCAAGCAGATCAGAGTGGGCCCCTGCCAAGGAATCGGGTCAGAGGGTCTGGACTTGCTGAGGTACTTCAACCCTCTCAATGAGTCAATTCCAAAACACATAGGAGGTTGTGGTATATTAACCCTTTACACTCGTGGAAATCGGCCTATATGGATAGGGCTAAACTGAAATGTTTCTTACAGAAGAAATATGAAAAGCATATGCATAACCATGGGAAAAGTTGAGATTTGGGGAAAGTATTAAATCAAAAGGACACAATAGCAGAAGCAGAAATATTAACGAAATCTGAAAACACTCTGAATACAATCAGTAAAGCATTAAGAATGTTCTTTGAATATTTCAAGTAGGTGCAACATAATAAAAAATACAAGTGTTTGAGGACTAACTGGCGTCTCCAAGTGGCCACACCTCTACAAAGTGTCCACAGTTCCGAAGTAATTTCAATGCACTTTTATGACTCAAAAAGTCTTCAACTATAAGTTGTTTTTTGCTTTCCTTGCTGTGCCGTTGAGGAAATAGAGCAAGCGCACTTGTAGTTTTGTTTGGGATATCCTCGCCATCGCACAATTACTGTTATTGTTTACGCAATCGAGAAACAGTCCATTATAAACCACAATCTGGGTCAGGTGGGCATCATTTTAAAGCTTTTTCTATTGCCAACATGACTAGCGAAGTTATAAAATATGATATTAATTCAGGGAAACAGATCATAATTAGGTTCTGTGGTAGACAGGGGGGGTTGGGCAAGAAGTTTACCCATATCAGACACAGAAGGATTAGCTCAGTTTCAAGGGTGTTTATTTAAATAATAAATCAAAAAGAAAATGATAGGTCTCCCCTATGAGACCCTCTCCGGGAAGCCGTCTTCTGGTATTCCGGGTCTGGCACAAAACTGAACTCTCTCTGCAACCGTCAAGAATACCACAGGAGTCCTTTCTTCCCCCCATTCCCCCTGTGTGCTGCCCTTCTGGCAGCTTTATGGGCCTTGCACAGCTGGTGCAATCCGCCCTTGATTACTCACCAGCTCCCAATCAGCCCCAATTAGTCCTGCCTGGAGAGCCCGTCGAGACCTGGCACATCCAGCAGATGGAGCCATCGCCTCGTGATGTATACTCCATCTGTTACCAGGCCTCGACGAGTCTCCCCCTGGTGGCTTACCTGCTGTACGCCACAGTGCATACAGCAAGGAGCCATTATTAGAATTTTTTTAATTAATTTGTTATTTTTATTAGGATCCCCATTAGCTAACGCCGTAACGCTAGCTAATCTTCCCGGGGTCCAACAGCAACTAACAAGACATTACAAACAACCACAATCAAGACATCAAACATTCAACAAGTAGACAATAGAGATAATTAAAATACCTGACAGGAAACACATTTAACATTCAGTTGATACTCTCTATTTTCTGTCCAGTAATATGGTCTATCGCATTAGATGTTCTTTTATTTTTTTCTTGAAGGTGGATTTACTTTTTGCCTGAGAAATATGGATTGGAAATGAGTTCCATTCCGCTATGGCGCTATACAAAACTGTAGATTCCTAAAGAAAATCAGTAGACTAGATTAGTAGTAATTTGTTTTTAACATATATATATCTTTCTTTATGAGTGCATTCATTATTTTGTATTTTATTTCACCTTTATTTAACCAGGTAGGCCAGTTGAGAACAAGTTCAGTTACAACTGCGACCTGGCCAAGATCAAGCAAAGCAGTGCGACAAAAACAACAACACAGTTACACATAAACAAACAGAGTCATTAACACAAAATAAAGATTTTTCTATTTATGTACAGTGTGTGCAAATGTAGAAGAGTAGGGATGTAGGCAATAAATAGGCCCTAGAGGCTAAAATAATTACAATTTAGCATTAATCCTGGAGTGATAGAAGTGCAGATGATGATGTACAAGAAGAGATACTGGTATACAAAATAGCAAAAGGGTAAGTAATAATATGGGGATGAGGTATTTAGTCGGGTGTGCTATTTACAGATTGGTTGTGTACAGGTACAGTGATCGGTAAGCTGCTCAGACAGCTGATGCCTAAAGTTAGAGAGGGAGATATAAGACTCGAGCATCAGAGATTTTTGCAATTCTTTCCAGTCATTGGCAGCAGAGAACTGGAAGGAAAGGTGTCCAAAGGAAGTGTTGGCTTTAGGGATGACCAGTGCAACATACCTACTGGAGCGAGTGCTACGGGGGGGGGGGGGGGGGGGGGGGGGGGGGTGCTATGGTGTTGCTATGGTGACCAGTGAGCTGAGATAAGGCAGGGCTTTACCTACCAAAGACTTATGACCTGGAGCCAGTGGGTTTGGTGATGGATATGTAGTGAGGGCCATCCAACGAGAGCATACAGGCCGCAGTGGTGGGTAGTATATGGGGCTTTGGTGATAAAACGGATTGCACTGGGATAGACTACATCCAATTTGCTGAGTAGAGTGTTGGGGGCTATTTTGTAAATGACATCGCCAACGTCAAGGATGGGTAGGATAGTCAGTTTTACGAGGGTATGTTTGGCGGAGGCTTTGTTGCGAAATAGGAAGCTGATTCTAGATTTAAGTTTGGATTGGAGATGCTTAATGTGAGTCTGGAGAGTTTACAGTCTAACCAGACACAGGTATTTGTAGTTGTCCACATATTCTAGGTCAGAACCGTCCAGAGTAGTGATGCTAGTCGGGTGGGAAGCAATCTGTTGAAGAGCATGCACTTAGTTTTACTAGCATTTTAAAAGCAGTTGGAGGCCACAGAAGGAGTGTTGTATTGCGTTGAAGCTTGTTTGGAGGCTTGTTTGTTAGCACAGTGTCCAAAGAAGGGCAATATGTAAACAGAATGATGTTGTCTGCGTAGAGGTAGCTCAGAGAATCACCAGCAGGAAGAGCGACATCATTGATATATACAGAGAAACAGGACAACAGGCCCTCTGATTTGACACACTGAACTCTATCTGAGAAGTAGTTGGTGAACAAGGCGAGGCAGTCATTTGAGAAGACAAGGCTATTGAGTCTGCAGATAAGAATGCGGTGATAGACAGAATGCGGTGAGTCGAAAGCCTTGGCTAGGTCGATGAAGACGGCTGCACAGTACGATCTTTTAGCGATGGCGGTTATAATATTGTTTCGGAACCTTGAGCATGGCTGAGTGCATTCAGGTGTGTGCTACGGTGAATTTTCTTCATATCAGGTTCATTCTGTTACACCCAGGGTATGGCACCATGTCATCTTGTAACTGTACATCAAACATAGTGATCATAAACATTGACACTGTATGACAAGAGTTTTATGATATGGAAATGTGCACATTTGGACTCACGGGTGTTTTGCTTGCTTGTATGATGTCAACGTGGTATTTATTATAATCCTTATTATAATCAACATCTCATCTTTCAAAATGCATAGTCCTCTTAAATTTACAGCGTTTGCCTCACTCAGACAACAAAACGCTCGCAAAAGTTGCCGGGTACAAGCACAAAGGGTTACATAACAAAATCCTGTATTTTATTGCAGCAATGCCTTCAGGAACATCTGGGATCTGAGTGAATGAACTGTCGTGTACCCATCAAAATGGCGCCAGGCTCACACGGATTCTGACAACTGGAGTATTTTTTTCTTCTCCGTAAGTGTGTGTTCCAGGTTCTGAACCAAGAGTCTAAATTAAGATGTTCAATCAAATTGTTACTGATGTATTACAGATGGCAGAACTCGAGATTCACGGCCTTGTTGTGGAGACACAGGAACTTCGATGAGTCAGCCTTGTGGTTGACTCATCGTTGATACCATGCCGCGTCTCTGGCAGATTATGTGGCGACGAAGATGACATATGACAGGTATGTAATTAGAGTCCACCTCATAGTTGATGCATCATTTTGCAATTGGAATCCAACGTTGATTAATAATTTATTCATATTATCCAGAACACTTGCTCTCCACCGCCACCTCGTCATTGATGCCCTTACTGATGAAGACATTGAGGTAATTTTCTTGTCTGAAGAAATTATGATTTTCTTGATGATTCTGGGCAAGGACTTTGACGCAGACACCCACTTCTACTTTATTGTAGAAGTTATGTTCTGTGAGATAATGAAATGTGGTATTGGATGTTTTTGTGTGTTATAAATGTGTATGTTGCAGTCAATGCACTATCACCATGTGCATTCTTATCTTAGAGGTCACAGTGTGGATTCTGCAGGATTCTGCAACCCATGTATCAAATCATTTTGAAAGGGAAAGATGCAAATCCTTATTAAACTTAGTTTTTTATTTTGTACGTATGTAATGCCACCATCATATTGTAACAGCAGAACACCGTTCTTATGGTATGTCTCGCTCATCATGTCAAGTAAATCTCATCAATGTGTTATAGTTGCACATAGGATTTCATAACTTTTTTTTTCTTAAAAGAAAGCTTATATTTCTTATTTTCTTCTCACTGTTTAGTGGTCTGCTTCTTGTTACTTTGTTAGCACTTATTCCTAGCTCAAAGTAGCCTACGGCTTTGTTTACTTATATAATGATAAGGTCAGACACACACTGTATTCACTAATCATTTAATGCACATGTATCAAACTCATTCCACAGAAGGCTGAGTGTGCATGTTTTCGGTCTAACCCGTGGCCTAGTGTCTGCAGGTGTTTTGTTTTTCCCTTTCAATTAAAACCTAGACAACCAGGTGAGGGGAGTTGTTTACTAATTAGTGACCTTAATTCATCAACCAAAAACAAGGGAGGAGTGAAAATCCGCAGACACTCTGCCATTCATGGAATGAATTTGACACGCCTAATTTAATGGAAAGAACATTTCAGGAACCTTCTTCGGGAGGATTGAGGAAACCACATAGTGCTGAGTTTACACAGGCAGCTCATTTCTGATTATTCTCCTACTAATTGGTCTTTTGCCCAATTATTGTTTATGCCAATGGTTCAGAATTGGGCTGCCTGTCCTGAACCTTGGTTCATTCAATTATCCTAAATGGTTGGAAGTATGCAGAAATGTATGACTCATTTTGTTGGTCGCCCTCCAAATACACCTCTGCTGTTTTCAATCAAGATCTCAGCGATCACTGCCTCATTGCCTGCATCCGTAATGGGTCTGCGACCACCCCTCATCACTGTCAAACGCTCCCTGAAACACTTCTGAGAGAAGGCCTTTCTAATCGACCTGGCCGGGGTATCCTGGAATGACATTGACCTAATCCTATCAGTAGATGATGCCTGGTTATTCTTTAAAAGTGCCTTCCTCGCCATCTTAAATAAGCATGCCCCTCTCAAAAAAATGTAGAACTAGGAATAGATATAGTCCTTGGTTCACTCCAGACCTGTCTGCCCTTGACCAGCACAAAAACATCCTGTGGCATTCTGCATTAGCATCAAATAGCCCGTGATATGCAACTTTTCAGGAAAGGTAGGAACAAATATACACAGGCAGTTAGAAAAGCTAAGGCAAGCTTTTTCAAACAGAAATTTGCATCCTGTAGTACTAACTCCAAAAAGTTCTGGGACACTGTAAAGTCCATGGAGATTAAGATCACCTCCTCCCAGCAGCCCACTGCTCTGAGACTACGAAACATTGTCACCACCGATAAATCCACTATAATTGAGAATTTCAATAAGCATTTCTCTACGGCTGGCCATGCTTTCCACATGGCTACCCCTACCCCGGTCAACAGCCCGGCACCTTCCACAGCAACCCGCCAAAGCCTCCACCATTTCTCCTTTACCCAAATCCAGATAGCTGATGTTCTGAAAGAGCTGCAAAATCTGGACCCCTACAAATCAGCCGGGCTAGACAATCTGGACCCTATCTTTCTAAAATGATCTGCCGAAATTGTTGCAACCCCTATTTCTAGCCTCTTCAACCTCTTTCTGAGATTCCCAAAGATTGGAAAGCTGCCACGGTCATCCCCTTCTTCAAAGGGGGTGACACTCTAGACCCAAACTGCTACAGACCTATATCTATCCTACCTTGTCTTTCTAAGGTCTTCGAAAGCCAAGTTAACAAACAGATGACTGACCATTTTGAATCCCACCATGCCTTCTCCGCTATGCAATCTGGTTTCAGAGCTCGTCATGGGTGCACCTCAGCCACGCTCAAGGTTCTAAACGACATCATAACTGCCATCGATAAGAGACATTACTGTGCCGTATTCATCGACCTGGCCAAGGCTTTTGACTGTCAATCACAGCATTCTTATTGGCAGACTCGACAGCCTTGGTTTCTCAAATGATTGCCTCGCCTGGTTTACCAACTACTTCTCTGATAGAGTTCAGTGTGTCAAATCGGAGGGCCTGTTGTCCGGACCTCTGACAGTCTCTATGGGTGTGCCACAGGGTTCAATTCTCGGGCAGACTCTCTTTTCTGTATACATCAATGATGTTGCTCTTGCTGCTGGTGATTCTCTGATCCACCTCTATGCAGACGACACCATTCTGTATACTTCTGGCCCCTCTTTGGACACTGTGTTAACTAACCTCCAGACGAGCTTCAATGCCATACAACTCTCCTTCCGTGGCCTCCAACTGCTCTTAAGCGCAAGTAAAACTAAATGCATGCTATTCAATCGATCACTGCCCGCACCTACTTGCCCGTCCAGCATCACTACTCTGGACGGCTCTGACTTAGAATATGTGGACAACTACAAATACCTGGGTGTCTGGTTAGACTGTAAACTCTCCTTCCAGACTCACGTTAAGCATCTCCATCTCCAAAATTAAATCTAGAATTGGCTTCCTATATCGCAACAAAGCATCCTTCACTCATGCTGCCAAACATACCCTCGTAAAACTGCCTATCCTACCGATCCTCGACTTCGGTGATGTCGTCTATAAAATAGCCTCCAACACTCTACTCAACAAACTGGATGCAGTCTATCACAGTGCCATCCATTTTGTCACCAAAGCCCCATACACTACCCACCATTGCGACCTATACGCTCTCGTTGGTTGGCCCTCGCTTCATACTCATCGCCAAACCCACTAGCTACAGGTTATCTAAAAGTCTCTGCGAGGTAAAGCACCGCCTTATCTCAGCTCACTGGTCACCATAGCAGCACCCACTCGTAGCACGCGCTCCAGTAGGTATATCTCACTGGTCACCTCCAAAGCCAATTACTCCTTTCGTCGTCTTTCCTTCCAGTTCTCTGCTGCCCATGACTGAAATGAATTGCAAAAATCACTGAAGCTGGAGACTCAAATCTCCCTCACTAACTTTAAGCACCAGCTGTAAGAGCAAATCACTGCATCTGTACATAGCCAATCTGTAAACAGCCCATCTATCTATGGTATGGGTTAAAGAATGCTCCAGCCGTCTTTCAATCCTTTGTAGACGAGATTCTCAGGGACCTGCACGGGCAGGGCGTGGTGGTATATATCGATGATATCCTGATCTATTCCGCCACACACGCCGCGCATGTGTCTCTGGTGTGCAAGGTGCTTGGTCGACTGCTGGAGCATGACCTATATGTTAAGGCTGAGAAGTGTGTGTTCTCCAATCGAGCCGTCTCCACCTCGGGGGTGGTGATGGAGTGTGACCGCGTTAAGGCCGTGCGTAATTGGCCAACTCCAACCACGGTAATGGAGGTGCAGCGGTTTTTAGGGTTTGCCAGCGGAGGTTTATCCAGGGTTTTGGCCAGGTGGCGGCTCCCATTACCTCACTGCTGAAGGGGGGGCCTGCGTGTTTACGGTGGTCGACAGATGCGGACAGAGCCATCAGTCGGTTGAAGGCGCTGTTCACTGATGCTCCCGTGTTGGCACACCCGGACCCCTCTTTAGCTTTCATAGTGGAGGTGGATGCGTCTGAAGCTGGGGAGCCATGCTATCACAGCGCTCGGGTAGAGCGGGTATTACGGTTGGAACCTGCGCCTCCACAGTGTCCTACAGGTCATAAGTACGTGCCGCTTGGTGTTTGTAATCAATTGATTCGTGGGCTCACACGCTACCCTCTTCGGGTTATCCTGGTGGGGCGAGGACAGCGCGGGGTCTTAGGGGGCAGTACTGGTGGCCCACCTTAGTTAGGGACATGAGGTTCTATATCTCTTCCTGTTTGGTGTGCGCTCAGAGTAAGGCTCCTAGGCACCTGCCTAGAGGGAAGTTACAGCCCCTCCCCGTTCCACAACGGCCATGGTCTCACCTGTCAGTGGACTTCCTTACCGATCTTCCCCCGTCTCAGGGGAACACTACGATCCTGGTTGTTGTGGATCGGTTTTCTAAGTCCTGCTGTCTCCTCCCGTTGCCCGGTCTCCATACGGCCCTACAGACTGCGGAGGCCCTATTTACCCACGTCTTCCAGCACTACGGGGTGCCGGAGGACATCGTCTCAGATCGGGGTCCCCAGTTTACGTCCCGAGTGTGGAGGGCGTTTATGGAGCGATTGGGGGTCTCAGTTAGCTTGACCTCTGGTTATCACCCCAAGAGTAATGGGCAGGTGGAGAGATTGAACAGGGAGGTGGGTAGGTTTCTGCGGTCGTATTGCCAGGACCGGCAAGGAGAATGGGCGAGGTACGTCCCATGGGCGGAGTTGGCCCAGATCTCACTCCGCCACTCCTCCACGAACATGTCACCATTTCAATGCGTGTTGGGCTACCAGCCGGTCCTGGCACCGTGGCATCAGAGTCAGACCGAGGCTCCTGCGGTGGAGGAATGGGTGCAGCCCTCTAAGGAGATCTGGGGGGCCGTCTAGGAATCCCTCAAGCAAGCCGGTGGACGGCAGAAGAGGAGCGCTGACCGCCACCGCAGTGAGGCCCCCGTGTTCACACCGGCGGACAGGGTCTGGCTCTCGACCCGAAACCTGCCCCTCCGCTTGCCCTGCCGGAAGCTGGGGGGGATAAACGAGGTGTGTTATAGATTACAACTCCCTTCCTATTATCGCATTAACCCCTCGTTTCATGTGTCTCTCCTCAGGCCGGTAGTAGTTGGTCCCCTGCAGGAAGGTGAGGTGCCGGAGGTCCCTCCGCCCCCTCTGGACATCGAGGGGTCCCCGGCATACACAGTACGTGCTGTTCTGGACTCTAGACGCCGGGTGAGGGGCCCGCAGTACCTCGTGGACTGGGAGGGGTATGTTCCGGAGGAGAGGTGCTGGGTACCGGTCACTGTTGAGGGATTTCCATCGCTTCCATCCGGAACGCCCTGCACCTCGCCCTCCGGGTCACCCTCAAGGTCGGGGGTGACCCGAAGGTGGCTCCTCTTCCTGTTCGGGCGGCGCTAGGCGGTCATCGTCAACGGTCTACTAGCTGCCACCGATCCCTTTTCCCTTTTCTGTGTGTGGTAGTGTGTTTCACTTTTGGTTTTTCTCCGGGCTGGTTTGGTCCTGGTTTTGGGCCGGTCGTTTATGTGCGCCCTGTATTGGCGTGTACTATTTTCTCTGTGCCGGAGATTAAAGCATTGTTCTGTATCTTTTGCCTCCTGCGCCTGACTCCGCACCCACTACGCCTAAGTGCGTCACACCGTTTGGCCACTCTCCCATAAAACCCAGATTGGTGAAGTGCTGTAGAGACTGTTGTCCTTCTGACAGGTTCAATCTCAGCCAAGGAACTCTGTAGTTATGTTAGAGTGTTCATTGGTCACCTCTCTGACCAAGGTCCTTCTTGCCCAGTTGCTCAGTTCTAGGCAGTCTAGGTAATTCCGTATTTTTTCCATTTCCCAACGATGGAGACCACTGTGCTCTTGGAACCATTCAACATTCTAAAAATTATTTTATACCCTTCCCCAGATATATGCCTCATCACAATTCTATCTTGGAGACCTACGGACTTGTTCCTTGATATAGTTTCTGCTTTGATATGTACGTCAACCTTATGTAGACGGGTGTGTTTCTTTCCAAATCATGTCCAAACATTTTAATTGGCCACAGGTGGACTGCCGTCAAGTTGTAATGACATCTCAAGGACGATAAAAGGAAATATGGATGCAACTGAGCTCAATTTAGAGAGTCAAATCAAATCAAACTTTATTTTTCACATGCCCTTAACCAACCCTTAACACAAGCCCTTAACCAACAGTGCAGTTCAAGAAGAGTTAAGAAAATATTTATCAAGTAGACTAAAATCATTGTAATAATAAAAAGTAAAACAATAAGAATATCAATAATGAGTTTATATACCGGGGGCACCTGTACCGAGTCAGTGTGCAGGGCTACATGTTAGTTGAGGTAATTTGTACATATAGGTGGGGATGAAGTGACTATGCATAGATAATAAACAGCGAGTAGCAGCAGTGTACAAAAGGGAGGGGGGGTCAATGTAATTTGTCCGCTGGCGATTTTATTAATTGTTCAGCAGTTTTATGGCTTGGGGGTAGAAGCTGTTGAGGAGCCTTTTGGTCCTAGACTTGGCAATCAGGGAAAAGTTAAATTTTTCATAGCAAAGGGGTGTGAATACTTTTGTAAATAAGATATTTGTATTGCATTTTCAATAAATTTAAACCATTTACACTGAACATTTTACAAAAACAAATGTACTGGAAGAACTGTGCAGATGCAACGTTTGGTAACAGAATTTTGGTAAAATCTCCCTCAGTTTATGTGGCCACGTTTCCCAACAACTCTGTAAAATATCTGCTCCGAATTAAGATGCAAAGATGTCTGCGGAAAAGAATGTCAGCTACGACATGACTTCACTTTGAAAAAATCTCTTTTGCTTATTGAACTATAGTAAGTGAAGTGGATTTACACCGGTAACAGAATTGCGGTAACGGAATTATATGATATGATTATTACTCTTCATGGCGATTTTTTTTAACGTCCGGTGTTTGTTGGTAAGGATGCTAGTTACAGTTAATGGAAAGAGAGGGGGCTCATGTGCAGGTGTCAGTAAGAGCTGGAGGAGGTGACATTAACTGGAGAGAGAGATAAGACAGAGAGCAAGGAGTTGTCTAGACTGTTTTCACACTTGCTTTGACCACCAGATAACAGAAAGAAAGCAATTATGAGCTGAACATAACAGCATGCCAGTGGAAGGGAAAACTGGACTACTATTCCAACTCAGGAGACGTGCACACAATCCACCGCTTCTGAGTATATTACTCTCTGGATAATAAAGTAGACAAGCTCAGGGCGAGGATCTCCTTCCAGAGTGACATCAAGGATTGTAACATACTCTGTTTCACGGAAACATGGCTCTCTTGGGATATACTGTCCTCATCTATAGAGCCAGCTGGGTTCTCAGTACATCACACAGACAGGAATAAAGAACTCTCTGGGAAGAAGAAAGGCGGGGGTGTATGTTTCATGA
The DNA here is from genome assembly GCF_045791955.1 of Oncorhynchus clarkii lewisi. NCBI lineage: Eukaryota > Metazoa > Chordata > Actinopteri > Salmoniformes > Salmonidae > Oncorhynchus > Oncorhynchus clarkii. The sequence continues at coordinate 2,399,137 of NC_092174.1, forward strand.
TTAAATAAATACTGGTGTGATAACATACAAAAACTCAAGCCCCTTATTACCTCCAAAGAGAATTCTCTTCAGTTATAGTCACAGCCGTGTATATCCCCCTCAAGCTTATACCAGGACGGCCCTCAAATAACTACACTGGACATTATGCAAACTGGAAACCACATATCCTGTGGCCACATTTATTGGACTAGTAACCGAAAGGTTGCAAGATCGAATCCCCGAGCTGACAAGGTAAACATCTGTTCCGGGTAGCCTCTGAGAATAACATCGACCAATACACGGATATGGTGACTGAGTTCATTAGGAAGTGTATAGGAGATGTTGTACCCACTGTGACTATTAAAACCTACCCAAACCAGAAACCGTGTATAGATGACATTATTCGTGCTGAAATGTATGGCAGGGTCTACAGACAATCACAGACTACAAAGGGAAAACCAGCCACGTCGCGGACACTGGTGTCTTGCTTCCGGACAAGCTAAACACCTTCTTCGCCCACTTTGAGGATAACACAGTGCCACCGACGTGGCCCGCTACCAAGGAAGACACTTAAGCGTGTTAACCCTCACAAGGCTGCCGGGCCAGATGACATCCCTAGCCTCGTCTGCAGAGCATGCGCAAACCAGCTGGCTGGAGTGTTTACGGACATATTCAATCTTTCCCTATCCCAGTCTGCTGTCCCCACTTGCTTCAAGATGTCCATCTTTGTTCCTGTACCCAAGAAAGCAAAGGTAACTGAACTAAATGACTATCACCCCGTAGCACTCACTTCAGTCATCAAGAAGTGCTTTGAGAGGATATTTAAGGAATAAATCACTGTTACCTTACCTTACACCCTAGACCCACTTCAATTTGCTTACTGCCCCAATAGATCCAGAGACGATGCAATCACCATCACACTGCACATTGCCCTATCCCATCTGGAGAAGAGGAATACCTATGTAAGAATGCTGTTAATTGACTATAGCTAAGCATTCAACACCATAGTAACCTCCAAGCTCATCATTAAGCTCGGGGCCCTGCGTCTCAACCGCGCCCTGTGCAAATGGGCCCTGGACTTCCTGACAGGCCGCCCACAGGTGGTGAAGGTAGGAAACAACCAGTGGTGGAAAAGGTACTCACTTGCCATACTTGAGTAAAACTAAAGATACCTTAATAGAAGCTGACTCAAGTAAAAGTCACCCAGTAAAATTCTAATTGAGTAAATGTCTAAAAGTATTTGGTTTAAAATATACTTAAGTATCAAAAGTACAAGTATAAATCATTTCAAATTCCTTATCTTAGCAAACCAGATGGCACCAATTTTTATTTTAGAAATTTACAGATAGCCAGAGGCACACTCCAACATTCAGACATAATTTACAATCAAAGAAGGTGTGTTTAGTGAGTCCGCCAGATCAGAGGCAGTAGGGATGACCAGCGATGTTCTGTTGATAAGCGTGTGAATTGGACCATTTTCCTGTCATGCTTAGCATTCAAAATGTAATGAGTACTTTTGGGTGTCAAGGAAAATGTATGGAGTAAAAAGTATAATATTTTCTTAATAAGGAATGTAGTGAAGTAAAAGTAAAAGTAGTCAAAAGTATAAATTGTGAAGTTAAGTACGGATACCTACCTTTAAAGTATTTTTTACTAAAGTATTTTACACCACTGGAAACAACTTTACTTCGTTGATCCTCAACACTGGGGCCCCACAAGGGTGCGTTCTGAGCCCTCTCCTGTACTCCCTGTTCACCCACGACTGTGTGGCCATGCACACCTCCAACTCAATCATCAAGTTTATGTGACCAATACTATTTGATTTGATCTGAACTTTTATTATCCCCCCTCCTCATGAGGGAGAGAAATTCGAAAATACCTTAAAGATGTATGTGTTTTTGGTAACCGTATTTCAAGGCACAGGGCAAATGTTCTTAAACTTACAAAAGGCAAAATGTATCCAAAAGTAATTATAAGTGTTGATATTAGTTAGCAGGGGACTTTATTTCAACATTATTTTGTTTTGATGTATTTCTAATACCTTTTAAGAGTTTTTCTGGAATATGTTTTTCATCTGTTTGACCAGAAATCAAAGCCTCCTAATTTTTAGGACGGAAAATGGTTGATCAATGTATATAGGCCTTAATTAAAAAATACAATATATTCTCATCTTAGATTAGACACCCAATCTGACATGCGAATATGAGGTTCATGGATCCTTTTACATGGAAATCCTAGATTAGCGCTCCTATCTTGAGATGCTTTATAAATATGGGATGTCTAACCTTAATTACCTGAATTAGGTGTTGATTGACTGAATCGGGTATTATCTTAAGTATCTGAACCAGGTGTGTTACAACAGGGTTGGCGCAAAAGCCTGCATACCCTCTAGTTCTACAGGAAGGGGGTTAGCTAGCCCTGGTTGACAGGAATCTCTCAAAACCTCTTTCTCATCTAAAAAACCTGTCCTTTCCTCAACTCATCTCCTTCATTACAGATCTGAAAGAAAAGCCATGCAGCCTAATGATGAGCTTCCATCAAGTATTTTCCAATCAGTGCAGATGAAGAGGAGGAGACGAGGAGAGGATCAATTTCTCACCAATTGAGAGAATGTTGATACTTAGTTTTTGGCTCTATTTCATCCAACAGCCTCGCTGTGTACCAGCATCTCATCCACCTGTGAGTTGTCACTAATCCAGCCGTAAACAAACAACCCCTCCATTAACGGCTTTGACACCTGGGTCGCCGAGCGGATGGGTGTTGACACCTGGATAAATTATCCTCTCTTTCTGCTCAGTTGATGCGGTGGCGAACACTCCGCTAGCTCCCGGCACCTGGAGCACAGCTGGTCCTGCTGGCACTGGTTCAAGCCCAAAGACAGGGGATCATGGGCTGGTGGTCATCAGCGGTCATTCGCAGTTGCGTCAGCCTCATCTGAGTTCTCTCAACGGCTGCACCCTTCACTCCGGCACCGCAGCCCCAAACGCCATCTGCTCCCATCAGTGTCACCGTGGCCAGCGACCAGGAGATTAATGTGCTGCCTGTTAAAAGGTAATGCACGACTCATCTACCCACTGCTCGTGTTGGTGAAGCATATGAAAGACTCCTGTTGCATTTTCGCATTCTGCGATTAAGATGGCTCTGCTGTTAACAACCTCTTCAAAATTGCGCACTCGCTCCCAAAGGGTCATAAAAGACTATCAAAGCTGTGACAAGAAAAATGTAAAATGAAACCTTGAACTTAACTCATAACGTATATAACTAAATAGCGGGAAACAGATTGTACAGGCAACTTTAAAAAAAAAAGTTTTTCCACAACACAACAACAAAATGGCCACTACACAACACATTCCCCAAGGTGATCAAAATATGGTTTCCAATTGTTCTTAAGGGTGAATGAGGCTCTCCAATTGATGGCTATACATTTTTTTGCAGCAATTAGATCTACATTACAAAACATAGTCTGATACTAGGTTTTCATCCAATTGGCAACAGATTTCCATGTGAATATTCTGAAATATACATCAAGAATATATGCTAATTTCTCCACCAGTTGTGTGTTTCCACCAAACTGAAAAATCAGTGTGTGATGACAGTGCACACAACATTTACTTTTGTTGCTTAAATTGTCATGTTCAATGCATTTCCATCGCATTTTCAACTCTACTGATAGTTTTGTCACAAAAACTGTAAATGTGCCCAATCTGGTCTTGGTAAATGTGCTTTAGCCAGAAGCTTGCAGATACAGTGCGGGTAGGCTAGTCTACATGATGACATTATTATAGATAAGAGTGATAATATTGTATTTGTCAAACGGCCGTCAAGCATCATCATGTCACCAGAATAAGACCCTCAATGTTTATTGGACAGGAGCATCAAGATTACTGTGCACTTTCACCACCCTGTGAAGTTCATCGTAACTTATTTATTCTGTAGCCTAATAAACTGCATGGTTTCCCAAGTCATAGTGGAAGGAACACACACCATATCATCCCGTGACTGATTTACTTCAATATGATGGGTGTAATATATATATGCAATATAATAATAATGTAATAATAATATAATAATGTAATATATATGCGCAAAAAGGCTTTTCCACCATCATTTCTCGCATAATTAATTTAACAGACACAAAAAGACCACCATGTTCGATCTTGGTGGGTTACTGATCAACTATATTTACATATATTTCTCAACAGACATAATCCCGGAGATGAATGGATATAAATTCCTAGACACAATGAAATGATAGCACATACTGTACATTATCCCGCAATGGTGTCTGTTTGTCACAGGACTACAGCGTATGTAATAGGGTTCCTTTGTGGTTTTTGCATCTCCAACAGAGATGTGACATTTCTGGGTGCATTACATTCATTATAGGAGTATACACTCAAACAATTAGGGGGTCAACAAGGGTTCTTCTAAGATCTTCAAAGTTCTTCGAATATCCTTAGGGATCTAGGTGGTGGGGTTCATCGAGGAGCCTCCTTAGTTGTTGGGGGTTCCTGCAGGAACCTAACTGCCCAACTGAAAAATGTTGGATTTGAATTGAAAGGACAGCAGCTGCAGGCAAAATGTAATGCATGATCTACATTTATATTGTTTTATGATGATACCATCTATCTTTTCATATTTGTGCAAATCTTTATAAAACAGAAAATTCAATGGATATCAATCCACAAACAGGTAAAACATATGTTGAAGGCTAGCAGTATTGGGTGCAGATGACTGAACTGCTCCCATTTATGTCTGTAGGTATACAGTGGGGCAAAAAAGTATTTAGTCAGCCACCAATTGTGCAAGTTCTCCCACTTAAAAAGATGAGAGAGGCCTGTAATTTTCATCATAAGTACACTTCAACTATGACAGACAAAATGAGAAAAATCACATTGTATGATTTTTAATGAATTTATTTGCAAATTATGGTGGAAAATAAGTATTTGGTCACCTACAAACAAGCAAGATTTCTGGCTCTCACAGACCTGTAACTTCTTCTTTTAGAGGCTCCTCTGTCCTCCACTCGTTACCTGTATTAATGTTTTATGTATTAATACCTGTTTGAACTTTTTATCAGTATAAAAGACACCTGTCCACAACCTCAAACAGTCACACTCCAAACTCCACTATGGCCAAGACCAAAGAGCTGTCAAAGGACACCAGAAACAAAATTGTAGACCTGCACCAGGCTGGGAAGACTGAATCTGCAATAGGTTAGCTGCTTGGTTTGAAGAAATCAACTGTGGGAGCAATTATTAGGAAATGGAAGACATACAAGACTACTGATAATCTCCCTCGATCTGGGGTCTATGCAAGATCTCACCCTGAGGGGTCAAAATGATCACAAGAACGGTGAGCAAAAATCCCAGAACCACCTAGTGAATGACCTGCAGAGAGCTGGGACCAAAGTAACAAAGCCTACCATCAGTAACACACTACGCCGCCAGGGACTCAAATCTGCAGTGCCAGACATGTCCCCCTGCTTAAGCCAGTACATGTCCAGGCCCGTCTGAAGTTTGCTAGAGAGCATTTGGATGATCCAGAAGAAGATTGGGAGAATGTCATATGGTCAGATGAAACAAAAATATAACTTTTTGGTAAAAACTCAACTCGTCGTGTTTGGAGGACAAAGAATGCTTGAGTTGCTTCCAAAGAACACCATACCTACTGTGAAGCATGGGGGTGTAAACCTTTCTGCAAAGGGACCAGGACGACTGATCCGTGTAAAGGAAAGAATTAATGGGGCCATGTATCGTGAGATTTTGAGTGAAAACCTCCTTCCATCAGCAAGGGCATTGAAGATGAAACGTGGCTGGGTCTTTCAGCATGACAATGATCCCAAACACACCGCCCGGGCAACGAAGGAGTGGCTTCGTAAGAAGCATTTCAAGGTCCTGGAGTTGCCTAGCCAGTCTCCAGATCTCAACCCCATAGAACATCTTTGGAGGGAGTTGAAAGTCCGTGTTGCCCAGCAACAGCCCCAAAACATCACTGCTCTAGAGGAGATCTGCATGGAGGAATGGGCCAAAATACCAGCAACAGTGTGTGAAAACCTTGTGAAGACTTACAGAAAACGTTCGACCTCTGTCATTGCCAACAAAGGGTATATAACAAAGTATTGAGATAAACTTTTGTTATTGCCCTAATACTTATTTTCCACCATAATTTGCAAATAAATTCATAAAAAATCCTACAACTCTCAACCTGCTCCACTACAGCCCTGTCGATGAGAATGAGGGCATGCTCGGTCCTCTTTTTCCTGTAGTCCACAATCATCTCCTTGGTCTTGATCACGTTGAGGGAGAGGTTGTTGTCCTGCCACCACACGGCCAGGTCTCTGACCTCCTCCCTATAGGCTGTCTCGTCGTTGTCAGTGATCATGCCTACAACTGTTGTGTCATCAGAAAACTTAATAATGGTGTTGGAGTCGTGCCTGGCCATGCAGTCATGAGTGAACAGGGTGTAATATTCATTTGTATAAACATGCTGAATTATAATTGGATGCATTTTACCACCATATCATACTGTTATATGATTGGTTAAGACCACCCAGATGGTTAAGTCATGGTCAGTTGATCATGGTTGGAGATACGTGAACATGCAAGTTGTAGCTAGCTAATAAAGATCTACGTTAAGAAATATCCTGTAGTACTGTATTTTATTATTTTGTACAAAGCGTGCAAAACAATACACAGGGAGTACAGTAGGGGACTGAGCACGAACCCCTGAGGGGCCCGTGTTGAGGATGTGCTGTTGCCTACCCTTACGACCTGGGGGCGGCCCGTCAGGAAGTCCAGGATCCAGTCGCAGAGGGAGGTGTTTAGTCCCAGGGTCCTTAGTTTACTGATGAGCTTTGAGGGCACTATGGTGTTGAACGTTGAGCTGTAGTCAATGAATAGCATTCTCGCATAGGTGTTCCTTTTGTCCAGGTAGGAAAGGGCAGTGTGGAGTGCAATAGAGATTGCAGCATCTGTGGATCTGTTGGGGCGGTATGCAAATTGGAGTAGGTCTAGTGTTTCTGGGATAATGGGGTTGATGTGAGCCATGACCACCAGCCTTTCAAAGCACTTCATGGCTACAGACTTGAGTGCTACGGGTCGGAAGTCATTTAGGCAGGTTACCTTAGTATTCTGAGATTTTTGTATTCTGAAACTATTTTTAACTCATCTACTGAGTTGTCAATACTGGTCAGGTATATCAGGAGATCATCTGCAAATAAATGTAGTTTATATTCATGTTTACCAATACTGATACTTTTATGTTTGGGTCCTGTCTAATTCTTTCTGCAAGTAGCTCAATTGCCAGTGCAAACAGGAGGAGGAAAGAGGACATCAATGTTTTATGCCCCTTTCTAAACCAATTTCATCAGATAATGTATTATTTGTATATATTTTTGCTTTAGGATTAATATTATATTTTTATTAAATGCATTATTTCAGCTGGAAAGTTGAAAGCTTCCAAAGTTTTTAATAAAAAAGGCCATTCAAGACGGGCGACTATTGATATATCTATTTTTTTTGCTGATTAAATAGAATATGTTATTGTATTTGTTTGTAAGTGTCTATTTTTAATAAACCCTGTTTGATTGATATGTATCAATTCTGGTAAGACTTTTGCCATTCTATGGCTTATGAGCTTTGTTATTTTTTTATTGTCATTTATTACATTGATGAGTCTGTAATCAGCATGGGACTCCAGATTTTCCTGGTTTTAATATAATTGAAATAACTGTTTGATACATTGAACTAGGAAGCACTGAATTGAGTTTAAGTCGGAAGTAATTTAAAACTAGTTTTCCAACCACTCCACAAAAAACAATAGTTTTGGAAAGTGCATGACACAAGTCATTTTTCCAACAATTGTTTACAGACAGATTATTTTACTTATAATTCAATGGATCACAATTCCACTGGGTCAGAAGTTTACATACACTAAGTTGTCTGTGCCTTTAAACAGCTTGGAAAATTCCACAAAATGATGTCATGGCTTTAGAAGCTTCTGATAGGCTAATTGACATCATTTGAGTCAATTGGAGGTGCATGTATTTCAAGGAATACCTTCAATCTCTATGCCTCTTTGCCTGACATTATGGGAAAATCAAAAGGAATCAGCCAAGGCCTCAGAATGTTTTTGACCTCCACAAGTCTGGTTCATCCTTGGGAGCAATTTCCAAACGCCTGAAGGTACCACGTTCACCTTTACAAACAATGGTACGCAAGTATAAACGCCATGGGACCACGCAGCCGTCATACCGCTCAGGAAGGAGACACATTCTGTCTCATAGAGATGAACGTACTTTGGTGCGAAAAGTGCCAATCATTCACAGAACAACAGCAAAGGACCTTGTGAAGATGCTGGAGGAAACAGGTATAAAAGTATCTATATCCACAGTAAAACGAGTCCTATATCAACATAACCTGAAAGGCCGCTAAGCAAGGAAGAAGCCACTGCTCCAAAACCGCCATAAAAAACTCAGTTTGCAACTGCACATAGGGACAAAGATTGTACTTTTTGGAGAAATGTCCTCTGGTCTGATGAAACAAAAATAGAACTGTTTGGCCATAATGACCATCGTTATGTTTGGAGGAAAAGGGGGGAAGCTTGCAAGCCGAAGAACACCATCCCAACCGTGAAGAACGGGGGTGCAGCATCATGTTGTGGGGGTGCTTTGCTGCAGGAGGGACTGGTGCACTTCACAAAATAGATGGCATCATGAGGCAGGAAAAGTATGTGGATATAATGAAGCAACATCTCAAGACATCAGTCAGGAAGTTAATGTAACGATAGGTGAAGGAGAGGACCAAGGTGCAACGTGGTACGTGTTCATGATCTTTTAATTACACTGAACACTAGAACAAAAATAACAAAACGGAACAAACGAAACAGTCTGTCTGGTACAGAGACAGAGACAGAAAACAACTACCCACAACTCAAGGGCGAAACCAGGCTGCCTAAGTATGGTTCTCAATCAGAGACAAAGATTGAGAGCTGCCTTTGATTCGGAACCATACCAGGCCATGCACATAGAAATACAAACATAGAACAAAACAAAGAATGCCCACCCCAACTCACGCCCTGACCAACTAAAATAGAGACATAAAAAAGGAACTAAGGTCAGGACGTGACAGTACCCCCCCAAAGGTGCGGACTCCGGCCGCAAAACCTAAACCCATAGGGGAGGGTCTGGGTGGGCATCTGTCCGCGGTGGCGGCTCTGGCGCGGGACGTGGACCCCACTCCACCTTAGTCTGGGCCAAATTAGGTGGCGCCTTTGGAGCGGCGACCATCGCCACCGACCCCGGACTGGAGACCCTTTCAGCAGGCCCAAATTGACGGGAGACTCTGGCATGGCCGGAGTGAAGGGCGACTCTGGCAGCGCAGGAGTGAAGGGCGACTCTGGCAGCGCAGGAGTGAAGGGCGACTCTGGCAGCGCAGGAGTGAAGGGCGACTCTGGCAGCGCAGGAGTGAAGGGCGACTCTGGCAGCGCAGGAGTGAAGGGCGACTCTGGCAGCGCAGGAGTGAAGGGCGACTCATTCAGCGCAGGAGTGAAGGGCGACTCTGGCAGCGCAGGAGTGAAGGGCGACTCTGGCAGCGCAGGAGTGAAGGGTGCCTCTAGCAGCTCCTGACTGACGGACGGCTCTGGCAGCTCTTGACTGACGGGCGGCTCTGGCAGCTCCGGACAGGAGGGAGGCTCTGGAAGCGCTGGACAGGAGGGAGACTCTGAAAGCGCTGGACAGGCGGAAGAACCTGAAGGGAGGAGACGGAGAGACAGCCTGGTGCGTGGGGCTGCCACAGGAGGCCTGGTGCGTGGAGGAGGAGCCTGATGGACCGGACCGTGGAGGCGCACTGGAGGTCTCGAGCACCGAGCCCGGCAAGTGCGGCGGGGTGGAACAGACCACACTGGGCTGTGCTGGCGAACCGGGGACACCGTGCGTAGGGCTGGTGCCATATAACCCGGGCCAAGGAGACGCACTGGAGACCAGATGCGCTGAGCCGGCTTCATTACTCCTGGCTCGATGCCGACTCTAGCCCGGCCGAAATGAGGAGCTGCGATGTAGTGCACCGGGCTATGCCTGCGCACTGGGGACACCGTGCACCTCACGGCATAACACGGTGCCTGCCCGGTCAACTTCTGACCACGGTAAGTACGGGGAGTTGGCTCAGGTCTCCTACCTGACTTAGCCACACTCCCGTGTTCCTCCCCCAATACATTTTTGGGTCTGCCTCTCGTGCCTGTTGCGCTGCCGTGCTAACTTCTCATATCGCAGACGCTCGGCTTTAGCTGCCTCCAGAGACAGCCTCCAGAGACAGAAAACAACTACCCACAACTTTAGGGTGAAACCAGGTTGCCTAAGTATGGTTCTCAATCAGAGACAACAATTGACAGCTGTCTCTGATTGGGAACCATACCAGGCCAAACACATAGAAATACAAACATAGAACAAAACATAGAATGCCCACCCCAACTCACGCCCTGACCAACCTAAAATAGAGACGTAAAAAAGAACTAAGGTCAGGACGTGACAGTTAAAGCTTGGTCACCGATGGGTCTTCCAAATGAACATTGACCACAAGCATACTTCCAAAGTTGGGGCAAAATGGCTTAAGGACAACAAAGTCAAGGTATTGGAATGGCCATCACAAAGCCCTGACCTCAAACCTATAGACAATTTGTGGGCAGAACTGAAAAAGTGTGTGCTAGCAAGGAGGCCTACAAACCTGACTCGGTTTTACCAGCTCTAAATCATTCTCTCTACTATTATTCTGACATTTCACATTCATAAGATAAAGTGGTGATCCTAACTGACCTAAGACAGGGAATTATTACTAGGACTAAGTGTCATAAATTGTGAAAAACTGAGTTAAATTGTATTTGGTTATGGTGTATGTAAACTTCCGACTTCAACTGCAGATGTGAGTGAGGGATGGTTATAGCACTTCCTTCACATGTCCCATCAATTTAGACAAGTGTGTCAGGTAAGCATCATCTAATAATGATAAACTTTTTATAAACTATTTTTATCTGGACACTTTCTGTTTCTGATATTACAGGTATGCAAGTACTATCACTGTACCGTTTACAAATTCTGTATCCTGTGCATATGACAAACAAACTTTTTATTTTATTTTGTGTGTGCTTACCACATGACCTCACATGTGAATCCTTAAAGAGATGGGTGGGACTAAGGTTTAAGAGAGTGTGAACGATGCTGAATTTTTTGTATTTATTTTTATTTCACCTTTATTTAACCAGGTAAGCAAGTTGAGAACAAGTTCTCATTTACAATTGCGACCTGGCCAAGATCAAGCAAAGCAGTTCGACACATACAACGACACAGAGTTACACATGGAGTAAAACAAACATACAGTCAATAATACAGTATAAACAAGTCTATATACGATGTGAGCAAATGAGGTGAGATAAGGGAGGTAAAGGCAAAAAGGCCATGGTGGCAAAGTAAATACAATATAGCAAGTAAAACACTGGAATGGTAGATTTGCAATGGGAGAATGTGCAAAGTAGAATTAAAAATAATGGTGTGCAAAGGAGCAAAATAAATAAATAAATAAAATACAGTAGGGAAAGAGGTAGTTGTTTGGGCTAAATTATAGGTGGGCTATGTACAGGTGCAGTAATCTGTGAGCTGCTCTGACAGTTGGTGCTTAAAGCTAGTGAGGGAGATAAGTGTTTCCAGTTTCAGAGATTTTTGTAGTTCGTTCCAGTCATTGGCAGCAGAGAACTGGAAGGAGAGGCGGCCAAAGAAAGAATTGGTTTTGGGGGTGACTAGAGAGATATACCTGCTGGAGCGTGTGCTACAGGTGGGAGATGCAATGGTGACCAGCGAGCTGAGATAAGGGGGGACTTTACCTAGCAGGGTCTTGTAGATGACATGGAGCCAGTGGGTTTGGCGACGAGTATGAAGCGAGGGCCAGCCAACGAGAGCGTACAGGTCGCAATGGTGGGTAGTATATGGGGCTTTGGTGACAAAACAGATTGCACTGTGATAGACTGCATCCAATTTGTTGAGTAGGGTATTGGAGGCTATTTTGTAAATGACATCGCCAAAGTCGAGGATTGGTAGGATGGTCAGTTTTACAAGGGTATGTTTGGCAGCATGAGTGAAGGATGCTTTGTTGCGAAATAGGAAGCCAATTCTAGATTTAACTTTGGATTGGAGATGTTTGATATGGGTCTGGAAGGAGAGTTTACAGTCTAACCAGACACCTAAGTATTTGTAGTTGTCCACGTATTCTAAGTCAGAGCCGTCCAGAGTAGTAATGTTGGACAGGCGGGTAGGTACAGGTAGCGATCGGTTGAAGAGCATGCATTTAGATTTACTTGTATTTAAGAGCAATTGGAGGCCACGGAAGGAGAGTTGTATGGCATTGAAGCTTGCCTGGAGGGTTGTTAACACAGTGTCCAAAGAAGGGCCAGAAGTATACAGAATGGTGTCGTCTGCGTAGAGGTGGATCAGAGACTCACCAGCAACAAGAGCGACCTCATTGATGTATACAGAGAAGAGAGTCGGTCCAAGAATTGAACCCTGTGGCACCCCCATAGAGACTGCCAGAGGTCCGGACAGCAGACCCTCCGATTTGACACACTGAACTCTATCAGATAAGTAGTTGGTGAACCAGGCGAGGCAATCATTTGAGAAACCAAGGCTGTTGAGTCTGCCGATGAGGATGTGGTGATTGACAGAGTCGAAAGCCTTGGCCAGATCAATGAATACGGCTGCACAGTAATGTTTCTTATCGATGGCGGTTAAGATATAATTTAGGACCTTGAGCGTGGCTGAGGTGCACCCATGACCAGCTCTGAAACCAGATTGCATAGCAGAGAAGGTATGGTGAGATTCGAAATGGTCGGTAATCTGTTTGTTGACTTGGCTTTCGAAGACCTTAGAAAGGCATGGTAGGATAGATATAGGTCTGTAGCAGTTTGGGTCAAGAGTGTCACCCCCTTTGAAGAGGGGGATGACTGCAGCTGCTTTCCAATCTTTGGGAATCTCAGATGACACGAAAGAGAGGTTGAACAGGCTAGTAATAGGGGTGGCAACAATTTTGGCAGATAATTTTAGAAAGAAAGGGTCCAGATTGTCTAGCCCGGCTGATTTGTAGGGGTCCAGATTTTGCAGCTCATTCAGAACATCAGCTGAGCAGATTTGGGAGAAGGAGAAATGGGGAAGGCTTGGGCGAGTTGTTGTGGGGGGTGCAGTGCTGTTGACCGGGGTAGGAGTAGCCAGGTGGAAAGCATGGCCAGCCGTAGAAAAATGCTTATTGAAATTCTCAATTATGGTGGATTTATCAGTGGTGACAGTGTTTCCTATTTTCAGTGCAGTGGGCAGCTGGGAGGAGGTGTTCTTATTCTCCATGGACTTTACAGTGTCCCAGAACTTTTTTGAGTTAGTGTTGCAGGAAGCAAATTTCTGCTTGAAAAAGCTAGCCTTGGCTTTTCTAACTGCCTGTGTATAATGGTTTCTAGCTTCCCTGAACAGCTGCATATCACGGGGCTGTTCGATGCTAATGCAGAACGCCATAGGATGTTTTTGTGTTGGTTAAGGGCAGTCAGGTCTGGGGAGAACCAAGGGCTATATCTGTTCCTGGTTCTAAATTTCTTGAATGGGGCATGTTTATTTAAGATGGTTAGGAAGGCATTTAAAAAAATATCCAGGCATCCTCTACTGACGGGATGAGATCAATATCCTTCCAGGATACCCCGGCCAGGTCGATTAGAAAGGCCTGCTCGCTGAAGTGTTTCAGGGAGCGTTTTACAGTGATGAGTGGAGGTCGTTTGACCGCTGACCCATTACGGATGCAGGCAATGAGGCAGTGATCGCTGAGATCTTGGTTGAAAACAGCAGAGGTGTATTTAGAGGGCAAGTTGGTTAGGATGATATCTATGAGGGTGCCCGTGTTTAAGGCTTTGGGGAGGTACCTGGTAGGTTCATTGATAATTTGTGTGAGGTTGAGGGCATCAAGATTGTAGGATGGCTGGGGTGTTAAGCATGTTCCAGTTTAGGTCGCCTAGCAGCACAAGCTCTGAAGATAGATGGGGGGCAATCAGTTCACATATGGTGTCCAGAGCACAGCTGGGGGCAGAGGGTGGTCTATAGCAGGCGGCAACGGTGAGAGACTTGTTTTTAGAGAGGTGGATTTTTAAAAGTAGAAGTTCAAATTGTTTGGGTACAGACCTGGATAGTAGGACAGAACTCAGGACAGAACTCAATAAGAATTGGTCGTTTAGAACGTCTGGAACAGAGAGTAAAAGGAGGTTTCTGGGGGCGATAAAATAGCATCAAGGTATAATGTACAGACAAAGGTAAGGTAGGATGTGAATACAGTGGAGGTAAACCTAGGTATTGAGTGATGAAGAGAGAGATATTGTCTCTAGAAACATCATTGAAACCAGGAGATGTCATTGCATGTGTGGGTGGTGGAACTAATAGGTTGGATAAGGTATAATGAGCAGGTCTAGAGGCTCTACAGTGAACTAAGCCAATAAACACTAACCAGAACAGCAATGGACAAGGCATATTGACATTAAGGAGAGGCATGCTCAGTCGAGTGATCAAAAGGGTCCAGTGAGTGGAGAGGTTGGTTGGGGGTCACGGCGATTTAGACAGCTAAATCGGTAGAAAGCTAGCATAGGAGCAAGCTAGCATATAATGGAGGTCTGTTATTAGCCAACTCTTGCGTTCCGTCAGTAGATTAGTGGGTTTCCGTGTGGTAGAGGGGATTAACCTGTTAAGCCTATAGGGGCGCTATTTTATTATTGGATAAAAAAACGTGCCCGTTTTAAGCGCAATATTTTGTCACGAAAACTCGACCATGCATATAATTGACAGCTTTGGAAAGAACACAGTCTAACGTTTCCAAAACTGCAAAGATTTTATCTGTGAGTGCCACAGAACTCATTCTACAGGCGAAACCAAGATGAAACGTCAAACAGGAAATTAGCAGAATCTCTGAAGCTCTGTTTTCAAATGTCTCCTTATATGGCTGTGAATGCAGCAGGAACGACCATGTGCTTTCTGTGGTTTCTTCAAGATGTCTGCAGCATTGTGACGTATTTGTAGGCATATCATTGGCCTTTATCTAAATTCGTGCGTAAGCTCCAGTTGCGGTCATTTTGTCCTGGGATTCAGAAGGAACGCACACTTCCACGAAGGATATATCATCGAAGAGATATGTGAAAAACACCTTGAGGATTGGTTCTAAACAACGTTTGCCATGTTTCAGTCGATATTATGGAGTCAATTTGGAAAAAAGTTCGGCGTAATTGATGACTGGATTTTCGTTTTTTTTTGGTAGCCAAACGTGACGCACCAAACGGAGCGATTTCTCCTAAACAAATAATCAGGAAAAACTGAACATTTGCTCTCTAACAGAGTCTCCTCATTGAAAACATCTGAAGTTCTTCAAAGGTAAATGATTATTTGAATGCTTTTCTGGTTTTTGTGAAAGTGTTGCCTGCTAAATGCTAACGATAATGCTAACGCTAAATGCTACGCTAGCTAGCTACTGTTACACAAATGATTGTTTTCCTATGGTTGAGAAGCATATTTTGAAAATCTGAGATGACAGTGTTGTTAACAAAAGGCTAAGCTTGAGAGCTAGCATATTTATTTCATTTCATTTGCGATTTTCATGAATAGTTAACGTTGCGTAATGGTAATGAGCTTGAGTCTGTATTCACGATACCGGATCCGGGATGGGTAGATCAGAGAGGTTATTAATCCAAATCACACAACAACAACAAAAATAAAAACAATAGATATAGTTATAGAGGCCCAAGAAGAAAAATAAATAAATAAATAAAAATAAAATAAAATAAAAATTGTCCGATTGTCTATTCAGATAGCAGCCGATAAGATAGCCAACGGCTAGCAGGCCGCAGATGGGCGCCCAGGCAACGTTGCGCCGGAGGAGCCAGCCGGACAATTCCCTCGGGTAGACAACGTCGGCAGTCCAACTGTGAAGGCCCGGTGGGGCTCCGCGTAGGCAGCAAAACGGGTCCGGATAGGTGACTGCAGCCCAGGAGTGATTGATGGAACTCTTCAGCTGGCTAGCTCCGGAACAATTGATGTTAGCTCCGGAATCGACGAAAGCCGATAGTCACACGGATAGCAGCTAGCTAGCTGTGAGATCCAGGTATGGATGTCCAGAGCCAGCGGCTGAAATCCGGTATGTTCCGTTCCGAGCCGCGCTGCGCTGCACCGCGCCGTACAAAACTGCCGATAGATTCTCGAGCCAAAGGACAGCCGATGACCACAAACCGTGGTTAGCTGAGTACTAACGATTAGCCAGTAAATAAGCTAACTAGCTTCTGAACCAGCTTCAGAGTAGCTTCTGGACCAGCTTCTGGCTAGCTCCCGGCTAGCTTCTGGCTAATTTCTGGCTAGCCTCTCGGAGGATTACAGATCTGAGGTAAATAATACTTTTTTATATAAATATAAATTGGTGAAGTGGATTGCAGGAGAGTGTTCTGAAGATGAGTTTTTGGAAAATTAAAAATGTATGTGAAAAAAAAGTTGTAAATATATCTATATATTTATATACACGACAGGACGAGGACAAAAATACGACTGAACTGCTATGCCATCTTGGGAATACGAATGGGTGTAGACAAACAAGAGCTCTCCAGTAGGTGTACCATAACATTGAAGGGCCATTTTCTCAAAAGTGGGGTTACAAGTTTATCAACTTCCAAAGCAGAATTACTTTCCCATTGTTTCTCAACTGCAGTGTATGATGTGGCATTTCCTTGCACTGACTTTCTACTTTTATCCAATGTAAAAAACACTATTTCAAATTTTGCTACATAAGACCGAATCGAGGCGGTCGTTCATATATTTCCCCCTTTGAATTGTCTTTTCAGTGTCAATGTAGCCTATTGTTTACAGACAGCCATGCTGAGAACACAATTCTGATTTTCTTCCCATGTCTGATCTTTTTGTTTGACCCTCCACATATCAGACTCATATCAGATTTGTGCCTTCACACTGATGTAGCCTCTGAAATAGCCCAATTCGGTTTACTAATTGTTACTTCATAGGGAAGAACAGTTATTATGGGGAAAGTAGAGTATAGATTGCATTGGGGGAAGGGGGAAGGATATTGTCTCAATGTACAACAAGCTGGTCTTAAAAACCTCTTAAAGAGGCTGCGAATTTTTGCAGCTTTTTGTTAAGCTCGTCAAAGGTAATGAATGTTTTATATTTTATTTCTGCGTTTTGTGTAGCGCCGGCTACGCTAATTATTTTGTTTACGTCCCCTTTGGGTATTTCGGGGGGTTGCATGCTATCAGATAATAGCTTCTCATGCTTTCGCCGGAAAGCATTTTAAAAATCTGATATGTTGGCTAGATTCACAACGAGTGTAGCTTTAATTGAGTACCCTGCATGTGTGTTTTAATGAAAGTTTGAGTTGTATCGAGTACTATTAGTTGTCACTCTGAAATTTCCGCTGATGTTGATCCCTGTACATTTTGCGCTCATAGTTTTTTCATACTTCGACCACTTCTCAGAGCAGGGGGCTCTCCTCTTTCAACTCAGAAGGTTTCTGGGAAGGTTTCTTGTAGCTTTATTAAGGTGACTGTGAATTACATTCTTTGCGTTCCCTTCCATACCCACAGCACTGCCGGAACGCGGAGCTGTGATCCAATCCCCCCCTCCCCCAGCGACCTCGAATGGACCGGTGGTGGACCTTGACCTTCCTTCCCCCCTGTCCCCAGAATGCGCATCTTGCTCTGATAATTCCACAGCTTGAAGACCATCATGTATCGGCATCTAGCGCTCTTCTGCTTCACGCCTTTCCTATGGCATCGCTCCAGATCCCCTGAAGATACAACCATGTCAAATTCCTCTGATATCAGTTTGACCACGCAACTGAAAAGGTCTCCTCCCTCCTCGTCCGCCAGTAAGGACAATATCCTCATGTTGTTTCTGCTCATTCTGTTTTCTTGCTTGTCCAATTCATCTTCTAAGGTTTGCAACTTTCTTTAGAAAAAGGCACATTTTGTTATCTTGTTTGTTCATGCGTACATCTGCTTTTTTTTCAGAGCGAATCTACTTTTGTAATAACAGTTTGTTTTGGTGTGCATTGAGAGCATTTTAACTATGTTTTTCTGGATAGTCTTTAACTGTTCATTGCTCTTGTTTGTGTTTCTAACTTGGTCCTTGTCTTTTCCTTGGAGGAAGTCATGACCTGCTGGATTCGTGTCACCACCCCGCTTTACCAACGGAATGGTTCGCTGTTGTACATAACTAATCACTCACACTCTCTCAGTTGGTTGGGGATATGTTGATTTTTTGATTTTAGAGGCTTAATTTAAAATTAGTTGTCTGGTTTCTACAAATAACCATGAGCAACTCACTCTCTATGCATCCTATCGGTACGTGCATGCGCCTCCCCTTGTTTTACATTTCAATAAAGGATTTCCCATTCACCCCTGATTGAATGCCTGTTATTACTCTTTGGCTGTGTTTACACACAGTCATGCTAAGAACCCAATTCTGATTTTCTTTCCATATCTGATCTTTTTGTCTGACTCTCCACACTCAGTTTAACATGTGACTCATCAGATTTGTGCCATCACACTGATGTAGCCTCTGAAATAGCACACAGACGCAATAGTAATTTCATATGATAGCATTTTCACATGCATAAACCACACCCCAGAGCAAAATATATCAGATCTGAGGATCCAAGCAGAGGTCGTATATGATTGAAAACCACATAAGAATGTCGTATATATCGGAAATCTGATTTCATGTGCCTTTTTGCTGTTTACACATCAGGGAAAAGATCAGAACTGTATCAGAAATGCCAAAATATATTTTCCTAATGTGTAAACAGCAACAACTTCTGATTTATACCACCTCCATATGTGGATCTGTCTGGATGCTCAGATAAGATATTTTTGCTTTGATATGTTTTTTTGTGCACATTACCTGCCGTTACCATGACAACGACCCCACAATTTAAAGAAACAGTGACAGGAAATGAGCATTGCATCTGTGTGCTACTTCAGAGGCGATATCAGTGTGAGTGGGCAAATCTGATATGCTCCATCCTGGTGGCACAGTGAACTAATTCCATGGATAGAGAAGAGAAGGTTAAAATCTCAGACACTGTGCCACCATAAAAAATAAACTATACAAGGTGTTAACAGTGTTATTAAAATGCTAAATTATGACTAAGCATTACATTCAATTCTTGACCTTCAGTTTCGATGCATCACAGGAAGCTGTAACATTAACTAGGCTAGCTCTGATAATAACAAACACACAAGCCATCCTTTCCAAATGATGAGTGATTGAATCATCATCCCCCTCCCTTTTCCCCTCTTGAATTGGTCCATTTTCATATCTAAAAGGAAGGCGCGATGAGCTGATATTCTTGTGTGTAAATGCTGAGCCGTGAGCCTGTGATCAAACTCCGCCATTGAGATGCAGATTTAAGCTTAGATCATCACTTAAGAGGATGCCGCAGAGGGTTTTTCCGCTCTTTGTGTGCCTTTAAGACATCAGTGGTGTGTTCACTCTGAACCATTGGAAGCAAATGGGACAACACTGGCGTGGCCTAACTAAATTTGTCCAAAAAGAAACTCTCGTTTTAGTTGTAAAATGTTTTGCTACGATGTGCAGTAATGAATACAACCTAGCTGTGGGCTAGGTGATAGAAGGCACACTGCAGGCAGCAGAATCCTCCTCATTGAAAGCAGCTGTTTCATTGGCTTTGTTTTGAGTCATCAACTAAACATGTTGCCGGTAAAAGTGAACATTTTTTTATTTATTTTTTATTTTTTTAAATGTACCCCTTTTTCGTGGTATCCAGTAGTAGCTACTATCTTGTCTCATTGCTACAACTCCCATACGGGCTCGGGAGAGACGAAGGCGGAATGTCATGCATCCTCCGATACACAACCCAACCAGCTTCTTAACACAACGCGCATCCAACCCGGAAGCCAGCCGCACCAATGTGTCGGAGGCTACACCGTGCCCCTGGCAACCTTGGATAGCGCGCACTGCGCCCGGCCCGCCACAGGAGTCGCTGGTGCACGATGAGACAAGGAGATCCCTACCGACCAATCCCTCCCTAACCCGGACGACACTAGGCCTATTGTGCGTCGCCCTACGGACCTCCCGGTCGGTTACGACAGAGCCTGGGCACGAACCCAGGGACTCTGATGGCACAGCTGGCGCTGCAGTACAGCGCCCTTAACCACTGCGCCACCCGGGAGGCCAAAGTGAACATTTTTTAAACGTTCTGAGAATGGAAGTGAAAATTTCACCTGTTCTGGGAACGTTTATTTTCAGGTTGCAGGAAGGTTCGGCAAATGTTTTACTATGGTTCCCTGAATGTTTCCTGGGAGGTTTTATTAACGTTCTGAGAGGTAATTAAATCATGTTCTGAAAACGTGTTTCAATAAGACTTTCAATAGTAGATAAAAAAACTTGAGCTTGCTCACACCCAGAAAAAATTGTTTGTGTGGGGGTGCTGAGTAATGGCGAATAAATTATAAACTATCAAAAACAAAGAAAGTCGCACAATCCATATATAAACTCCCGGCAATTTAATGGGTATTTACCAACGTTTCGGCATCACTGTGCCTTCCTCAGGGTAATGTCATGAATACTTGAACCAGGTTATGTAGACAAACAGTGCAATTAGTTTAACCGATGACAATGGTGAGGAATGTGTCATATTGATTAAGTTTAAAATTAATGAGTGAAACTGTTAAAAAAAAACAATAGTTCATGGCATATTAAATACATTACACTATTGTTATCATATAGAAACATAATTGAATACCGTATAACAAATTAGTATTTGTCAGTCTAGGTGATGTGGGTAAGGCGGAGTCAGGCGCAGGACAAAGAGATGAGTAATAATAGTAACTTTACTCAAAATAATCTTCCAACAAGGAGAAAGAAAATCCAGAATCACATAAACGAGACAACTGACAACAATAAACATGTACAAAACCATGATGGCTCCAGAGGGTTAAATACTAAAATAATTCAAACTTAATGGGAACCAGGTGTGTACAATAGACAAAACAAATGGAAAAATAAATGTAGATCGGTGGACGCTAGAAAACCGGTGACGTCGACCGCCGAACACCGCCCGAACAAGGAGAGCCACCAACTTCGGCGGAGGTCGTGACAGTACCCCCCCCCCCCTTGACACGCAGCTCCAGCAGCACGCCGACACCTGCCTCGGGGATGACCCGGAGGACGAGGCGCAGGACGATCCGGGTGCAGACTGTGAAATTCCTGCAGTAAGGAAGGGTCCAGGATGTCCTCCAACGGCACCCAGCATCTCTCCTCCGGGCCGTACCCCTCCCACTCCACGAGGTACTGAAGGCCCCTCGCCCGACGCCTTGAGTCCAAAATGGCTTGCACAGTATACGCTGGGGCCCCCTCGATGTCCAGAGGGGGTGGAGGAACCTCCCGCACCTCAGACTGCTGGAGCGGACCAGCCACCACCGGCCAGAGGAGAGACACATGGAACGAGGGGTTAATACGGTAATCAGGAGGGAGCTGTAACCTATAACAAACCTCGTTCAGTCTCCTCAGGACTTTACATGGCCCCACAAACCGCGGACCCAGCATCCAGCAGGGCAGGCGAAGGGGTAGGTTTGGGTCGAGAGCCAGACCGGGGTCTCACTGCAAACACCGGGGTCTCACTGCGGTGGCGGTCGGCACTCGCCTTCTGCCGCCTGATGGCCCATTGCAGGCGCATACGGGCAGTGTGGGCAGCGGAACCATGAGGAAACCTGTAAGAAACGTTATGCTGAACTACTGAAATTCCCAGAGATTCCCAGAGATGTTTTCTGAACATTCTGAGAACATGGATGTAACTGGAACCACGAGGAAACCTGTAGGAAAGGCTTTTTGCCTGGTACACTCTGGAAATATCAGAAGTCAGATGATGCTTGGGTCAAGGCCAGGAACACAGGCTTAGGCCTGGACTGGCAACCATTTGAGCAACTGAGGAATCGTTCTGTAAAACAAATCAGAAAGGCTAAATCTGATTTATGTTTTATTTCATCTGGCTATCTCAAACCTCTTAAGCTTACCCCCTACTTTTTCGAACATTCTGTTAAAAATCGCGCAACATTTCAGCGTCCTGCTACTCATGCCAGGAATATAGTATATGCATATGATTAGTATGTGTGGATAGAAAACACTCTCACGTTTCTAAAACTGGTTAAATCACGGCTGTGACTATAACAGAGCGTGTGTTTCATCGAAAAGCGCAAGAAAAACTGATCACTGAAAACTGGAAAAAATATCAATGCGCCACTTGCATGTATTGTTTAAGGGACACCAAATTAAATGGTGCTGAGATTGCAAGTCCTACAGCTTCGACACGATGTCGCCAGTCTTGTCAATTGCCTCGGCTTTGTTTCTTGGTCAAACGAGTGAGAGGGAGCCCATTCTTTCCGGTCTCCGACAGGATGTTTTTGAGGAGAAATTTCCGACCATGATTTCAAGACGTGGAGCTATTGAATACACATCGCCCCGTGATCAATTTGATCGATTATTAACGTTTACTAATACCTAAAGTTGGATTACAAAAGTATTTCGAAGTGTTTTGTGAAAGTTTATCGTCTACTTTTTTAATTTAAAAAAATGACGCTGCGTTTTGAAACAATGTTTTTTTCTGAATTACACAGTTTCCATAGATGGCTATTTTGGGTATATATGGACCGATTTAATCGAAAAAAAAGACCCAATAGTGATGTATATGGGGCATATAGGAGTGCCAAGAAAGAAGCTTGTCAAAGGTAATGAATGTTTTATATTTTATTTCTGCTATTTGTGTAGCGCCGGCTACGCTAATTATTTTGTTTACGTCGCCTTCAGGCATTTTGGGGTGTTGCATGCTATCAGATAATAGCTTCTCATGCTTTCGCCGAAAAGCATTTTAAAAATCTGACTTGTTGGCTAGATTCACAACGAGTGTAGCTTTAATTCAATACCCTGCATGTGTGTTTTAATGAACGTTTGAGTTTTAACGAGTGCTATTAGCATTTAGCGTAGCGCATGTGCATTTCCAGGTGGCTAGATGAGACGTCTGCGTGTCGGGTGCGCTTAAGAGGTTAAATATTACTTCTAAGCCTATTCTCAATGATGTTGATCTGGATGCTGATAGGGAAAACTTGCTAAATGATCAGAGAAATGGTAGTCAAAGCTTTTCTTTTAGACTATTTATAGAAAAATAAGTCCTGGATGCTCTTCTAGAAGTAGACAACAAGAAATCCACAGGGGCTAACCAATTGGATGCCAGTCTGCTTAAGTGTGCAGTGCCCATCATTGTTGGCTCAATAACCCACATTTTTTATTTAACATTGTTATCAGGAAATATTCCATAAGTATGGAAATCAGCTCTTGTGCTGCCACTCCATAAGGGTGGGGATTGTAGTGATGTTAATATTTATCACCCCATTTCAAGGCATCCGTATCTAGCTAAGATTCTCGAATCCTTAGTAAATGCACAGTTATGGCCAAAAGTTTTGAGAATTACGCAAATATTATTTTCCACAAAGTTTGCTGCTTCAGTGTCTTTAGATATTTTTGTTAGATGTTACTATAGAATACTGAAGTATAATTACAAGCATTTCATACGTGTCAAAGGCTTTTATTGACAATTACATGAAGTTGATGCAAAGAGTCAATATTTGCAGCGTTGACCCTTCTTTTTCCAGACCTCTGGAATCTGCCCTGGCATGCTGTTAATTAACTTCTGGGCCACATCCTGACTGATGGCATCCCATTCTTGCATAATCAATGCTTGGAGTTCATCAGAATTTGTGAGTTTTTGTTTGTCCACCCGCCTCTTGAGGATTGACCACAAGTTCTCAATGGGATTAAGGTCTGGGGAGTTTCCTGGCCATGGACCCAAAATATCAATTTTTCCAGATGCCCCAAACAATCGCAAAGGGGATTCATCAGAGAAAATGACTTTACCCCAGTCCTCAGCAGTCCAATCCCGATACCTTTTGCAGAATATCAGTCTGTCCCTGATGTTTTTCCTGGAGAGAAGTGGCTTCTTTGCTGCCCTTCTTGACACCAGGCCATCCTCCAAAAATCTTTGCCTCACTGTGCGTGCAGATGCACTCACACCTGCCTGCTGCCATTCCTGAGCAAGCTCTGTACTGGTGGTGCCTCAATTCCGCAGCTGAATCAACCAGGATACCTTCCTGGCACTTGCTTGACTTTCTTGGGCGCCCTGAAGCCTTCTTCACAACAATTGAACCGCTCTCCTTGAAGTTCTTGATAATCCGATAAATGGCTGATTTAGGTGCAATCTTACTGGCAGCAATATCCTTGCCTGTGAAGGTCTTTTTGTGCAAAGCAATGATGACGGCACGTGTTTCCTTGCAGGTAACTGTGGTTGACAGAGGAAGAACAATGATTCCAAGCACCACCCTCCTTTTGAAGCTTCCAGTCTGTTATTTGAACTTAATCAGCATGACAGAATGATCTCCAGCCTTGTCCTCGTCAACACGCACGAGAGAATGACGACAGTTAACGAGAGAATCACTGACATGATGTCAGCTGGTCCTTTTGTGGCAGGGCTGAAATCCAGTGGAAATGTTTTTGGGGGATTCAGTCCATTTGCATGGCAAAGAGGGACTTGCAATTAATTGCAATTCATCTGATCACTCTTCATACCATTCTGGAGCATATGCAAATTGCCATCATACAAACTGAAGAAGCAGACTTTGTGAAAATGAATATTTGTGTCATATTTGTGTTACGACTGTGCCAAATTTTTTTTATCTGAGGAATGTATTTTGAAAGTAAACCAATCAGGGTTTAGGCGTGGCCATAGCATTATTACAGCAACCACTTTAGTTGTTAATGATCTTGTCAATATTTTAGACACTTAATGAAATGTGCTGCTTTGTTTGTGGATCTGTCAAAAGCTTTTGATACTGTTGATCACGCTATTTTATTGAATAAGTTGTCGTCGATAGGCCTGAGCTCCTATGCCTGTTCTTGTTTTCATGATTATCTGAGTGGCTGAACTCAGGCTATCGTGATAAATAGGGTTAAGTCTGAATTTCTTGAAGTACATAAAGGTGTACCACAAGAGGTAGATTTTGGGACATGTTCTCTTCACTATTTATACATACTTATTCCATACTTATGGAATATTTCCTGATTAAATAAAAAATGTGGGTTATTGAGCCAACAATGATGGGCGCTGCACACTTAAGCAGACCGGCATCCAATTGGTCAGCCCCTGTGGATTTCTTGTTGTCTACTTCTAGAAGAGCATCCAGGACTTATTTTTCTATAAATAGTCTAAAAGAAAAGCTTTGACTACCATTTCTCTGATCATTTAGCAAGTTTTCCCTATCAACATCCAGACCAACATCATTGTGAATAGGCTTAGAAGTAATATTTAAGAGATAGACAGATTAAATAAAATGGTTATTAAATGCATCAATGATGGCATTTTTTCCCCATAATGAGGCAAGTACAGTGGGGCAAAAAAGTATTTAGTCAGCCACCAATTGTGCAAGTTCTCCCACTTAAAAATATGAGAGAGGCCTGTAATTTTCAGCATAGGTACACTTCAACTATGGCAGACAAAATGGGATCCAGAAAAAAAAATCCAGAAAATCACATTGTAGGATTTTTTATGAATTTATTTGCAAATGATGGTAGAAAATAAGTATTTGGTCACCTACAAACAAGCAAGATTTCTGGCTTCTCACAGACCTGTAACTTCTTCTTTAAGAGGCTCCTCTGTCCTCCACTCGTTACCTGTATTAATGCACCTGTTTGCACTTGTTATCAGTATAAAAGACACCTGTCCACAACCTCAAACAGTCACACTCCAAACTCCACTATGGCCAAGACCAAAGAGCTGTCAAAGGACACCAGAAACAAAATTGTAGACCTGCACCAGGCTGGGGAGACTGAATCTGCAATAGGTTAGCAGCTTGGTTTGAAGAAATCAACTGTGGGAGCAATTATTAGGAAATGGAAGACATACAAGACCACTGATAATCTCCCTCGATTTGGGGCTCCACGCAAGATCTCACCCCGTGGGGTCAAAATGATCACAAGAACGGTGAGCAAAAATCCCAGAACCACACGGGGGGACCTAGTGAATGACCTGCAGAGAGCTCGGACCAAAGTAACAAAGCCTACCATCAGTAACACACTATGCCGCCAGGGACTCAAATCCTGCAGTGCCAGACGTGTCCCCCTGCTTAAGCCAGTACATGTCCAGGCCCGTCTGAAGTTTGCTAGAGAACATTTGGATGATCCAGAAGAAGATTGGGAGAATGTCATATGGTCAGATTGTTGTAACTTTAATGTGTTACAGAGTTAATGTTTAAGTTTATTCTTTGAGCTGTATCTAAAGATATTTCTTTAGATTTATTTGCATATGTAATTGTATTGGGTTGTGTTGAATTACGCTTTTTGACTGCAAGTCCCAGAATGCCTTGCGAGAGGAATGAGTGATAACGCGGCAATTATGTGCAGGTGCTAGTGATTGTGGCTGACTTTCCGATAGCATCTTACCTGCATTGCTCTGTACCAAAACAATTGTTGTTAAATGTAACGTAAACAAGTATTATTACTAAAATAAGCTTTCGTATCAAAACCGACGTCCCGAGTCATTACTAAGAAGTTAGTTAATCTAAAATTTGGTGCCGAAACCCAGGATATGAGCTGCGACGAAGAAGTGGCTGAAATGGCTGAGGAGGAACGTCGGCATGAAGCAGAAATAATGAGACGAAAGCGGGGTGCCATTCGAGGCGCAACAACGCGGATTTTGAATCAGATTGACGTGGAAATATCCCAGTCAAATCCGGATACCGATCACTTGAGTACATTGTTGGAATTGCTATCAGCTAAGGAGGACAGTTTGTTTGAACTCGATCGTGGAATTGAACAGTTAACGCCATTGGACGGATTGGAGGCAGAGATTGCATGCACGGAGGATTACAAAGAACGCATTATCATGCTGAAGAGCCGTGCACAAAGAGTGATAACGAAGAAACAGGACACTACCAGCCCGGGTGAGTGACGCTAACTCAAACATATCACAGAGACAATCAGTAAGGCTACCGAAGTTGATTATTGAGAAATTCTATGGAGATGTCAGTATGTGGCAGGAGTTTTGGAGCCAATATGAGACTGCTATTCACAACAATGATTCACTGTGTAAAAAAGAGAAGTTTACCTATCTGAAAACATATCTCACTGGACCAGCTGCAAAGGCAGTAGCAGGACTGATGTTAACAGACAGTAACTATGATAATGCAATCACTCTACTCAAGAGCAGATTTGGAAGGAAAGATCTTGTGATTAGTGCTCATATGTCAAAGCTGCTGAATCTCACACCTGTGAAGAAATCCTCTGATCTAAATGCATTGAGGCAGCTATATGATGAATGTGAAATTCAGATTAGGAGCCTGGAATCACTGGGTGTAGTGTCAGAATCCTATGGAAGCCTACTATTCCCAATCTTACTGCAGATGATTCCAGAGGACATAGCTCTTGACTATAGTCGTCAGAGGGGAGTAGATGATGAATGGAAAGTGTCTGAGATTATCAGTTTCCTACAGAAAGAGGTTCAGAGCAGGGAGAGAGCGCTACAAATGACAAGATCATACAACCAACAGAAAGAGAGCAAACCATGGAACAAGTCATGCTTCTCCAATGAAATGAAACCAAAAAGACCCAACATGCCCTCTGTTGCAGCACTGCATACAGCCAGCCAGAAGAACAGCAAACATGTCTATTTTGTGACAGTGCAGACCACAAATCAGAAAACTGCCCTGACTACAATATTGCTACACGCAAAGAGAAACTAAAGAACATGGGAAGATGCTTTGTATGTTTAGGACAGAGACACATAGCAAAATTCTGTAAAGTCAAAGATGTGTCATGTGCAACATGTGGAAGCAGACATCACATTGCGGTTTGTACCAGTAAGAGGAGTGAGGTGCAACCCCCTACTGTTTCTGTAGATGCTGTTGTTTCCTCAGTTATTCCCCATTCAGTGAAGATGAAACCAGATGGACAGAACACTGTGTTGCTACAAACAGCAAAGGCATGGGTAGAAGACCCATCGGGCAGGAAGATAGCTTGTTGCTTACTAGATGGAGGCAGTCAGAGAAGCTTCATACATGAAAACCTTGTGAAGGGCTTGAAGCTACCAGTAATCAGACAAGAGGCACTCACTCTTCACACGTTTGGTTCCTCTGCCCCAGCAACGTCCCAACGCCACACAGTGAAAGTCATCTTGGAGAATGTCTGGGACAAACAGCAGAGAATAGAGATGGAGGCAATTGAAACCCCACAAGTGTGCACAGCTGTGATGAAGGTTCCTGGTGAACGGATTCAGTATGAGCTCAGTAAAAGGGGACTGCAGCTCGCAGACTTTCCAGGAGATGACAATGATCCTGAACTCTCTGTCCTGATAGGAGCAGACTACTACTGGCAGATAGTATCAGGCAGAGTGGAGCGACTGACGGAGACGCTAGTTGCTTTAGAGAGCACCTTTGGATGGTCGGTGCAGGGACCCGTGTCCATGTCAAGTGTCGCCGAGGCAACTTGCATGTTCATCCCACTTGATGATGACACACTAGTCTCCAAGCAACTGAATGCATTCTGGGAGCTTGAGTCTCTGGGTATTCTAAGCAAGAAAACACAGAACCCAGAGGAAAACGAGGCTCTACAAAGGTTTGAGGAAACAACCACCTTCAAAGATGGGCGATACCATGTGGAGTTGCCATGGAAACGAGAAATGCTAGAACTCCAAGACAACTATAGAATCGCCAAAAAACGGTTTGAATGTCGGAAGAAAAGACTGAAGAAGGATGTGACGCTGTACAGCAGATACAATGAAGTAGTAGAAGACTACTTACAACAAGATATGGCAGAGGACGTGCCCAAGGACAACGCATCAAGTGCAGACAACGTAAAATACTACTTACCTCACCATGCAGTACTCCGAGAAGATAAGGTGACAACAAAACATGAAGATGGCTGTCCATCTCTCAATGACTGTCTACTCACAGGACCGAACCTGAATCCGGATCTGCTCAGCGTTCTGTTAAAGTTCAGACTACATGAGATCGCATTCATGGCAGACATCAAGAAAGCTTTCCTGCAGATATCCCTAGCAGAGAGAGACAGAGACGTCGTGAGATTTCTATGGCTCACTGGCCCACCAAGGGGAGAAAATGAAGAGGAGCTGCGTGTGCTGAGGATGAAAAGAGTGGTATTTGGAGCTTCCCCAAGTCCATTTTTGCTGGCAGCTACAATCAGGAAGCACCTGAAACCATATGAAACAGAACAACCAGAAGTTGTAGAGATACTGAGAGAGTCACTCTACGTAGATGACTTCATTGCAAGTTCACGCAATGTTGAAGAGGCTTACCTTGTGACAACAACTGCAAAGCGAATGCTGTCGAATGCAGGCATGGACCTCTGCAAGTGGATGACCAATTCTCCTGAATTGAAAACAAAATGGGAGGAGAGTACGACAACTGACCACCCGTTGACGTTACAAACACAAGGAGTAGTGCTGAAGGTTTTAGGTTTAGTATGGAGGCCGGAAACGGATGACTTTGTTTGACCTCAGGCCGCTACTGAGCATTCTAAAGCAAAAGGAAAACACAAAGAGAAGTGTTCTGCAGTCGTCTGCACGTATCTTCGACCCTCTTGGTTTCTTAACTCCCTTCACCATCAGGATCAAGTGCATGTTCCAGGAAATGTGGGAGAGGGGACTCAGCTGGGACGAAGAATTACCACCTGATCTGACACGAGAATGGCAACAGTGGTGTTCAGAACTACCCCAGTTACACCAGCTCACCATACCAAGGTGGTACAGAACAGACATGCGGCCACAGAATAACCACACCCTGAAACTACACGTGTTCTGTGATGCAAGTAAAAGGGCTTACAGTGCAGTAGCTTACTTGCAAGGTGAGTCACAAGACAGGGAAACAACAAGTCTAGTCGCATCCAAGTCCAGGGTAGCCCCACTTAAGAAAATGACGCTGCCACGCCTGGAGCTCATGGGAGCTGTGATTGGAGCGAGACTAGCAAACAACTTGATGACCACACTGAAAATGGAAGAAAACCAGATCAAAATGTGGACAGACTCGATGATCGTGCTGCATTGGATTTGCAGCTCAGCTCAGAAATGGAAACAGTTTGTTGCGAACAGAGTGACGGAGATCCAGTCCTTGACCAATCCAGAGTCATGGTCACATATTGAAGGGAAAACTAATCCAGCTGACCTCCCTACAAGAGGACAAACTGTTCGAAACTTGACACAGAGCGAGCTATGGTGGAATGGACCCAGAATTCTGACATCACCCAATCAGTCCGAAGAGACTGATGATAACAAGGTTACGGAAGAGGTGAATATAGAAATCAAGTCCAGTTGCCAGGTTACTGTACAACTTGCAGCAAACAGCACAGACAGCACTGAACCTGTGTTGGAGCTTGAAAGGTACAGCAAACTGAAAAGAGGGTTCAGAGTCAACGCCTGGATAAAGAGTTTCATAGCCAATGCTCGTACAACCATAAAGATGCAAGGTGAACTGACTGCTGACGAACTGTTCGATGCAGAAAAGTACTGGATTAAGGTAACACAACAACAGAGTTTCGGACAGGAGATCAAACTACTGAAGGCAGGAAAAAGCCTAAACAATGACTGTAAAATCAGAGAACTGAAACCTTTCCTGGACGAACACGAACTGCTCAGTGTAGGAGGAAGACTGCAACAGTCCAACTTCACATTCAGAGAGCAGCACCCATGGGTTCTGCCCAATAAGTACAGATACTCAGAAATGCATACATACAGTACCACCATGAGAAGGTGATGCATTCTGGAGCAAGTGACACTCAGAACCCAACGTTAAACAAGCGTGAAATGAGACGCAGTTGGAAGTACAGGCAGAGACTTGTGACCAGTTTCTGGAACAGTTGGCGAAGAGACTACTTGCTGGATTTAAAGTCAGCACACCGCTGTGACACACCACAGCCCACCCCACTGAAAGTGGGTGACGTTGTACTCATTGGAGAAGATAATCTACCCAGACAAACCTGGAAACTAGGAAAGATTGAGGAACTGTTTCCAGGCCGAGATGGCTTAGTTAGATCATGTTCAGTTCGCACTGCTTCAGGGACTTTGTTGAGGAGACCTATTCAGTTGATATACTGCCTAGAGATCTAGATGAACACAATTGTTCATCGGGGGGGAGGATGTTGTAACTTTAATGTGTTACAGAGTTAATGTTTAAGTTTATTCTTTGAGCTGTATCTAAAGATATTTCTTTTGATTTATTTGCATATGTAATTGTATTGGGTTGTGTTGAATTACGCTTTTTGACTGCAAGTCCCAGAATGCCTTGCGAGAGGAATGAGTGATAACGCGCCAATTATGTGCAGGTGCTAGTGATTGTGGCTGACTTTCCAATAGCATCTTACCTGCATTGCTCTGTACCAAAACACTTGTTGTTAAATGTAACGTAAACAAGTATTATTACTAAAATAAGCTTTCGTATCAAAACCGACGTCCCGAGTCATTACTAAGAAGTTAGTTAATCTAAAACAGATGAAACCAAAATATAACTTTTTGGTAAAAACTCAACTCGTCGTGTTTGGAGGACACAGAATGCTGAGTTGCATCCAAAGAACACCATACCTACTGTGAAGCATGGAGATGGAAACATCATGCTTTGGGGCTGTTTTTCTGCAAAGGGACCAGGACGACTGATCCGTGTAAAGGAAAGAATGAATGGGGCCATGTATCGTGAGATTTTGAGTGAAAACCTCCTTCCATCAGCAAGGGCATTGAAGATGAAACGTGGCTGTGTCTTTCAGCATGGCAATGATCCCAAACACACCGCCCGGGCAATAAAGGAGTGGCTTCGTAAGAAGCATTTCAAGGTCCTTGAGTGGCCTAGCCAGTCTCCAGACCTCAACCCCATAGAAAATCTTTGGAGGGAGTTGAAAGTCCGTGTTGCCCAGCAACAGCCCCAAAACATCACTGCTCTAGAGGAGATCTGCATGGAGGAATTGGACAAAATACCAGCAACGGAGTGTGAAAACCTTGTGAAGACTTACAGAAAACATTTGACCTCTGTCATTGCCAACAAAGGGTAAATAACAAAGTAGTGAGAATCTTTTTTTATTGACCAAAATACTTAATTTCCACCATAATTTGCAAATAAATTCATTAAAAATCCTACAATGTGATTTTCTGGATTTTTTTTGCTCATTTTGTCTGTCATAGTTTAAGTGTACCTATGATGAAAATTACAGGCCTCTCTCATATTTTTAAGTGGGAGAACTTGCACAATTGGTGGCTGACTAAATATTTTTTGCCCCACTGTATATACACCATTGATCAATTTGTTAAGAAGGAAAGAAAACGTTTAACAAGGCACACCTGTAAATTAAATGCATTCCAGTTGACTGACTACCTCATGAAGCTGGTTGAGAGAATGCCAATAGTGTGAAAATCTGTCATCAAGACAAAGGGTGGCTACTCTGAAGAATCTCAAATATAAGCTATTTTGATTTGTTTAACTTCTTTGTGAATGGGGGGCAGTATTGAGTAGCTTGGATGAATAAGGTGACAGGAGTAAACTGCCTGTTACTCAGGCCCAGAAGCTATAATATGCATATAATAGAAGATAGATTTGGATAGAAAACACTCTAAAGTTTCCAAAACTGTTAAAATAATGTATGTGAGTACAACAGAACTCATATGGCAGGCAAAAACCTGAGAAAATCCAACCAAGAAGTGAGAAATCTGTGGTTTGTAGTTTTTCAAGTGATTGCCTATCCAATATCCAGTGTAAATGGGGTCAAATTGCACTTCCCAAGGCTTCCAGTAGATGTCAGCAGTCTTTAGAAAGTTGTTGCAGGCTTGTATTGTGAAAGGGGAGCGAATAAAGCTGTTTCAACAAGTGGTCAGGCTGAAAGCCTTTAGTTTATCCACGCGCAACGGTCGTTCCCTTTCCTTTCTAATGACAATGGATTTGTCTGGTTGGAATATTATTGAACATTTATGATAAAAACATCCTAAAGATTGATTATATACATCGTTTGGCATGTTTCTACGAACTTTAATGGAACTTTTTAGACTTTTTGTCTGGACTTAGTGCCCGCGCTTTATACATTTGGATTAGTGAAATAAACGCGCTAACAAAAAAGAGGTATTTGGACATAAAGATAGACTTTTCGAACAAACATTTATTGTGGAACTGGGATTCCTGGGAGTGCATTCCGATGAAGATCATCAAAGGTAAGTGAATATTTATAATGCTATTTCTCACTTATGTTGACTCCATAACTTGGCGGGTATCTGTATGGCTTGTTTTGGTAGCTGAGCGCTGTACTCAGATTATCGCATGGTGTGCTTTCGCAGTAAAGCTCTTTTGAAATCTGACACAGTGTTTGCATTCAGGAGAAGTTTATCTTTAACACTTTTTTGGTTACTACATGATTCCATATGTGTTAAGCTTTAATGGAATTGGGTTCTAAATATAAACGGAAACAGCTCCACCTTTTGCATTTTTGTATTTTCTGTAGATGTTATAATCATGTATTGCTACCACTGTATCATAAAAGGTGAAATCTAAGTGTGTTTCAGAGATTGTCAGAATATGAGTGTAATCTGTTACTAGCAAATTATTGATTTCATGAATTTGTTTTGTAAGTTACATATGTAAACGTGGGCTATTTTTAACACTTTTTTCTGGGATGCTTGATTGTTTTCATTGCTTTACTGTGAAGATTAACATAAGTGTATATGCTGTGGCGTACAGCAGGTCAGCCACCAGGGGGAGATCGAGGCCTGGTGAGAGACGGAGTATACATCAAGAGGCGATGGCTCCATCTGCTGGACATGCCAGGTATCAACGGCCTCTCCGGTCAGGACTAATTGGGGCTGATTGGGGAATGGTGTGTAATCAAGGGCTGATTGCTCACCAGCTGTACGAGTCCCATAAAGCTGCCAGAAGGGCAGCACACAGAAAGGAGACTGGAGGAGGAAAGGACTCCCGTATAGTTGGGGACGGTACCAGTGTTAACAGGAGGGAGTTCAGTTTTGATCCCCACAGGATACAGCAAGACCCGAAGCCCAGAAGATGGTATCCCAGAGAGGTTCTCTTGGGGGAGACCTATTATTTTAATAAACACCGTTGAAACTGACCTAATCCTACTCTGTCTGATCTGTGTAAACATTTTGACCCAACCCCCTGGTCTGCCACAATGCTCATGTTTTTTTAATTAGTGCAGGGTGAGTTGCACAAAGTGGACTTCCTACTAGGGCACACCGCCTCAGTGCTAACAATTCATAGGCACCTGATTACTGCATACAATAGCTGTAGGATCAGCAGAAGCCTTCAGGGTAGTTAGAGGTACATACATTAGGTTACTTACATTGCATCTTCCAGCGCCCCTGGGATAATGTACATTTGCTGAAGCATTATGACAACTCAGCGACACATTGTTAGGGATTAACTGAGCTGGGCTTGGGTCATTGATAAGTCATTGTCTCAACGCAGCCTTATAATGCTGTGAAAGGATCCAGGAACCCAAATGATTTGGGTGGATCCCATCCTCCTTATAATACAAGCTTTGTTTCCAGAAGGTATCAAAATTGTCATTAAATGTTACACCCACAGAGCTGCAATAATCTTGTAGACAGTTATGGAGGGTAAAAGGTCTGCTGAAACGTTCAATGCCACGATTTTGGGAGCACACAGGGCCAGAAATTTTGCGGTGTTTGTTGGTGTCAAGCAGAGACCCAGTCTGTTTTGAGCTGCCCTTCATAAATCTTCTTAGTTCATAACGTCATTGAAACCCACATGAGCTATAATAGACTCAATTTCCTGATGCTTGTTTAAAATATTTGTGAGCAGCTTATTAATGTCCTGTGCTCCTGGTTGCACAAAGTTCTTGCTCCGGGGACTGAGACATTTCTCATCACTGAACTGCCCATTACAATGGCTGGAGAAGGGGATGCAGAAGTCCGTCCATTCCCATGAGGTGTAGGAATGGACGGACTTCTGCATCCCCTCACGCAATTCGTTGAACCTTTCATGGGCCCAAGAGAAGCAGGATAGCATACGCCCGCTGCTCCCGGCAATAGGTTCAGATTTCCCACAGCAGGCAGTGCCCTGTCTGATCCAGAAAGAGTGAAAGGAGATGAACACGGCGACAAAGTCATTGCTGGAGTCAACGTAGTTGGAGTCAGCACCGCCGTCGCAGACACAGGCAATCCCAGGGATAAAGGCACAGGTAGATCAGGCACCAGTGCAGCGGAGGTATTCCTTATGTGAATCTGCTCCAAATCTTTTATTGTCACTCCCATCTGCTTAGCAGCATGCCGCTGCCTTTCGTTGCCACGACTTGTGACATGGGACCAGCGCTGATTGTTCTAATCTTGTTGTTCTCCATCTACTTCACTACAAGATGGAGGAGGAGAAGCAGATGACTTCCTTGGGAGGCAAGTTCCAGGTAGGACAGGCCATTCAGATAGGAACAGATGACAAGGCAGAGACACATCCATCAGACCCGAGGAGCATCCAGCCACAGGAGTTGAGAATGAGAAAGTTCTAATGAGTGTTTTCCCCATAAATTGCGCAGAATTGAGATTTGCTTGCTAAGTATAGCCACCTCATTCCTATAATTCTCCACTAGCAAACAATTGCAGCATTGGAACTCTGAATTGTCAATGTTGTCCCGGACAAGAGCGTAATAAACACAGCTTCTACAGCCCTGGAAACATTTGTTAGGTATTCCAGGCGAAGCGGACTCCAATGCAACCTATCAGTAGTTATCAAGTGTCCGTTGTCACACTAGCTACATAGCCAAGGTCATTGATGATGAAAAAGGAATGATGATAGGTCAAAGGTGAACAAATGAATGTCAGACGTTTCATATGCTATGGTATGTTAATGTAATACAATCTTGATCTTTAAACACTCAATATGTTGTCATCTGCCACAGGACAACATCCTACACACCAAACAAAAATGTTTGTTTTCTTCAAGCTTATGCAGGCCGCAACATTCCATTAATCCATCATTCTGGCAGTTTCATTTCGGGAGATGTTTGAGTCCCAGACAAAACGCTGGGATTTGAGGAATTATAGCAGGGGTTTGGCTCAGCAGACCATGCACAATCGGGTTTGCTGTACTATAGCTGCATTCATCTTAATGTCTGAGCTCAGCTTTCTATCATGTCAAGTCCTGCAATCTCTCTGGCAGTGTCCGAAATCTGTCTTGCCAACTAATTGCTTAAACTGCATAACGTGCACCATTCATTCAGCTGTTGTCTAACACGTGGGTTTCGAAAGACAATTATCTTCCTCAATAGTGTGCAGCAAATTCTACTATATGAAAAGCCTAAATGAGTATGACATCCTGGCATTTAAAGCATGCTCCATTTAAAACTTCTTGCTCCTACTTGAGACGCAGATGTCTCAAGTAGACACCTGGAAATGCAAATGCGCTACGCTAAATGCTAAATGTACTCGTTAAAACTCAAACCTTCATCAAAATTCACATGCAGGGTATTGAATTAAAGCTACACTCGTTGTGAACCTAGCCAACAAGTCAGATTTTTAAAATGCTTTTCGGCGAAAGCATGAGAAGCTATTATCTGATAGCATGCAACACCCCAAAATGCCTGAATGCGATGTAAACAAAGATTTAGCTTAGCCGGCGCTACATAAAACGCAGAAATAAAATATAAAACATTCATTACCTTTGACGAGCTTCTTTCTTGGCACTCCTATATGCCCCATAAACATCACTATTGGGTCTTTTTTTTCGTTTAAATCGGTCAATATATACCCAAAATAGCTTTCTATGGAAGCTGTGTCATTCAGAAAAAAACATTGTTTTTAAACGCTGCGTCATTTTTTAAAATTAAAAAAGTCGACGATAAACTTTCACAAAACACTTCGAAATACTTTTGTAATCCAACTTTAGGTATTAGTAAACGTTTATAATCTATCAAAATGATTACAGGGCGATGTATATTCAATAGCTCCTCGTTTTCAAATCAATGGCTGCCAATGTGCACATTCAAAACATCCTGGTGGAGACCGGAAGAAATGGAATCCAGTTAGTTGGATTTACCAAGAAAAAAGTCCCTTGAAAATGACGACAATGGCGACATCGTGTGGAATCTGTAGGAATTGCATGCAGATCCATAATTAATTTTGTGAGCTTTTAACAACCCATGAAAGTGACGCATGGAAATTATTTTTAGCTTTCAGAGAGCAGTTTTTCTTGCGTTTTTTGATGAAACAAACAATCTGTTATAGTCAAAGCCGTGATTTAACCAGTTTTAGAAACTTCAGAATGTTTTCTATCCACACATACTAATCATATGCATATACTATATTCCTGGCATGAGTAGCAGGACGCTGAAAAGTTGCACGATTTTTAACAGAATGTTCGAAAAAGGAGGGGGTAGACTTAAGAGGTTTTAATTAATAATTAAAAAAAAAAAATCATATACTATAAAACACACATTTCCTGGAGAGGCTCAGACCGAGGCTGACCACTCTAGTCAACAGCCAGCCATGTGTGTACTCAAGAACTGTCAAGGTCTGCAGCTGAACATTTAGACTTCCCTACAGAAGTCGATGTTCTTCAACATTTAGGGGATGTTTTCTCTACACACATCCGAGAATCAACTGCAGAACATCCACCATCAGACGCTTTGTTGTCAGGAGCGGCCTAGACTAGAAATAGACCCCAACACACTGTCACGTTGTCTGGAAACATTCATGCCTGTCCTATGGTTAGTTGAGCTCCATGGAGTCTCCAGGAGTACCCTGCAACATCAAATGAATGAACAGAACCTCTATGTTAGAGCTAGGTATTCTGCTATTTCTGATGAATCAGCATGGGAGGACCATTAAGTCCAGGATTCCACATGCTGGTGACAGACTGATGAAGGGTAATCTGCACGCTATCTGGCACAGTGTGCAATGGCGAAGAATCGTGTCCTCCATGAGCCGGGTGGATGGGGCTGGAGTTTTGACTAGGTTATTGCAGCTGGGTACGGTAGCTCGCACAACATATTCTGTGCCAGCTCCCTTGTCCATTGTTCACATCGACACCAATCACAAGTTATTCAGGCAGTCTTGTGCTCTGTAGAGGATTATTATCAGGTCAACAGATGGTGAAAAGTGCTCTGAGAGCAGATATTGACCACAATCAGTAAAGACCTGAGGGCACACACCTAATGTGCTGTGAAATCTGTTGTGAACTTATTGTAATGTTTTTAAAATTGTATAACTGCCTTAATTTTGCTAGACCACTGGATGAGTAGCTGCTGCCTTGTCTAAAGGGGATCCATAACAAATACAAATACAATAAATGTCTTCCTGAATGATAGCAGTTATCACAAATTATTACAATATGTAATAATATACATTTTGCATGATTCCTTGAATGTAACAGAAAAACACCAATGTTTTATTTGTTGCCATGTTCAGTTGACAATGTTACTGCAACGGTAAATCACCTTATATTCTTAGGTTCAACATTATGATATTTGGAGGTATACATGGATTTTCATAGAAGCTAAAGTTATTTTTCCTTTGGAAACTGCATGTCATTTTTTTTAAACCAAATGGTTAATCTATGGTATTTTCTGAGGACAGATGACTGTGGGAAATGTTTACTTACTATAGGGGCAAATAGAAATGACAGTCCATCATTACTTTAAGACATGAAGGTCAGTCAATATGGAACATTTCAAGAACTTTGAAAGTTTTTTCAAGTGCAGTCACATAAACCATCAAGCGCTATGATGAAGCTGGCTCTCATGAGGACCACCACTGGAAAGGAAGACGCAGAGTTACCTCTGCTGCAGAGGATAAATTCATTAGAGTTACCAGCCTCAGAAATTGCACCCCTAATAAATGCTTCAGAGTTCAAGTAACAGACACATCTCAACATAAACTGCGTGAATCAGGCATTCATGGTCGATTTCTGCAAAGAAAGCACTACACTGATGAGAGAGGTCATGTCCAGATGAGTTCCCACATTTGCCAGCATGTTTTAGAGTAGATTTAGAGTTAAACAAACTTAGATTTTTTTGACAGGGACAAATACAGGATGCTACCCTAAACAACATAACCTTCACTCTAAATCAAAACTCCAAACCTACAACCTGAGGTTGGACGGAAATACCTGGAATTAACCTGGAATGCTTCCCACACCCAAGGATTATTATTCCCAAACTATACAGCAAATGCTCTGGCAAACAAGCAGAGACCTGAAAGCACTACTTACTTTCAAAAGCTTAGAAGAAAAATACATTACAATGACATATTTTAATTTATAAGGACTGACTGCTCAGGCTACCAAGCTTGATATAAAGACTTCAATTAGCACTGACGTGTGAAGCGAGGGGTGTCAAAGCCTTTGAACCCACAAATGGCAGGCTACCCCACCCAGATCCAGAGGCCTTGAAGCCCACTCTTGCTGTTCAGTCCATCCACTGACATTTTCTACATGAAATCTGCCTCCAGAAATAAAAGCTTCTCCCAAATGGGTGTGACATCTACTCTCGTTGCCTGCTGCTTGGACTCCGCCTGGCGATCTGTTCACCGTCTGCCCTGGTTGTCTCCCCATGTCTGGTACAGGTACCTCCACCCCTCCCCCTCCCTCCCGAGCTTTCACTTGCCTCCAACACACAGGCAAATTACTCTGAACTTACAATGGTTAGCCACAAGTCGTTGCATTTTGCTATTTTGCTATTTGCCTTATGACTCCTGCATGCTTTGTTGACTATTGTTGGGGAATAATCAAAATTAGTTGGTAACATAGGTAAGATGTTTTATATTCATCATATGTTTGTATGTTACTTCTCATCAGAATGGTTATTTTTGTATAATACTGTGGCCGGGTTTGCAGTTATCTGTTCTCTGTCAGGACTAAGTTACTTGGGCCGGAGAGAGGGGAGAGGTCAAGCGTGTATCTCTTGGCTCCACAATGTCTGTGTGCCAGTCAATGTGTCTCTGTGATCTTGTCAAGATAGGGTGGATTTGATATATGCCTGTTGATATGAGGATTTGTTTTATGGTTCTGAGTTTGAGAAAATAACATAGTTTAGGAGACAAAGCTGAACGATAAATTATGGCCAATGCTGTCTGGCTATGTGTGTCTTTGCTATAAAGGATCTCAGTTGCAATGTGTAAGGGACTCTCAGAGAATTCATTTATAGACACTGAATTGATCTGAGAGTCACAGGGTTGTGATGGAGCTCATATAATTAAAGATGGACTTTGTGATGACTCTGGCTTGTGTGTGGTTTGCTCTCATGATTTGGTAAATACAGGAAATTTCCACGACACTGAACTTTCTTTATCCAACCGTGGGACAGACTTTGTTCCAACACTCTGGACTCTGACTCTCTATTGGTTACACAGACTTTTGACCTTCCATTCCATTCTAACCACCTCTTGCCGGCTTTGTATTCATGTTACCTGATGAAATTGCTGTACAATATGATCTTGTTGCCATCTAACGCACATTCAGATGTCATAAATCAGCATTGTAGAGCTCTCCCTGTCCTATGCCGTGCCTTGATTGTATTACTGTTCATGATATCTGGAAATGTGGATGTACACCCTGGCCCATCTACTGTTGCTAGCTCCAATTCTGACTTGTGATCTGATATCTGCTATACTGATTTATGTTCCCGTAAAAGCCTGGGATTTCTGCACATTAACACTAGAAGCTGATTACCTAAAATTGATCAATTGAATGTTTGGGTTTAAAGCTCCAATCCAGATGTGTTAGTCATTACTGAGACGTGGCTAAGGAAGAGTGTTTTGAATACTGAGGTTTTCTGGTTATAACCTTTTTCGGCAAGACAGATTTTCCAAACGTGGGGGAGTGGATCACCTTCAGTGCTCGGTTGTCTCCACCAGGTTTGACCCCAAACAATTTGATTTGCTGGTTTTAA
Organism: Oncorhynchus clarkii lewisi; assembly: GCF_045791955.1. Classification (NCBI taxonomy): domain Eukaryota; kingdom Metazoa; phylum Chordata; class Actinopteri; order Salmoniformes; family Salmonidae; genus Oncorhynchus; species Oncorhynchus clarkii. Next base: position 2,440,130 of record NC_092174.1, read on the forward strand.
GTATTACACTTTTAAATAGCTCTTTGTTGGCTGCTGCTGGGTCGTCATCGTCATCCATCAGCACCGGCCTGTACCCTACCTGCTCTAAGCGCTCTCCTGGACCCTTACACCAAGTCTGAATTTGTCCTGCTAGGTGACCTAAATTGGGACATGCTTAACCCACCTGAGCAAGCCCTAAAGCAATGGGACTCCCTAAATCTTTCTCAAATTATTGCCAATCCCACAAGGTATGACGTCAAACACCCAGAAAAGGCTACTCTTCTTGATGTTATCCTGATAGGTATCAGTCTGTGTTTTCTGTAATGACCTTAGTTATCACTGTATTACAGCCTGTGTTGGTAATGGCTGCTCAGGGAAACAACCTGTCCTGATTTGTCGTAGACACTTGTTAAAAAACTTTAATGAGCAAGCCTTCCTTCATGATCTGGCCTCTGTAAAATGTTATAGAATCAGCTTCATCCCCTCTGTCGAAGACGCTTGGACCTTCTTTTTTGGCATTTTCAGTGGTATTGTTAATAACAAACACGCCCCCATAAAGAAAATGAGAATTAAACACAGGTTCGGCCCCTGGTTCGACCGTGATCTTGCAGAGTTACTCCACCTCAAGTATTGCATTTGTAGAAAGGCTTGGCACACGTATACTCAGGCTGACTGGCTCTTGTTCAGGCATATGAGAAATAAGTGCACTCAGGCTATCCGGAAGGCCAAAGTTAGTTACTTTAAGGAGCAGTTCTATCTCTATGGGTCTAACCCCAAGAAATTCTGGAAAATTATTAACTTCTTGCGACGAGCAAACCCTTATCCGGGAGCGTAATCATAGCCTCAAATGCATTAGCATAACGCAACGGACATAAATACCCCTAGAAACTTTTCCTATTCATGAAAATCGCATATGAAATAAATATATTCAAACACAAGCTTAGCCTTTTGTTAACAACACTGTCATCTCAGATTTTCAAAATATGCGTTACAGCCAACGCTAGACAAGCATTTGTGTAAGTTTATCATGGCATAACGCTATGCTAGGCTCTGCTGGCAGCAGGCAACATTTTCACAAAAATAAGAAAAGCAACCAAATGAAATCATTTACCTTCAAGAACTTCGGATGCTTTCACTCAGGAGACTCCCAGTTAGATAGCAAATGTTCCTTTTTTGCAAAAATATTATTTTTGTAGGAGAAAAAGCTCCCGTTTCTTCACCATGATTGGCTGAGAAATCGACCAAAAAATGCTACAACTATAACGGCAAACTTTAAAAAAAAATTAGCTACATAATATCGACAGAAACACGGCAAACGTTGTTTAGGATCCATCCTCAAGGTGTTCTTTTAACAAATATATTCGATAATATATCCGTCGAGGCAGTTGGTTTCTCATAAGAAGCGATTGGAAAAATGGCTACCTCAGTATTTTACGCAAGGTTTTCTGCGGGAGACACCATGTGACCACATGCCATATATGGTCCCTTACAGCCATTCTTAAAGGGAAATGCCTAAAAAGACGTCACAATGCTGAGGACACCTTGGGGAAAATGTGGAAAATGTAAGCTCAGTCGTAGCTCATTCACAGCCATATAAGGAGTCATTGGCATGAGGCGGTTTCAAAAAATGTGGCACTTCCTGGTTGTTTTTTTATCTGGGTTACGCCTGTAACATCAGTTCTGTGGCACTCACAGACAATATCTCTGCAGTTTTGGAAACGTCAGAGTGTCTTCTTTCCAAAGCTGTCAATTATATGCATAGTCGAGCATCTTTTCGTGACAAAATATCTTGTTTAAAATGGGAACGTTTTTCATCCAAAAATTTAAATAGCGCCCCCTAAATTCAACTGGTTAACCTGTTAGATCTCTAGGGGCGCTATTTCATTTTTGGATAAAAAACGTTCCCGTTTTAAGCGCGATATTTTGTCACGAAAAGATGCTCGACTATGCATATTCTTGACAGTTTTGGAAAGAAAACACTCTGAAGTTTCAGAATCTGCAAAGATTTTGTCTGTAAGTGCCCCAGAACTCATTCTACAGGCGAAACCAAGATGATGCATCAACCAGGAAATTAGCAGAATTTCTGAAGCTCTGTTTTCCATTGTCTCCTTATATGGCTGTGATTGCGCAAGGAATGAGCCTACACTTTCTGTCGTTCGCCCAAGGTCTTAGCAGCATTGTGACGTATTTGTAGGCATATCATTGGAAGATTGACCATAAGAGACTACATTTTCCAAGTGTCCGCCTGGTGTCCTGCGTGGAATTCGGTGCGCAATTGCCAGCTGCTTGTACTTTTCCATTTGATATAGGGGAGAAACCATGTGTCCAAGAACGATATATCAATGAAGAGATATGTGAAAAACACCTTGATGATTGATTCTAAACAACGTTTGCCATGTTTTCAGTCGATATTATGGAGTTAATTTGGAAAAAAGTTTGCGTTTTGAGGACTGAATTTTCGGGTTTTTTTTGGTAGCCAAATGTGATGTATAAAACGGAGCTATTTCTAATACACAAAGAATCTTTTTGGAAAAACTGAGCATCTGCCATCTAACTGAGAGTATCCTCATTGAAAACATCAGAAGTTCTTCAAAGGTAAATTATTTTATTTGAAGGCTTTTATGTTTTTGTTGAAATGTTGCGTGCTGGACGCTAATGCTAACGCTAAATGCTACGCTAGCTAGCTACTTTTACACAAATTATTGTTTTCCTATGGTTGAGAAGCATATTTTGAAAATCTGAGATGACAGTGTTGTTTACAAAAGGCTAAGCTTGCGAGATGGCATATTTATTTCATTTCATTTGCGATTTTCATGAATAGTTAACGTTGCGTTATGGTAATGAGCTTGAGGCTGTAGTCACGATACCGGATCCGGGTTTGGGAGATCAGAGAGGTTAAAGACCTGGAAAATAGGGCACTGCATCGCAGTGCTAGCTGTGCACCCAGAGACTCTGGGTTTTAGCCCAGGCTCTGTCGCAACCGGCCGCGACTGGGAGGTCCATGGGGCGACGCACAATTGGCCTAGCGTCGTCCGGTTTGCCGGTAGGGATATCCTTGTCTCATCCTGCACTAGCGACTCCTGTGGCGGGCCGGTTGCAGTGTATGTTGACCAGGTCGGTAGGTGTACAGTGTTTCCTACGACACATTTGTGCGGCTGGCTTGCGAGTTGGATGCGCACTGTTTTAAGAAGCAGTGTGGCTTGGTTGAGTTGTGTTTCGGAGGACGCATGGCTCTCGACCTTCGTCTCTCCTGAGCCCCTACGGGAGTTGCAATGATGAGACAAGACAGTAACTACTAACAATTGGATACCACGAAATTGGGGAGATAAAGGGGGTAGAAAAAAACCTGGAGAATAAACCCTCCTCACAGCTGCCACTGTCCCTTAAAGTTGATGTGGTTGTTACTGACAAGAAGCACATGGCTGAGCTCTTTAATCACCACTTAATTAAGTCCGGCTTACTATTTGACTCAGCAATACCTCCCTGCCCGTCCAACATTTCCTCATTTTCTACCCCTTCTAATGCGACTGTCCCCGTTGCTTCTCCCTTTTTTTCCCCTGCCCCGCTACAAACTTTCTCCCTGCAGGCAGCCACTGAGTCTGAGGTGCTAAAGGAGCTCCTGAAACTTGACTGCAAAAAATATCTGTGTCAGATGGTTTAGACCCTTTCTTCTTTAAGGTTGCTGCCCCTATCATCACTAAGTCTATCTCCAACCATTTTTAACCTGTCTCTCCTTTCTTGGAAGGCAGCCACGGTTCATCCATTATTTAAAGGGGGAGATCAAGCTGATCCTAACTTATAGGCCCTTTTCTATTTTGCCCTGTTTATGAAAACTGTTGGAAAAACTTGTCAATCAGCTGACTATAGTATTCTCTCTGGTATGTAATCTGATTTCTGCTAAGGTTATGGATGTGTCACTGAACCTTAAAGGTCCTCAATGATGTCACCATTTCCCTTGATTCTAAGCAATGTTGTGCTGCTATTTGTATTGACTTGACCAAAGATTCTGATACGGTAGACCATTCCATTCTTGTGGGCCGCCTAAGGAATATTGGTGTCTCTGAGGGGTCTTTAGCCTGCTTTCCTATCTACCTCTCTGAGTGCAGTGTATAAAGTCAGAAAATCTGATGTCTCAGCCACTGCCTGTCACCAAGGTAGTACACCAAGGCTCAATCCTAGGCCCCACGGTCTTCTCAATTTACATCAACAACATAGCTTATGCAGTAGTAAGCTCTCTCATCCATTTGTATGCAGATGACACAGTCTTATACTCAGCGGGCCCCTCCCCGGATTTTGTGTTAAATTCTCTACAACAAGCTTTCTCTACCCTTAACCTTGTTCTGAACACCTCCAAAACAAAGGCCATGTGGTTTGGTAAGAAGAATGCCCCTCTCCCCACAGGTGTGATTACTACCTCTGAGGGTTTAAAGCTTGAGGTAGTCACCTCATACAAGTACTTGGGAGTATGGCTAGACGGTACACTGTCCTTCTCTCAGCACATATCAAAGCTGCACTAAAGTTAATTCTAGACTTGTTTTCCTATATTGTAATCGCTCCTCTTTCACCCCGGTTGCCAAACTAACCCTAATTCAATTCACCATCTGGCATGACCAACCATGCCAGATTACGGAGACAAAATGTATTGATCGGCAGGTAAGAGTGCTCTCGAGCGGCTAGATGTTCTTTACCATTCAGCCATCAGATTTGCCACCAATGCTCCTTATAGGACACATCACTGCACTCTATATTCCTCTGTAAACTGGTAATCTCTGAATTCCCGTCGCAAGACCCACTGGTTGATGCTTATTTAAAAAACCCTGTTAGGCCTCACTCCCCCCTATCTGAGATATCTACTGCAGCACTCATCCTCCACATAAAACACCTGTTCTGCCAGTCACATTCTGTTAGCTATTCCCTAGCTAATCAAACCAGCTAAGCGTCAGTATAGAGACAAAGTAGAGTTGCAAATCAACGGCTCAGACACAACAGGTATGTGGCAGGGTCTACAGTCAATCATGGACTACAAAAAGAAAACCAGCCCCGTCGCGGACCACAATGTCTTGCTCCTAGACAAACTAAACAACTTCTTTGCTCGCTTTGAGGACAATATAGTGCCACCGACACGGCCTGCTACCAAAACCTGTGGGCTCTCCTTCACTGCAGCCAATGTGAGTAAAACATTTAAGCATGTTAACCCACGCAAGGCTGCATCCCTAGCCGCGTCCTCAGAGCATGTCCACTGGGTCCTGGACTTCCTGACGTGCCGCCCCCAGGTGGTGAGGGTAGGAAACAACATCTCCACCCCGCTGATCCTCAACACTGGGGCCCCACAAGGGTGCGTTCTCAGCTCTCTCCTGTACTCTCTGTTCACCCATGACTGCGTGCCTGGCACGCATCCAACTCAATCATCAAGTTTGCAGATGACACTACAGTGGTAGGCTTGATTACCAACAACGACGAGATGGCCTACAGGGAGGAGGTGAGGGCCCTCGGAGTGTGGTGTCAGGAAAATAACCTCACACTCAATGTCAACAAAACAAAGGAGATGAACAGCAGAGGGAGCACCCCCCTATCCACATCGACGGGACAGCAGTGGAGAAGGTGGAAAGTTTTAAGGTCCTCGGCGTACACATCACGGACCAACTGAAATGGTCCACCCACACAGACAGCGTGGCGAAGAAGGTGCAGCAGCGCCTCTTCAACCTCAGGAAGCTGAAGACATTTGGCTTGTCACCAAAAACACTCACAAACTCTCCAGGCTCTCTTAAGGCTCTCCAGAGGTTAGTGAGGTCTGCACAATGCATCACCAGGGGCAAACTACCTGCCCTCCAGGACACCTACACCACTCGATGTCACAGGAAGGCCAATAAGACCAGCAAGGACAACAACCACCCGAGCCACTGCCTGTTCACCCCGCTATCATCCAGAAGGCGAGGTTAGTACAGGTGCATCAAAGCAGGGACTGAAAAACAGCTTATATCTCAAGGCCATCAGACTGTTAAATAGCCACCACTAACATTAAGTGGCTGCTACCAACATACTGACTCATCTCTAGCCACTTAAATAATTGGGTGTAATAAATGTATCACTAGCCACTTTAAACAATGCCACTTTATATAATGTTTACATACCTTACATTACTCATCTCATATGTATATACTGTACTCTATACCATCTACTGCATCTTGACTATGCCGTTCTTATTAATTCCCTTACACTTGTGTGTATAAGGTAGTTGTTGTGAAATTTTTAGATTACTTTAGATATTACTGCATGGTCGGAACTAGAAGCACAAGCATTTAGCTACGCTCGCATTAACATCTGCATGGTACCCAGAGCAAACACATCCCTGGGTCTGATGAGTCTAAATTTGGGATTTTTGGTTCCGACCGCCGTGTCTTTGTTAGGCGCAGAGTAGGTGAATGGATGATCTCCGTATGTGTGGTTCCCACCGTGAAGCATAAAGGAGGAAGTGTGATGGTGTGGGGTTTCTATGCTGGTGACACTGTCTATGATTTATTTAGAATTCAATGCACACTTAACCAGCATGGATGCCACAGCGTTCTGCAGCTATACGCCATCCCATCTGGTTTGCTTTTATTATCATTTACTATCATTTATTTTTCAACAGGACAATAACTGGACACACCTCCAGGCTGTTTAAGGACCAAGAAGTAGAGTGATGGAGTGTTGCATCAGATGACCTGACCTTCAAAATCCCTCCACCTCAACCCAATTGAAATGGATTGGGATGAGTTGGACTGCATTGTGAAGGAACTCCTTCAAGACTTTTGGAAAAGCATTCCAGGTGAAGCTGGTTGAGAGAATGCAAAGCTTTCCAACTTTGAAGAATCTCATAAAATATATTTTGATTTGTTTTACAATATTTTGGTTACTACATGATTCCATATGTGTTATTTCATAGTTTTGAAGGCTTCACTATTTTTCTACAATGTAGAAAATAGTAAACATAAAGAAAAACCCTTGAATCAATAGGTGTCCAAACTTTTGACTAGTACTGTATGTAAATTAGATTTCTGTGTTTCATTTTCAATACATTTGCAAAAAAAATCTAAAACAGGTTGATGTTTTCACTATGTCATTATGTGGTATTGTGTGTGGATAGGTGATACAAATATATATAAATTAAATCAATTCATTCGCTTTGGCTATCTACTTCGATTTCAGAGCTCTCACGTTAGTGTGCCAGAGTGCAGAATTCGGACCCGTGTTAGTAAATTCTTGCCAGCAGCACAGTTGCAGTCACCAACGCTCTGGATAACATAAAAACAGTGTAACCAGCTCTGCTAGGGCAAGTAAAATGGTCTGTTCTCTCATTTGTGTCTGGAAGTAGCTATTCAATGTTAGCCAGTTAGCTTGGGTGCTTGACTGCTGTTGTTAGGTCAGCTATCTAAAGTTACATGTATGATCTTTGTAGTAATATTATATATATGTATCTCAGAGCCATTTGCTTTGCTATTTACAGCCTAATTTTAGCTAGCAAACATTGAACCTGGTTGGCAACATGCAGATCCATGCAGTGTAGTGATTTTGGATTATTGTTTAGCTCTCGTCTGAGTGTGCTAGCAAGCTAGCCAACATTATTCAGTTAGCTTGATTGCTGTTGTTAGGACAGAACGCTCAGATCAACCTTTAAAGAGATGGGTGGGGCTGAAGCTTAAGAGGGTGTGAACGATGCTGAATGGGTGTAGACAATGAAGAGCTCTCCAAAAGGGGAACCAAAGCATTCAAAGGCCATTTTCTCAAGTAATCGTTGTTCTGATATCCAGAAGCTATTTTCGGTCATAAGAGACTGTAGCAGCAACATTATGTACAAGTTAAGTTACAAATAATGTGAAAAAGCGCAGTTGGTTAGGAACCCGTACAACAGCAGCCATCCCCTCCGTAACCATTACTATGAGTTTTTCCTATTCTTCAGATCCTCTCCAGCTCTATCAGGTTGGATGGGGAACATTGCCGGACAGCTATTTTCAGGTCTCTACAGAAATGTATGACCGTGTTAAAGTCTGGGCTCTGGCGGGGCCACTCAAGGACATGCAAAGACTTGTCACGAGCGCTCTGGAGCAGGTTTTCATCAAGGATCTTTCTGTACTTTGCTCCATTCATCTTTCCATTGACCCTGACTAGTCTCCCAGTCCCTACCACTGAAAAACATCCCCACAGCATGATGCTGCCACCCATGCTTCACCGTAGGGATGGTGCCATGTTTCCTCCAGACGTGACGCTTGGTATTTTGGCCAAAGCGTTCAATCTTGGTTTAATCAGAACAGAGAATCTTGTTTGTCATGGTCTGATAGTCTTTAGGGGCCTTTTGGCAAACTCTAAGCAGGCTGTCATGTGCCTTTTACTGAGGAGTGGCATCCGCCTTGCCACTCTACCATAAACACTTGAATGGTGAAGTCCTGCAGAGATGGATGTCCTTCTGGAATGTTCTCCCATTTCCACAGAGGAACTCTGGAGCTTTGTCAGAGTGACCATCGGGTTCTTGGTCATCTCCCTGACCAAGGCCCTTATCCCCAAATTGCTCAGTTTGGCCGGGTGGCCAGTTCTCGGAAGAGTCTTGGTGGTTCCAAACTTCTTCCATTTAAGAATGATGGAGGCCACTGTGTTCTTGGGGACCTTTAATGCTCCAGAAATATGTTGGTACCCTTCCCTAGATCTGTACCTTGACCAAATCCTGTCTCGGAGCTTTACGGGCAATTCCAGTTTTTGCACTGTCTATTGTGTGACCTTTATATAGACAGTTGTGTACTCCAATCAAGTTGTGGAAACAGGATGCACCTGAGCTCAATTTCGAGTCTCAAAGCAAAGGGTCTGACTACTTATGTAAATAAATGTTTGTTTTTTATTTTGATACGTTTGCAAACTTTTCTTAAAACCTGGTTTCACTTTGTCATTATGGGGTAATGTATGTATATTGATGAGGATAATGTTTTATATAATTAAGTTTAGAATAAGGCTGTAACGTAACAAAATGTGGAAAAGGGGAAGGGGTCTGAATACTTATGTAAATAAGGTATTTGTTTTTTATTTTGAATACATTCGCAAACATTTCTAAAAACCTGGTTTCACTTTGTCATTATGGGATATTGTGTGTATATTGATGAGGATAATGTTTAATATAATGAATTTTAGAATAAGGCTGTAACGTAACAAAATGTGGAAAAAGGGAAGGGGTCTGAATACTTTCTGAATGCACTGTACATGTATATTATAGATGTAGGGGCTCATTCCAACACCCACCATACTTTATAATGGATAGTCTTACTAAAGACTCAAAATTGTCTCTTTTCCTATGAATTTTGTGTGTTTAAAATATTTTGTTAAAGACAAACAAAACGTAAAGAAAAGAAAATAGCAGCAGATACAATTTAAAGGCACAGTTAGTACAAATGTCTTCAAAGATTTTAGACGCAGATAGCAGCAGATAATGATTACATAGTACAGTTAGCAGATATATTTTCAGATATTAGCATTAGATATAATTTCATAATACTGTTAGCACATATACAGTATATAGTCCTACGGAATCTCTTTGATTGTGTTCCAAATTGAACCCTATTGAACCCTAAGCACGTATATAGCGCCTATTGGCCCTTGGCAAAATTAATGCACTATGTAGGGAATAGGGTGCCATTTGGGATGAAGTATTTGGCTTCCAGATCAAATTGACTGATAGGCAGTGCATGGTGGTGCATGGTCAGTGACCTCAATGTCCTTGTCATTAATAGGTATTTGGCACTCCCCTGGAACTCACTAATGTGGCACTACCTGGCACTTCAGGGGATGAGAAGCAGAATGATGTAAGGGGTATTCTGGGCAAACAATGGTTAAATTGGGTCAAATGACAGCTCCAGATTAAGCTGCCAAAGGGCCCGTCTGACATATTTAAATACATCAAATGAGAGTCCTAAAACAACAATGGAAGCCCTGCTTCTACTGTAACATGTTTTACTAAGAGTTGCTTTATTTTGTTCTCCTGCAAAATTGGTAAAATGTCAGTTATGTTCCCTTGCCCTTCAACCATATACAAGTCTAGTCTGCCCATATGAGAAACGAGAAAGATTGCAATTCCTCAACAATTTGGCGAACCATGTGAACCAAACATTCCTTAAACTAAAAACTGTCTTTACCTCTACCATTTGGGGCGGCCTCTTCTGAACTTTGGCGCATTTTCAGCCGTGAGTAATTCCTCACGTCTCAGAGGAAAATGTCAGTGTTTGAAAGCGCCCCTCTGGTGACAGTCTCTCTGATTTAGTAGCGCTTGTATCCAGGGGATACACACGACCAATGCAGTCTCTTCTTCATTAAAAGTGGTAGTGGGAATGATCAAAGAGTAAGCCCATTATCTGTGGCTCAAATAAAAAGTGTCTGTGGGATTTGCCCTTAATACTTCATAGTTACCATGGGTTTACACGCTGGGCTTGGCACCCCTGTATAGAACTTGTTCCCTCGTGTGTCATCTCTGAGAATGCTGTTCATGTATCTTTCCAAGAGGTCTATAACGATGTCGTATTATTGACATTGACAGCGTGGTAGGCACAGCTTGTCCAATAAATGAATCATAAAATTGAGGAGTAGCTGATAACTGTGAAACAAACATTCTGGATAATATAGAGAACCTTGAACTATTTATTGATCAGCATTTTGATATGCTCAAAAAATAATCAGATACAGGGCTCACTGTTTCGGTGGCAGAGGGAAGGGAAGGCCCCACTCGATCGCAGCTATGCTAACTCACTACAAAATCAAGATTGCCTTCTTACAACTGGGTAGGGAACTGAAGAACAAACCATTCTCTATTAATGAACAATTTCCCCATGAAATAGTGGAGAGGCAACGTAACCTGTTCCCACTTTCAAAAAGCCCCGAGCAGAGAAGCAGAATGTTTGTCTAGCGGTCAATAAATTGAATGTAAACAACCAAATGTTCAAGGACTCAAAGATTACAACGTGGCTGTGAGTGATAGGTACCTCCTGCTAAATTAATCTCCAATATACCGCATTACACAGTACAATTATGTATTCATTCGTTTTCCCAAAAATAATTTGCATGATGGACTCTTGTTTAATTATTTTTTTAATCATGCAGTATTGAACCGTGGCCCTTGTTTGTGGATCTAATGTCGAGCTAGGATAAAGGATTCTATAATTAAATCTATTGGAGTAGGCCTATACGACCCTAAAATAATTTGTCATTATCCATTTACATTACAAAAATCCATCTCAATGTTAAAAATGTAAAGGACATATTATTGTTCCGATACAAACCGGCAAATGGATTGGGTATTGTCAACAGGGTTGTTGTCTTTATTAGTGTGTGGCGGGCTGGTTAACACTGTGTTAACGGTAGAACCAACACAACAAATGGATTATGGAAGCACTAAGCAATAAGTATATTATATATTTCTATTTGAGCTATTTATGCTACCTTTTATATTCTTGATCCTAATGATACAGGCCTAGATGTAAAACAGCCGAGGTGATAGAGCAACAACCCTGGAATAAAAACAAAATGTGTGTGGGTGGAGCGAGGGTTGGTGTTACAGGTTTACTCGCTCTGGATTGTCAGCAATTTGATTTGCATTTTAATGAGGGAAATAAGTATTCAACCCTCTCTCAATCAGAAAGATTTCTGGCTCCCAGGTGTCTTTTATACAAGTAACAGGCTGAGATTAGGAGCACACTCTTAAAGGGAGTGTTCCTAATCTCAGTTTGTTACATGTATAAAAGACACCTGTCCACAGAAGCAATCAATCAATCAGATTCCAAACTCTCCACCATGGCCAAGACCAAAGAGCTCTCCAAGGATGTTCGGGACAAGATTGTAGACCTACACAAGGCTGGAATGGGTTACAAGACCATCGCCAAGCAGCTTGGTGAGAAGATGACAACAGTTGGTGCGATTATTCGCAAATGGAAGAAACACAAAAGAACTATCAATGATAATGAGAACGGTGAGGAATCAGCACAGAACTACACGGGAGGATCTTTTCAATGATCTCAAGGCAGCTGGGACCATAGTCACCAAGAAAACAATTGGTAACACACTACGCCGTGAAGGACTGAAATCCTGCAGCGCCTGCAAGGTCCCCCTGCTCAAGAAAGCACATATACAGTGGGGCAAAAAAGTATTTAGTCAGCCACCAATTGTGCGTTTTCTGTAAGTCTTCACAAGGTTTTCACACACTGTTGCTGGTATTTTGGCCCATTCCTCCATGCAGATCTCTCCAGAGCAGTGATGTTTTGGGGCTGTTGCTGGGCAACACAGACTTTCAACTCCCTCCAAAGATTTTCTATGGGGTTGAGATCTGGAGACTGGCTAGGCCACTCCAGGACCCTGAAATGCTTCTTACGAAGCCACTCCTTCGTTGCCCGGCCGGTGTGTTTGGGATCATTGTCATGCTGAAAGACCCAGCCACGTTTCATCTTCAATGCCCTTGCTGATGGCCCCATTCAGTCGTCCTGGTCCCTTTGCAGAAAAACAGCCCCAAAGCATGATGTTTCCACCCCCGTGCTTCACAGTAGGTATGGTGTTCTTTGGATCTAACTCAGCATTCTTTCTCCTCCAAACACGACGAGTTGAGTTTTTACCAAAAACGTTATATTTTGGTTTCATCTGACCATATGACATTCTCCCAATCTTCTTCTGGATCATCCAAATGCTCTCTAGCAAACTTCAGACGGGCCTGGACATGTACTGGCTTAAGCAGGGGGACACGTCTGGCACTGCAGGTTTTGAGTCCCTGGCGGCGTAGTGTGTTACTGATGGTAGGCTTTGTTACTTTGGTCCCAGCTCTCTGCAGGTCATTCACTAGGTCCCCTCGTGTGGTTCTGTGATTTTTGCTCACCGTTCTTGTGATAATTTTGACCCCACGGGGTGAGATCTTGCGTGGAGCCCCAGATCGAGGGAGATTATAAGTGGTCTTGTATGTTTTCCATTTCCTAATAATTGCTCCCACAGTTGATTTCTTCAAACCAAGCTGCTTACCTATTGCAGATTCAGTCTTCCCAGCCTGGTGCAGGTCTACAATTTTGTTTCTTGTGTCCTTTGACAGCTCTTTGGTCTTGGTCATAGTGGAGTTTGGAGTGTGACTGTTTGAGGTTGTGGACAGGTGTCTTTTATACTGATAATAAGTTCAAACCGGGGCCATTAATACAGGTAACGAGTGGAGGACAGAGGAGCCTCTTAAAGAAGAAGTTACAGGTCTGTGAGAGCCAGAAATCTTGCTTGTTTGTAGGTGACCAAATACTTATTTTCCACCATAATTTGCAAATAAATTCATTAAAAATCCTACAATGTGATTCTCTGGATTTTTTCCCCCTCATTTTGTCTGTCATAGTTGAAGTGTACCTATGATGAAAATTACAGGCCTCATCTTTTTAAGTGGGAGAACATGCACAATTGGTGGCTGACTAAATACTTTTTTGCCCCACTGAATACTTAAATCCGAAATGGTTCTCTAGTAGATTATTAAGAAAGGCTCATCCTTCGTTCAAAATGTGCCTTTTTGCTTTAACACAGATTACAACTTCTAATTTATGACTAATTGAATATAACATTTTGTTTCATGTATCACTCTTAATTAAACAAGCAATACAAAGCTGGTTACAATTTCAGTTTTATCCTCCATAAATGATAGAACAAATATACTGATGAATAAAAAACTATGGTAAATATGTTTAGAAATGGTGGAGTTATTTCACATATGCAGCTCTCGAAAATATATGGCAATGTCTGCTCAATCGAAACTTGAACCAAATGATTGCATTATTACCACAAAATTGGAGGATGCAAGTGGAAGAGGGAGAAGGTAGGTAACTTTTTTCTCTGCCATATATTAAAGATTTGGCTTAAGTATAAAAATATACCAGTTTCATTGGAGGGCCAAAAAGTTGACAGCTGCTAGGTTGAAAAATAAAAGGGAAGAGATTTTCGAGGAACCGATTCCATGGCACATGGTTTATGAACTGATACAAAAAACAACTTGATTCAGAACCTCAAATTTAAATATTTAAATTATCATAGAAAATTCTTGCCACCAACAGAATGCAGAATGCTTTCGGAAAGTATTCAGACCCCTTCCCTTTTTCCACATTTTGTTACGTTACAGCCTTGTTCTAAAATCTATTAAATACATTTTCCCTCGTCAATCTATACACAATACCTCATAATGACAAAACAAAACCAGGTGTTTTGCAAATGTATAACTATTCAGTCCCTTTGCTATGAGACTCAACATTGAGCTCAGGTGCATCCCGTTTCTACAACTTGATTGGAGTCCACCTGTGGTAAATTCAATTGATTTGGAATGCATGTCAGAGCAAAAACCAAGCCATGAGGTTGAAGGAATTGTCCGTAGAGCTCTGTCGAGGCACAGATCTGGGGAAGGGTACCAAAATAATTCTGTAGCATTAAAGGTCCCAAAGAACACAGTGGCCTCAATCATTCTTCAATGGAAGAAGTTTAGAACCACCAAGACTCTTCCTACAGCCAAATTGAGCAATCGGGGTAGAAAGAACCCCATGTTCACTCTGACAAGGCTGCAGAGTTCCTCTGTGGAGATGGGAGAACTATCCAGAAGGACAACAATCTCTGCAGCACTTCGCCAGAGGGAAGCCACTCCTCAGTAAAAGGCACATGACAGCCTGCGTGGAGTTGGACAAAAGGCACCTCAGACCATGAGAAACAAGATTCTCTGGTCTAATGAAACCAAGATTGAACTCTTTGGCCTGAATGCCAAGTGCCACATCTGGAGGAAACCTGGCAGCATCATGTTGTGGGGATGTTTTTCAGCAGCAGGGACTGGGAGACTAGTCAGGATCGAGGGAAAGATGATTGGAGCAAAAAAACTGTCTGAATATTTATGTTAATTAATGTGAAATTTCCTGCTATCAATTTGCAAAAATGTCTAAAAACCTGTTTTTGCGTGTAGATTGATGAGGGAAAAAAATCTCTATTTTAGAATACATAACAAAATGTGGAAAGTCAAGGGGTCTTAATACTTTCCAAAAGCACTGTATGGGGCTTACAACAATCTCAGCTCTGTAGATTTTGCTGTGAAGAGACAATCACTCGATCATTTATTCTGGTATTGCCCCTATGTAGCTCGTCAGGAATGGTTAAAAAATCACAACATTCACTTAAAATTAACCTTGCAAAGTAACCTTGTAGGACGATTTGGAAAGCCATAGTCAATAAATAATGTAATAATACTCATAGGAAAGGTTACCTTCTTTAGCTCACAATCTGTGGATACTATATGATTAGAAAGGTTCAAAATGTATGTAAAACATCACAAAAAGAGGGTGGTCTATGGTGACAGGTGGGATGAGCTGAGAGTGGCTGAGGGGTGGGATTAAAGAGCTTATGTTCGGTAATGTATTATTGTTATGTGATTGCTGTATATAAAATGTATGTACGTATATGATGCAAAGAGGATAATAAAAAATAAATCAAAATTACCTCCTTTTTATAGGCAGTGTCATCATTGTCGGTGATCAGGCCTACCACCGTTGTGTAGTCAGCTTAATGTCAACTTAATGATGGTGTTGGAGTCATGCACACAGTCGTGGGTGAAAAGGGAGTACAGGAAGGAACTAAGTACGCATACCTGAGGGGCCACCATGACTGAGTTGCTGCCATCCAGGACCTCTATACCAGAAAGTGTCAGAGAAAGGCTCTAGAAATTGTCAGACTCGAGCCACGCAAGTCACAGCACGGCAAGTGATACTGATGCACCAAGTCTAAAACCAACAGGACCCTGAACAGTTTCTACCCCTAAGCCATAAGACTACTAAATAGTGAACCAAATAGCTATCCGGACTATCTGCATTGACACATCCCATATACTGCTGCTACTCTTTATCATATATTCTGTTGCCTAGTCACTTTAGCCCTACCTGAACTACCGTTCAAAAGTTTGGTGTCATTGTTTTTTTAAAGGAAAGCAAATGTTTTGTCCATTAAAATGACATCAAATTGTTCATAAATACAGTGTAGTAGACATTGTTAATGTTGTAAATAACTATTGTAGCTGGAAAAAGCGGATTTGTTTATGGAACATCTACATAGGCATACAGAGGCCCATTATCAGCAACCATCACTCTTAGGTTAGCTAAGACTAATTGATCATTAGAAAACCGTTTCCCTGATTAAAGAAGCAATAAAACTGGCCTTCTTTAGACTAGTTGTGTATCTGGAGCATCAGCATTTGTGGGTTTGATTACAGGCTCAAAATGACCAGAAACAAATTAATTTCTTCTGAAACTCGTCAGGCTATTCCATGTGAGAAATTGTCAAGAAACTGAAGATCTCTTACAACGCTGTGTACTATTCCCTTCCTAACCAGAAGAGAAAGAGTGGGAGGCCCTGGTGTACAACTGAGCAAGAGGTCAAGTACATTAGAGTGTCTAGTTTGAGAAACAGACTCCTCCCAAGTCCTCAACTGGCAGCTTCATTAAATAGTACCTGCAAAACACCAGTCTCAACGTCAACAGTGAAGAGACGACTCCGGGATGACGGCCTTCTAGGCAGAGAAAAAGCCATATCTCAGACTGGCCAATAAAAATAAAAGATGGGAAAAATAACACAGACACTGGACAGAGAAACTCTAGAAGGCCAGCATCCCAGAGTGGGGTTACAAATTTATCAACTGTTCCTCTTCTGCAGTGTCTGATAGACCTATTTGTAGCTCTCAGTCTGTACTTTTATCCAATTTAAAATGTTATCACATATGTACATACAGTTTCAGAGAGTATTCATACCCATGAACTTATTCCACATTTTGATGGATTAAATAGATCTATTTTGTCACTCATCTACACACGTCATATTTAGAGAATTTATAAAAACATCTCATTTGGCAGCGATTACAGCTCTGAGTCTTTGTGGGTAAGTCTCTAAGAGCTTTGCACAGCTGGATTATACAATATTTGCACATTGTTTTTTTAATTCTTCGAGTTCTGTCAAGTTGGTTGTTGATCAATCATTCAAATGTATTTCTAAAGCCCTTTTTACATTAGCCGATGTCACAAAGTGCTATACAGAAACCCAGCCTAAAACCCCTAACAGAAAGCAATGCAGATGTAGAAGCACGGTGGTTAGGAAAAACTCCCTAGAAAGGCAGGAACCTAGAGAAGAACCAGGCTCTGAGGGGTGGCCAGTCTTCTTCTGTCTGTCCGGGTCAGCAAGGGTGGTTTGTCGCTCCAGTGCCTTTTCGTTCACCTTCAAACCTCTGCGCCAGACTACACCCAATCATAGGACCCACTGACGAGATGAGTCTTCAATAAAGACTTAAAGGTTGAGACCAAGTCTGGGTCTCTCACATGGATAGGCAGACCATTCCATAAAAAAATGTAGCTCTATAGGAGAAATCCCTGCCTCCAGCCGTTTGCTTCGAAATTCTAGGGACAATAAGGAGGCCTGTGACTTGTGACCATAGCGTAGGTATGTACGGTAGAACCAAACCCATGTAATACTTTGTGGGTTAGCAGTAAAACCTTGAAATCAGCCCTAGCCTTAATCATTGCCTTATATCAGTCTCATTCTGAACATTGCAGACTTCTTGAACCTGCACAAACACGAGTCTTACATATCATTCCATATCACACAAATTGATTTGAATATTTATTTACTAGCAAACTAAAATATAACACAGGATACACACAGTATAGGTTATTGATTAGAAACTTAATACGATGAAAATATGTCCATAGCGGATTAACTCAATATGACGAGTTCAAGAGAAGCAACACTTGGATACATTTGGGAACTACCCTCACAGTAACCCTTGCCCCGAACTGCAGCACTTTGGGTAAGAAGTAATGCATGTATTTACATGTTGAAGGTTCAAGTGGACCTTCTCCTTCGGATTGCTAAGTGTAAGTCTCTGATTGTCCCCAAGAGGTCACAATGTCTTTCTCCTTAGTTGTCTGTGTTTACTTTCACTCGTTCTGGAAGAGTGGTCTTCTGAGGACAGCTAATCAGCCATGTCGATGGTCCCTAGAGTTGTGATGAGAGCAGTGTAGTCGACGATGGTTTGAAGAGAATGACCAGATGGTCCTGCTTAAATTAACTTTCTTAGATACAGTACTTAGAACAGCTACTCAGCCGTAACATTGATTTTTAGGGGTTCCTTTGTCTTCTTCAACCTAGCTGCAGCTGGTGGTCCTAGTATGTTAATTCTTAACTCAATCTTTTATACCCTCAGGTAAAAAGGGCCGTTTTCGTCATGCGCACACACTCTCTGAGCTCCCTGGGGCGTGGCTATTTATGAGGCAAAGTATCATCATTACTTTGATCTTGTTAGGAAACTAAAATCAAATTCCTATCTTAACCTCATGGTGTTAGGGGGCAGTATTTTCATTTTTGGAAAAAAACGTTCCCGTTTTAAACGGGATATTTTGTCAGGAAAAGATGCTAGAATATGCATATAATTGACAGCTTTGGATAGAAAACACTCTAACGTTTCCAAAAGTGTAAAGATATTGTCTGTGGGTATAACAGAACTGATGTTGCAGGCAAAAGCCTGAGAAAAATCCAATCTGGAAGTGCCCCAGGTTTTGAAAGCGCTGGGTTCCAATGACTCCCTATTCAGCTGTGAATGTACCATCAACAAGCTTACACTTTCTACGTATTCCCCAAGGTGTCTACAGCATTGTGACATAGTTTTACGCATTTCTGTTGAAGAATAGCCGTAGGCAGCCACATTGCGTAAGTGGTCACATGGTGGCTCCGAGAGAAATTCTCACGTAAAATACAGAGGTAGCCATTACTCCAATCGGTCAGAGTGAAAAACGAATATATATCGATTGATATATTATCGAATAGATATTAGAAAAACACCTTGAGGATGGATTCTAAACAACGTTTGCCATGTTTCTGTCGATATTATGGAGCTAATTTTGAATATTTTTCGGCGTTGTGGTGACCGCAATTTCCGGGCGATTTCTCAGCCAAACGTGAAGAACAAACGGAGCTATTTCGCCTACAAAAATAATATTTTGGGAAAAAATGAACTTTGGCTGTCTACCTGGGAGTCTCGTTAGTGAAAACATCCGAAGTTCATCAAAGGTAAACGATTTAATTTGATTGCTTTTCTGATTTCCGTGACAAGTTTAACTGCTGCTAGCAAGGCATAATGCTATGCTATGATAAACTTACACAAATGCTTGTCTAGCATTGGCTGTAAAGCATATTTTGAAAATCTGAGATGACAGGGTGATTAACAAAAGGCTAAGCTGTGTTCCAATATATTTCACTTGTGATTTTCATGAATAGGAATGTTTTCTAGGAAGATTTATGTCCGTTGCGTTATGCTAATTAGTGTCAGATGAGCTGGGCTGGGCGTCACTACAGGTTAACAAAAAATATTATCTTCATCCTTGATATTTCCTACACAACGTAAAGGATGTAAACCTGATAAACACAGTGTGAAAGCTCTTCAAGTTACTGACAACACAAAATAGGCATTAATTTCCCATATTCCGTCTCTTATCATTCCCAACATTTGGATGTTGAAATGTATTGTCCCAGTTTTCTCTTTTGGATGTTAGTTTTTGGGTGGCAAAACGTTCTGTAGCAAATGGAGAGATTCCCCTCTTGCCTAATTTACGACCGAGTGTTAAGGATTCAAAACCCCCCCTTCCCCTCTTCTGTGGGTAAGATGGTCTATTTACCAAGCTGATCTGAGGTAAATAGACTTGATTTAATCCTCAGCCAGGAGTCATGACAACAATTAAGGGTTTCCAATCTCTCCAAATGAATGTGGTGATCGATGGTGTCAAAACTAGCAGTAAGGTTGATCCTTTCTAGACAGCCATTTTCAAGTCAAAACTGTAACTAGGCCACTCAGGAACATTAAATGTAGTCTTGGTAAGTAACTCCAGTGAACAGTGAATTTGTCTCCCAGTGTCTGGTGGAAAGGAGACAAAGGATTTTGCCTGTGCTTAGCTCTATTCCATTTATTTTTATTTTTAAAAACTCCATAGTCCTTGCCGATGACAAGCATACCCATTACATGATGTAGCCACCACCATGCTTGAAAATATGAAGAGTGGTACTCAGTGATGTGTTGTGTTGGATTGGCCCCAACATAACACGTTTTTTTTTGCAATTTTACTTTAGTGCCTCTATGTTTTGGAATATTTCTATTTTGTGCAGGCTTCCTTCTTTTCACTCTGTCATTTAGGTTAGTTTTGTGAAGTAACTACAATGTTGTTGATCCACCCTTAGTTTTCTCCTATCACACCCATTAAAATCGGGAACGTTTTTAATTGTCCACATGATGAATGCCCTGAGTGGTTTAGTTCTTATCCGGCAACTGAGTTAGGAAGGACGCCTGTATTCATACATTATCCAAAGTGTAATTAATAACTTCACCATGCTCAAAGGGATATTCAATGTCAGATTTGTATTTTTTCAACCATCTACCAATAGCTGCCCTTCTTCCCGACACACTGGAAATCCTCCCTGGCCTTTGTGGTTGGACCTGTGTTTGAAATTAACTGCTCTACTGAAGGATCTTACAGATAATTGTCCAGTATGTGCGGAGTATAGAGAGGAATTAGTCGTTCCAAAATCATGTTATACACTATTATTGCACACAGAGTGACTCCATGTAATTTATTATGTGACTTGTTAAACCCCTAGAGTCGATGTCAATTAGCATAATACAGAAAACCCCATCAAAATCTGTCAGTTTAAGCTAGCAATATCATTTTTTTTTTGCATGGACTCTATACACCGCATCCGCCCATGTCGCCCTGCTGCATCTGCGGTGTTTGTCAGACCATGAGACGTCCCATTAATGGGTCTTCTCACGAAAACGTCTATAGCGTCCAAACGGTTTGGCCTACAATGGAAAGATGAGATTCGCGAGCATACATGTCGGTTGTTTTGCTCTAGGACGCACACAAGCCTTGACATAATGTGGTATCGTGTGTAGGCAAGTGACACAAAATCTCAATTTAATACATTTTAACACAAAATGTGGAAAAAGTCAAGCTGTGTGAATACTTTCTGATGGCACTGTATCTACCTCAATTACCTCGTACCCCTGTACATCTGCTCGATGCTGGTACTGTGTATATAGCCAAATTATTGTTAATCATTGTGTATTTATTCCTTTATATTGTTCTGTTTGCATTGTTGGGAAGGGCCTGTAAGGAAGCATTTCACTAAGTCTACACTTATTATTTGCGAAGAAATGACAAATACAATTTCATTTAATTTGAATCGGTCTCTGTTACAACCAGGTAAAGAAGTATTTTTCATGAGAAGATGAAAGAAGACGAAATTTAGGAAAGATGTCATATTCTGGTCTTTTCAGTTAACAAGGTTAAAACCAAATGAAGACCTCTTTATCTGGTTGATAGAAAAACATTAACAAGATGTCCTTATGCAACCAGTATACAACTTGACCATGACATCATAAAAAACATCAGAATTACGTCATTGCAACCACTTTTGCACGCTGGGACACCTTTTCAATGTACAGTTGTTTTCCTGTTTTGGAACTGTGAAGTCCTAACCTTTTGGTTGGCATACTGCAACAATTTGCCTTTACCACAATGCAGTTTCCAAACTATTATGCAAGATTCTATGTTTATAAAATGCCTCAACCTATAAAACATACATTAGGTCAACATCATCATGAACGTGAACTTATGTCAATGTCATGCTCCCACATTGTACAGCAAGATGTAGTTATTTTGCCTAAAGCTTTGTAATAATCCCTATCCAAAACACAGACGCCTCAACCTTGCCGCCTATAATCGTCAATTATACTCCTTGTCATTCTATCAGCAGTTCTCAAACTCCTGTAAATAAAAGTAGGACAAACTGTTTTCAAGAAGTTGTTGTCCTTTCCGCAAATCTCTGCCTAATCGTAATTGTTTGGGCATTCAATTTCCCTGTCAGGAGGCGGATGCTTGGTATGACAAGGCCCAAACAGAAGACAAGAGAACGACAAGGGAGCCGGTGGCAAACAAAATGGAGGAGAGCGACGTGCAACATAGCAGGTCATTTGGAACAGCTGTCGTAATTAGACGCTGCTCCTCAGTCCACATTGTTTGGGGGCCCTAATTAGGGAGTGACATTTGAGAGGGAGCCTCAGGGTGCAGTGTCATCCCACCACTCTGCCCTCCCCTCACTACCTTCTCCCTTCGCTTCGATACAACACAAACCACCACTAAATATGTCCATTAATCAGCAGATATTGCCATTAGTGCTTTCCCAGCGGGTTTTGCATCCAGAAACACAATGTAAAATGTGAAGATAACGAGTGGCTGTCATTGTGGGGGAGTTAATGTAAACATAGGTTAATGGTGATCTCAATTCGAGTGGATCGATGCTCATCAAATGAGTTGTGAGGTCACAAGCAAGCGTTTGAGAATTGATTTGTCCTGCCATACACGTTTAGAATGCTGTACAAATCATAGCTTCCAGCCGCTGTCATTGTGCCCTTGAGCAAGGCACTTAACCCCCTATATATCTCCAGAAGCGATGCACTGTGATTGCTAGTGTTCTCCTACCAAAACAATGGGTCATGTGGGGTTCACTAGGGGGTTGGTACCCATGAAGCAAAAGACAAAATGAATGTGCAAGAAAGACAGTTGTATTCTACACTGTTATTACTGTAGGATGAGTAACCTGCTGGACAGAGTGGCAATGCTGCCAATCTGGGATAAGTATGAGGGCAATATATAGCTTGGTTAGGGCTTGACTGGAGCAAGGTGACAATGGAACTGATGTAGGATTATGTGTTTAGTGACACCACATATGGCTCACTGACAACATTGAAGACAACTGACACCAGACTGAGTCTCTCACTGCCCCAGCTCTCTAAGTTCAATAATGAAGAGAGAGCGAAGTGTGTGTGTGGGGTTGAGGGCATGTTTTTGTGTGTCATAGCTCTGGTTGTGTGTATGTCAAATCAAATGCGCCGAATACAACTGGTGAAGACTTTAACGTGAAATGCTTGCTTACGAGCCATTCCCAACGCTGCAGAGTTTAAAAATAAAATAGTGACAAGAGGAAAAAATAAAATTGCACGAATGGAGCTACAGTATATACAGAGTATTTGTACCATATCAATGTGTAGAAGTAGTATTTAAGGTAGATATGTACATGAAGGCAGGGTAAAGTGACTACCCTTCAGGATAGATAATAATAAGAGTAAAATAAAGGACAGAGTGGCAGCAGCAAAACATTTTTTTTAAACTTTACCTTTATTTAACCAGGTAGGCCAGTTGAGAAAAGTTCTCAATTACAACTGCAACCTGGCCAAGATAAAGCATAGCAGTGCAACAAAAACAACACAGACTTACACATGGGATAAACAATTGTACAGTCAATAAACAATAGAAAAATCTGTATACAGTGTGTGCAAACGTAAGAACGAAAGGCAATAAATAGGCCAATAGCGGCAAAGTAATTACAATTTAGCAATGTACACTGGGAGTGATATGTGCAGATGAGGATGTGCAAATAGAGATACTGGTGTGCAAAAGAGCAGAAAAAATAAAAACAAAAATATGGGGATGATGGTTGGATGGGCTATTTACAGATGGGCTGTGTACAGCTGCAACGACAGCTGACACTTAACATTATTGAGGGAGATATAAGACTCCAACTTCAGTGATTTTTGAAATTCGTTCCAGTTATTGGCAGCAGAGAACTGGAAGGAAAGGCGGCCAAATGAGGTGTTGGCTTTGGGGATGACAGGTGAAATATACCTGCTGGAGCGCATGCTACAGGTGGGTGTTGCTATGGTGACCAGTGAGCTGAGATACGGCAGAGCTTTACCTAGCAAAGACTTATAGATGACCTGGAGCCAGTAGATATGACGACAAATATGTAGCGAGGACCAGCCAATAAGAGCATACAGATTGCAGTGGTGGGTAGTGTATGGGGCTTCAAGAACAAACGGATGGCACTGTGTTGGAGGTGTTGGGAATTTTTTGAATAATGACTAAACAATATCTACATTTTAAATAGAACTATAATTAATGAAACTTATACTCTGTTTTTTATTATATCTGATTAATAATATAAATTCATATGGGATTGTGGAGCATGAACCAGGGGGTAATTAAATAAAATAAATACCATTCAAGCCAGATTGGAGAAGACTGGAATTGTGGGTTTTTAAGTAAGCAAAAAGGGTTGTTAACCTATGGTTGAACCGACTCAACTTAGCTCTGGGATGTTTAGATAAGGCAGAGTGTTTTCCATTATCTGAAACTGTCTTCTAAATAGTGATGGATGAAGGTGAAGTCTTCAGAAGTTTAATCTCGATTTAACTGTGTCTGGAGTGAGAGAGAGAAGGGGTGGTAATAAACTTTTGAACTGTTGGGAGAAAGGACGTTTTATAACCTATGACGTCATATTTTGTATATAAACTGTTGTTCGTGGTTACATGGCAGCGCGCTCCGAGAATAAATACTATAATTTTGATAAGACTGGTCTCTGTATATTTTATGCAAATAAGAATCTTACAAATTCTCATAAAATAGACTAAGTGGATTCAATTAATGAAAACACATTAACAGAGGCTATTATGTAAATGACGTCGAAGGATATGCAGTTTTACGAGGGTATGTTTGGCAGCATGAGTGAAGTAGGCTTTGTTGCAAAATAGGAAGCCGATTCTAGATTGGATTGGAGATGCTTAATGTGAGTCTGGAAGGAGAGTTTACAGTCTAGGCCTTTATAGTTGTCCACATATTCTAAGTCGGAACCGTCCAGAGTAGTGATGCTAGCCGGGTGGGCAGGTGCGGGCAGCGATCGGTTGAAGAGCATGTATTCCTTTTTACTAGCATTTAAGAGCAACTGGAGGCCACGGAAGGAGTGTTGTATGGTGTTGAGCTCGCTTGGAGGTTTGTTAACACAGTGTCCAAAAAAGGGCCAGATGTATATAGAATGGTGTCATCTGTGCAGAGGTAGATCAAATAATCATCCACAGCAAGAGTGACATCATTGATATACAGAGAAAATAATTGGGTCGAGAATTTACCCTGTGGCACCCCCATAGAGACTGCCAGAGGTCAGGACAACAGGCCCTCTGATTTGACACACTTAACTCTATCTGAGAAGTAGTTGGTGAACCAGGCGAGGCAGTCATTAGAGAAACCAAGGCTGTTGAGTCTGCCGATAAGATTGCGGTGATTAACAGAGTCGAAAGCCTTGGCCAGGTCGATGAAGACGGCTGCACAGTGCTGTCTTTAACGTTGGCGGTTATGATATCGTTTATGACCTTGAGCGTGTCTGAAGTGCACCCATGACCAGCTCGGAAACGGTACGGTGGGATTCAAAATGGTCAGTGAACTGTTTGTTCACTTGACTTTAGAAAGGCGGGTCTAGACTGTCTCCCCCTTTGAAGAGGGGATGACTGCGGCAGCTTTCCAATCTTTGGGGATCTCAGACGATACGAAAGAGCGGTTGAACAGGCTAGTAATAGGAGTTGCAACAATTTCGGCAGATAATTTTTAGGAAGAGAGGGTCCAGATTGTCTATCCCAGCTGATTTGTAGGTGTCCAGATTTTGCAACTCTTTCAGAACATCAGCTATCTGGATTTAGTTGAAGGAGAAATGGGGGAGGCTTGGGAAAGTTCCTGTGGGGGGTGCAGGGCTGCTGACCGGGGTAGGGGTAGCCAGGTGGAAAGCATGGCCAGCCGTAGAGAAATGCTTATTGAAATTCTCAATTATTGTGGATTTATCAGTGGTGACAGTGTTTCCTAGTCTCAGTGCAGTGGGCAGCTGGGAGGAGGTGCTCTTATTCTCCATGGACTTTACTGCGTCCCAGAACCTTTTGGAATTAGTCCTGCGTGATGCAAATATCTGAAAAAGCTAGCCTTTGCGTATTGGTTCCTGACTTCCCTGAAAAGTTGCATATCGCGGGGACTATTCGAAGCTAGTGCAGTACGCCACAGGGTGTTTTTGTGCTGGTCAAGGGCATTCAGGTCTGGATCTGTTCTTAGTTCTACATTTTTTGAAAGGGGCATGCTTATTTAAGATGGTAAGGAAAGCACTTTTAAAGAACAACCAGGCATCCTCTACTGACGGGATGAGGTCAATATCCTTCCAGGATACCTGGGCCAGGTTGATTAGAAAGGCCTGCTTGCAGAAGTGTTTTAGAGAGTATATGACAGTGATGCGGGGTGGTCCTTTGACACATTACGGACGCAGGCAATGATCGCTGAGATTCTGGTTGAAAACAGGCAGAGATGTATTTAGGATGATATCTATGAGGGTGCCCATGTTTACGGATTTGGCGTTGTACCTGGTAGGTTCCTTGATCATTTATGTGAGATTAAGGGCATCTAGCTTAGATTGTAGGACGGCCGGGGTGTTATGCATATCCCAATTTAGGTCACCTAGCAGCACAAACTCTAACAATAGATGGGGGGCAATCAATTCACATATGGTGTCCAGGGCACAGCTAGGAGCTGAGGGGGTCTATAACAAGCAGCAACAGTGAGGGATTTATTTCTGGAGAGATGGATCTTCAAAAATAGAAGCTCAAAATGTTTGGGCATAGATCTGGATAGTATGACACAACTCTGCAGGCTATCTCTACAGTGGATTGCAATGTTGCCCCCTTTAGCAGTTCTGCCTTGGCGGAAATGTTGTAATTGGGGATGGAAATATCAGAGTTTTTGGTGGCCTTCCTAAGCCAGGATTCAGACACGGCTAGCACATCAGGGTTGGCGGAGTGTGCTAAAGCAGTGAATTAAGAACTTAGGGAGGAGGCTTCTGATGTTAAAATTCATGAACCCAAGGCTTTTGCGGTTGCAGAAGTCAAATGAGAGTGCCTGGGGACACACAGGGCCTGGGTTAACCTCTACATCACCAGAGGAACAGAGGAGGAGCAGGATTAGGGTACGGCTAAAGGCTATAAGAACTGGTCGTCTTGTGCGTTGGGAACAGAGAATAAAAGGAGCAGATTTCTGGGCGTGGTAAGATAGATTCAGGGCATAGTATACAGACAAGGGTATGGTAGGGTGCGAACCTAGGCATTGAGTGACGATGAGAGAGGTTGCATCTCAGGAGGCGCCAGTTAAGCTGGGTGTGGTCTCCGCATGTGTGAGGGGTGGGACAAAGGAGCTATCTGAGGCATGTTGAGAAGGACTAGGGGCTCCAGCAGGCATCGGCTGTGTAGCCGAGATATCATAGGGTCCAATGAGCAGCAATAGATTAAACAGGGAACCTTTCGGTAGTCGATTACTACATTGAGCGAGCGGGAGACAAGGCGTTCAGGGAGCTAGCAGGCTGGGGATAGCAGACGGATCATCACCAAACATCCACGACGCATAGGCCGGTTGAGAGCACATCAGTGAGTGTGTTTGTGTAGTGATTGTGAATGTGTGTGGGAGTGTCAATGTAGTGTTTGCGAGGGAGTGTTTATATGGTGTGTAGTGTGCAAGTGTGGATGTATCGCTGTGCATCTGAGTGCACTGTACCAACCTTTGTGCATCTGTGCACTCAAGTATGTACAAGGGTTCCTTTGCTTGCTTCTAAGTTTGTGTGGATGGATTTGTGTCTGTACACACTTGCCAAAATGAAACGTCTCTACACCCATCCCTTGCAAACTATTTTTCCTTTGATCTCACTATCTAAGGCTGGGTGAAACAAACGTGTCTCTGTGTTTGGGTGCCACTATCCTAGGCCTCCTTTCAGCTGTATCTTTGCTGTCTCACACTTCAGAAAGGTCAACTGGCCGTAACATTTTCTTTCCCCTCCACTCAACGTTTATCCATTTAATTGCAAGTTTTTTGTCATGGATGCTTCCCAAGTGTCACCCAATTCCCTATATAGTGCCCTACTTTTGACCAGGACCTACAGGGCTCTGTTCAAAAGTAATGTACTATGTGGGAAATATTTTTTATCAATGACCTGCCACTGGCATTAAACAAAGCCTGTGTGTCTATGTATGCTGATGATTAAACCCTACACAAGTCAGCAACAGCACAGCTAGTGAAATCACCGCAACCCTAAACAGACAGTTTTAGAATGGGTGGCTAGTAATAATCTAGTCCTGAACATCTCTAAAACTAAGAGCATTGCATTTGGCACGTATCATTCCCTAAATTCTAGTCCTCAGCTGAATTTGGTAATGAATAATGTGGCTGTTGAGCAAGTTGAGGAGATTAAATTACTTGGTGTTACCTTGGATTGTAAACATATTGATTCAATGGTTGTGAAGATGGAGAGAGGTATTTTTGACACCACACTCCACAAAGCAAGTAATGCAGTGTCTAATCTGATTTTATCTTGATTATTGCCCAGTCATACAGTGGCTTGCGAAAGTATTCACCTCCCTAGGCATTTTTCCTATTTTGTTGTGTCACGGATGAATAGGAGTGGAAGGTAGGAGTCAGGTGCAGAGAGCAGAGGGTTCGAGAAAATAGGCACTTTATTCCAGCACAAACGGACATGCTCAAGCACAGGGCGGAAAACACTGACCAACACAAAACCACAGCCAACACTAAACGTGAACACAAAATAATCCCGCACAAATTAGAGCGGGCCTAACAAGCTTAAATAGGCTAGAAAATCAAGAAAACACAAATAGGGACAGGTGCAACTAACAAGACTAATCTAACAGAAAAGTAAAAAGGGATCGGTTGCGGCTAGTAGGCCGGTGACCGCCGAGCACTGCCCGAACAGGCAGGGGAGCCAACTTCAGCTGGAGTCATGACAGTACACCCCCGACGCGCGGCTCCGCGCCGCCACTGGCCACGAGGCGGTGGAAGTCCCTCAGAAGTGAAGGGTTCAAAATGTCCCCCACCGTTACCCAGCACCTCTCCTCCGGACCGTACCACTCCCAGTCCACGAGGTACTGTAGGCCCCTCACCCGGCGTCTCGAGTCCAGAATGGCACGTACTTTGTACGCCGGGGACCCCTCGATGTCCAGAGGGGGCGGAGGGACCTCAGGCACCACCACCGGCCTGAGGAGAGACACATGAAACGAGGGGTTAATATGATAATAAGTAGGAAGTTGTAACCTATAACACACCTCGTTTATCCTCCTTAGACCCACACACTGCGGCCCCAGCTTCCGGCAGGGCAGGTGGAGGGGCAGGTTTCGGGTCGAGAGACAGACCCTGTCCCCCGGTGCGAACATGGGGGGCCTCACTGCGGTGCTGGTCAGCGCTCTTCTTCTGTCGTCCCCCAGTCTCAACGATTCCTGGTTGGCCCTCCAGATGTCCCTTGAGTGCTGCACTTTCCTCATAATCCTGGACTATCGGACCACCATTTTATTACGTTTGCAATTGCAACAAATAATCTGCTCAGACCCCAACCAAGGATCATCAAAAGTCGTGCTATAAATTCACAGACAACACAAAGATTCCTTGATGTCCTTCCAGATTCCCTCTGTCTACCCAAGGACGCCAGAGGACAAAAATCAGTTAACCACCTAACTGAGGAACTCAATTTAACCTTGCGCAATACCCTAGATGCAGTTGCACCCCTAAAAACTAAAAACATTTCTCATAACAAACTAGCTCCCTGGTACACAGAAAATACCCGAGCTCTGAAGCAAGCTTCCAGAAAATTGGAATGGAAATGGCACCACACCAAACTGGAAGTCTTCCGACTAGCTTGGAAAGACAGTACTGTGCAGTACCGAAGAGCCCTTACTGCTGCTCGATCATCCTATTTTTCTAACTTAATTGAGGAAAATAAGAACAATCCAAAATTCCTTTTTGATACTGTCGCAAAGCTAACTAAAAAGCAGCATTCCCCAAGAGAGGATTACTTTCACTTTAGCAGTGATAAATTCATGAACTTCTTTGAGGAAAAGATTATGATTATTAGAAAGCAAATTACGGACTCCTCCTTAAATCTGCGTATTCCTTCAAAGCTCAGCTGTCCTGAGTCTGCACAACTCTGCCAGGACCTAGGATCAAGAGAGACGCTCAAGTGTTTTAGTACTATATCTCTTGACACAATGATGAAAATAATCATGGCCTCTAAACCTTCAAGCTGCATACTGGACCCTATTCCAACTAAACTACTGAAAGAGCTGCTTCCTGTGCTTGGCCCTCCTATGTTGAACATAATAAACGGCTCTCTATCCACCGGATGTGTACCAAACTCATTAAAAGTGGCAGTAATAAAGCCTCTCTTGAAAAAGCCAAACCTTGACCCAGAAAATATAAAAAAACTATCGGCCTATATCGAATCTTCCATTCCTCTCAAAAATTTTAGAAAAGGCTGTTGCGCAACAACTCACTGCCTTCCTGAAGACAAACAATGTATACGAAATGCTTCAGTCTGGTTTTAGACCCCATCATAGCACTGAGACGGCACTTGTGAAGGTGGTAAATGACATTTTAATGGCATCGGACCGAGGCTCTGCATCTGTCCTCGTGCTCCTAGACCTTAGTGCTGCTTTTGATACCATCGATCACCACATTCTTTTGGAGAGATTGGAAACCCAAATTGGTCTACACGGACAAGTTCTGGCCTGGTTTAGATCCTATCTGTCGGAAAGATATCAGTTTGTCTCTGTGAATGGTTTGTCCTCTGACAAATCAACTGTAAATTTCGGTGTTCCTCAAGGTTCCGTTTTAGGACCACTATTGTTTTCACTATATATTTTACCTCTTGGGGATGTTATTCGAAAACATAATGTTAACTTTCACTGCTATGCGGATGACACACAGCTGTACATTTCAATGAAACATGGTGAATCCCCAAAATTGCCCTTGCTAGAAGAATGTGTTTCAGACATAAGGAAGTGGATGGCTGCAAACTTTCTACTTTTAAACTCGGACAAAACAGAGATGCTTGTTCTAGGTCCCAAGAAACAAAGAGATCTTCTTTTGAATCTGACAATTAATCTTAATGGTTGTACAGTCGTCTCAAATAAAACTGTGAAGGACCTCGGCGTTACTCTGGTCCCTGATCTCTCTTTTGAAGAACATATCAAGACCATTTCAATGACAGCTTTTTTCCATCTACGTAACATTGCAAAAATCAGAAACTTTCTGTCCAAAAATGATGCAAAAAAATTAATCCATGCTTTTGTCACTTCTAGGTTAGACTACTGCAATGCTCTACTTTCCGGCTACCCGGATAAAGCACTAAATAAACTTCAGTTAGTGCTAAATACGGCTGCTAGAATCCTGACTAGAACCAAAAAATTTGATCATAATTACTCCAGTGCTAGCCTCTCTACACTGGCTTCCTGTCAAAGCAAGGGCTGATTTCAAGGTTTTACTGCTAACCTACAAAGCATTACATGGGCTTGCTCCTACCTATCTCTCTGATTTGGTCCTGCCGTACATACCTACACGTACGCTACGGTCACAAGACGCAGGCCTCCTAATTGTCCCTAGAATTTCTAAGCAAACAGCTGGAGGCAGGGCTTTCTCCTATAGAGCTCCATTTTTATGGAACGGTCTGCCTACCCATGTCAGAGACGCAAACTCGGTCTCAACCTTTAAGTCTCTACTGAAGACTCATCTCTTCAGTGGGTCATATGATTGAGTGTAGTCTGGCCCAGGAGTGGGAGGGTGAACGGAAAGGCTCTGGAGCAACGAACCGCCCTTGCTGTCTCTGCCTGGCCGGTTCCCCTCTTTCCACTGGGATTCTCTGCCTCTAACCCTATTACAGGGGCTGAGTCACTGGCTTACTGGGGCTCTCTCATGCCGTCCCTGGAGGGGGTGCGTCACCTGAGTGGGTTGATTCACTGATGTGGTCATCCTGTCTGGGTTGGCGCCCCCCCCCCCTTGGGTTGTGCCGTGGCGGAGGTCTTTGTGGGCTATACTCAGCCTTGTCTCAGGATGGTAGGTTGGTGGTTGAAGATATCCCTCTAGTGGTGTGGGGGCTGTGCTTTGGCAAAGTGGGTGGGGTTATATCCTTCCTGTTTGGCCCTGTCCGTGGGTGTCCTCGGATGGGGCCACAGTGTCTCCTGACCCCTCCTGTCTCAGCCTCCAGTATTTATGCTGCAGTAGTTTATGTGTCGGGGGGCTAGGGTCAGTTTGTTATATCTGGAGTACTTCTCCTGTCCTATTCTGTGTCCTGTGTGAATCTAAGTGTGCGTTCTCTAATTCTCTCCTTCTCTCTTTCTCTCTCTCGGAGGACCTGAGCCCTAGGACCATGCCCCAGGAATACCTGACATGATGACTCCTTGCTGTCCCCAGTCCACCTGACTGTGCTGCTGCTCCAGTTTTAACTGTTCTGCCTTATTATTATTCGACCATGCTGGGCATTTATGAACATTTGAACATCTTGACCATGTTCTGTTATAATCTCCACCCGGCACAGCCAGAAGAGGACTTGCCACCCCACATAGCCTGGTTCCTCTCTAGGTTTCTTCCTAGGTTTTGGCCTTTCTAGGGAGTTTTTCCTAGCCACCGTGCTTCTACACCTGCATTGCTTGCTGTTTGGGGTTTTAGGCTGGGTTTCTGTACAGCACTTTGAGATATCAGCTGATGTACGAAGGGCTATATAAATACATTTGATTTGATTTGATTTGCACCCATTCCTCCACCGCAGGAGCTTCGGTCTGGCTCTAATGCTATGGGGACAGGACCGGCTGGTAGCCCAACACACACTGGAAGGGAGACATGTTCGTCGAGGAGTGGCGAAGGGAGTTCTGAGCGAGCTCTGCCCATGGAACATACCTCGCCCACTCGCCAGACCGGTCCCGGCAATACAACCGCAGAAACCTACCCACATCCTGGTTTACTCGCTCCACCTGCCCATTACTTTCGAGGTGGAAACCCGAGGTCAGAATGACCGAGACCCCCAGCCTCTCCATAAACGCCCTCCAAACTCTGGACGTGAACTGGGGACCCCCGATCAGAAACGATGTCCTCAGGCACCCCGTAGTGCCGAAAGACGTGGGTAAACAGAGCCTCCACAGTCTCCAGGGCCGTAGGGAGACCGGGCAACGGGATGAGACGGCAGGACTTAGAAAACCGATCCACAACGACCAGGATCGTATTACTTCCCTGGGATGGGGAAGGTTGGTGAGGAAGTCCACCGACAAGTGTGACCACGGCCGTTGCGGAACGGGGAGGGGCTCTAACTTCCCTCTAAGCAGGTGTCGGGAAGCCTTGCTCTGAGCGCACACCGAGCAGGATGAGACATAAGACCTCACGTCCTTCGCCAACGTGGGCCACCAGTACCTCCCCCTAAGACTCTGCACTGTCCTCTCGATGCCAGGATGACCCGAGGAGGGTAGAGTATGGGCCCAGTAAATTAACCTATCATGGACACCCCGGGGCACGTACTGAGCCCCTGCTGGACACTGAGGGGGTGCAGGCTCCAACCGTGATGCCCTCTCGATCTCCGAGTCCACCTCACATACCACCGGTGCCATGAGACATGAAGGTGGAAGGATGGGGGTCGGCTCGATGGACCGCTCCTCGGTATCATATAGGCGGGACAGCGCGTCGGCCTTCGTGTTTTGGGAGCCTGGCCGGTATGAGGTGGTGAAACTGAACCGGGTAAAGAACACGACCCATCAAGCCTGAGGCGGATTCAGTCTCCTCGCTGCCCGGATATACTCGAGATTACGATGGTCAGTCCAGATGAGGAAAGCGTGCTTAGCCCCCTCAAACCAATGTCTCCACTCCATCAGATCCTTGACTACAGCTAACAACTCCCGGTCCCCCATGTCATAGTTTCGCTCCGCCGCCGAGTAATGGGAGCAGCCACCTGACCAAAACCCTGGATAAACCTCCGGTAGTATTTGGCAAACCCTAAAAACCGCTGTACCTCGTTTACTGTGGTCGGAGTCGGACAATTACGCGCGGCTGTAACGTGGTCACACTCCATCACCACCCCAGAGGTGGAAGTGCAATAAACCAGGAAGGAAACGGCTTGTTTGGAGAACACACATTTCTCAGCCTTGACATACAGGTCATGCTCCAGCAGTCGCCCAAGTACCTTCCGCACCAGAGACACGTGCACGGCGCGTGTGGCAGAATAGATCAGTACACCGTCGATGTACACTACCTCTCCCTGCCGTGCAGGTCTCGAAGAATCTCATCTACGAAAGATTGGAAAACGGCTGGAGCACTCTTCCACCCATATGGCATGACGAGGTACTCATAGTGGCCCGATGTGGTACTAAACGCGGTTTTCCACTCGTCTCCATCCCGAATACGCACCAGACTATACCTGAGGTCCAGTTTTGTGAAAAACTGTGCTCCGTGAAATGATTCCACCGCCATATTGATGAGAGGTAGTGGGTAACTAAACCACACTGTGATGGCATTTAGAACTCTATGATAAATGCACGGACGCAGACCTCCCTCCTTTTTCTTCACAAAAAAGAAACTCGAGGAGACGGGTGAGATGGAGGGCCGAATGTACCCCTGCCCCAGAGATTCCGTGACATATGTCTCCATAGCCAACAGCTGGTGCAGGGGGAGCCTCCTCCTCCGGTACCCCTCGGCACGGCCCCCCCTATCTCCATAGGAATGGGAGCGGGAGTGCTAGGTGGTGGAATGAACAGGACCCTCTCCGAACACCCGCGTGCAGCCAGCAAATTGTCCAGCCGGATAGATATGTCTATGAGTTCATCAAGGGAGAGAGCGGTGTCCCGACACGCTAGCTCCCTGCGGACGTCCTCTCTGAGACTACACCGGTAGCGGACTATCAGGGCCCTGTTGTTCCACCCAGCCCCAGCGGCCAAGGTCCGGACCTCCAACGCGCACTCCTCTTCTCCTGCCTAAGGTGGAACAGTCGCTAACCCGCCGCTCAGCCCTCTGGAGGGTGATCAAACGCGGCACAAAAGTGGCGGGTGAATTCTGGGTAGTGCTCCTTCGCCGAGTCTGGGCCATTCCAGACCGTGTTTGCCCACTCCAGAGCACGACCCGTCAGTCAGGAGACGAGGACACTCACGGTCGCCAGGTACAGTTCAAGTTGGAGCAAGAACCCCTGACACCCCGCCGCCGCTCCATCATAATCCCTCGGGAGCGCAAGATGGACAGAGCGAGAGGCGAAGGTGGATCCAGCTCTGGAGGAACCAAAAGTGCAGAGAGGAGACCACTCCTCTCCCATCGGTCCATTCTCTCCATCATCTGGTCCATCGCCGGTGGTATGGTGGAGGACACGTTCCTCCATCGATGGGAGGGGGTTGGAGGCTGCTCCTGCTGACTCCATATTTAAGGTGCGGGATTCTGTAACGCCCGGGTGTAGTGGGGAACAAAGTCAGACGCAGGAAGCAGAGAGTTCAGGGTAGCGCTTACTTTTAATGCACCACAACGGTGAACAGACGCCAACTTAATAACCTCTCTAGGGTACGTGGGACGCTAGCATAATAAGTTTAACGATTAAATTCTTGTTAAAACAAACCACAGTGTCATATTTATAAAATGCTTTTCGGCGAAAGCATACCTAGCCCAGAACATAGCCCAGTTGACAAATTATTATAAACAGTGACCAGCCAAGCAGAAGCGTTACAAAACTAAGAAATAGAGAAAATGAATCCCTTATCTTTGATGATATTCATATGGTGGCAATCAGAAGACATTAATTTACTCAATAAATGTCTCTTTATATCCAAAAACCTCCGCTTTGTTAGCGCATTTTCTTCAGTAATCCACAGGCTCAAACTCAGTCAAAACAGTCAGACAAAAAAAATCCAAATTGTATCCATAAAGTTCATAGAAACATGTCAAACAATGTTTATATTCAACCCTCAGGTTGTTTTTTAGCCTAAATGATCTATAATATTTCAACAGGACAATAACGTCGTCAATATAAAAGGTAAACAAGAAATGCAAATGCTCTGCGACACGTTAGGGTCCACTCGTTCAGACTGGTCTTACTCCCTAATTTGTAAGAATACAAGCCTGAAACGATTTCTAAAGACTGCTGACATCTAGTGGAAGGCATAGGAACTGCAAATTGAGTCCTAAGTCAATGGATACTGTAATGGCATTGAATAGAAAACTACAAAACCAAAAAAACAAATACTTCCTGAATTTTTCTCAGGTCTTCGCCTGCTTAATCAGTTCTGCAAACTTTAGAGTGTTTTCTATCCAAATCTACCAGTTATATGCATATCCTATCTTCTGGGCCTGAGTAGCAGGCCGTTGAATTTGGGCATGCTTTTCATCCAAAATTCCGAATGCTGCCCCCTACCCTAGAGAGGTTAAACAGTCCAGCAAAACACCCAAACACACGGACAGCCGTGTACACATGTACATCGAAATAATCCCGCACAACCAGCAGGCGGGCTGGCTGGTAAAACAAGCCCAACCAATCACAGGTGAAACCAATAAACAGAAAAGGGGGAAAAAGGGATCAGTGGCAGCTAGCAGGCCGGTGACGACGACCGCTGAGCGCCACCCGAACAGGAAGGGAAGCCATCTTCGGTAGGAGTCGTGACACCTGCACAAACTAGAGCGGGCCTAACAAGCTTAAATAGGCTAGAAAATAAAGAAAACACAAATAGGGACAGGTGCAACTAATAAGACTAAACTAACACAAAAGGAAAAAGGGATCGGTGGCGACAACCGCCGAGCACCGCCCGAACAGGCAAAGGAGCCAACTTCGGCGGGAGTCGTGTCATGTTGCCTTACAACCTGGAATTAAAATAGATTTTTTGTGAGTTTGTATCATTTGATTTACACAACAGCCCTACTACCACTTTGAAGATGCAACATATTTTTTATCGTGAAACAAACAAGAAATAAAACTAAAAAATGTACCCCAAGAGACTTGGCATATCTAGCCACTGGGATTTTTGCCCATTCAAGGCAAAACTGCACCAGCTTCTTCAAGTTGGATGGGTTCCGCTGGTGTACAGCAATCTTCATGTCATACCACAGATCCTCAATTGGATTGAGGTCTGGGCTTTGACTAGGCCATTCCAAGACATTTAAATGTTTCCCCTTAAACCACTTGTGTTGCTTTAGGAGTATGCTTAGGGTCATTGTCCTGCTGGAAGGTGAACCTCCATCCCAGTCTCAAATCTCTGGAAACTGAAACCGGTATCCTTCAAGAATTTTCCTGTATTTAGCGCAATCAATCATTCCTTCAATTGAATTGAAACAATAGTTGTTGATGACTTTGCATATGCTATATAGGTCTAAATAGCATCATTGATGATATGATATTTGAGTGATAAAGTATAGTCCGATTTAATATGCTCCGTTAAACCAACCCTTTGGAAATACTTCGATAGCAACAGTAAATATATAAAGTTTTTAATTAGAGATTTCTCAACAATCATTCTCATGATAGCACATTTGTAAGTCAGTGACAAATATCACAGCTAACAATGGTTGGGCTTGGTTACAACCCTGGATGGGAGACCAAAAGGTACTGTAACTGTAGATGGATCAATTCTCCAGTAGGAGTTGCTGCCCAGCCTATAGTTTTTTTTCTGAAAGTGGATATAACATTGAAGATCTGATGGTGTTTAAAAGGTAATCCTGTGGTTGAAATTTCACCATCAAAACAACAGTTTTGATTACTTCAATTCCAATAACACAATCCACTGTCTCTTTCAAACAATCCCCTTGTACATATGAAGATTACACATGATCAGGCCTACTGTTGTGGCAGACCAGGGGGTTTGGTCCAGACGTTTACAATGATCAGACACAGACAGAGAGTTGGATTAGCTCGGTTTCAAGGATGTTTATTTAAATAACAATCAGCCCCTTGATTACTCATGGTGGGGTGATCCTCTCAATAGTGTACCTGGGAAAGGACGACCCCTAGTCACATGCATCCGTGTGGTACAACATCGGCACCTGGAAATCGGGCGTTACGAGAATCAGATGGGTGCACAGCGCTTAATTCAGGCACCTGAAAGCCGCTTCGGTCTCGCCCGTCCATTTCACTGTTATAGGGAGGCAGTGCGTCCCTGCTTCTAGGAGGACACTACCGTGTTCCGATCGACGAGCTCCCTGAGCGCTTGTTTTTGTGCCGGGTCGAGATCCTCATTGCTCTGAACCACCACTGGTACCGTTGGCATCCTGGGTCCTGACCATAACACGGTTAAGGCTGTCCTCTTGTGCCACTTCTTCAACAGGTTCACGTGGTACATCTGTTGGGGTTTCCGTCTCCACGGCTGCTGTAAGCGGTAATTGACGGGTCCCAGCTTCTCTATCCTCTCGTATGGCCTGTGCCATGTTGCCAGGAACTTACTTTCGGCCATGGGGATGAAGACCAACACCTTGTCTCCCACCTGGAATTCTCAGGGCTAGGTTCCCAGATTGCAGACCTGGGCTTGAGTGCGTTGGGCCTTCTCCATATGTTCACTGGCCATATGGCTGTAATCCGCTCCCTCATCGTCTCCGAGTGCTCTACCACACTGCGTAAAGGGGTCTGTTGGGCTTCCCACACCTCCTTGGCGAGGTTCATCCGTGGAGGAGTTAGAAAGGGGAAAAACCAGTGGAAGACTGGGGTACTTCTTGAATCGAGAACGTTAGGTGGGGTAGTAGCTGGTCCCAGTTCTTCCCGTCCTGCTCAATGGCCTTCCACAGCATTTCTTTGAGGAATTTATTGAACCGCTCGATGAGCCCATCCGTCTGCGGGTGAAGACGGGGTCTGGATCTGCTTGATCTGCAGGAGAGCACACAAATATTTCATTAGGTGGGACATAAACTCAGCTTGGGCTATCAGGATCTCGTTTGGGATGCCCACCCGGCTAAAGAGATGGAACAGCTCCCGGGTGATTCCCTTGGATACCACCGCCCATAGGAGAATGGCCTCGGAATACCGAGTGGCATAATCTACTATTACCATGATGTACCGGTGTCCTCGTAATGTTTTTACCAGGGGTCCCACTGTGTCCATGGCGATGCGTTCAAATGGCATCCCGATGATAGGTAGGGGGACTAGTGGGTTTCGGAAGTGTGCTTTTGGGGCAGTGATTTGACACTCTGTGCAGCTGCAACAATAGTCTTCCACGGCCTTCCTCATCCCAGGCAGAGATCCATTCCCGGGTCTTCTCCATTCCCAGGTGCACCCCAACAGGTGGGTGTGGGCTAGCTGAAAAACGGTTCCCACGTACCGTCGTGGCAGCAACAGTACCTCTCGAAGTTCCTCCTGTTGGCACGACACCTGATACAAAAGGTTATTCTTGATTTGGAAATGGGGGTATCGCCAGTCACTAACCCCGGAAGTAGCTGTACATCCACGGCTATCACTTGGGCTGCGGCGGCAGCTTTCAAGTTCGAATCCTCCCACTGGGCAGTCTCGACTGGTCCCGCGAAATCGAGAAGAGGGAGGATGGGCCCCTCCAGTGGTTCACCAGGGGGGTTGGGTTCCGGCGCCACCTCTGACTCCGGACCCGTAGATATAGGTTTTTCAACCGCATACTTCCGGGCTGCGCAGGCGACGGGTCGTCCTTGCTCTCATCTTCGGCCGGCTCGTACATTTTTCCTCAGCTCGTGTGACCACAGTGCAGCGAACAGAGGATAAACTTGTCCCACAAGGAGGGGTACCGGCAACTCCGATACGGCACCCACCATCATCTGGCAGCTCCCTTGTGGCGTCACGATATTGGACCATCCGGTTGGATACCGTTTTGTGTCACCGTGGACACAGGAAATGGACATCTTAATACCACGTTCGGTATCCTGGTTCAGCAGGCTCGTGGTTATGAGCGTAACCATACTTCCGGAGTCTAATAGAGCTTTCGTGTCTTGTCCTTCGACCTAAACCGGGACCATGAGTGCCGTTGATTCGTCGTGCTTCCAACATGAGGTGACGTAGTTCACTGCGGGGCCCACCTCGCCTCCGGGGCTTGCTGATGGCATCAACTACCCTCGAGCCGGGCAATTCCACACTTAAAACACCTCATTTGGTCCCCATGTACCTGGGGTCGTCGGTGGCAGGTTGGCTCTACCCCAGCCGTCTCTCAACGGGTGTACGGCCCTGCCGACTGTCGGTTTAGGGTACACGGCGGTGGGGCTGTCGTTCTGTCCACTCGGACGTGCCCCCAACTCGGCCCGGCTCCCACTCATTAGGGCCTCAGTGTGCTGATGCGTCTCCACTGCCTCCAGGAGGACCTCACATGTCGCTGCCCTCTTCATGTTGTGGGCTAGCAGCCATAAGAAGCAATCTAGGACCACTTTGTCTAGAATAGACAGGGTGGATACGTCGGTTAGGAGCCATGCCCTGTTGACACACAATAGGTCGCGGCTCGGGGGATGCGTCAATCATGAACCTCCAGTTGTGGAACAGTTGGGCACGATGGGCCAGGCTGTACACGTAGCGGCTGAGTATCGTCTGTTTGTCGTTAAGGTCCCAATACGCCTTTTAGGCATTCCCTGGAGAGGAGCGGGGCCAGCAGACTTGCCCACTTTGGCCTTGGCCATCCAAACATACAGACGTATGTTTCGATGTCGTCATCTTCCGTTAGCTTGATTAAAAACTGGTTTGGATGTGATTCAGTAGGCACTCCTCCTTATAGCTTCCTGATTTCCTCAACGAGGCAAACATTTTGTAGCCGCTGTTCCTTCAGCGTTCGTTCCCTGACGAACTGAGCTATCAACTCGTCCATGCTGATGCTGCGTAAACCTTGACCCTGGTCTGACCACGTTATCAGGGTACCCACATTCTCCACAATCCTATATGTTCAAAATTTAGTATCAAGACTGCCCAAATGTGTCTAATTTGTTTATTAACCTCTAGCGTTGAGCAATCCCGTATCTGGGAGCGTAATCATAGCCTCAAGCTCATTACCATAACACAACGTTAACTATTCATGAAAATCGCAAATGAAATGAAATAAATATATATATCCAATTATATGCCTACAAATACGTCACAATGCTGCAGAGACCTTGGGGAAACGACAGAAAGTGTAAGCTCATTCCTGGCGCATTCACAGCCATATAAGGAGACAGTGGAAAACAGCGGCTTCAAAATCTGGGGAATGTCCGGTTTGAAATTTCATTTTGGTTTCGCCTGTAGCATCAGTTCTGTGGCACTCACAGATAATATCTTTGTATATTTGGAAACGTCAGAGTGTTTTCTTTCCAAAGCTGTCAATTATATGCATAGTCAAGCATCTTTTCGTGACAAAATATCGCGCTTAAAACGGGAACGTTTTTTTTATCCCAAAATTAAAAGTGCGCCCCCTATATCAAAGAAGTTAATAACTTTGTTCAAAATGATGCACTTTCCTCAAACAATAGCATGGTATTATTTCACTGTAATAGCTACTGTAAATTGGACAGTGCAGTTAGATTAACAAGAATTTAAGCCTTCTGCCAATATTAGATATGTCCTTGTTAGCTCAACCGTCCCGTGGAAGGGACACCGACCCATTTCTCCCCTCTTGCTGCATCTCGAAATAACAGAAAAATGCTGTGAAAACCAGCGTGCTGCAGCACATTTCAATGGGTAAATAGAAAGGTTGGTTGTTTAGCAATGAAACCAACGTGTGGAGCAAAACAGACGGGGTTGGCTTAGACTGTTAACAATATGTAAACTATATTTAGTATCCAAATGTTTATTGAAAACATAAATACATTTGCACAATGAGCACTTGTTGTGTCTCAAATACATCATTCCAGTTGATGTGTAGCTAGCTAGCTAAATTGAGCCATATTAGCATATCTGTCAAAACACCTCAAAAGTAGATATGGTATCAATAACAACATACAGCTAGCCACTTATGATTCCCCACAAGGCAGCTTCTTGTCATTGTTGCTAGCTAAGTGATTTTGCGCTCGTATCATTTTTAGTGACGTTGTCAGCCAACCCGTCTATAGCATTCTAAAATGTTGCATGGTGGAAACAGGCAATTGAGTGCAGCGAATGAGGAGGACGACGATGAAGAAGGGGTGAGATGTCAGTCAGGCAGTTTATATGGAGCTCAAGATAAAACAACCGAAAAAAGGACACAAAGTAGTAGAGACGCAGGACAGTGTTTCTCTGTTATTTCGAGATGAGCTAAAGGTGCAGCAAGAGGGAAGAAATGGTCTAAAATGCTGGCCATAACAATATTTTTAATTTTGACGTTTCTGGAACGATATTTGGTTGTGTTCAGACTAGCACGAGGGACATGAAAGTAGCTAGCCACAATGAGGTTCGATTTGAGAAAAGGCATCTAACCTTGTAAGGTACCTAGGTATAAAGCTACTAGCTAGTTCAGTTTCTCTCACGATTGTAAAGCCAACAAAATGCTGATAAAAACAGCATATTATTGATGTAAAAGGTTAGCTGTTTTAGCCCAGTCTCTAGCTTATCCAGGGTCAGTGATACATAGAACAACCATGGGAAAAACTGCAAGCAACATTGCTAAAATTAAGCTCATAATATGTTACCTGTAATGTTAATCTCCTGTAGCCTAATTGTAATATTCTTACTTTTATTCTGTTCATACTGTAGGGTTGGATTTGCACTAAACTATTTCATATGTCAGCAAATCTGCTATGTGGTTTGCCTCATATACTGTACATTGTCTACTAGTATAATTTTAAATTGAGAACATATAGCAACATGTAAACAATGTATGAGTTTAGCTATTTAATGCTTCAGGTGACGAGGTGCAATTGTAAATATCCATACTAATCATATTGGAGATCTTACTACAAAACATAAAGTAAATGTTAATTTGAGAATAAAACACAGAATAACAGACACATTAGAGACACAACCCCTTCCCTCTTTATTGCAGGATTGTGATCTGTGACTAATTAATATTGGCACTAGTTCATGAACATTTTATTTTAGTCCAAGCAAACACATTGAAGAACAGAGTTGCCCTCCCCCCCAACAAATGTTGTTCTGAAGAGTCTATCCTATATCTGAGAGATGCAGTGCCTTCAGAAAGTATTCAGAACCTTTAACTTTTATCACATTTTGTTAGACATATTCTAAAATAGATTTTTTTTAATCCTCAGCAATCCACACACAAGAACAAGTTTAGAATTTCTGGCAAATGTATTAAAATAAAAAAAACTGACACTTATTTGTTAATAATTTCAGAAGCTTGGTGTATGTCACTACTTCACAGGAGAGCCATTTGAACGTAAACTTTTTTGGGGGCAAAATGCCCTAAATGGAACATGTGCCTTAATAACAAACTTGTAAGCCATATATAAATACAAATAAAATGGTTAAGTTACTAGCCTAGATGGTTTAACCATAGAAAAAGTCAGCAACCTTCCCACTATCAATGAATAATGATTGGGCTGGACATTCCGAGAGATAGCAAGCTTCCGTGTAGGTAATCCTGTCTAATGCAGCTTTCCAAAAAATATATATCTTGTAGTAGAACTGCATAAGTGTTGCTCTCTATTTTCTGGAGGACCACGTTTTGAAATCAGTGGAATTAGAGTATGATAGCTAAGGAGATGTCACCTGATTACATGTTTAAACTAAAGGAAACCATGAAATCCGTGACAGGGAGAAGCGTCCATGATGTATATGGGTAAGATAGTCTAGCTAGCTACATGGTTGGTTAGCTACCTGCAGATTCATGCAGCGTAGTAATGTCATGAGTTGGGATTATGGTAAAAAAAAAAAAACCTAGCTAGCTTGCAATATGTCTTAACAAAATACTCTACTAATTGTATGTATTTTTATTTAACCTTTATTTCACTAGGCAAGTCAGTTAAGAACAAATTCTTATTTACAATGATGACCTACCAAAAGGCAAAAGGCCTCCTGCAGATACGGGGGTTGGGATATCAAATACAAATATAGGACAAGAGACACCACTACATAAAGAGAGACCTAAGACAACAGCATAGCATGGCAGCAACACATCATGACCACAACATGGCAGCAGCCCAAAACAGGGTTCAAACATTATTGGGTACAGACAAAAGCACAAAGGGAAATGGTTACTAGAGACAATGGTTACTATTCAAGTAACAATTTAAATATAATATCACTGCGACAACTGTTGATAGACATAGCTGGTAAATTCGCTCTCGCTATCTACTTTGATTTCAGAGCACTCTCGTCTGAGTGTGCCAGAGCACAGAATAACTGACACATTACGAATGCTCAACACCCGGTGAATATGGCCAGTGCCAGTAAATGTTGGGAAAAAGCGTAAATTGTTGCCAGCAGCAGAGTTGCAGTTACCACGCTCTGGATAACATAAAAACTGCCTAAATCAGCTCTGCTAGGGCAAGTAAAATGGTGAGTGAGCTGTTCTCTCATTTGTGTCTGGAAGTAGCTAGCCAACGTTAGCTAGACTGCTGTTGTTAGTACAGAATGCCCGGATCATCTCATAAAGAGATGGGTGGTGTGAATGTTGCTGAATGGGTTTAGACAAAGAAGAGCTCTCCAGTAGGTACCCAAACATTTCAAGGTCATTTTCTCAAAAGTGAGGTTACAAGTTTATCAACTTTCAAAGCAGAATTACTTTCCCATTGTTTCTCAACTGTAGTGTATGATATACCGTTTTCTAGCTCAGAGTCCCTATTTTTATCCAATATAAAATGTTGCTACATAAAACCAAATCTATCCGGTCAGTGAAATTGACTTAAGCATTTTTTTGCTTTGAGACTCGAAGTTAGGTTCAGGTGCATCCTGTTTCCATTGATAATCCTTGAGATGTTCCTACAACTTGATTGGAGTCTACTTGAGGTAAATTCAATTGATTGGAC
Source organism: Oncorhynchus clarkii lewisi (assembly GCF_045791955.1). Lineage (NCBI taxonomy): Eukaryota > Metazoa > Chordata > Actinopteri > Salmoniformes > Salmonidae > Oncorhynchus > Oncorhynchus clarkii. The sequence goes on from NC_092174.1 coordinate 2,484,691, forward strand.
ATGATTCGTAAAGGCACACACCTGTCTATATAAGGTATATATATATAATGTCAGAGCAAAAACCACGCCATGAGGTCGAAGGAAATGTCCGTAGAGCTCCAAGACACGATTATGTTGAGGCACAGATCTGGGGAAGGGTACCAAAACATTTCGGCAGCATTGCAGGTCCCAAGAACACGGTGGCCTCCATTATTCTTAAATAGAAGAATTTTGTAACTACCAAGACTCTTCCCAGAGCTGGCTGCCCGGCCAAACTGAGCAATCGGGGGAGATCGGCCAAGAACCCGATGGTCACTCTGAAAGAGCTCCAGAGTTCCTCTGTGGAGATGGGAGAAACTTCCAGAAGGACAACAATCTCTGCAGCACTCCACCAATCAGGCCTTTATGGTAGAGTGGCCAGACAGAAGCCACTCCTCAGTAAAAGACAGATGACAGCCCAAGCTTGTAGCGTCATACCCAAGACGACCCGAGGCTGTACTCACTGCCAAAGGGTCTGAATACTTGTAAATGTGATATTTTTATTTGTAATAAATTAGCAAACATTTCTAAAAAGCTGTTTTAGCTTTGTCATTTTGGGGTATTGTGTGTAGATTTATGAGGGGGAAAAAACTATTTAATACGTTTTAGAATAAGGCTATAACCTAACAAAATGTGAAAAAAGTCAAGGGTCTGAATACTTTCTGATGGCACTGTATAAGAATGATCAGGATTTTGTGTTTAATTTTTCGTTCCCTTATCTTTGTCACTAAACAGTCTCCATATATACTTCCATACACTTTTTAGATTGGTTCTGGAGGACCTTCAGAGTAGTCTTGTGAAGCCTGTAGGTGTCCTAGAGCAAAACAATGTACGTGTGTTCGTGAGAGTCTCACTTCGATTTTAGAAGGGGGGGACATAACCTGACGGGGGGGGGGGGGGGGTCTGGTGGTCCTCACCCAGAATTGTTTTGGGTATCTAAAGCTAATTTAATGCAATTTTACACAAACCAATATGCCGTCTCCATTTAGAACAAAAGGTAGGCAAAAATGGCCACAGTCATCAAGCTCGGTAAGAGATCAATAAGACTGAACTAGATCAAAGGTGATTCAATAATAAATATTGTGATGCATCCCCACTAGCCTAACAAATGAAAAACTCTTGAAAAAATACAGACTTTAGATTCTCTATATTAAATATCAGCCAGGCTGACCAGCCCGAGCCACCTGCACGTCCGACCCACACCAGTCTAGTCAATCACTCAACTCTCTCCCATCACAATTTCCTTCCAGTTTCACACCTTTTAGTTTTTTTTTATTCCCAAGGGAAAGGTCAGATGTTTTTTATTTCAACTTTTTTTAACCAGGTAGGCCAGTTGAGAACAAGTTCTCATTTACAATTGCGACCTGACCAAGATAAAGCAAAGCAGTGGGACACAAACAAACGTACAGTCAATAACATAGAAAAATCTATGTACAGTGTGTGCAAATGTAGAATAGTAGGGAGGTAGGCAATAAATAGGCCCTAGAGGCAAAAAGAATTACAATTTAGCATGAATACTGGAGTGATAAATGTGCAGATGATGATGTGCAAGTAGAGATACTGGAGTGCAAAAGAACAAAAGGGTAAGTAATAATAAGGGGATGAGGTAGTCGGGTGTGCAATTTACAGATTGGCTGTGTACAGGTACAGTAATAGGTCAACTGCTCAGACAGCTGATGCTTAAAGTTAGAGAAGGAGATATAAGACTCCAGGTTCCGAGATGTTTGCAATTCGTTCCAGTCATTGGCAGCAGAGAACTGGAAGGAAAGGTGGCCAAAGGAAGTGTTGGCTTTGGGGGTGACCAGTGCAATATACCTGCTGGAGAGCGTGCTACGGGTGGGTGTTTCTATGGTGACCAGTGAGCTGAGATAAGGCGGGGCTTTACCTAGCAAAGACTTATAGATGACCTGGAGCCAGTGGGTTTTACGACGGATATGTAGTGAGGGTTAGTTTTACGAGGGTATGTTTGGCGGCATGAGTGAAGGAGGCTACTCCTTCACTAAATAAACACCAACCTCAAATATACAGTAACATACAGAAACAGCTGTCTGGAATTGTGTCATTACCCACACCTGGTCCCCATTTCCTTGATTAGTAATTGTATAAGTGTGCCCTTCTTTCAAAATGGTCTTGTCGATTATTTTTCCCATGTCTGTTGGTCGTGTAAGGACCTATGTGTTTAAAGAATATCACGGCCATAGAGAGGCTTTTATTCTCTATTTTGGTTAGGCCAGGGTGTGACTAGGGTGGGCATTCTATGTTAATTTTCTATGTTTTGGATTTCTTTGTAGTTTTGCCGGTGTGGTTCTCAATCAGAGGCAGCTGTCTATCGTTGTCTCTGATTGAGAACCATACTTAGGTAGCTTTTTCCCACTGGGTTTTTGTGGGTAGTTGTTTTCTGTTTTTGTGTCTGTACCAGACAGAACAGTTTCGGTTGTCATTTTTGTATTTAGTGTTCAGTGTCAATAAAATAATATGAACACGTACCACGCTGCGCTTTGGTCCTCACCTTCTTCCACCAACAGCCGTTACAAAGAAATAAAAAAAAATCAGGTAGGCCAGTTGAGAACAAGTTCTCATTTACAACTGCAACTTGGCCAGGATAAAGCAAAATAGTGCGCCACAAAAAACAACTCAGAGATACACATGGAATAAACAAACGTACACACGCAGCACAGGCGTTGTCTCAGCGTGTTTTGTGCATAGTGTATTACGGGTCTCGTCCCGTCCCGTGTCTTCTACAAGGTTTCCCCTCAATCTTTTGATTGGGCACATCCCAGTGTTTTGTATATGTGTTTGTTTTGGGTGTATTAAAAACCCAGATGATGTATTCCTGTGCCTGTCTCCAAATCCTTTAAACCAGCATGACAACAAATGCTCCATATAATTAATCTCGTAGGACTAATAGTACTGTAGAGCTATTTTTACTTGCACACAATATAGCTGGGTCGCCCTGTCCTGTCCTTAGGGGTACCCTGCAGGGCCTCAAACCAACACACCCCCAAAAAAGAATATGGTCTTTTCCAGAATTCAGCCAGCCTTCACAAGACCATAACATATGCAAATATGCCCCCTTTAGTTTTTACACCTCCAGCAAAGGAAAGACATTTCTGAGTGTACGTAATTCAGTTTCACTGGCATATACAGTTGAAGTCGGAAGTTTACATATACTTAGGTTGGAGTCATTAAAACTTGTTTTCAACCACTCAACAAACTATAGTTTTGGCAAGTTGGTTAGGACATCTACTTTGTGTGGGATTACATTTCAGGATTTGTGAAAACTGAGTTGAAATATATTTGGCTAAGGTGTATGTAAACTTCCGACTTCAACTGTAGTATGTTCTATGGATGGCCTTAAACTGCAGTAATGTATGTCTGGGCATTCAAACATATCTGTATCCATTCCATCATCATCATCAATAGCTTTCTCCAGGTATTCCTCACATTTTTGTTTTACATGTTTTGTGTCATCAACAAAAGCCTCGATCAACTCTTGATACAGTTTGGAAATTAATTTCGGAGGTTTGTCAGTTAAAATAGCATCTGACTTGTCCAGTGTTTGCTGCACAGAGAGAATAAAGTGTTCACCTCACCTTCATCACAGACTGGTCTTCCCTGGCTGGCTGACCCTGCTGAGACCCGATCATCATCCTAAAATTATGCATGACAAAGAATTACCTTGGTGTAGATTTACTCATTATATTATCCAAGACCAGAATCAATGTTTCCATAATTGTAATGACCATTATTCCCAGATCCCAGACTAACTTTAAGCTGCTGTAGGTCTACCCATCAACTCAAGATGGAACTTTGTATCATTCACTGATATTGCAAAATGCACCTGAGCTACGTAGACTGGTCTTCCCTAGCTGTCTGACCCTGCTGGGACCCCTGTCACCATCTGATCAAGTCAAGTCTTACTCAAGTTATTGGCGAGTTCCTCATGCTTGTGACATTATGCTAGCTAGCTATCTCCAGTTAGATCATTTGTTTTCACTTGTCGCATTTGTGCTTGTTGCATTTTCCCTATGCTTGTGTCATCGAACACTCGTCAGCTGCGCACTGCTCGTTCTAAAAATATAGCTTTTGGTAATCAAAACAGTGGCAGCAAGTGCAGTAGAGATTCAGTTTGTCTCTGTGGATGGTTGTCCTCTGACAAATCAATGGTACGTTTCGGTGTTCCTCAAGGTTGAGTTCTAGGACCACTATTGTTTTCACTATATATGCTACCTCTTGGTAATGTCATTCGGAAACACATTGTCACCTTTCACTTCTATGCAGATGACACACATCTGTGCATTTCGATGAAACAGGGTGAAACCCCAAAACTGCCTACCCTGGAAGCCTGTGTTTCAGATGTAAAGAAATGGATGGCAACAAAACAGAGATGCTGTTATTATGATGTAATTATTATAGTTCCTTGGCTGAGATGGGAGAACCTGCCAGAAGGACAAAATACAAAAGTCTCTACAGCAATTTACCAATCTGGGCTTTATTGGAGAGTGGCCAGATGGAAGCCACTCCTGAGAAAAAGGCACATGACAGCAAACCTGGACTTTGCAAAAAGGTCTTCAAAAAACTCTGAGGTCTGATGACACAATTGAACTGTTTGGCCTGAATATAAAGCGCTATATCTGGAGAAAACCAGGCACAACTCATCATCAGTCTAACACCATTCCTACTGTGAAGCATGGTGGGGGCTGCATCATGCTATGGGGATGCTTTTCAGCGGCAGGGACTGGGAGACTGGTAAGGATAGAGGGAATAATGAATGGAGCCAAATACAGGCAAATCGTTGATGAGACCCTGCTTCAGGGTACAACTGGCCTTGGAGTGGGGGCAAAGATTTATGTTCCAACACGACAATGACCCCAAGCATATAGCCAAAGCAACACTGGAATGGCATCAGTATAAGAATCTGAAAGTCCTTGAGTGGCCCAGTCAAAGCCCATTGACAATTTGAGGAAAGACTTGAAGATTGCTGTTCACCGCCGCTCCCCATCTAACTTAATAACAGAGCTTGAGAAAATCTACAAGGAAGAATGGTAGGAAGTCCTCAAATCCAGATGTACAAAGCTGTAACTCAGGGGTGTGAATACTTATGTAAATGAGATACTATTTATGTTATGTATAGTCTGCCACAGTGGACGTGTCATAATACCCATAAAAACACGTCAATGGTTCCAATGGTTTTTCCTACATTCACTTTTCACATTGTGAATTTTACTAAAAGTTTGAATTAATTGTGTGTTTGGTGTCAACGCTAGCTTGTCCATGAGAGATTTGCGTGGTTAACATTTCTAGAGGCTCTGCTATGTAATTGCATGAGAAAAGAGTTTTGATGGGCCTCTATTAAAAAAAGGATGATCCCATCAGCTATAGGCTTGGCCTACTATATTTATTTCTCAACTTTCCTTATATTAAACACTTAAAAAGAGGAAGATCCCATCAACTTTCTATAAGCTAGGCCCACTATATTTATTTCTCAACTTTCCTTTAAATTAAGCACATTAATCCGCTTTATAACCGGTGTTTGCCTACCTGGCATATTTAAAAACGTAACTGCAGATAGCCTCCATTCTCTATTTATAGTGCAGGCTACTGATAACATGATATATTTTGTGGGCCATTCTAAATAAAAAATAATTCCACACAGTCTACATTAGTAGGCTATATGTAAAGACTAGATTACAGTGAGAATATTATCAAGTACTTGTCAAATTGTGAATGAGACTGATGAAGTGTGTGCAGCCTGTGCAAGACACAGAGCAGAACACATGGCTTTCATGCAACTTTTTTCAAATAATCATTAGATTTGCATCATGCAGCCTTAGAATGTTTTAGAAATCAAAACACATAGCTTAAAGTTGGTATCACAACTAAAGCTGCACAAACAACTCAAAATTAAGCATATAGACCTGTTTCAAATTATCACTTTGTTAACCGCTCAACACAGAGTAGCTGAAAATAATTTTGGAAACATATCCTTTCTATTTTATTCAGCTATGTACAATTGTATTCTTCTAACTATAAAATAATTGTAAGAAAATCTTGTCTGCTAAATTAACTAATGTATCCCACAGTCATTTGGCATAGCCAGATCAAGGCCTAACATTCTTCTGAAATAGGCTGCATTTTCTTAAAATCCTAATGTTTCTTTGGACCTGACTAAAATAAATAATAGATTTATTACATTAATTTATCAGACTTTTTAAAATGTAGGTGTTCCAAAGGTCTGCATCAGTGGCTTGTAGGCTATGCATTGAAGCCCAGAGATGCTAAACCTGTTTATGTTAATTATTAATAAATTACCGTGAGACTGGCTGTTATTTCCATGATCGTTGCCTGCTGACTTCGCCACAGCCCTACATACAATATCTCCTCCATATTTCTATAAGGAAATGAGTAGCTGACGTAAAAAAAACACACCATAACACACATGCCCAAACACACACAATCTTTCTCTCCTTCAAAACGTATGTGACGTCTCACACACACACATTCTAAGCAAACAGAAGTGGCAGCCAATAACGGAAGCCCATTAATTGGCCATTTTTGGCATAATTTAATTGATGTGCCACCCGTCCTGTGTATTCACAGCAAGTGTGACATCCTATCCTAGAGAGGAACCAAAATAGCCCCTAATTAACTAGGAGCTTCTCCTGAACACACGCACTACACAGACCTGAAGTCACAATATGTTCATATTCCAATGTATCTATAGAAAGGGAGGTGGGACAATGAGGGAGAGATGACTCACTTTATTGCTCAACTCGCAGACGCTTTCATCCCCATATCCTGATATTGACACCCTGATAATAAATTATTTCTCACACATCATGCGTTAGTTGTGACTTGTCGGCTTCTAGGGCAAATTGTAGGCATGTATTAGCGTTAGGCCAACTGCTATTGTTTCTTCCCTCTATTGATATCATCATCACAGCCAGGATTAGGTTTGTGAGTGATATATAATTTCGCATCTATTTAATCACATCTGTCCTCATACGTATTGAATATAATCTAAAATATTAGAATATAATAATATAAATTAGAATACATGTTATCAATAAATCCTCTTTTCATTTTTGTAGGGGACTCATCACACCTAGCCTCGCCTAATCCCATGACAAATGGGAAGAGTAGAATTGATACTTATTTTTACACGTTGTTTTTTCCCTTCCAGTCTGCTCCTCAATTCTTGCCCTAATCCTTTCCGCTTCGCTCCACTTGCTTTGCAGTCAGTGCCTTATGTCTGTTGCTGCAGCAGTCAGATGAGACAAAAGGAACGCAATAGAGAGAGAGGATGGTCTGACGTCAGCTAGACACATATGACTTGCTTCGCCCTACCTCCACTGACCAGCAGCTTTGCGTTCTGCAAATGTATTTCATACACTGCACACTCAGCCTTAGTATCAAATCAACCACACGAGGAAATACGGGGCGACATTCTTCTTTTCCCAAAGCCTACCGATCCTATTTTGGAAACAGTCAGATTTCTGCTGGGTAAAGCCCCATTTCGTTGGTGTTTATCATCTAAATTGAACGGAGGAATTATATTCAACTGGAAAGACGCAGACTGCAGCTGTTGCTGTAGGCAGTCTATACCCTGCGCGACAGAGTTGCGTCTTCTTCTGGCTCTCCCGCCATCCGACGCTTCTTTCACCAGGTGTTGCATTCATCCACCAACCCCGACATGATGATGGGGGAGGGGCGCGTTGCGCGTAGGGTCTCCAGCTCTCGACGTTGATCTATTCTCATCAGAGCCTCTCAATGTGATGCCAAATCATTCAGGCGACGCGTCTGGTAATGTTGAAGATTACGGAAATCCTGGACTATATTCATTCCACTCCTCAGCTGACTGGGCACGCGAGACCATTACCTTAATGTAAGGAAAAACAAAATATGCTTCAAGATTTCGGTTTCATTCCATGAAACACTCATTGTTAAACGAATGGAAAAACCAGGAGCAGGAGTGCACAGGTGTGTTAAACTAGCTTTTTTTTGGGATGTGAATACTGTTCATTTTGCAGATGTTATAATGGTGTGGACCGTTGGCACATGGTGGCAGGCACTGTAGTTTCTGACACCTTGCCTAATTCATTATGCATGTGCGATTGAGCTGCATTGACAGTGATGAAAATGATCTTTATTCAAGAGACCACTTCTTGAATTTTTACGTGACTGCTGGGTGCGTGACAATGACCAACAAGTGCACTTTTTCAATTCAGCTCGACACACCCCAAGGAAACCATGCCAGCTCGATTCGATGTGCACAAGACATGTCCCCAGATTCGCTGAGCTTGGCTAACATCTAGAAAGCAGATCACCAACCACGTTGAAAACAATGGAATTGTCTGAAGTTCGATGTTCCAGTGCAAGCGAAGAACTCTACACCATCAACAGGACGCCAACCAGCAACAGCAGCACGCGACCCAAAAGGTTGTTGTGGCAGAACGCGGTTCGACACATCACTGAGCAGAGGTTCATCCATGAGCAGAGCGAAGCGAAAGGCATCACACCAGATGAGCACTACGACCAAAGCCTACGGAAACAGTCTGCGGGTAGAACCTCGGTAGGCGACAGACACAACAATGGGGGAACCAAAGTCTTCCCTGAGCGTGCAAGCAGTGACCTAGGATTTCTCCAAATCGATTGCGCTCCGAGCAACTCAGACTTTTTTTTGAACTGGGGCTACACATACAGAGGCGTAATATTCCCCACTCTACGCAATTCTTTCAAATCTCGGGACCTCGAGTGTCTGTACCAACGCTACTTTTTGGGCCAGAGGCGCAAATCGGTGGTGGTGATGAACATTTTGGATGTGGTGACCAAACTAACCCTGTTGGTTTTACATTTAACTCTTGCGTCTTCGCCAATGGATCCTATCAAAGGAATGCTCTTGGGCTTTTTCACTGGCATCGAAGTGGTCATTTGTGCCTTAGTGGTAGTCCGAAAAGACACGACCTCTCACAGCTATCTGCAATACAGCGGCGTGGTGACGTGGGTGGTCATGGCCACGCAGATTTTGGCAGCTGGATTGGGCTACGGACTCTTGGGCGATGGAGTCGGATACGTGCTTTTCACCCTCTTTGCCACTTACAGTATGCTTCCCTTGCCTCTCACTTGGGCTATTCTGGCTGGTTTGGCCACCTCAACACTCCACATTGTTGTACAGCTATTCATCTCCCCAAATGCACAGCTCTCTACAAATCAGGTATGTGACATAGGAATAAGTCTACACCACCTGTTTCCTCCCTACACTATTTTAATGAAATGAAAATGTATGTTTTATAAGTCAATTGCAATGTGGTCACCGCGCATGTAGATTAGGCATTATCATCCTATTTTAACAGTTGTCTTTCACATATCATAGTCGACTGAGCATTCTAGACTAGACCTAGTTTAATATTATTTAGACAGTAAGTGGTATTACAAAAACCTGAGCTGTGTTCGAATACTCAAACTAACTGGACTATTTCCATAATGCAATTCTTCAGAAAATGGGCGTGGCTTCACAACATTTTCAGATTTGAATAAAATGGCAGAAAATATGCAGACGAGAGCGGATACATTCATTGCTTTAACTAATTACGACAAATGTTAAGACAATGTTGAGAAATATAATAAAGTAACGTTACATGTTATGTTGGCTGACAATTTGTTAGCTACGCTATCCTTACGAATCGCATAGCATTACAGAAGTATGTACCGGTATGTTAGCTAGTTAGCGAATGTTAGTTGGCTACTAATACATCAAACTTGCCAGGCAGTATATTAACTATCTAACTACCCAACGTTTATTGACATTCTTAGCTAAGTGGAATAGTCGTTGTGCGTTTCAATGGACATTGTTAATGATGTCTATCTACTTCGATTTCAATTTACAAACGCTCAACACCCGCTGAATATGACCGGTGTCAGTAAACGTAATTAAATTGTTGCCAGCAGCACAGTTACAATCCCCAATGCTCTGAATAACATGAAAACAGCCTAACCAGCTCTGCTAAGGAAGTAGCTAGTCAATGTTAGCCAGTTAGCTTGGGTGCTTGACTGCCGTTGTGAGGTCAGTAGGCTCGGATCAACCCTACTCCTCGGCCATAGTGTCTAGTGTGTGCTCTGAACTTTCCGAGAGCGAAATGCTCTGAATTTACAAATGGACAATCTGACAACGCCCAGGATTTACGAACGGCCAGAGCACGCTCTGGTACTCCAGATTGTAAATTCAAACACACCCGAAATCGTAAAACAGCATCAACTTCCTGCAGACAGGCGAAGCTCTAGTACGCTCAACTGAAACGATACCGATAAAATGAACTAATAGTATATAAGCAAAAAAAGAAACACCCTCTCACTGTCAACTGCGTTTATTTTCAGCAAATTTAACATGTGTAAATATTCGTAAGAACATAAGATTCACCTACTGAGACAAACTGAAAAAGTTCCACCGACATGTGACTAACAGAAATTGAATAATGTGTCCCTGAACAAAGGGGGGGGGGGGGTCAAAATCAACAGTCAGTATCTGATGTGGCCACCAGCTGCATCTCCTCCTCATGGACTCATGAGATTTGCCCGTTCTTGCTGTGAGATGTTACCCCCACTCTTCCACCAAGGCACCTGCAAGTTCCCGGTCCATGACAGACCCTCTACCTCCAAATCAATCCCGCTCCAGAGTACAGGCCTCGGTGTAACGCTCATTCCTTCCGACGATAAACGCGAATCCGACCATCACCCCTGGTGGGACAAAACCGCGACGTGTCAGTGAAGATAACTTTTTACCAGTCCTGTCTGGTCCAGCGACGCTGGGTTTGTGCCCATAGGCAACGTTGTTGCCCGCAAGCCCGCAGTCCAGCCTATTGCGGACAGTCTGAGCACCGATGGAGGGATTGTGCGTTCCTGGCGTAACTCGGGCAGTTGTTGATGCCATCCTGTACCTGTCTCGCAGGTGTGATGTTCGGATGTTACGATCCTGTGCAGGTGTTGTTACATGTGGTCTGCCACTGCGAGGACTATCAGCTGTCCGTTTTGTCTCCCTGTAGTGCTGTCTTAGGCGTCTTACAGTACGGACATTGCAATTTATTGCCCTGGCCACATCTGCAGTCCTCATGCCTCCTTCAAGCATGCCTAAGGCACGTTCACGCAGATGAGCAGGGACCCTGGGCATCTTTCTTTTGGTGTTTTTCAGAGTCAGTAGAAAGGCCTCTTTAGTGTCCTAAGTTTTGATAACTGTGACCTTAGTTGCCTACCGTAGGTAAGCTGTTAATGTCTTAACGACCGTTCCACTGGTGCATGTTCATTAATTGTTTATGGTTCATTGAACAAGCATGGAAACAGTGTTTAAACCCTTTACTGTGAAGTTATTTGGATTTTTACGAATTATCTTTGAAAGGGATATTTCTCTTTTTTGCTGAGTTTAGTATGTAGTATATACTCGTGAATTATGTAGTATACAGTATGTTGTTATGGGTACCCGAACACAGCTCTGGTCTATTTCAAGCACCAATTTGTAAATATCAGATTCTCTTAGTGTAAAATCTAATTAAAGCCGTTTAAACATATGTTATTTGAATTTTTGTATCAATAAATAATATATAATATATATTTAGCATTATTTTAGACTGAAACGCAATGATCTTCAAGTGCCTTGAATGTCAATTAAGTATTGCGTGATTTATAAAGAAGTGGCGAGCCGCGGATCACAGATGCATAGCAAAGATTTTCTCCACATGCGGCCATGTTGCTCACCTGTGTATTCCAGTCTATTTAGGAGCATGCACATGTAATCCCGCCCCCATGAAGGTCATTATCATAGAATGTTTTATTGAAAAAAAAAAATGTGTATATATATATATATATATATATATATATATGTATGTGTGTATATATGTGTGTATGTATATATATATATATATATATATATATATATATATATATATATAGTTGATTTTTTTTTACATAAATGTTCTTGCTTTTATAACGATAAATACTTTTTATATGAACAAATTCAATTATTGATATAAAATAAATCAATGAATATATGTTAAAATGGCTTTCCATATCCAAATCTGGCCATTCATATAGCTTCAGCTCCGGTCGCTGTCCACTCCAGTCCAGAGGTGCTGAAAGTGTTGCTTTTAATAAATGACATCCTCTCCAACGGTTTAGTGCCCCCTACTGGCGTTTATGACCTAATAAATGTGCAATGCTTTTTCCTGGGACAGGTGCTTCAATATCAGGCTGTTTTGGAGATCAATAAAGGTCATATTTATGCAAATTTAGGAGATACACTAAACTCATGTCAATGGCGGTTTAAATTAAATCCCATCCTGAAAACATTGCAATACATGAGTCACTCATTTAAAGGATTTTAACCTGTTTTTTTGTTGCATCTTTACTTGAATTATCATCAAACTTAATGCCAAAGAGACACTACACTTGCAAAAAGGCATTTTTATCCCAAATAGCTGTGTGTCTGAATATTAGTAATGCATAATGATTTGTACTTACTGCAGTGGGCTAAATCAGTCACACAGAGGGTTTGATACTTAAATCTACTTTGAAACAAAAGTATACACCTCACACACATGGTTATGGGCTTAAAAAAAGGAGACATTGTGCCATGTCAGATGAAGAATAGAAATGTATTACATTTTGAGTTTACATCCCAATATTACACTATGTACATCACAGAAGACTGAAGTATAACAAAACTGTTTCACATAGAAACACCAGATTTTATGAAAAATATTAACATTCCACCCATGAGGTCACTAGAGGGTGATTTGGTCATTTGACTGCAGGAAAGGGCTGCTGACTCCTTAATGAAGTTTGCATTGGGTTAGCTCTCCCCTTAGTCATATGAATCATCTAAATACATATGAATATCTGTGATGATTTGACAATGCTGTCAGGGAAAGGGTTGGTCCACTTGTATCGCTCTGAGCTCAAACTAAAATGGGAGGTCTATAGTTCAAAGTTATCAGATAGTGCGGCTAGACATGGCAACCGGGATGTAAGGTTACTACCTAAATATTGTGTCCCGGTACGTTAGTTTCACACTACACAATATCTCTCCACTATTGTATTCTCATTGCACAATGACTAATGAATGAACAGAATGTATACTTTCCTCATATGGATACACAATAGAAGTAGGCCTACAGTGCATTAATTGCTAACTGCTGTGGAGATGTAAACAACAATAGAAGGGTTGCAGTTGACGTACAACGCCTCCTGACAGCCATGTTGAAAGACCACCGCATCAATTCTTTCAACAACAACAACTGAGTGGCTACCCCAATAGTACTGTACTATGTCGTCTTATGCAAACCATCTTAATTTTCTTCTGGGGAAAAAAGTATCTGGCATTGATTTTTGGTGGTAGTAGATGTGTATGTTGAAGCTAAGGATCCCATCGTCCCCTGCTTCCAGACATTTCACTACCTAGATAACAAGGGTTGGATTTGCACTAAGCAATTTCATGTCAGCACAAGGCATGTACAGAAATGAGTGTAATGATTAGCCTCATATACGCTGAGTGTACAACAGTCTTTTAAATGTATTTTACCCTTATTTAAGATAAGTTGACTGAAAACATTCTTATTTACAGCAACAACCTGGGGAATAGTTACAGGGGAGAGGAAGGGGGATGAATGAGCCAATTTGAAGCTAGGGATGATTAGGTGGAGGGTGCTGAGGGGAGGACGGCTGATAGTAATGGTTGGAATGGTATTAACCACATGTTTTGATCCAGTTGTATTTACTAAAGTGACTTAATTGTCCAAACGCACCGCCTCTTTCCCACTCTATTGCTATAGAATGTTCACAGCTAGAATGTAACTATGTGTTTTACGTTTTTATGATGTTTTAAACTGAAGGCGCTGTGAATTATGGGCCTGCTCTGAAATATGTGATAGTTGGCTTCTAAACGAGTTGGAAAAAGTGGGTTTGATGTCAGATGGTATCAGTTTGGTGTCAGAATTACATCTAATTGACTGATGGACACTGACTTGCTAGTTGACTTTGTACATTTGCAATATGTTTAACAGAGAGGGATCAACACAAAAAATGGGCATCACCATAGTCCGCCCCGCTTGACAGTAGCGCGCTCTGAGTGCAGCAACCGTGAAAAAAGCAGGCTCAAAATGAAGCCTGGCCCTAAATTTCAGGAGGCTTTTGGGGGACAGCGGCGGAACCGTTAGGTTTAGAAGGACAATTCAACCATAGGAATGTTCCTAAGGTCACCCGATCAGTGCAAGCCTAACCTTGACCGTGTGGCATTAACAGTTAAACAGGGTTGTTTGATCTCACAGATTACAATGACATCTCTCCCCATAGGAATACATTGCCTGCTCCCCTAAATTCAACCTAGAGCCTATGTGGGTTAATAATGCCTTATGAACCTGTCTTCGATGACAATCCATCAGGCCACTATGAGGTCTACCTGTGTCGATTCTAAGCTTCCTGGAGCAGCCGGAAGTTGTTAAATTCACCCAAAAGGTGTTTTGATGTAGATAACCTGCAAAGGTGAATATGACTGCATTCAACCCTGTGTAGATCAGTCAATTCTTAACATAAAGACTTTAAACTCAGGATTATGTAAGAGCATACCCCAAGCAAGATATTTCTTTACTTATAATTGTAATTCTTATAATTCTTTACTTTAATTGGGGTCACAGTGCCTGTTTCGAATTTGTTAAAAAAGTCACATCTTTCCAAAACTTCATGTGTGACTAGGTAACCCTCATGAACTGTAAATCAGTAATTTCTCCCAACAGATGTCAAAGAAAAACCTCACACGCACACACACACACAGCAAGGATAGAGTGACAAAGTGCGGTGCTTAAAGACACACAGAGCCTGCAATGGCATTACCATAATCTCTAGGCTGTGCCGAGTTCAACGAGATGCCCCTCTTGACCATAGCTCACTCTGTCTAAGCACAGCGACCATGAGAAAAAGTAGGTCCAAAATTAAGCCTGGCCCTAAATGTAATTTGCTTTTGGGTGACAGTGAGAGAACCGTTAGGGTGAGAAGCACAATTTGACCTCAGGTACGTTCCTGAGGTCCTCCCAATCTGTGCAAGCCTAACCTTGACAATAAAAGAAGGTGTCTACATCAAACAGTTTTCACTGACTTCTCTCCCCATAGGAATACATTGCCTGCAACCCTAAATTCAACCTGAAGCCTATGTGGGTTATGAATGCCGTATGAACCTGTCTTCGATGACAATCCATCAGGCCACTATGAGGTCTACCTGTGTTGATTCTAAGCTTCCTTAAGCAACCGGAAGTTATTAAATTCACCCTAAAAGTGTTTTGAGATACATAACCTGCAATTTTGAAAATGCATTCAAATCTGTGTAGATCAGTCAATTCTAAACATAAAGACTTAAAACTCAGGATTATGTAAGAGCCTACCCCAATGAGGATATGTATTCACGGTCAGCTTCCTGTGCCAACCGGACGTGCCTTAAAATGGTGTCATAGGTGCTGTTTCGAAGGGTTAAAAATGTCAGATCTTTTTAAAACTTCATATGTGTGATTAAGCAACCCTCAAGAAGTGTAAATCAGTCATTTTTCCCAACAGATGTCAAAGAAAAGCTCTCTCACACACACACACACACACATCAAGGATGTAGTGACAAAGTGCGGTGCTTAAAGACACACAGAGCCTGCAATGGCATTTCCATATTCTCAAGGCCGTGCCTGAGGTCCTCCCAATCTTTGCAAGCCTAACCTTGACCGTGTGGCATTAACCCTTAACAGTAAATCATTTTCTTTGATCTCACAGATTACAATGACATCTTTCCTTATAGGAATACATTGCCTGCTCCCCTAAATTCAACCTAGTCTATGTGGGTTAATATTGCCTTATGAACCTGTCTTCGATGACAATCCATCATGAGGTCTACCTGTGTCGATTCTAAGCTTCCTGAAGCAACCGGAAGTGGTTAAAATCACCCTAGAAGTGTTTTTCCATACCCAAACTGATGTTTGATAGAAATAGTGAATTCAACCCTGTGTAAATTAGTCCGTTCGTAACGTATAGACTTAAAACTCAGGATTCTGTAAAAGCATACCCCAATGAGGATGTGTTTACTTTTAGCTTCCTGTGCCAACCGGAAGTGCCATAATAGGTGTCATAGGGGCTGTTTCGAAGGGTTATAAAAGTCACATCTTTCCAAAACTTCATATGTGCGATTAGGCAACCCTCATGAACTGTAAATCAGTAATTTCTCCCATAAAATTTCCAAGAAAAACTCACACACAGCTTGGACAGAGGGGCACAGTGTGGTGCGTAGAGACAGACAGTGCCTGCAATAGTTACCTTTGTTCAAACAATTAAAGAACCGTCAGACCTAGAGTTCTGAAACTTTAGAAACCTGTTCTAGAGCTCAGGTCGATAGTGTGTGGTGAGTTATGTAGCTCTAGACGGTACTCAGACCGAAAAACAGCCCTGTACATTTGCAATGACTTCAATTCAGTTTGACCATTACGAAAATGACGACATTTAGAAATGTCCCAGAGTTGCAAGACTAGGTGCATTGCAACCGCCTCAGCCTATATAGACGGACCCCAACGTTTCTGTCCGATAGCTCATTCAAGGACCCCGTAGTAAGGCATGGAAAAAAGTGGATTTTCAGCACCAATTAAGGTCTTGCTCGGGCACCAAATGACTTATCGAGCCGAAACTTGGGATTTGGGGTCGCCTTACCTAGGCCTACACATAATGTCAGAACTGGACCCGCAGCTAGAACGTAACTACGTGTTTTACGTTTTTATTATGGTTTGAACAGAAGGCGCTGTGAATTTTGGGCCAGCTCTGAAGTATGTGATAGTTGGCTTCTAAACGAGTTGGAAAAAGTGGGTTTGGTGTCAATTGATATCTAATTGACTGATGGACGGTGACTTGCTGGTGACTTTTGTCCATTTGCAATATGTTTAAAAAGTGAGGTACCATCACCAAAGTGACATTCTGAAATCAAGCGATAGAGAGGAACAAGAATCACTGCCCGGCCATCCCGAGTTCATCGGGCCAGTCAATTTCGTATTCCTGCATTATTTTTGAGCATTACAAATTTGTGATGGTAAATGCCCATTGAAACATATTGCAAATGCACGTGCATTTGCAATATGATTCAACAGTGAAAAACAGCACCAAATGAACATGATGAAATCAACACAACAAGCGATGGAGAGGAACCACTATCACTGCCCAGCCATCCCGAGTTCATCAGGCCAGTCAATTTTGCATTTCTGCAGTATTTCTGAGCATGTCAAATTTATGATGGTACATGGCAAATGGACATAACATCCTGATTTGGCACTTTCAAATCTTCCATATTGCATTTGGTAAAAAAAAAAAAAAGACTTTTGACTTCCTATGAAATCATATTGCAAATGGACAAAACATATGCCTTATGCACAAGTAAAAAATAAAATATGACAAGTATATTGATACAGTTCTTATACATGTGTAATTGACACAAAAATCTAAACAATTTTGAAAAAACGGTCCAGAAAGCACTTTTTTAAGGGGGTGATACGTTTTTGAAAAAAATTTCAGTCTTTCAAAATGTTACTTTTGGGTCTTGACTTGTGTTACATTTGCAATATGAAAAATCACGGTGGAGCGCACTTGGCATTTTGCAATCAACTTTGAATGAAACGACGCCGAATTGAGTGGTATTGGACACCGTGTATATGGTTTGTACAGTGCCAATGACTTCCCATTCATTTTTGCACATTTCAGGGGGGTGTTCCCGTACATAAGTATTCAGATCCTTTACTCAGTACTTTGTTAAAGAACCTTTGGCAGCGATTACAGCCTTGAGTCTTTTTGGGTATATGCTTCATGCTTGGCACACCTGTATTTGGGGAGTTTCTCCCATTCTTTCTCTGCAGATCATCTCAAGCTCTATCAGGTTAGATGGGGAGTGTTGCTGGACAGCTATTTTCAGGTCTCTCCAGAGACGTTCGATCGGGTTCAAGCCCGGGTTCTGGCTGTGCCTCAAGGACATTCAGAGACCTGTCTCCCAAAGCCGCTCCTGCGTTGTCTTGGCTGTGTGCTTAGGGTCGTTGTCCTGTTGGAAGGTGAACCTTCACCCCAGTCTGAGGTCCTGAGTGTTCTGGAGCAGGTTTTCATCTCTGCACTTTTCTCCGTTCATTTTTGCCATGATCCTGACTAGTCTCCCAGTCCCTGCCACTGAATAACATCCCCACAGCATGATGCTGCCACCACCATGCTTCTCCGTAAGGATGGTGCCAGGTTTCCTCCAGACGTGGCGCTTGGCATTCAGGCCAAAGAGTTCAATCTTGTTTCTCATGTTCTGAGTCTTTAGGTGCATTTTGGCAAACTCCAAGTGGGCTGTCATTTGCCTTTGACTGAGGAGTGGCTTCCGTCTGGCACAGGGTGCTCACAATAATAATGGCCCCAAACACGGGGAATGAAAAATGTACAACTGAAAATTCACGACCAGGAACAAACACGTTCCTCTACTACAGAGCCGAAGGTTACAATAATTAATCCCGCACAACAAACAGGCGGGCCTGCTGTCTAAAGAAGCCCAACTAATCATCACAAACAGGTGCTACCAATAAACATACAAGGAGGGGGAGGAAAGACAATCAGTGGCAGCTAATAGGCCGGTGACGACGACCGCCGAGCGCCACCCGACCGGGAAGGGAAGCCACCCTCGGTCGGACTCGTGACAGTTTGTTTTTCTATGTTGGTTTTTGAGTTCGGCCTAGTATGGTTCTCAATCAGAGGCAGCTGTCAATTGTTGTCCCTGATTGAGAATCATACTTAGGTAGCCTGGGTTTCACTTTTGGGTTGTGGGTGTTTGTTTTCCGTGTGAGTGTTTGGTCCACACGGTACTGTTTTCGGTTTTGTATATTCACGTCATTGTTTGTTGTTTTGTTCGAGTGTTCTCTTGTCTTTATTAAAAAAACATTATGGACACTTACCACGCTGCACATTGGTCCTCCGATCCTTCATACTACTCCTCTTCATCAGAAGAGGAGGACGAAAACCCTTACATCTCTGGTCAGAGCGTGACAGCAGCTTAGCCATATAACCAGTATGCCAACAGGCAAGTTAACAAATCAACCAGGCCCCTCATACTAAGTTATGTAGTTCAATAACAAATAAACATGGGTAACGTTAGCTACTTATCTTAGCATTAGTTGTGTCCATCTTACTAGTTAAGATGGGGCTTCATGCGATAGGGTTTCCAAGGAAGGAGGGGGGCTGTAGTTGTCTGGTGTCTTTCTTTGTTTGAGACACTTTTAGGCTTCCCAATGCCTTAGTTGAGTGTCCTCGGTCACGTAGGTCCATGTTATTAAGCATTTTGAAGGTTCAGAGGCAAGTTGCCAGGAATTTATTACGATTTTGGACTTTTGAGATGGTACTCGGAACTACACTCGCATCTCTGCCAAAACACAACCGGAAATCGCTGAAAGTGACTTCCTGACAAAATTAGAAATGTCTAATTTCTGGAAATATAGTTAGACTCTTACATGAATGAACACTTCACGGCAAACTGGAACCATTTAACTTTTTTTTTTAGTTTGGCCAATGTTGTGTCAAGTCACTTCGGTTCACACTGACTGTGGTGTGTGCAGAAAGTAGCCCTTCACTTTTTCCAACTGATCTGTCAATTGTGCCTGCAAAAATCAGGGCATCAATGTTGAGAAAAGTAGCATAACTTTTGTAGTTCTCAATGGGTCTTCATATTCTGACTATCTCTGAAACTCATGTAGATAATACCTTTGATGATACAGTGGTAGCAATACATGGTTATAACATAAACAGAAATGCCAACAGGGGCGGTGTTGCGGTCTATATTCCGAACCACATTCCTGTAAAGCTTAGAGATGATCTCATGTTAAATACTGTTAAAGTAATATGGCTACAGGTTCAAGCCCATTCTTGTGGGAAGCTGCTATAGACTACCAAATGCTAACTGTCAGTATCTGGATAATATGTGTGAAATGCTTGATAATACATGTGATATCAACAGAGAATTATATTTTCTGCGTGATTTTAAATATTGACTGGCTCTAAATCAAGCTGCCCATTCAAGAAAAAACGTAAAACTGTAACCAGTACCTGCAACCTGTTTCAGGTTGTCAGTCAACCTACCAGGGTATTTACAAACAGCACAGTAATGGAATCATCTTCACTAATGCTGCAGCAATTTGCTTTAAAGCAGTATCCAAATCCATAGGACATAGTGATCACAATACAGTAGCCATATCTAGGAAAACCAAAGTTCTAAAGGCTGAGCCTAATATAGTGTATAAGAGGTCATACAATATGTTTTGTAGTGATTCATATGTTGATGAAGTAAATAATATTTTCTGTGTGAGCAACCAGATGCTGCACTTTACACATTTATGAAATTGCTTATTCCAGTTGCTAATAAGCATGCACCCATTTAAGAAAATGACTGTAAAAATGGTTAAATCCCCTTGGATTGATGAGGAATTGAATAATTGTATGGTTAAGATAGATGAGGCAAAAGGTATGGGAAATAAGTCTGGCAGCCCAACTGATAGGAACAATTAGGAAGTCATGTGACTAAATAAAAATAAACTATACTATGAAACAAAAACAAAATTATATAAAAGAATGATAGTAAAAAACTTTGGAGCACCTTAAATGACCTTTTGGGAAAAAAGGCAAACTCGGCTCCATCTTTCAATTGAATCAGATGGCTCATTCATCACAAAACCCACTGATATTGGCGACTACTTGAATTACTTTTTCATTGGCTAGATAAGCAAACTTAAGTATGACATGCCAGCAACAAACGCTGACACTACACATCCAAGTATGTTGACCAAATTATAAAAGACAAGAATTGTACTTTTGGGCCCCCCGAGTGGTGAAGCGGTCTAAAGCACTGCATCGCAATGCTAGCTGCGTCACTACAGAGCATAATTCTCAATTATAGTGGATTTATCGGTGGTGACAGAGTTTCCTATCCTCAGTGCAGTGGGCAGCTGGGAGTAGGTGTTCTTATTCTCCATGGACTTTACAGTGTGCCAGAACTTTTTTGAGTTTGTGTTGCAGGAAGCAAATTTCTGCTTGAAGAAGCTAGCCTTGGCTTTTCTAACTGCCTGTGTATATTGGATACTAACTTCCCTGAAAAGTTGCATATCACGGGAGCTGTTCGATGCTAATGCAGAATGCCATAGGATATTTCTGTGTTGGTTAAGGGCAGTCAGGTCTGGGGAGAACCAAGGGCTATATCTGTTCCTGGTTCTAAATTTCTTGAATGGGGCATGCTTATTTAAGATGGTGAGGAAGGCATTTTTTTTAAATAACCAGGCATCCTCTACTGACGGGATGAGGTCAATATCCTTCCAGGATACCCGGGCCAGGTCGATTAGAAAGGCCTGCTCGCTTGCTTAAGTGTTTCAGGGAGTGTTTGACAGAGATGAGTGGAGGTTGTTTGACCGCTGACCCATTGATTGAAAACAGCAGAGGTGTATTTAGAGGGCAAGTTGGTTAGGATGATATCTATGAGGGTGCCCGTGTTTACGGCTTTGGGGTGGTACCTGGTAGGTTCATTGATCATTTGTGTGAGATTGAGGGCATCAAGCTTAGATTGTAGCATGGCTGGGGTGTTAAGCATGTCCCAGTTTAGGTCACCTAGCAGCACGAGCTCTGAAGATAGATGGGGGGGGGGGGGACTATCAGTTCACAGCTGGGGGCATAGGGTGGTCTATAGCAGCGGTGAGAGACTTGTTTTTAGTCGTTTGGGTACAGACCTGGATAGTAGGACAGAACTCTGCAGTAGATTGTAACACTGCCCCCTTTGGTCGTTCTATCTGGTCTGAAAATGTTGTAGTTAGGGATGGAGATTTCAGAGTTTTTGGTGGTCTTCCTAAGCCAGGATTCAGACACGGCTAGGACATCCGGGTTGTCAGAGTGTGCTAAATCAGTGAACAAAACAAACTTAGGGAGGAGACTTCTAATGTTAACATGCATGAAACCAAGGCTAATAAGTAGTAAAGATAAAATGAGTAGAAAGTACTGATGTCATTATTCTGTGAGCTGCCCCGTGCTAAAACCAGTTGAGAGCTGCACACTCTTGCTGCCTGCAGATGATATTCCGCTGAAACTAGGCTGTGTGCTGTATGTGCTGTATGTGAATTTATTTCACGTGCTTTGCGATTGTGTAGTCAAATTTTGTGCATGATTTCTCTATTGTACTACATACACTATATTTACAAAAGTATGTGGACACCCCTTCAAATTTGTGGATTTGTCTATTTCATCCACACCCGTTGCTGACGTGTATAAAATCGAGCACACATCCATGCAATCTCCCTAGAAAAACATTGGCAGTAGAATGGCGTTACTGAAGAACCGTCATAGGATGTCACCTTTCCAACAAGACAGTTCTAAAAATGTCTGCCCTGCGAGAGCTGGTGAAACTTCCTTTATAAATATTTATTTCAAAAGAAACATTGAACATCTGATAGTCAAATCATAGAGTAAACGCAGGTGAGCTGGTTCTAATCTTTTCTGGTGTTTTGTGGTGAAAAACTGAGCGTGTCGAGCATAACTGGGGTCGAGCTGCTGCTTCTGCAAAAGCAAATGGGGATCCAAATAAACAACCTAACAACATTGTTAGATAGGCTAGAATTGTTTCAAAAATGTAAAAAATCTTGCATTCGATTTCCCCTCCCTGTTGCACACAACAAGCTTCCATTCCCCCTGTCACAAAGCTTGGCAAAACTATATTTGGGGAGTTTCTCCCATTCTTCTCTGCATATCCTCTCAAGCTCTGTCAGGTTGTATGGGGAGCGTTGCTGCACAGCTATTTTCAGGTCTCTCCTGAGATGTTCGATCAGGTTTAAGTCCGAGCTCTGGCTGGGCCACTCAAGGACATTCAGAGACTTGTCCCAACGCAGCTCCTGCGTTGTCTTGTCTGTGTGCTTAGGGTCGTTGTCCTGTTGGAACCTTCACCCCAGTCTGAGATCCTGAGCGCTCTGGAGCAAGTTTTCATCAAGGATCTCTCTGTATTTTTTCTCTAGTCTTCTTTCCCCCGATCCTGACAAGTCTCCCAGTCCCTTCCACTGAATAACATCCCCACAGCATGATGCTACCACCACCATGCTTCACCGTAGAGATGGTGCCATGTTTCCTCCAGATGGGACGGCACAGCCAGAAGAGGACTGGCCATCCCACATAGCCTGGTTCCTCTCTAGGTTTCTTCCTAGGTTGTGGCCTTTCTAGGGAGTATTTCCTAGCCACCGTGCTTCTACACCTGCATTGCTTGCTGTTTGGGGTTTTAGGCTGGGTTTCTGTACAGCACTTTGATATATCAGCTGATTTACGAAGTGCTATATAAATAAATGTTATTTTATTTGATGTGACGCTTGGTATTCAGGCCAAAGAGTTCAACCTTAGTTTCGTATGGTCCGAGTCCGTTAGGTGCCTTTTGTCAAACTCCAAGCGTGCTGTCGTGTGTCTTTTACTGAGGAGTGGCTACCGTCTGGCCACTCTACCATAAAGTCCTGATTGATGGAGTGCTGCAGAGATGGTTGTCCTTCTGGAAGGTTTAAATATCTATTCGATAATATATCAACCGGGTCAATTGGTTTCTCAGTAGAAGCGATTGGAATAATGGCTACCTCTGTATTTTACGCGAGAATTTCTCTGGGAGCATCAGGTGACCACTTGCGCAATGAAGTCGCCTACGGGTATTCTTCAACATAAATGCTTAAAACTACGTCACAATGCTGTAGACACATGGGGGAATACGTAGAAAGCGTAATCTGGTTGATAGGGCATTCACAGCTCAATAGGAACGCAGGGCTTTCAAAAGATGAGTCACTTCCGGATTGTTTTTTTCTCAGGTTTTCGCCTGTAACATCAGTTCTGTTATACTCACAGACAATATTTTTACAGTTTTGGAAACTTTAGAGTGTTATGCATATTCTAGCATCTTGTCCTGACAAAATATCCCGTTTAATTTGGGAACGTTATTTTTCCAAAAATGAAAATGCTGCCCCCTAGTACCAACAGGTTAATTAGGGCCGATTTCAAGTTCTCATAACATAGATTTGCCTATTTTTTATATGTATATACTTTTATTTAACTAGGCAAGTCAGTTAAGAACACATTCTTAATTTCAATGACGGCCTAGGAACGGTGGGTTAAATGCCCCATTCAGGGGCTCCAATCTTGCAACCTTACAGTTAACTAGTCCAACACAATAACGACCTGCCTCTCTCTTGTTGCACTCCACAAGGAGTGCCTGTTGCGCGAATGCAGTAAGTCAAGGTAAGTTGCTAGCTAGCATTAAACTTATCTTAGAAAAAACAATCAATCATAATCACTAGTTAACTACACATGGTTGATGATATTTCTAGATATTATCTAGCGTATCCTGCGTTGCAAATAATCTGACTGAGCATACTGACTGAGCGGTGGTAGGCAGAAGGCGCGTAAACATTCATTCAAACAGCACTTTTGTGCGTTTTGCCAGCAGCTCTTCGTTGTGCGTCAAGCATTGCGCTGTTTATGACTTCAAGTCTATCAACTCCTGAGATGAGGCTGGTGTAACCGAAGTGAAATGGTTAGCTAGTTAGCGCGCGCTAATAGCGTTTCAAACGTCACTCGCTCTGAGCCTTCTAGTAGTTGTTCCCCTTGCTCTGCATGGGTAACCCTGCTTCGATGGTGGCTGTTATCATTGTGTTGCTGGTTCGAGCCCAGGGAGGAGTGAGGAGAGGGACGGAAGCCATACTGTTACACTGGCAATACTAAAGTGCCTATAACAACATCTAATAGTCAAAGGTTAATGAAATACAAATGATATAGATGGAAATAGTCCTATAATAACTACAACCTAAAACTTTTTACTGGGGAATATTGAAGACTCATTTTAAAAGGAACCACCAGCTTTCATATGTTCTGAGGAATTGAAACGTTAGCTTTCTTACATAGCACATATTGCACTTTTACTTTCTTCACCAGCACTTTGTTTTTGCATTATTTAAACCAAATTGAACATGTTTCATTATTTACTTGAGGCTAAATTGATTTTATTGATCTATTAAGTTAAAATAAGTATTCCTTCAGTATTGATGTAATTGTCATTATTACAAATACATTTTAAAAAAATGGCCGATTAATCGGTATCAGCTGTTTTGGTCCTCCAATAATCGGTATCGTTATCGGCGTTGAAAAATCATAATCGGTCAACCTCTAGTTCACACCCTCTTAATCTTTATCCCCACCCATCTCTTTAAGAATTCACATGTGAGGCCATGTACTAAATAACCAAAGATTTCAAGACTAAAGGCTGGTTTGTTTTTACATTTAATCTGGAGTGCCAAAGTATTTTCTGGGCGATCGTAAACTCAGAGTGTTGTCAGATTGTCCGTTTGTACACCGTACACTCTGGCCGAGGAGTAGGGTTGATTCGAGTGTTCTGATCTAACAGCGGCAGTCAAGCACCTAAGCTAACTTTGGCTAACTTGTAAGCAACTTCCGGACACAAATGAGAGAACAGCTCACTCTGATCATTTTACTCGTCCTAGAAGAGCTGGTTAGGCTATGTTTATGTTATCCAGAGAGTCGGTGACTGCAACTGTGCTGCTGGCAACAATTGAATTACTCTTTTTTGACAATGTTTACTGACACCGGCCATATTCAACGGGTGTTCAACGTTTTTTTTTTTTTATTTTTTTTACATCTAGCTAGCTAGCTATACCATAATCCCACCCTGCATGTATCTGCAGGTAGCTAACCAACCAGGGTGAATGTTGACTGACATTAGACTATTACTAGCAATGCAATTGGCTCTGCGATACGAATAATATTACTACATAGATCATAAACGTAACATTAGCTAGCGAGCCAGCTAGCTAACAGTACACTTTAACTTGAAATAAAAATGACTTTCTGACAAAATTTGAAACATGTAATATTTGAAAATGTAGCAAGCTAGACTATCTTACTCATATACATGAATGCACTCTTCACCCTCTCTGTCACGGATGCAATGGTTGCCCTTAGTTTGAAGATGTGTTGTCTTTTCAACTCTGTCTGCATATTTGCAATCAAACGCCAGAATTTTCTCCATTTCCTTAGCTATCATACTCTAATTCTACTGATTTCAAAACTCAGTCCTCCAGACAGGGGAGAGCAACACTTATGCAGTTCTACTACGTTATATAAATAAAAGCTGTGTTAGACAGGATTACCTACACATACTGACTAGCTCAAATAGACATAAACGTGCTGCATGGCAGACCAATCCGAACTCATTTCTTGGCTAGCGGGAAGGTTGCTCACTTTTTCCATGGCTAAACCAACTAGGCTCATAATTTAACAATTTTATTTGTATTTACAGATGGCATACACATTTTTTTATTATGGCACATGAAGGTTTACATGTTCCTTAAGGCATTTCTGCCAAAAAACACATATATATTACTTTCAAATGGCTCTCCTGTGAAGTAGTGATGCGCGACATACTTCTAGTTTCCTGAAACGAGTCACAAATTAATAGAAGTGACGTGACTTTCATTAACTTCTTAAGGTATAGGGGACAGCATTTTGACTTTTGCATAAATAGCTTGCCCAATTTCAACTTCCTGCTACTCATGCCAAGAATATAAGATATGCATATTATTAGTAGATTTGGATAGAAAACACTCTGAAGTTTCTAAAATTGTTTGAATCATGTCTGTGAGTATAACAGAACTTATGTAGCAGGCAAAACCCAGAGGACTAACTGTTCAGAATAGTTTTTTTTAGGTCTCTGTCTGTTCAGTGATTTCTCATTGGGAAACGATATTTCTTAGGCACTTATTTTTAGTTCCTACCGCTTCCACTGGATGTCACCAGTCTTTGGAATTTGGTTGAGGTTATTCCTTTGTGCAATGAAGAAGTACGGCCATCTAGGAAATGGGTAACACTGTTGAGAGTTGTGCAAGACTTGAAAAGTAGCGTTAGTTTCCTCTCGTCCTCTATTGAAAACAGATAGACCCGTCTTCAATTTGATCGATTATTAACGTTTAAAAATACCTAAAGTTGTATTACAAAAGTAGTTTGAAATGTTTTGGAAAAGTTTACAGGCAACTTTTGAGATATTTTGTAGTGACGTTGGTCAAGTTGGAACCAGTGTTTTTCTGGATCAAACACACCAAATAAATTGACATTTTGGATATATATGGACGGAATTAATCGAACAAAAGGACCAATTGTGATGTTTATGGGACATATTGGAGTGCCAACAAAAGAAGCTCGTCAAAGGTAAGGCATGTTTTATATTTTATTTCTGCGTTTTGTGTAGCGCTTGCAGGGTTGAAATATGCTACTCTCTTTGTTTACTGTTGTGCTATCATCAGATAATAGCTTTCGCCGAAAAGCCTTTTTAAAATCGGACATGTTGGCTAGATTCACAACGAGTGTAGCTTTAATTTAGTATCTTACTTGTGATTTAATGAAAGTTTGATTTTATATCATTTGATTTGAATTAGCCGTGCTGCATTTTCCCTGTCTTTTGGCCAAGTGGGACGCAAGCGTCCCCTATACCATAAGAAGTTCATGCGATGACTGTTATTTATCGAATCAAGCTAACTATGTTTAATTGTTACTCAATTAAATGAATCATGTAAGATTTAGGGGCACCATGGGAAAAGTTGTTTAATGAGTTACTATCTCCCGACTTAAACTTTAAAAATATATAGATATCTCTTACATAAATAAGTCACTTATTATTCATTACCTCATCAGTTGCATTCTGAACATCATATACTCCTTGATATCTGCAAGAACCCTAACCTTATTGATGAATCAGCAATACACAAATTGGCTTAATTTATTTACAAACTAAATAATAACATAGAATACATGACCACACACACTGTATAGCTTATTGATTACTAACATAATACAATGAAAATAGGTCCCTAGTGGACTAGCGAAAACTAGAGAGAGGGAAATGGAGAGACAAAAAGAGTCAACTATCGTTGTTACATTTGGAAGCTACACTCACGGAAATACGAATACTTAGCACCATATCCACCAGTCATTCGGATTAGAAATGCAATATATATTTATGCGTAGCTGTCCTTGTTCGCCATTTATCTCTGTTGAACTCGACGGGTCCTAGGGTGAAGTGGTCGAGGGATTTAAGACTCTTGCTTTTCCACCAGAGGTTACAATGTCATTTGTAGAGCTTTTCTGGTGGTGGAGTGGTTTTTAGAACAGTTTCTTCAGATGTACCAATGGTTGTCTGAGAGGGATATGTTTTTCCCCCTTGTGTCTTTGGTCAAATGTCCTAGACTACTTTACATGC
Organism: Oncorhynchus clarkii lewisi; assembly: GCF_045791955.1. Classification (NCBI taxonomy): domain Eukaryota; kingdom Metazoa; phylum Chordata; class Actinopteri; order Salmoniformes; family Salmonidae; genus Oncorhynchus; species Oncorhynchus clarkii. The sequence goes on from NC_092174.1 coordinate 2,513,039, forward strand.
CAGCTGCAGACTGGTAAATGCTACGGTCTAGTGAGTTTTTTCTTCTTGTGTAGGGATTGAGTTTCACCATTTCAAACGTATGGACGGCCGTCTCATGTTTTCTGGTCTGTAGAGTTTAAACCACTTGTCACATTCAGCTCGCGCTGTATGTTGGCTGGTCTAATGTATTTTTTTTTACCAAGACATTTATCCTCGGGTAAAACGGGGGCATTCCATCACACCGACACAATGTCTGTGCTCACGTGGGCGTGGTTACTGGCTGGGCACAAGTTTATATGAAAAACAGTTATCTAATTTAGAGGGCTAAAATCCCATTGCTATCTTTACAAATGTATTCTCATATTTAATCATATTTTATGCAACATTTAGATGTGGGATGCGTACAGTTACTTTGTTAAACCATCCTTAATAACATCAGAAAATAATAAAACATTTGAAAGGATTATTCTTCAGATCACCACGGACCCGTCTTAACATTCCTATCTCATGAATATTGTTTGAAAGTTCATTCTCTTGGAGAAAAAAGGTTTTTGTGGCAAACGTCTCTGGAACAAAGAGGTTTCAGTCTTCCCATACTAGAGAGCCAGAGGGAGATTTTCTGAAAACTTTTTATGATCGGCTGTTAAGTCATAAAACCGGCACATCTCCCCTCTCCTCTCCTGTGGGAGAGAGGGGAGGGGAGGGGGGTCTGGCTATCTGTCAGCCATTGCCAAGCTGCCTCACCAAGGAGAGAGAGCCATGACAATTGCATGAAATGAGTTACAAAATTGCAAAATCTTTCTCTGGCCCATGGCAAAATGGGTAGTATTGCAGGAAGTTAACTCTAAAACGAATTGTTTCTCTCCACTGTCAAGAAGGAGGCCTCTACAATGTATTGCTCACAAGACGTGGGTATGGATGTGGGTACGCAGACCCACGAGCCACTGTGGCCCCCCATGATGAGATTAAATTGTGTGGCCCCCACCGCCTTCAAAGTTGCCCATCCCTGGTGTAGACAATATTTCTTCCCATGCTACTAATTTCACCCTGGCTCTGCCACAGCATATAGTCATTACTATATTAACAACATTATGTTTTTGTCATAAACATAATCCAAACTATAATGAGGGCATTTTCATTTCACTGGTAGAATCGGGAATTTTTTATTTCCTGTGTATTCAGCTGCTCATAGTGAACCACAAAGTCCAGCATTCCTAGTGACTTCAGGTCTCGCCCCGCTAGGTGGATGGGGCATTTACTTCGAACGTCCAACACGCATTAATCTCAGAACTTCTTTAGGCAATGCTTCTCATCATGCCCGTGTGTTGTTATGTGTCTGGCTGTGCCAATTACAAACAAGCTTTCACCGTTCTACCTACCAGAGATTTACCCCGATGCTGCCAGTGGCTTGCAGCTGTCAAGAATGATGCTTATGGTGACCAAAGATTATCAGAGGAGTTTTCAAGCTGATGGGGAATCCATTTCAACAACGGCTGAGAAGTGATGGATTCCATTGTTTTTTCCTTCACAAAATGGAAAATTCTTATTTTTATTTTCAGAAAGTTGTCTGCCTTTATATATTCATAGCATACATTTATATAAGCTATACAGGGCTCTGTAGCATCAAACATATGTTTGACATTCAGATCTATACATACATTTACTGTGTCCAGTTGCAGGGGGTCCGTTTGAATTTATAAAATCCTATGTTATTAAAATAAATATTTGTTTTGCTCCTTAAGTAATCCAACAAAGTGTACACCGCCATCTTGCCTATTTCAAGTCTTCTCTCATTGTTCAAGTGTCCGCCCTAAAGTACCGCTATGATGACAGACAACTGTCTCGATCAAGGAGAGAAGACTTGAAATAGACAAAATGGTGGTGTATACATTGTTGGATTACTTCATGGAGGAAATATAGTATTTATTTTAATAACAGAGCATTTTCTAAATTCAAACTTACCCCATGCAACTGGACACATTTTATGAGACTCCTGTTTCCACAAGTTGAGGACGAATTATTCCAGTTGAAACATTTGGTTGAATGTCACCATTTAGCTAATGGTACATTAAAATATTATATATTTTTTATTCATGTTGATGAGAGGAATCACTTGAAACCATTGCGGTCTGGTCAGCCCTCAGGCCACATATCTACAACATAAATCCATGTGTACATGTGAAAAGAGTGCGTGTGTCTATTCACAGTCCCCACTGTTCCATAAGGTGTATTTTTTATCAGTTTATTAATCTGATTCTACTGCTTGCATCAGTTACCTGATGTGGAAAGAGTTCCATGTAGCCATGGCTCTGTGTAGTACTGTGTGCCTCCCACTGTCTGTGAAGAGACCTCTGGTGGCATGTCTTGTGGGGTATGCATGGGGTGTCTGAGCTGTGTGACAGTAGGTTAAAGACACCTCAGTGTGTTCAGCATGTCAACACAAAAACAAGTAGTGAGGAAGTCAATCTCTCCTCCACTTTGAGCCATGATAGATTGACATGCATATTATTAATGTTAGCTCTCCATGTACATTTAAGGGCCAGCCGTGCTGCCCTGTTTTGAGCCAAATGTACTCAGTCCCTTTCTGTGGCACCTGACCACACGACTGGACAGGAGACCAGGTGTGACAAAACTATGGCCTGTAGGACCTGCCTTGTTGATAGTGTTGTTAAGAAGGCAGAACAACGCTTTATTATGGACAGGTTGCTACTGTTGCACTGACATGCTTTGTCCATGACAGTTTACAATCCAGTCTTACTCCAAACAGTTTAGTTACCTCAACTTGCTCAAATTCCATATTATTCATTAGAAAATGTAGTTGGGATTAAGGGTTTAGTGAATGATTAGTCCCAAATACAATGCTTTTTGTTTTTGAAATATTTAGGACTTCTTTCTTGCCACCCATTCTGAAACAGACTGCATCTCTTTGTTAAGTGTTGCAGTAATTTCTGTCTCTGTAGTAGCTGACGTGTATAGTGTTGAGTCATCCACATACATACAGTATGACAGGCACTAATTTGCAATATAGCCTAAGTCATTAACTTCTCCACTACAGTACCAGGCTTAAGCAGACACACAATGCGCGCAGTGATGTTGGCTGGTGGGGATAAAATACCAGGGTCAAATTCGAGTCCCAATCCGCCCCTGCACCATGTCTTAAAAAATGGCATTGTAAAATACCCTTCATTGTCATTTGATTGTAATATTTAAGTATTTTGTATTTATTAGGGATCACTGCAGTAAAATGTATTGATTCATGCTTTTGAAATGCCCTGACAATTATGATATTTAAAGGTGCACTATACAGAAATCGCTCTGCCATTTACTGGTTGCTAAAATTTGAATGTTTTGCCTAATTTCAGTTTGTGACAAAACAAGCAAGCATACTGTATAGAATAATTTTACCACCTAAACCGCTGTGAAATGTTTTTTCTCTAACCAAAAATATTGTATTTTCAGCTGTTTGAAGCTGGTGTTGTAAAAGACGCAAAAACTAAACTTAAGAAAAGGAAGTATAGAAATAGCACACATAAAACAGATCTACCACTTCTTATACTTGGTTTCAATCCAAATGACAGATCTATAACTTAGATTTATATGTGAATTGTGTCAGGTCTCCCAAAACGTTACATATTGCAGTGGGTGATGGGCTCAAACATTTGCTTAGTTGCAAATTATGAGATTATGTTTACCTTTTTTGGGGTAACTTCTTGGAAGAGGCTTTATAAAGAAAGGATGGATCAAAGGAAGTATAGGTAAGGGTGAAAACATGTTACTGTAGTTTCGTATTTGATTAATGATTGAATAAAAAACCTAAATATCACTGACAATGCCCTGGTTTTACAATATTAACAGACTTTTTTGAAAGATCAGACAGGTGTATCGGACAAATAATTTAAAACAGCACAATTTGAAGATTAATAAAAATTATGATCACTATCGTTGAATTTAGTACCTCTTTTTTCAGTTTGTGTGTCACGTCCTGACCTTAGAGAGCCGTTTTATTTCTCTATTTGGTTAGGTCAGGCTGTGATTTGGGGTGAGCATTCTATGTTGTCTATTTCTTTGTTTTTGGCCAAGTATGGTTCCCAATCAGAGGCAGCTGTCTATCGTTGTCTCTGACTGGGGATCATACTTAGGCAGCCCTTTCTCCCACCTTCTGTTGTGGGATCTTGTCTTTGGTTGTTGCATGTCTTTGTACTCCTAGCTTTACGTTCATTGTATTGTTTTGGTGGAACATTTAAGATTAAAAGAAAATGTACGCCTACCACACTGCACCTTGGTCTCATTCGAACGACGGACGTTACATTGTGTTTGTTATTCCTGTGGTTTTCGTCTTATTTCTTTTGACCTTTCCCATATTCATGCTCTCTATCCTCTTGTCTGACTTCCGCCTCTTTGGCCATCGGTCTCTGTTGGTCCTGTATTTCCGCTGCAGAAGTTGCTTTTGAAAGAAAAATGTACAACTATTTAATAGATTACTGAAAGGTTGATGGGCAGGTGAATGGCAAAGGAATGTTGAATGTTTTATGTTTTTTAGGAAAATAATGCCAAAAGCTATTAGGCTGAGTTCACAACTCTCCAAGGTTTTTCTTTATTTTTACTATTTTCTACATTGTAGGCACTAGGCATGCCAACACCATATATGCATCAGATGACCTGGCTTCCACAATCACCCGGCCTCAATCCAATTGAGATGGTTTGGGATAAGTTGGACCGCAGAATGAAGGAAAAGCGGCCAACAAGTGCTCAGCATTTGTGGGATCTTCAAGACTTTTGGAAAAGCATTCCTCATGAAGCTGGTTGAGAGAATGCCAAGAGTGTGCAAAGCTCTCAAGGCAAAGGGTGGTTACTTTGAATAATTTGTTTAACACTTTTGTTTACTACATGATTCCATGTGTGTTATTTCATATTTTTGATGTCTTCAATAGTATTCTACAATGTAGAAAACAGTCAAAATAAAGAAAAACCCTTGAATGAGTAGATGTCCAAACTTTGACTGGTAGTGTACATTGATTGGTACATACATTTCTATATACACATTTTAAATACATTTCAACATGTATTACAGAATGTAATACCCACATTAAAAACAATTAAAAATATACAGTATATTTTAAACGTGTTTTTTCCCCAAAAGGTTTTCTGGGGGTAAGCCCGAGTGGGACTCAAACCTAGGACCCTGCGGCTGTCCGTCCAACACTTTAACCATTACGAATTAAACCGGAGTGAGCAATGAAAAATAGTCTCATTTAATTGTGATTGGAAAACTGAATTCCACTTATGCGAACTGCACTTATCAGTAGTCAACTATTCAAACATGGTGGTGGCATTCAAAGTGCCTAACTTTCTAACCTTTGGTACTCAATGTCAATATCGGCCATTGACATGCTCCGTATAGGGAAGGGATTAGACTCAATGTCATGTGGTTGCAATAACATCAGGCTGATGTCATGGTCAGGTTATATACAGATTTTTAGACATATTTTTAGTGACCAGAAAATAGACATCTTTACCTGGTTGTATTCTGGATATACACTGCGTATACAAAACAGAAAGAACACCTGCTCCATGACAGCTATGATCCCTTCACTTCAGTCAGTGTAGATGAAGGGGAGGAGACTAAGGATTTCTTCTTAAGAATCAGATCCTTTTTTTCAATTTCCGCCTAAAATGACATACCCAAATCTAACCGCATGTAGCTCAGTACCTGAAGCAAGGATATGCATATTATTCAAGTCAAATAAACTCAAAGTTTATTTGTCAAGTGCGCTGAATACAACAGATATTGGACCGCAGAGTTACAGTGAAATGCTTACTTACAGGCTCTAACCAATAGTGCAAAAAAGGTATTAGGTGAACAATAGGTAGGTAAAGAAATAAAATAACAGTAAAAAGACAGTCTATATACAGTAGAGGCTACATACAGACACAGGTTAGTCAGGCTGATTGAGGTTGTATGTACATGTAGATATGGTTAAAGTGACTGAATATACACTGCTCAAAAAAATAAAGGGAACACTTAAACAACACAATGTAACTCCAAGTCATTCACACTTCTGTGAAATCAAACTGTCCACTTAGGAAGCAGCACTGATTGACAATAACTTTCACATGCTGTTGTGCAGATGGAATAGGCAACAGGTGGAAATTATAGGCAATTAGCAAGACACCCCCTAATAAAGGAGTGGTTCTGCAGATGGTGACCACAGACCACTTCTCAGTTCCTATGCTTCCTGGCTGATGTTTTGGTCACTTTTGAATGCTGGCGGTGCTTTCACTCTAGTGGTAGCATGAGACGGAATCTACAACCCACACAAGTGGCTCAGGTAGTGCAGCTCATCCAGGATGGCACATCAATGCGAGCTGTGACAAGAAGGTTTGCTGTGTCTGTCAGCGTAGTGTCCAGAGCATGGAGGCGCTACCAGGAGACAGGCCAGTACATGAGGAGACGTGGAGGAGGCCGTAGGAGGGCAACAACCCAGCAGCAGGACCGCTACCTCCGCCTTTGTGCAAGGAGGAGCAGGAGGAGCACTGCCAGAGCCCTGCAAAATGACCTCCAGCAGGGCACAATGTGTCTGCTCAAACGGTCAGAAACAAACTCCATGAGGGTGGTATGAGGGCCCGACGTCCACAGGTGGGGGTTGTGCTTACAGCCCAACACCGTGCAGGACGTTTGGCATATGCCAGAGAACACCAAGATTGGCAAATTCGCCACTGGCGCCCTGTGCTCTTCACAGAGGAAAGCAGGTTCACACTGAGCACATGTGACAGACGTGACAGTCTGGAGACGCCGTGGAGAACGTTCTGCTGCCTGCAACATCCTCCAGCATGACCGGTTTGGAGGTGGGTCAGTCATGGTGTGGGGTGGCATTTCTTTGGGGGGCCTCACAGCCCTCCATGTGCTCGCCAGAGATCCTCAGACCCCTTGTGAGACCATATGCTGGTGCGGTTGGCCCTGGGTTCCTCCTAATGCAAGACAATGCTAAACCTCATGTGGCTGGAGTGTGTCAGCAGTTCCTGCAAGAGGAAGGCATTGATGCTATGGACTGGCCCGCCCGTTCCCCAGACCTGAATTCAATTGAGCACATCTGGGAAATCATGTCTCGCTCCATCCACCAAAGCCACGTTGCACCACAGACTGTCCAGGTCTGGGAGGAGATCCCTCAGGAGACCATCCGCCACCTCATCAGGAGCATGTCCAGGTGATGTAGGGAGGTCATACAGGCACGTGGAGGCCATACTGTAACGGTTTTCTTCCGTCGAAGGAGAGGAGGACCAAAATGCAGCTCATGGTCTTTAATATGAGAAACTAAACATGAACACAATTACAAAACAACAACCACCCATAAATCAAGCTACCTAAATATGGTTCCCAATCAGAGACAATGACTAACACCTTCCTCTGATTGAGAACCATATCAGGCCATACATAGAAACGGAGAAACTAGACACACAACATAGAATGCCCACCCAGCTCACGTCCTGACCAACACTAAAACAAGGAAAACACAAAATAACTATGGTCAGAACGTGACAGTACCCCCCCCAAGGTGCGGACTCTGACCGCACAACCTAAACCTATATGGGAGGGCCTGGGTGGGCATCTGTCCGCGGTGGCGGCGCTGGACGTGGACCCCACTCCACCATTGTCTTTGTCCACCTCCTTAGCGTCCTTTGAGTGGCGACCATCGCCGCCGACCTTGGCCTAGGATCCCTAACAAAGGGCCCCACTGGACTGAGGACCGTCTCTGGACTAAGGGGTGCCTATGACTGAGGAAACTCCTCCGGACTGAGGGACAGCTCCGGACTGAAGGGCAGCTCATGACTGAGAGGTAGCTCATGACTGAGAGGTAGTTCATGACCGAGGGGTAGCTCATGACCGAGTGGTAGCTACTGTAAGATTAGTGAATGCCTTGCGGTCAGAGGCCGAGCAATTGCCGTACCAGTGATGCAACTAGTCAGGATGCTCTTGATGTTGCAGCTGTAGAACCTTTTGAGGATCTCAGGACCCATGCCAAATCTTTTTAGTTTCCTGAGGGGGAATAGGCTTTATCGTGCCCTCTTCACGACTGTCTTGGTGTGTTTGGACCATTCTAGTTTGTTGTTGATGTGGACACCAAGGAACTTGAAGTTCTCAACCTGCTCCATTACAGGTGGGCCAGGTGGGAGGAACCGGGTTCTGTTTTTTACCAGATCTAATGTGTTATATTCTCCTACATTAATTTCCACAAAACGTCCAAAGTCATTCTACAACAACCATCCCGGTTTAAGGACATCGATCCCATAGAGATTAAAGAAGGATTGTTAAGCCTTGAGACATGGATTGTGTATGTGTGCCATTCAGAGGGTGAATGGGCATGACAAAAGATTTAATGGGGTATGGTAGTATTTTTATTTTATTTTATTTCACCTTTATTTATCCAGGTAGGCTAGTTGAGAACAAGTTCTCATTTGCAACTGCGACCTGGCCAAGATAAAGTGTAGCAATTCGACACATACAACAACACAGAGTTACACATGGAATAAACAAAACATACAGTCAATAATACAGTAGAACAAAAGAAAACAAAAAGTCTATATACAGTGAGTGCAAATGAGGTAAGTTAAGGAAATAAATAGGCCATGGTGGCGAAGTAATTACAATGTAGCAATTAACACTGGAATGGTAGATCGGCAGAAGATGAATGTGCAGGTAGAGATACTGGGGTGAAAGGAGCACAATAAATAAATCAATACCAGTATGGGGATGAGGTAGGTAGATCGATGGGTTGTTTACAGATGGGCTATGTACAGGTGCAGTGATCTGTAAGCTGCTCTGACAGCTTGTGCTTAAAGCTAGTGAGGGACTCCAGCTTCAGAGATTTTTGCAATTCGTTCCAGTCATGGGCAGCAGAGAACTGGAAGGAAAGACAACCAAAGGAGGAATTGGCTTTGGGGGTGACCAGTGAGATATACCTGCTGGAGCGCGTGCTACGAGTGGGTGCTGCTATGGTGACCAGTGAGCTGAGATAAGGCGGGGCTTTACCTAGCAGAGACTTGTAGATAACCTGTAGCCAGTGGGTTTGGCGACAAGTATGAAGCGAGGGCCAACCAACAAGATTGTACAGGTCGCAATGGTGGGTAGTGTATGGGGCTTTGGTGACAAAACGGTGTGTTAGATTGCATCCAGTTTGTTGAGTAGAGTGTTGGAGTGTTTTATAGATGACATCACCGAAGTCGAGGATCGGTAGGATGGTCCGTTTTACGAGGGTATGTTTGGCAGCATGAGTGAAATATGCTTTGTTGCGATATAGGAAGCCGATTCTAGATTTAATTTTGAATTGGAGATGCTTAATGTGAGTCTGGAAGGAGAGTTTACAGTCTAACCAGACACCCAGGTATTTGTAGTTGTCCACGTATTCTAAGTCGGAGCCGTCCAGAGTAGTGATGCTGGACGGGCGAGCAGGTGCGGGCAGTGATCGATTGAAGAGCATGCATTTAGTTTTACTTGCGTTTAAGAGCAGTTGGAGGCCATGGAAGGAGAGTTGTATGGCATTGAAGCTCGTCTGGAGGTTAGTTAACACAGTGTCCAAGGTGGGGCCAGAAGTATACAGAATGGTGTCGTCTGCGTAGAGGTGGATCAGAGAATCACCAGCAGCAAGAGCAACATCATTGATGTATACAGAAAAGAGAGTCGGCCCGAGAAGTCGATGCCAGGCACACCAGTTTGTGTCAAGAACTGCAACGTTGCTGGGTTTTTCACGCTCAACGTTGTTATAGTGTGTTTATTATGAGCACCTGAACCATGCTGTTTTGAAGTGTTTGCTTTAATTCAACATTGATTTAAAAAAAACTATGTGCATGCAGTCAGCTCCAGTGTGTAATTTTGTAATTTCAATGTTTATTTTCAGCAGGAACTGATAAATGTATTTATTTGCAGTGCACACGATTTAAACACTGATATCATATTTCACTATTATAGGGAGTTTTTAAGTGATTATTTTCTTTATCTCAAAACACATTGATTATGGTCTAGGTGCATAGTGAGTGCTTTCATGCCTATTTCACAGTGAGGTTTGATTTCAGTACTGTAGTAAAAGACAGTTCAGGACATATTGAGTGTAGTTTTAGGCTTAGAGTGAATGATTTCAGGCTTATTTTACATTGAGGGCGATTTGAGGCTGGATTACCTCCAAGCGGTCTATTCATAGCCGCTCGCAAACGTCAGCCTGCCCGCTCCTCGGGGTCAGCGTTTAATGAGATTACTGGGGTGTAGAGAGACTTTAGGGTTTAGAGGGACAGTGTTCCTCTACTCACTGCCACACAGAGTGCATCTCCACTGGCAGAATCAACTCAGGGGTGGCCCCTAAGCACTGCTCTCGTCAGATTTTAACCTTTCAGCTAGCTTATCCTGAAGATTAGTGAATGAAAACAAAACTGACCCTAGGTCAGGTCAGTTACTACCACTAAAATCAAATCAAATCAAATGTTATTTGTCACATACACATGGTTAGCAGGTGTTAATGTGAGTGTAGCGAAATGCTTGTGCTTCTAGTTCCGACAATGCAGTAATAACCAACGAGTAATTTAACTAACAATTCCAAAACGACTACCTTATTCACACAAGTGTTTTGTTGACGTTGAGTGTGAGGTTATTTTCCTGACACCACACTCCGAGGGCCCTCACCTCCTCCCTGTAGGCCGTCTCGTCGTTGTTGGTAATCAAGCCTACCACTGTTGTGTCGTCCGCAAACTTGATGATTGAGTTGGAGGCGTGCGTGGCCACGCAGTCGTGGGTGAACAGGGAGTACAGGAGAGGGCTCAGAACGCACCCTTGTGGGGCGCCAGTGTTGAGGATCAGCGGGGTGGAGATGTTGTTACCTACCCTCACCACCTGGGGGCGGCCCGTCAGGAAGTCCACTACCCAGTTGCACAGGGCGGGGTCTCGAGCTTGATGATGAGTTTGGAGGGTACAATGGTGTTAAATGCTGAGCTGTAGTCAATGAACAGCATTCTCACATAGGTATTCCTCTTGTCCAGATGGGTTAGGGCAGTGTGCAAATTGGAGTGGGTCTAGGGTGTCAGGTAGGGTGGAGGTGATATGGTCCTTGACTAGTCTCTCAAAGCACTTCATGATGACGGAAGTGAGTGCTACGGGGCGGTAGTCGTTTAGCTCAGTTACCTTAGCTTTCTTGGGAACAGGAACAGTGGTGGCCCTCTTGAAGCATGTGGGAACAGCAGACTGGGATAGGGATTGATTGAATATGTCCGTAAACACACCAGCCAGCTGGTCTGCGCATGCTCTGAGGGCGTGGCTGGGGATGCCGTCTAGGCCTGCAGCCTTGCGAGGGTTAACACGTGTAAATGTTTTACTCACCTCGGCTGCAGTGAAGGAGAGTCCACATGTTTTGGTTGCGGGTCGTGTCAGTGGCACTGTATTGTCCTCAAAGCGGGCAAAAAAGTTATTTAGTCTGCCTGGGAGCAAGGCATCCTGGTCCGTGACTGGGCTGGTTTTCTTTTTGTAATCCGTGATTGACTGTAGACCCTGCCACATACCTCTTGTGTCTGAGCCGTTGAATTGCGATTCTACTTTGTCTCTATATTGACGCTTAGCTTGTTTGATTGCCTTGCCAACACTTTGAGCACAGGGAAGAATAAGGGAACAAAGGCCCAAGGGTGGACTATATGATCAAGGACTTAATCGTGGAACGACTAACTCCCCTTTCACAACTGCAATATAACTGTATGTGGATCTTGTATTATTATTTTGTAAGTCAATGTTGTGTAGTTCTAAAAGATGGTGAAACAGTTGTTCGGAATTATAACGGTAATTGATTATCTACATAGAAATGACGTTTCTCTATTCTGATTGTTCAGATATAAGCTCATTGTAGGAAGAGAAAAGTCAGGAAGTCGTGGAGTTGATGAAGATGGTCAGTTCTAAATGAAATATGCAAAAGAGTAATCCGTCTCCATCCGGTGTTTGTCTACAGAGAGTAAACTATCCAATCTCTAAAGAACCCTCAAACAACAATCTCTAGTAGCATTTGGGAAAATCCTACATACAATCTTAGGAATTAGGCCTCACTGTTAAAGAGCGACTGCCTTTAATAATCGGCCTATGTGGCATTGATATGAGTCAGAAACAGTTATTCTAATGTCAACATTGACTACAAAGTGTAGATAGAATAATTTTGGTCAGACTTATCTAAAACTGAGTTTGGAACATCCATCCATCACACCGGGTAAATGAAGGTTGTGTTTTGATTTGACGATGTCCATTTGCCCACTAACATGGGGTGAACAGCTGCAGTGATTTCTCTCTATCTAATAACATAGACAGTGAGACAGATCTGCCCAGCAACTCTGACTGTACATAAGACAAAAATGTTGCGCATTATTTTACTTAAAAATACTGCACCAAACACCTTAGTTAGATGTAAAATTGCACAACTGAAACATCCTCAGCCAAAACGTAAAAATGTAATGCGGATTTTGAGGAAGTGAAATAGGCTTCTACAGTGTCTCATGGGTACAAACATTAACCAGACGCAGACTCGGTCAGTAAACACACCTCCAAGACTAAAATCTAGTTTTTGAATGGGCAACAAAAAAACACACGTGCCAATCGCCGTGTTTAGTGGTTCTTTAAGCGGACAACCGTACTTGCTTATAGACTGTGGGGATGGGTGGCAGTTCATCAAGACCCACGCCTCTCAGTTTACAAACTGTGCAGGGTCAGCAATTTTAGCTGAAAAGAAAATGGACATACTTAGACTTTAGGATGACTCTGAGAAGCCACGGTTTGAAACCCAACAACATGTATTTGTATGTCAATTTCGAAGGGGAGGGTGTGGGTCTGTAACAGGAAATGACCAACATGCCATCCCCACCAGGAATACAATGATAGCACAAATATCAACAGTTATGTTTGTTTTCAGTTAAGTCAGTTGTCATTGTCTGTTTGCTTCTCTGCTTTCTTTGGCAGAATTTGGGCAAGGATTCTCAAAGGACATCTAGTTAAACAGTATATATGTATATATTTATTACCTTTATTTAAGCAGGGAGTCATGCAGAGACCACAGTCTCTTTTGCAGATTATCCCTAATGATTCTGCTTACAGCAAGGGCATTTGTCAATTCAGAAAACAAACCTTAACCAAAGAACAGAGTAAAAAAGCTGTTTCCCAAACCCGTCATATAGAAAGTATGACGGTTAGGTGGAATTTGTTGTTAGTTTAATGAAGAAAAAAGGATCAGCTTTCCTATATCATATTATACAGTGCCTTCAGAAAATATTCTCTACCCTTGGCCTTGACTTCTTCCACATTTTGTTGTGTTACAGCCTACATTTAAAATTGATTATATTTACATCATTCTTTATCACTGGCACAAATTTTAACAAATTAATTACGCATTTAAAGGTGAAATGTCTTAAGTCAGTAAGTATTCAACCCCCTTGTTATGGCAAGCCTAAATAATTTCAGGAGTAAACAGTCACTTAATAAGTTGAATGGACTCACTCTTCATGTAAAAACAATGTTTAACATTATTTTTGAATGACTACCTCATCTCTCTTCCTCACACATACAGTGGGGCAAAAAAGTATTTAGTCAGCCACCAATTGTGCAAGTTCTCCCACTTAAAAGGATGAGAGAGGCCTGTAATTTTCATCATAGGTACACTTAAACTATGACAGACAAAATGAGCAAAAAAAATCAGAAAATCACACTGTAGGATTTCTAATGAATTTATTTGCAAATTATGGTGGAAAATAAGTATTTTGGTCAATAAAAAAAGTTGTTTGTTATTTACCCTTTGTTGGCAATGACAGAGGTCAAACATTTTCTGTAAGTCTTCACAAGGTTTTCACACACTGTTGCTGGTATTTTGGCCCATTCCTCCATGCAGATCTCCTCTAGAGCAGTGATGTTTTGGGACTGTTGCTGGGCAACACGGACTTTCAACTCCCTCCAAAGATTTTCTATGGGGTTGAGATCTGGAGACTGGCTTGGCCACTCCAGAACCTTGAAATGCTTCTTACGAAGCCACTCCTTCATTGCCTGGGTGGTGTGTTTGGGATCATTGTCATGCTGAAAGACCCAGCCACGTTTCATCTTCAATGCCCTTGCTGATGGAAGGAGGTTTTCACTCAAAATCTCACGATACATGGCCCCATTCATTCTTTCCTTTACACGGATCAGTCGTCCTGGTCCATTTGCAGAAAAACAGCCCCAAAGCATGATGCTTCACATGCTTCACAGTAGGTATGGTGTTCTTTGGATGCAACTCAGCATTCTTTGTCCTCCAAACACGACGAGATGAGTTTTTACCAAAAAAGTTATATTTTGGTTTCATCTGACCATATGACATTCTCCCAATCTTCTTCTGGATCATCCAAATGCTCTCTTGCAAACTTCAGATGGGCCTGGACATGTACTGGCTTAAGCAGGGGGACACGTCTGGCACTGCAAGATTTGAGTCCCTGACGGCGTAGTGTGTTACTGATGGTAGGCTTTGTTACTTTGGTCCCAGCTCTCTGCAGGTCATTCACTAGGTCCCCCCGTGTGGTTCTGGGATTTTTGCTCACCGTTCTTGTGATCATTTTGACCCCACGGGGTGAGATCTTGCGTGGAGCCCCAGATCGAGATTATCAGTTGTCTTGTATGTCTTCCATTTCCTAATAATTGCTCCCACAGTTGATTTCTTCAAACCAAGCTGCTTACCTATTGCAGATTCAGTCTTCCCAGCCTGGTGCAGGTCTACCATTTTGTTTCTGGTGTCCTTTGACAGCTCTTTGGTATTGGCCATAGTGGGGTTTGGAGTGTGACTGTTTGAGGTTGTGGACAGGTGTCTTTTATACTGATAACAAGTTCAAACAGGTGCCATTAATACAGGTAACGATTGGAGGACAGAGAAGCCTCTAAAAGAAGAAGTTACAGGTTTGTGAGAGCCATTAGGGGGGGAAATGCAATTATGTTAGCACAGCTGAAAAATGTTGTTCTGATTAAAGAAGCAATTACAACTGGCCTTCTTTAGACTAGTTGAGTATCTGGAGCATCAGCATTTGTGGGTTTGATTACAGGCTCAAAATGGTCAGAAACAAAGGACTTTCTTCTGAAGCTCGTCAGTCTATTCTATAAAATCAGACATTGAGCATGGTGAAGTTATGAATTACCTTTGGATGGTGTATTACCCAGTCACTTCAAAGATACAGGTGTCCTTCCTAACTCAGTAACCGGAGAGGAAGGACACCATTCAGGGATTTCACCATGAAGGCAGTGGTGACTTTAAAACAGTTAGAGTTTAATTACTGTGATAGGAGAAAACGGAGGATGGATCAACGACATTGTAGTTACTCCACAATACTATCCTAATTGACAGAGTGAAAAGAAGGAAGCCTGTACAGACTAAAACTATTACAAAAACATCCTGTTTGCAACAAGGAACTAATGTAATTCTGAAAATACAAACGGTTGTGTTTGGGGCAAATCCAATACAACACATTACTGAGTACCACTCTCCATATTTTCAAGAATAGTGGTGGCTACATTCGGTTATGGGTAATCTTGTAATCGTTAAGTACAGGCAAAATCTTAGAGGAAAACCTGGTTCAGTCTGTTTTCCAGCAGACACTGGGAGATAAATTCAATTTGCAGCAGGACAATAATCTAAAACACAAGGCCAAATCTACACTGGAGTTGCTTGTCAATAAGACAGTGAATGTTCCTGAGTGGCTTAAATATACTTTAAAATCTAGGCAAAACCTGAAAATGATTGTCAACAACCAATTTGAAAGAGCTTGAAGATTTTTGAAAAGAATAATGGGCAAATGTTGCACAATCCAGGTGTGAGATTTTTAGAGATTTACCCAGAAAGCCTCACAGCTGTAATCACTGCCAAAGGTGCTTCTACAAAGTATTGATTCAGGGGTATGAATACTTATGTAAATTGTATATTTCTGTATTTCATTTTCTATAAATTAGCAGACATTTCTAAAAACATGTTTTCACTTTGTTATTATGGGGTATTGTGTGTAGATGATTGAGGTAAACAAAAATATATTTATTCCATTTTGAATTCAGGCTGTAACACAACAAAATGTGGGAAAAGTCAAGGAGTATGAATAGTTTCTGAAGGTACTATTCCTATTGTTTCCCCTTGCCTACCTCTGTTGCACTCCACCAGAAAAATTTGAATTCCATTGGTGACTGGCTTTGTAGTCGCAGATGTTGCTTCAGGGGCCCTACTATGTGTGTATTGCCCTGTTTAAGATGCTGCGAATTTTCACAGTTTTTTGTTAAAAATCGCGTAACATTTCAACGTCCTGCTACTCATGGCAGGAATATAGTATATGCATATGATTAGTATGTGTGGATAGAAAACACTCTGAAGTCTCTAAAACTGGTTAAATCATGTATGTGGCTTTAACAGAACGTGTTTAGGAGTAAAACTCCAGAGGAAAACTGTTCACAAAAAACACAAAAACATGATTATAGAGACCCGTTTACAATGCCTACAGCTTCCACACGATGTCGCCAGTACTGGCATTTTATTAGTAGTTTATCCTTTGTGTGATGACGAATAGGCACTTCCTGTCTTGGGGTCCACCGAAGGAAGTTATGAAAGGGAAAATATGGACGATGATTTCAAGACTTGCTGCTATCGAATACAGATCGCCCCGTGATCAATTTTATTGATTATTAACGTTTATTAATACCTAAAGTTGGTTTACAAAAGTAGTTTGAAGTGATTTGTAAAAGTTTATAGGCAACTTTTAGTAATTTTAAACAATGACGTTGCGTTTTGGAAAGGCGCTTTGTCCTGGATCAGACAGGCTTCATAAATCGACATTTTGGGTATACTTTGACGGATTTAATCGGGAAAAAGACCCAATTGTGATGTTTATGGGACATATAGGAGTGCCAACAAAGAAGCTCGTCAAAGGTAATGAATGTTTTATATTTTATTTCTGTGTTTTGTGTAGTGCCGGCTACGCTAATTATTTTGTTTGCGTCTCGTTCAGGTATTTCGGGGGGTGCATGCTATCAGATAATAGCGTCTCATGCTTTCGCTGAAAAGCATTTTAAAAATCTGACATGTTGGCTAGATTCACAAGAGTGTAGCTTTAATTGAGTACCCTGCATGTGTGTTTTAATGAAAGTTTGAGTTTTATCGAGTACTACAGTTGGCGCTCTGAAATTTCCGCTGATTTTGGTCCCTACAGGGATCGCAGCCATAACAGGTTTTAAGGATCTAGGTAAAAAATGCACTTCATTTTCTATTTGTTTTGCTAGGAGAACATTCTTTAATCACTCTTAGTGTTTGTTTGTTCTGTGTATTTTTACATATTGCATTTCAGAATGATATGGCAGATCTCATGTTTGAAAAAAATAAAAGGAGCAATATTAAAGCACTATTGTTGTTATGTGTTTATACATGCTAATAGCCCTAGTTTACTCTTAACCCCTCCACTGTGATAGCTAATGTGTGGTGAGCTTTCACCCAGGTGGGTGTCACACATTGGTAGTGAATGAGTCCCTTCCCCATACAATATAAATGCATTGAGCATCTAGTAAAGCAGTCAATACATCCAGTTTACTAAGACATATTTTCAGAGCCAATTTCAAAATAGGCCGAAAACCTTGTGTGCCTACGTACATAATAAGTGCTCATGTTGAGTATTAGTTGTTGACTGCATGTACAGTGCCTTGCCAAAGTATTCGGCCCCCTTGAACTTTGCGACCTTTTGCCACATTTCAGGCTTCAAACATAAAGATATAAAACTGTATTTTTTTGTGAAGAATCAACAACAAGTGGGACACAATCATGAAGTGGAACGACATTTATTGGATATTTCAAACTTTTTTAACAAATCAAAAACTGAAAAATTGGGCGTGCAAAATTATTCAGCCCCTTTACTTTCAGTGCAGCAAACTCTCTCCAGAAGTTCAGTGAGGATCTCTGAATGATCCAATGTTGACCTAAATGACTAATGATGTTAAATACAATCCACCTGTGTGTAATCAAGTCTCCGTATAAATGCACCTGCACTGTGATATTCTCAGAGGTCCGTTAAAAGCGCAGAGAGCATCATGAAGAACAAGGAACACACCAGGCAGGTCCGAGATACTGTTGTGAAGAAGTTTAAAGCCGGATTTGGATACAAAAAGATTTCCCAAGCTTTAAACATCCCAAGGAGCACTGTGCAAGCGATAATATTGAAATGGAAGGAGTATCAGACCACTGCAAATCTACCAAGACCTGGCCGTCCCTCTAAACTCAGCTCATACAAGGAGAAGACTGATCAGAGATGCAGCCAAGAGGCCCATGATCACTCTGGATGAACTGCAGAGATCTACAGCTGAGGTGGGAGACTCTGTCCATAGGACAACAATCAGTCGTATATTGCACAAATCTGGCCTTTATGGAAGAGTGGCAAGAAGAAAGCCATTTCTTAAAGATATCCATAAAAAGTGTTGTTTAAAGTTTGCCACAAGCCACCTGGGAGACACATCAAACATGTGGAAGAAGGTGCTCTGGTCAGATGAAACCAAAATTGAACTTTTTGGCAACAATGCAAAACGTTATGTTTGGCGTAAAAGCAACACAGCTCATCACCCTGAACACACCATCCCCACTGTCAAACATGGTGGTGGCAGCATCATGGTTTGGGCCTGCTTTTCTTCAGCAGGGACAGGGAAGATGGTTAAAATTGATGGGAAGATGGATGGAGCCAAATACAGGACCATTCTGGAAGAAAACCTGATGGAGTCTGCAAAAGACCTGAGACTGGGACGGAGATTTGTCTTCCAACATCTCCGGCGCCGACAGAGATGGCCGCCTCGCTTCGCGTTCCTAGGAAACTATGCAGTTTTTTGTTTTTTTACGTGTTATTTCTTACATTAGTACCCCAGGTCATCTTAGGTTTCATTACATACAGTCGAGAAGAACTACTGAATATAAGATCAGCATCAACTCACCATCAGTACTACCAAGAATATGTTTTTCGCGACGCGGATCCTGTGTTCTGCCTTACAAACAGGACAACGGAGTGGATTCCATGCAGCGACCCAAAAAAAAAACAACTCCGAAAAAGAGGGAAACGAGGCGGTCTTCTGGTCAGACTCCGGAGACGGGCACACCGTGCACCACTCCCTAGCATTCTTCTTGCCAATGTCCAGTCTCTTGACAACAAGGTTGATGAAATCCGAGCAAGGGTAGCATTCCAGAGGGACATCAGAGACTGTAACGTTCTTTGCTTCACGGAAACTTGGCTCACTGGAGAGACTCTATCCGAAGCGGTGCAGCCAACGGGTTTCTCCACGCATCGCGCAGACAGAAACAAACATCTTTCTGGTAAGAAGAGGGGCGGGGGCGTATGCCTTATGACTAACGCGACATGGTGTGATGAAAGAAACATACAGGAACTCAAATCCTTCTGTTCACCTGATTTAGAATTCCTCACAATCAAATGTAGACCGCATTATCTACCAAGAGAATTCTCTTCGATTATAATCACAGCCGTATATATCCCCCCCCAAGCAGACACTAGATGGCTCTGAACGAACTTTATTTAACTCTTTGCAAACTGGAAACCTTTCATCCGGAGGCTGCATTCATTGTAGCTGGGGATTTTAACAAGGCTAATCTGAAAACAAGACTCCCTAAATTTTATCAGCATATCGATTGCGCAACCAGGGGTGGAAAGACCTTGGATCATTGTTACTCTAACTTCCGCGACGCATATAA
Source organism: Oncorhynchus clarkii lewisi (assembly GCF_045791955.1). Classification (NCBI taxonomy): domain Eukaryota; kingdom Metazoa; phylum Chordata; class Actinopteri; order Salmoniformes; family Salmonidae; genus Oncorhynchus; species Oncorhynchus clarkii. The sequence continues at coordinate 2,532,751 of NC_092174.1, forward strand.
GGCCCTGCCCCGCCCCCCTTTCGGAAAAGCTGACCACGACTCCATTTTGTTGATCCCTGCCTACAGACAGAAACTAAAACAAGAGGCTCCCACGCTGAGGTCTGTCCAACGCTGGTCCGACCAAGCTGACTCCACACTCCAAGACTGCTTCCACCACGTGGACTGGGACATGTTTCGTATTGCGTCAGACAACAACATTGACGAATACGCTGATTCGGTGTGTGAGTTCATTAGAACGTGCGTTGAAGATGTCGTTCCCATAGCAACGATTAAAACATTCCCTAACCAGAAACCGTGGATTGATGGCAGCATTCGCGTGAAACTGAAAGCGCGAACCACTGCTTTTAATCAGGGCAAGGTGTCTGGTAACATGACCGAATACAAACAGTGCAGCTATTCCCTCCGCAAGGCTATCAAACAAGCTAAGCGTCAGTACAGAGACAAAGTCGAATCTCAATTCAACGGCTCAGACACAAGAGGCATGTGGCAGGGTCTACAGTCAATCACAGACTACAGGAAGAATTCCAGCCCAGTCACGGACCAGGATGTCCTGCTCCCAGGCAGACTAAATAACTTTTTTGCCCGCTTTGAGGACAATACAGTGCCACTGACACGGCCTGCAACGAAAACATGCGGTCTCTCCTTCACTGCAGCCGAGGTGAGTAAGACATTTAAACGTGTTAACCCTCGCAAGGCTGCAGGCCCAGACGGCATCCCCAGCCGCGCCCTCAGAGCATGCGCAGACCAGCTGGCCGGTGTGTTTACGGACATATTCAATCAATCCCTATACAAGTCTGCTGTTCCCACATGCTTCAAGAGGGCCACCACTGTTCCTGTTCCCAAGAAAGCTAAGGTAACTGAGCTAAACGACTACCGCCCCGTAGCACTCACTTCCGTCATCATGAAGTGCTTTGAGAGACTAGTCAAGGACCATATCACCTCCACCCTACCTGACACCCTAGACCCACTCCAATTTGCTTACCGCCCAAATAGGTCCACAGACGATGCAATCTCAACCACACTGCACACCGCCCTAACCCATCTGGACAAGAGGAATACCTATGTGAGAATGCTGTTCATTGACTACAGCTCGGCATTCAACACCATAGTACCCTTCAAGCTCGTCATCAAGCTCGAGACCCTGGGTCTCGACCCCGCCCTGTGCAACTGGGTACTGGACTTCCTGACGGGCCGCCCCCAGGTGGTGAGGGTAGGCAACAACATCTCCTCCCCGCTGATCCTCAACACTGGGGCCCCACAAGGGTGCGTTCTGATCCCTCTCCTGTACTCCCTGTTCACCCACGACTGCGTGGCCACGCACGCCTCCAACTCAATCATCAAGTTTGCATCCTGTATCCTTATGTAATACATGTATCACTAGCCACTTTAACTATGCCACTTTGTTTACATACTCATCTCATATGTATATACTGTACTCGATACCATCTACTGTATCTTGCCTATGCTGCTCTGTACCATCACTCATTCATATATCCTTATGTACATATTCTTTATCCCCTTACACTGTGTACAAGACAGTAGTTTTGGAATTGTTAGTTAGATTACTTGTTGGTTATTACTGCATTGTCGGAACTAGAAGCACAAGCATTTCGCTACACTCGCATTAACATCTGCTAACCATGTGAATGTGACAAATAAAATTTGATTTGATTTGATTTGATCCAAAACATAAAGCAAAATCTACAATGGAATGGTTCAAAAAATAAACATATCCAGGTGTTAGAATGGCCAAGTCAAAGTCCAGACCTGAATCCAATCGAGAATCTGTGGAAAGAACTGAAAACTGCTGTTCACAAATGCTCTCCATCCAACCTCACTGAGCTCGAGCTGTTTTGCAAGGAGGAATGTGAAAAAATGTCAGTCTCTCGATGTGCAAAACTGATAGAGACATACCCCAAGCGACTTACAGCTGTAATCGCAGCAAAAGGTGGCGCTACAAAGTATTAACTTAACTTAACTTTTTGATTTGTTAAAAAAGTTTGAAATATCCAATAAATGTCGTTCCACTTCATGATTGTGTCCCACTTGTTGTTGATTCTTCACAAAAAAATATAGTTTTATATCTTTATGTTTGAAGCCTGAAATGTGGCAAAAGGTCGCAAAGTTCAAGGGGGCCGAATACTTTCGCAAGGCACTGTATTTAATTGACTGGTCTTAATATTGTGTTGTCCTTAATTACCATACCATAATGATCGTTATCTTTCGATATCCATATTCGCCCTGGCCCGATCAAATGCTTGATTAATTTATATTTTTTAAAGAATACACACGTCTTCTTTTGCCTGCGTCCCAAATGGCACCTGTTACAGGTTTTGGTTTTTCAATTTAAGTTTCTGAGATGCACATAGGGCGCACCGATTTGTGTCGCCTTGTTAGTCACTATGTGGTACACCTGTGCTGGCTTGTCCATCTCGTTAGTTGGAAGTTGTTTTACCCCCATGTTTTTCAGAAACCCTCCTAAAACCACACCTGTTTTGTTTTGTTGTTGTCAGTGACTCTTTGTTAGTTCCCCTTCTGTTTGAGCGACATTATTTATTTATTGATGGGGAATGTAACAGCACCCTATTCCCTATATAGTGCACTACTTTTGATCAGGGCCCTATGGAATACCCTCTCTTGGGTATTAATTTAGTATTCACAGTAGCTACAGCAACAGTATTGTGCAATAGTTTTCACGAGAGTTGTTAGCAGTAATTGAACCCCTATTGACACATCTAATACAATAGGAAAGCTAAAATATACACCAAACCTTTTTTGTCCTATATACACATGGTACAGAGCACTCTGAAGTACTGGAATAGGCTTTTGATATATAAATGCCTGGAATATTTCAATTCTGGACAATCTCTTATAAAATAGGTTAAATTTATGTGTAGTAACCCTAGGTGTAAATAGTAAATAATGACATCTCAGAAAGTTTTAAACTGTCAAGAGGAGTAAAACAAGGTTCACTATCGGCATATCTATTTATTATTACCATCGAAATGCTAGCTGTTAAAATGAGATCAAACAATAATATTAAGGGATTAGTAATCCATGGCTTAAAAACAAAGGTTTCATTGTATGCTGATGATTCATGTTTTCTTTTAAATCCACAATTAGAATCCCTCCACAGCCTCATAGAGGATCTAGATAATTTTTCTAACCTATCTGGATTAAAACCAAATTATGATAAGTGTACTATATTAAGTATTGGACCACAAAAAAAGTACTTAAAACGTAACCGTGTAGTTTACAAATAAAATGGTCTGACGGGGATGTGGACATACTCGGTATACAAATCACGAAATAAATAAATGATCTCACTCCAAAACATTTTTATAGATAAGATATTGCTACCATGGAAAGGAAAATACCTGTCTATTTGTGGAAAAATCATCCTGATTTAGCTCTAGTCCGAGCGACCAGCTTCTTAAATTATATGAGCAAAAAATATTAAATTTGATTTGAAATGGCAAGCCAGACAAAATTAAAAGGGCCTATTTATATAATTAATATGAATTCGGAGGGCAGAAATGATTAAGCATTAAAGCTCTCACTAAAGGCATCAGTCATACAAAAGTTATACTTAAATATGAAATTGGTCTAGTAAGAATGTCTCAGCCCATGCTCAAGAATGGCCTTTTTCCCTTTATTCAGATTACATAAAATAATCTCCAAAATATTGTTATTTTTTAAACAAGCCAACTTCAGTGGTTGCAACATCAGTTTAATCCACCTGAAAAGACAGAACAAGTAATACAACAAATATTGTGGTTAAGATCAAATATACTAATTGATTAAAAAACGATATTTTTCGATAAAATGTTTTAAAATAGGTATAATTTGTGTAAATTATGTCATAAGTAGGACTGGTGGAGTTATGTCACACATGGAAATATCTGCTCTACCCAAAATTACAACCAACTAATTGCAGCATTACAACAAAAATGGAAGAGACAAGTGGAAAGGGGAAAAAGTAAGGAACTTGTCTGTCGGCCCTGCATTAAAGACCAAAATTGGTTGAAAATTGTGATTAAATAAAAATATATACCAGTTTCATTTAAGGACAAAAAAATTGACAGCTGTGCCATATATATTACAAAATAGTTGGGAAGAGATTTCCCATGATGTACCGATTCCATGGCACATCGTTTATGAATTGACACGCAAGATGTTGGCGAATTCAAAGCTTAGAATTGTTCAATTTAAATTATTATAGAAAATTCTTGCGACCAATAAATAGAATGTTATAATATATATATGGGGGATACAATTTTCCCAGCTCTGCAGATTTTGTTGCGAGGAGGCAGAGTCGTTAGATCATTTATTTTGGTGCTGTCCATGTGTAGCTCGTTTTTGGTCACCGGACCAGGAATGGCGGAAGAACTGCAACATTTGCCTAGAGCTAACGCTGCAAATAGCAATTTGAAAAGTCCTAGTCAATTATTTTAGCAACATTTTTTATTTAATTTACAATCTGTAGAAGCTATGAGAATAGGAAGGTTCAGCACTTTTGTGAAGCATCACAGCACAGTTGAATGGTGTTAAAAGATTGATGGAAGGGGTTGAATGGAGCTGAAGGGTGGGACTAATTTTTTAAATTTATTTTATTTCACCTTTATTTAACCAGGTAGGCTAGTTGAGAACAAGTTCTCATTTGCAACTGCGACCTGGCCAAGATAAAGCATAGCAGTGTGAACAGACAACACAGGGTTACACATGGAGTAAACAATTAACAAGTCAATAACACAGTAGAAAAAAAAGAGAGTCTATATACATTGTGTGCAAAAGGCATGAGGAGGTAGGCGAATAATTACAATTTTGCAGATTAACACTGGAGTGATAAATGATCAAATGGTCATGTACAGGTGTGCAAAAGAGCAGAAAAGTAAATATAAACAGTATGGGGATGAGGTAGGTAAAATTGGGTGGGCTATTTACCGATAGACTATGTACAGCTGTAGCGATCGGTTAGCTGCTCAGATAGCAGATGTTTGAAGTTGGTGAGGGAGATAAAAAGTCTCCAACAACAAGATAACAAATGTAAAACATATGGGGTCTGTAAAATGTATATAGATTCAAAACTTTTGTGAAATAGCACAAATATCTGGCAAATCAAAATCAAACTGGATTGACATCAGAAATAGAGGAGGGCCAGGACTAAAAACAAACAAATTATACCTGTA